>NC_064614.1:1286521907-1287190407 GCF_023898315.1 Schistocerca nitens
CACTCACAGCATGACCAGATCGGTGTTTTTGCGCAAAAACCACTCAGACTGTGCTGTGCTGCTAGGGGAACTAAAGGAGGACTGCACTCTATTTATTTCATTAGGCCTGGAATATATTTGTCACTAAACACCCGCACTGATCTGGCTGTGGTCTTGTCACAACCCACAAACACGTAAACCACTCAAAATTTCACCACACAGTAGCAAACTGCTCTTAAATAATGCAGTACACAATATCCACAGACAAGCTCTGTACTTTAACTCTCCAAACAACGCACAGCACAGTGCACAGACATGATCGCAAAATAGTGCAACAGATGAGCCCAAACACCCTCACCCAGTACCCCGCCCCCAGCAGCCAAACCGACCAGAAGTCTCTGCTCGGCCTCCCCCAAACATGACCTTCGCACAGTCGCATTCGCGCCTAACACCGGAGAAATTCATATCACCTATGTGCCTTAGATTACACTCCAAGGTTACACTCCAGGCTACGCACGCGTGCGGTCGGCGGAGGGGTGGGGGGGTTTCAAGGTCTCCAGTCAAGTTCAGCATCAGAAAGGGCGCTCTCCTCTGACCCATGTGAAAGCTGCATTGTTCTTCTCATGTATGCCGCCGGCGTCTCAGGTCTGGACCTGCCTTCACGTCTATTGTCAGAATAGCCCATAGCTCGTTGACACACACGATTAACAACGCCACGAAAACACTTACCACTCGCTTGCAACCGAGATGGTGACGGAAAACCCATCACTCTGATCCGCGCTGCAGGGGCTTGTAATGATTGGCAGCACAATTTTTCAAACTTATTTAATCATACAGTATATCTATCACACCATCAGAAAACACCCACCCAGATATGCCTTGGGACATGTTGCACAGCCTACTGACACGCACCCAAATCATCATTTCAGTACACACAATAACCAACTGCTACTAAATAATTCTTCACGCTAATGTGTAGATACGCTCAGTACTCCTAAACTGTACAAATAATGGATAGCAGAGCCTGCTGATCCGCTCGCAAAATAACTCAGCAGAAGTGTGCAGGTACCCCATACCGCAGTGCGCGCGCCACGCACACACACACACACGACACACAGGATCGTGAAGTCACCCTTCCGTTTGATTTCAGACCGTGGGCATGTCTTATTCGGCTTCTGCTAGCGTGAGTTGGCGCGGTCGATACGCTGGTCAACTGTCACAGCAGACACAGACGTCCTCCAGGACCGCATTCCATCTCAACCCCGAGCCGCGTCCACTGAACTTTAGTGAAAGTCAACTTTATATCAATGTAGTATAATTCCAAAGCGCAGCCTCCATACGCTAGACACATAGCAGCAGCACATGTCATTGACTCCTATGACACACTGTGCGTTGCTCTTGACACGACATTACACAGCCCTTTAACTAAACATAACTACACGTCCCTGCTCTCACCACGTCGCGTGACCAAGCAACTAAAACCATCTGAAAATTACTTTAACTTTTACACCTTTTTTTTTTAAATAAGGTCTAATTTACTCATCCCACTGCACCTAAACTCACACCCATCTCAACATTTGCAAACGTCCTCAACCCTATCTTGACACCCATATATCACCCCACAAATCATGTCCATCATTCAGTTTACCATTGTCATCCCCTTTTTCGAATTACAAACGTAACCTCTATCTAAACACCAATCAACTTATCTTTTTCGCACTTTCAAGAGTAAAGTTAATGAGTCAAACTTTTATACAGACCATCAAGCACATACCACACTCTCACCAATATTCAAAGCGTGGTCCATATTTACCACCTCCAACTTGAATTAAATATTATCATTTCCCCAACGTTGTGCCAGCGCTCGGTTTGGACCTATTTTTCCGCTCTTAACTGTTGTCACCAGCGGTTCAATATCACTATCAATAGATTGCATAAACTTCCACATAAAAAAATCCCATCAGATTATCTGTCATCAAGCTGCACCCTCTCACTATAGCATACAAAATCATCTTCTCTAGTCATTATACAACTTTTATCAGTGACACGCCTCACTCGCAGTCCCGGCTAATGAATACCCGACCATTACGCGTAAGGCCTGTGAAGACATCGCCGACGCGGGTTTGTGTACTGTAATCATCACCACATTTCATTGGACAACAAGGAAAGACGCGAATTCGCTCGTCCTCGATGTTCTAACGTCTCACTCCTTCCGTCATGCATTACGCTTCATCCATTCAACATACACATTCATTCACGCTACCGTTTAGAGATTCCTATATCCGAACACACATCATCATTCAACAAATATCACTTGCACTTACCTAATAACTCATCCATCAGGCCTGGTGGCAAGGTCACCCCTTTCTTTCAGCAGGAGACAGCTGTTTCTTTTACAGTGTTAGCTAAATTGTGCCATCGACTTAACATCGCCAATCATCAAACATATCTTCAAATACGTAGACATTCTTACTCAATTACACAGCGTTCCCGCTGAGGACATGAACTTCAATATTACAGTTCTTAATCCAATAACCACCAAGACAAGTACTAAATGCTCAAACTAATCCCATTCCACCTTACAAAACGAGCGTCCGAGCGCTACCGGCGGCATGTGAAAGCCACATATCTGTCCATCTAAACAGCCGTCCACTCAGCCCCCGGACCAGCATGCCAAAGTGGGCTCTTTCTATACCTGCTCTCCAGCTATTGTCTAACGAAATACACTGCACAAATGGATTCCCCTCCCCCTCCCCCCCCCCCCAAATCTCCAACTCGACATGTAAACAATGTCTCCCCCAGCCAGCAAACCTGATGTCATTCACGCTGTGCTGACAATTTCCATTCACAAAACTTAAAGACTCGCGCATATAAAAGCCTATTCACTCCTGCCACAAGTTACTTAACAATAAAAAAGCTTTCTCCCTTTCTAAGCATAGATGAGCATGCATTTAGAACTAATAGGTGATAACTCTGTGTTCCATTTTTCCATTTCTAGTGATTTTTCATTTTGCACACAAGTACTGGATCACCGTTTTCGGCACTAGCAATTTCAGAAGTTGCGGTCCATCAACCAAAATTTGTTCCCCATCTCAAACAAGCATTGTCACTCAATCATTATGTGTCACCCAATGGGATGGATAAGACACCACCGATCTACTGTAATTTTATCCATCACAGCTGATACCGCAAAAAATTCTACAGAGTCCAACACTGGCCAATCATGTGACAGCATGTTTTCCTAACTTCACTATCATAGCTAAACCATACCTCCTCCTCTTTAGAAGTATCATAGCGAGCATTGATAGATGACTGCTCCGTACGTCCATTCGCACTTAATTCTCGAACACACAAAAACGATCAAAGTATACCAGACAACGAGATACATATTTCTAAGACCTCGCGCATAGTACTCTATCAATCTCTCTGCGTATGATGGTCACAGAGCAATCTCGCCCTCTTACGTTAAAAGACCATCCTCACCTCGGCATTGACCAGCCTACCCCGCAACATCGCTACCCAATTAATCTTCAACCGAGCAGACGAATATAGCTACACTTCACCTCTGTGGACTGAATAGAGCTTTCCTAGTCCTAACCTCTCCAAGTGCACCACATTTCTCGAGATGTGACCAAGTCTTGGAGCTTAGCACACCATATCGATCTACAGTAACAGATCTCAAAGTGTCTTAATTGAATAGCATACAGTTAAATAAGAACAAGAACGGAATGATATTTATACACAACGTAGCTCGATAGATTTTTACGAAAATCATCCAATCTATCATGTGTAAAGTATTGTAGCTGCATACGACTAGAACGCAGGCTGTGTCACGTGACTAAAGCATCCAAATAGAACACTGAAAAAAAAATGACCTTCAGCAACTTGTCCTTCTCCAGAATAAATGAGTCAACGTTTAAATAGTACCTAGTTACAGCTCTATCTCAATCGATCATCCCGTACACTCTGTTATCATTTAACACAGATGTAAGTTAAGACGTGAATGATTCCCTGTCCTCCTGAAAAGCATGATATATAGTACTCAACTCGCGTGTATCACTGCTACCTCACAAGGGAACCTCCCCATCGCACCCCCCTCAGATTTGGTTGTAAGTTGGCACAGTGGATAGGCCTTGAAAAACTGAACACAGATCAATCGAGAAAACAGGAAGTAATTGTGTGGAACTATGAAAAAATAAGCAAACTAAGTAGTCCGTGCGCAAGATAGGCAACATCAAGGATAATATGAACACAGGCGCGCCGTGGTTCCGTGGTTAGCGTGAGCAGCTGCGGAATGGGAGGTCATTGGTTCAAATCTTCCCACGCGTGAAAAGTTTACTTTCTTTCAAAGTTATGATCTGTCCGTTCGTTCATTGACGTCTCTGTTCACTGTAATAAGTTTAGTGTCTGTGTTTCGCGACCGCACCGCAAAACCGTGCGATTAGTAGATGAAAGCACGTGCCTCTCCAATGGGAACCGAAAACATTTGATCGCAAGGTCATACGTCAACCGATTTCTCCACAGGAAAACACGTCTGATATATTCTATACGACACTGGTGACGGCATGTGCATTACATGACAGGAATACGTTGTCGACCCACATAACTTGTACACTTGGCGAATGGGTAAAAAGATTCTTGCCCGATTTAGGTTTTCTTGTGGATGTGATAATCACTCCCACAAAAGTGATGAAAACATGAGTGTTTGTCACATAAACTGCAACAAATGTATGCAACAGTTTCACAGTCGCACAGTTTTCCCTGTGCTCTGTCAAAACATATGTTTTCAACTTTTTAAAATTTTTCCGTATGTAGACCGACAAATCTTGCATATGTCCAAGCAAATCTGAACATGTCCTGGAATTTTGGAGAGCGAAGTTGATTGTGTGAGTGCCTGAACTTTGATAATTGTCTGAAAATAAAAAATTTAACTTTTCACTCGAGGGAGGATTCGAACCCAGGACGTCTCGTTCCGCAGCTGCTCCCGCTAATCACAGAACCACGGCGCTCTTATGCTCACGCTATCCTTGATGTTGCATATCTTGCGCATGGACTACTCAGTTTGTATATTTTGCTTATTTTTTCATAGTTCCACACAACTTCTTCCTGTTTTCTCGACTGATCTGTGTTCAGTTTTTCAAGGCCTATCCACTGTGCCAACTTATAACTAAATCTGAGGGGGGTGCGATGGGGGGGAGGGTTCCCTTGTAAGTAGACATACGCTATAATACGAACTCAACGAGAAAAAATTGACTACCTTCTTGATTCCACTCGCTTCGATGTAATCGTTTTCCTACATTCCTCTTGTTGCCGCATACTTGACTCCATGTACAAATTGCTCCCTGCGAACCAGAAGATAAGCAAGTACGTCCTCATTTTCACCGCATTTCGGTGTATATTAGGTTAGTTTATACATATGCGCTAATCAGTTTCGCATTTCTTTCGATTTTATGTCAGATCCACCGATGCGACCGCGACATAACCTATCGTTCTGTGTTCTAAAATTGCCTGTAAATGTAACCCAGGCGTATCGAGTCACCTCCACATTCGGAGAGCGCTTGCTCTGTTTTCTGTATGTGTACATGCACGCCTCTCGGACGGCTCCCAGGACCCAGTCCATCGGCTGGTGGACCAAACATCGAGCATAGAATACTTGACATGCCGCCGGTGGCGCTTGGACGCTCGCTTTGTAAGGTGGAATGGGATTAGTTTGAGCATTTAGTACTTGTTTTGGTGGTTATTGGATTAAGAACTGTAATATTGAAGCTCATGTCCTCAGCGGGAAAGCTGTGTAATTGAGTAAGAGTGTTTACGTATCTTAAGATACGTTTCGCGATTGGTGATAAGTTAATGGCGCAATTTAGCTAACACTGTAAAAAAAAAATAGCTCTCTCCTGCTGAAAGAAAGGGGTGACCTTGCCCCCAGGTCTGATGGATGAGTTATTATATAAGAGCAAGTGATAGGTGTTGAATGATGGTATGTTTTCGGATATAGGAGTCTCTAAACGGCGGCGCGAATGAATGTGTATGTTGAATGGATGAAGCGTAATGCATGACGGAAGGAGTGAGACGTTAGAACATCGAGGACGAGCGAATTCGCGTCTTTCCTTGTTGTCCAATGAAATGTGGTGATGATTACAGTACACAAACCCGCGTCGGCGATGTCTTCACAGGCCTTACGCGTAATGGTCGGGTATTCATTAGCCGGGATAGCGAGTGAGGCGTGTCGCTGATAAAAGTTGTATAATGACTAGAGAAGATGATTTTGTATGCTATAGTGAGAGGGTGCAGCTTGATGACATAGATAATCGGATGGGATTTTTTTATGTGGAAGTTTATGCAATCTATTGATAGTGATATTGGACCGCTGGTGACAACAGTTACGAGCGGAAAAATAGATCCAAATCGAGCGCTGGCACAATGTTGGGGCAATGATAATAATATTCAATTCAGGCTGGAGATGGGAAATACGGACCACGCTTTGAATATTGGTGTGTGTGTGTGTGTGTGTGTGTGTGTGTGTGTGTGTGTGTGTGTGTGTGTGTGTGTGTGTGTGTGCGTGATGGTCTGTATAAAAGTTTGACTCTTTAATTGCGTTTGGTATTTCGGGGTGTGTGTAAAATTAATTTTACTCTTGAAAGTGCGAAAAAAATGAATTGATTGGTGTTTAGATAGAGGCTACGTTTGTAATTCGAAAAAGGGGATGAGAATGGTAAACTAATTGATTGACATTGTTGGTGGGGTGATATGTGAGCGTCAAGATTGGGTTGAGGACGTTTACGTATGTTGATGGTGAGATGGGTGTGAGTTTAGGTGCAGTGGGAGGAGTAAATTAGATCTTATTTAAAAAAAAGTTGTGAAAGTAAGAATAATTTTGAAAAGGTTTTACATGGCTGGTCACGTGACGAGGTGAGAGCAGGGATGTGTAGCTATGTTTAGTTAAGGGGCCGTGTAATTTCGTGTCAGGAGATATGCGCAGTGTGTCATAGGAGTCAGACATGTGGTGCTGCTATGATGTGTCTAGCGTATGGAGGCTGCGCTTTGGAATTATGCTACGTTGATATAAAGTTGACTTCACAAGAGTTCGCATTATTTAATTTTATCATACAATTACCGTATTTGCAATAATAATGGTTCATAGTAGTTATTAAATCTTCACAAACAAGGCACTTCGTAGAAATGAGATCATGGTTTCCTAATACGAGACAGTAATAATATTTTGCTTTAATTATTTTATTACAGAATAATGACATATGAATATACAATTTTTACATGTTCGTTCATTTCTGTTATCCTTCACTCATTTCTCACTACTTAGGTTTATATTTACGAAATCCGGGGAAAACAAAATTGTCTTCTGTGACACCGCAATCCTCATGAGCCCAGCGATAACATTTCGTGCACTGTGCCCATTTCACCCCGTGTTTGTCTTCATAAAAGCGCCCAGTACAGAACAGACACTCTACGTCGTCGTCATCACTGCTGTCTGAATCCTCACTGTCATCAAGATGGACATCGGATGCCGAGTCACTAGACGATTGTCCTGCTTTAGGTCTAAGACTTGAAGATTTTCCACTCTTCTCCCCAAATAACTTTGTGGCTGCTTTCTTAGCTTCAGCTTATATTCTTGGAATTGCTTCACATTAGGAGTTGAAGTTAGTAACGCAGCAGAGCACGAACGCGATGTTAGTGCAATAGGTCAATCTCCAGGTGGTTTTCGATGTGTAGGAGAAATCTGATGTCTGTCGGGCTGACAGCTTGACCATCACCATCAGTAGTTTCATTTTCGTTTCTGGCATCTCTTTCTTGAAGAGCGTCAGCATGGCGATGAATTGAAAATTCATGTTCCCTAAGGATGTTTCTGTTGCATGGTGTGAGACCTGTTTTTCTGAAGGCATTAACAGATGCTTCCATTGTCGCTGCTCGGTTGTAAGCTACGCCAAATAACCTGTCTTTTAATAATGGGCTGACAACACAATCTGGGTTACTTGCCAACCACGTTTCTATCTCTTGGGCATAGGTTTCAAAGGCCCCATAAATCCGACTTCAAGTGGCTGCATTATATGCGTTGTGCGAGGTGGCAAACATACAATATGAACATTTTTTTCACGTGCTTTATCTAAGACATCGAGATTCTTTGTGTGGGAATAATGCCCATCATGAATCAAAATGACAGGGTCATTTAAAGATGGCTTTACATGACTCACAAAATGATCAAACCACTGAGTAAAAATGTGAGTTTGTATCCAGCCACTTGCATGACAAGCTGATATTGATTCTGCTGGTGCACCGTCCATCAATTCCTGCTTCATATTCATCCTTGGGAAGACGATTAGTGGTGGAACCTAAGTGCCAGCTGCGTTCATACACGTTACAACTGTGATGAGATTTCCCCTTTCTGCTGAAGTCAAGGCAGCAACTTGTGTATTCCCTTTCATAGCAATAACCTTGCTGTGTTTGTGCTGCTCAGACGTCACCCCAGTTTCGTCAACATTTAAGACTCGATGCGGGTCATGGTTCACTTCAGATAGCACAGACTCGTAAATGTCAAAATCTCCGCACATTTTCTGGAGTGAAAATTTTCACTCTTGCTGCTGCAAGACCCTGAGGAGTTCTCATTGATAAAATGGGATGTCTCTTAAGGAAAGCTCGGAGCCATTTCTTTCCTGCTGAAGCCTTTTCTGAATTGAAGGGATTCTTCAGCCTATTCCTGACAGCTAACTGGAAGGCCATGCTTCGTATGTTTTTACATTTAAAAGCATAAAATAGCTCTTCCATTGCAAGGCAGTATTTCACTAGTTCATCTTGCAGTTGAGATGAGAGAACAGGCCTTCTGTCAAGATTAACACCAACCAGCTTCTCGGGTGTACAACTTTTATCCTTCAAATACCTTTTCAAATTACGTTTTGGTACAGAAAAAACTTTTGAGGCTTTTAAGTACCCCATCTCGCCATTTCTTACACATGTAATGGGACGAACCATGAAGTTTCATCGCACGTTTTCCTTTTAGGTACCAATGCCATATACAAAGAATAAATACAATAATCAGACATACTTCTTAAAGGACTTCAACTTCTATGATTTTGTTAGATTATTTTTTTATAAGTACTGTGAACGGAGTACTGTGAACTTGGAATAATATTGATCAACTTATGAGCAAAATAATGTCTTGAAAGAAAGTTCCAGAAGACATTCCAATTTCTGATCATAAGACTAGTCAAAGTAATCCCTGTTTGTGATAATTTAATCGAATTAAAATAAACCAGTTTCCAAAATTTTACTACAATAAATGATAAAATATTGTTATCTGATGACAGTATTGCGTAAATTACATATAAAAAAATCGTGAGGGAAAGGGTTCCCCCCAATATGCTATAGGTATCGTAATATGCGACACTGTCGCCTATTTGGATCCCCATACTAGCGCATATTAGGAATCTCGCCATCTTACACAAAGAGTCATGCACTTGATAACAACGTTCGTTGGAAAACGAACCTAACTTCAATAATTGTAGGTAATACCGTCACAAATAAGAACAATACAAGAGTGTAGTAGCATCCACTCACCTTTAAGCTGAAATATTGTCTTAACACCGATATCGCAAAAACTCCAAACACGAGAAATTTTGTATCAACCTCTACGTACTGTGTCCGCGTCAACTAAGGCGACCTACTCGCTGTGTCGCGTGCACGAGAGAGAGAGATAGATAGAGAGAGAGAGAGAGAGAGAGAGAGAGAGAGAGAGAGAGAGAGAGAGAGACAGAGACAGAGAGAGAGAGAGAGAGAGAGAGAGAGAGAGACAGACAGACAGACAGACAGACAGACGGACGGAGGGAGACACGGAGAGGGGAGTCACAGTCAACCAACTTAGCGAGGTGTTTCGTGGCGACCAAACGTGGTCTTGTAGTCATGGCTGATTCAACTGTCGAACAAACTTCGGATCCAAAAGCGTAGCACAGCGTTCTCGGTTGCATAATAATAATAAATGATAATGACCGATAATTAATAATAATAATGATGATGATGATGATGATGATGATGATGATGATGATGATGATGATGATGATAAATCATCATCTAAGACTGATTATGCCTTTCAGCGTTCAGTCTGGAGCATAGCCCCTTTATAAAATTCCTCCATGATCCCCTATTCAGTGCTAACATTGGTGCCTCTTCTGATGTTAAACCTATTACTTCAAAATCACTCTTAATCGAATCCAGGTACCTTCTCCTTAGTCTGCCCCGATTCCTCTTACCCTCTACTGCTGAACCCATGAGTCTCTTGGGTAACCTTGCTTCTCCCATGCGTGTAACATGACCCCACCATCTAAGCCTGTTCGCCCTGACTGCTACATCTGTAGAGTTCATTCCCAGTTTTTCTTTGATTTCCTCATTGTGGACACCCTCCTCCTATTGTTCCCATCTACTAGTACCTGCAATCATCCTAGCTACTTTCATATCCGTAACCTCAACCTTGTTGATAAGGTAACCTGAATCCACCCAGCTTTCACTCCCATACAGCAAAGTTGGTCGAAAGATTGAACGGTGCACAGATAACTTAGTCTTGGTACCGACTTCCTTCTTGCAGAAGAGAGTAGATCGTAGCTGAGCGCTCACTGCATTAGCTTTGCTACACCTCGCTTCCAGTTCTTTCACTATGTTGCCATCCTGTGAGAATATGCATCCTAAGTACTTGAAACCGTCCACCTGTTCTAACTTTGTTCCTCCTATTTGGCACTCAATCCATTTATATCACTTTCCCACTGACATTACTTTCGTTTTGGAAATGCTACTCTACATACCATAGTCCTTACATTTCTGATCTAGCTCTGAAATATTACTTTGCAACTTTCAATCGAATCTGCCATCACAACTAAGTCATCCGCATATGCAAGACTGCTCATTTTGTGTTCACATATCTTGATCTCACCCAGCCAGTCCATTGTTTTCAACATACGATCCATAAATAATATGAACAACAGTGGGGACAGGTTGCAGCCTTGTCTTACCCCTGAAACTACTCTGAACCATGAACTCAATTTACCATCAACTCTAACTGCTGCCTGACTATCCATGTAAAGACCTTTAATTGCTTGCAAAAGTTTGCCTCCTATTCCATAATATCGTAGAACAGACAATAACTTCCTCCTAGGAACCCGGTCATATGCCTTTTCTAGATCTATAAAGCATAGATACAGTTCCATGTTCCACTCATAACACTTCTCCATTATTTGCCGTAAGCTAAAGATCTGGTCCTGACAACCTCTAAGAGGCCTAAACCCACACTGATTTTCATCCAGTTGGTCCTCAACTAATACTCGCACTTTCCTTTCAACAACACCTGAGAAGATTTTACCCGCACTGCTGATTAAAGAGATAGCTCTGTAGTTGTTACAATCTTTTCTGTTTCCATGTTCAAAGATTGGTGTGATTACTGCTTTTGTCCAGTCTGATGGAACCTGTCCCGACTCCCAGGCCCCCCCCCAGGGGGTCCACAACTCTTTTGTGGATACGTGTGTGGCGAGCACGGGGCCATGAGCCATTGCAGCCTTCTTTCTCTCCAGGGCTACATTTCCTTTCCCTTCCCATCCTTTCCCCTCCTTGCTCCTTTCCCCTCGCCCTCTCCTCTCTCCCTCTCTTAGTGTCCCTGCTTATGTTGGCCCCGCTATCCTCCTGGTTCTGTTGGTTTTCCAATTCGGCTTTGTTTCATAATCATCTCCTCTTTTTGGCATTCCTTGGTCCCCCTCTGGCGTTTGACCTCCATTACAAAATTTCTCCTCCGTAGTGTGAGCCATTTGGGGAAGAGCACCTTACCTAGTGTCTCCGACGTGCGCCCTCCTAGTACATTCCACCTTTTCTTTCACGTCGTTGTCTGATACTAGGGTGCATAGCCAGCACGGTAGCCAGCCCGTGTGGTGGGGTCGCTATGTACCCTTTTGGTTGAGCCCCCTGAACACAAGGGATCACACTTCTGATACCTGAGCTGTGACCACCTCATGCGTGCCTTGGAGTGGTTGCTCGTCATCCTGGAGCATCGGAACTCCCGGCAATGGCCGCCGTGCCAGACGGCCCTTGCTGTGGCTGGGTGGCGCACGTCAGGAGAGCCCCTGATCAGAGTGGGTGGTGTCAGGGCGGACGCTATGCAAATGAAACGCATACGGGTCCAGAACTCTGGCCGTTCTTCGGTGGCCGTCTCTCTGCATGGAACTGATTCCTCAAGTGCTGCTTCTCTTGCCTCTTCGGCCTTCCCTTCCATGGCTACCCCCTGGGAAGAGGGTCAGGCCCGTCATCTAGGGGCAAAACCTCTTCCCCGTTATCCAGTTTGCACCGGGACTGATGGAGATACTTTCACCAGTGTCAAAACTTTATTCTTTGTGGAACACATTGCAGAGAAGCTTGGCGTAGTGGACTCCCTGAGCAAGATGCGGTCGGGTTCGTTGCTGATAAAAACTACTTCAGCTGCCCAATCTGTGGCCCTTCGTGCCTGTACCCATCTTGGCACAATTCCTGTGTCCATTACCCCCACCAGTCTCTAAATATGGTACAAGGTGTAATTTTTCACAGGGACCTCATCCTTCAAACTGATGAGGAACTTCGGGATAATCTTGGACGGCGGGGTGTTCACTTTGTTCGGCGTGTTCAGAAGGGTCCTAAAGACAATCGTATTGATACTGGTGCCTTTATCCTGGCCTTTGAAGGGAATACCCTTCCTGAGAAAGTTAAGATTATGGTCTATCACTGTGATGTGAAGCCGTACATCCCACCTCCTATGAGGTATTTTAAGTGCTTGCGGTTTGGTCACATGTCTTCCCGCTGTTTCCAGGCCCCTCTCTGTGGTGACTGTGGACGTCCACTCCATGAGGGGAGTCCCTGTGTTCCCCCTCCTGTATGTGTAAATTGTCATGGTAGTCATTCTCCACGTTCACCAGATTGCCCAGTATATAAGAAGGAAAAAAAGATACAGGAGTATAAGTCCCTCGATCGTTTAACCTACACAGAGGCCCGTAAGATATATGCAAGACTTCACCCTGTGTCCATAACCTCTAGTTACGCCTTGGTTACATCTTCACCCCTGCCTTACCCCCATCCTGGACCCCTCTCCTCCATCCCCCCCTCCTCCCTCCCCCCTCCCCCCTCCCCCCTCCCCTGCGGCTCCCACACCTTCTCCTATGGGCGCTGCTCCCCCTCCCCAGCCGGAGAAGTGTCCCACTCCTTTGGCGTCTGCCGGTCAAGGGCGCCTCTCCTGGGATGCCCCTTCCCGGCACCTTCCAGGCCAAAGGTCTGCTGCCGCGCGACGACCGCGGTCTGTCGGCCCCCAGGTCGCCCGGTCTCTCTCTGTTCCTGATCTTGCTGCAGCTGGCTTCGTTATGCCACACAACCCTCCTCCATCTCAGCCTGAAACGAAGAAGAAACATAAGTCCCGGGACAAAGAGCCTCTGGTGTCACCGGAGGTCCCTCCCCCGACTTCACATCCGGATTCTGACCTGTCGTTCATCGATGTCGCCCCCTCCTTGTCGGTGACGGGTGGGGACCCGGCGGTATGACTGGATTTAGCGTGTTCAGCCCCCATTTAAACCATCGTTCTGTGGTTCTCCAATGGAAATGTAATGGATACTATCGTCACCTTCCAGAATTCAAATCCCTTCTGTCGTCCTACTCTGCAGCTTGTGTTGTTCTCCAGGAATCTCATTTTACTGAAGCTCACTCACCGACCCTCCGTGGGTTCCGTGTTTTCTGTCGAAATCGGGTCGGACCCTTACGGGCTTCTGGTGGCGTTTGTACGTTGGTCCGTACAGACATTGCTAGCACGTGGATTCCTCTCCAAACTACATTGGAAGCGGTTGCTGTTAGGGTCCACTTAGAATCTGCAGTCACAGTTTGCAATCTTTATCTCCCTCCTGACAGGACTCTTACACCTGCTGCCGTAACCACCCTTCTTCAGCAACTTCCTCCTCCCTTCCTCGTCCTTCGGGATTTTAATGCTCATTATCCTTTGTGGGGCAGTGCCTTTCCATCTAGACGAGGTCGTCTTATAGCCCAATTTATTGCTGACCACGACCTGTGCCTTCTTAATGATGGCTCCCCTACTCATTTCAGTGCCGGTCATGGTACCTTCTCTGCCATTGATCTTTCTCTTTCTTCTCCCTCTCTCCTCCCTTCATTACACTGGTCGCCACACGACGACGTTTGTGATAGTGACCATTTCCCATTGATTATCACGCTCTCTTCCCGCTCCCCGATGGACAGGTTACCTCGCTGGTCTTTCAAAGGCGCCGATTGGCCGCTATACACTGCACAGGTCGTGTTTTCTCCCTCTTTGTCTGGTTGTATTGATGACGTCCTACGTGACGTCTGACGCGATTGTTCGCGCTGCTAGCCTTCCTGTCCCGCGCTCGTCTGGACCATGTCGTCGTCGGCAAGTCCCGTGGTGGAGTACGGCCATTGCCATTGCCATCCGTGATCGCCGTCGAGCTTTGCAACACTTCACGAGGCACCCATCCGTACCCAGCCTTACTACCTTTAAACGCCTTCGCACTAAAGCACGTTATTTAATCAAACAGAGCAAGCGCATATGTTGGGAACGATTCGTTTCTTCCCTTAGTTCTACTGTCCCTCTGTCACGGGTATGGGCTACACTTCGCTCTCTCCAAGGTTGCCATCAGCAGTCCACCCTCCCAGGCCTTCACCTCCCAGATGGCATTTGTACGGACCCATTAGTTCTTGCAGAACATCTTGCGACCCCTTATGCAGTGGCATCAGCGTCAGCCTCCTATCCAGCTGCTTTCCTTCATCAAAAACAGCGGGCTGAAGCTTCCACCTTATGTTTCACCCCTTGTGAGTCAGAATCTTACAACGAACCTTTTCCTGAATGGGAAATTCTTTCTGCTCTATCTTCTTCTCATGATACAGCCCCTGGCCCAGATTCCATTCATAACCAACTGCTTCAACATCTCAGTGCTCCACAACGGCAACATCTTCTTCGGGTGTTTAACCGTATCTGGCTCCAGGGTGACTTCCCTTCTCAGTGGAGGGATAGCATTATGGTTCCTGTCCTTAAGCCTGGTAAGAACCGCCTATCTTTTGACAGCTATCGGCCAATTAGTTTGGCCAATGTTGTTTGTAAGTTACTTGAACTGATGGTAGCCCGTCGGCTCAACTGGGTCCTCGAATCTCAGGATCTATTGTCCTCTTACCAGTGTGGCTTTCGAGAGGGACGGTCTCCAATCGATCATTTACTTCGCTTGGAATCCGCAGTTCGGCAGGCTGTTTCCCAGCGCCGCCATTTGGTTGCAGTGTTTTTTGACCTTCGCAAGGCCTATGACACGGCCTGGCGCCATCACATCTTACATACCCTTCATCAGTGGGGTCTTCGGGGCCCACTCCCGATTTTTATCCGACAGTTCCTGATCCATCGGTCATTCAGAGTTCGGGTTGGTACTGCTTTTAGTTCTCCACGGACCCAGGAGATGGGCATCCCACAGGGTTCTGTCTTGAGTGTCCTTCTTTTCCTCATTGCTATAGATGGACTTGTGGCCTCTGTCGGTCCCTTGGTCGCCCCTGCCCTGTATGTGGATGATTCCTGCATTTGGGTTAGTTCCTCCTCGATGGCATCTGCAGAACGGCAGCTCCAGGTGGCTAAACAGCGTGCCTCTGCATGGACCCTCTCACACGGGTTTCAATTCTCTCCTTTAATATCGCGAGTGGTCCACTTCTGTCGCCGTACTACGATCCACCCTGATCCAGAGCTCTATCTCGCTGCACAACGATTGCCTGTGGTCCCACAGTTTCGTTTCCTGGGTCTTCTTTTCGACAACAAGCTCACTTGGCTGCCCAATACCAGACCTCTGAAGGTAGGATGTTTCTGTAAACTCAGTGGCCTTCGCTTCCTTGCCCACTCCTCTTGGGGTGCGGACCGTTCCCTCCTCCTCCATCTTTATCGTGCTCTAGTTTGGTCTCGTTTGGACTATAGTTGTCAAGTTTATGGTTCAGCTGCTCCTTCCACACTGCACATGCTGGATCCAGTCCACCATCGTGGTATCTGTTTGGCCACCGGTGCTTTCCCAACTAGCCCTGTTGATAGTCTCCTGGTTGAAGCTGGGATCTCCCCCCCCTTTCTGTTCAGCGTTCGCAGGTTCTGGTGTCTTATGCACTCACTATCCGTTCCTCTCCCACTCATCCTTCCTATTCTATCCTGTTCCCAGACCATGGACGTCGCCCACCCGACTCCCGCCCTCGGGCGGGTTTAGCGGTTGGGCTGCGCCTTGCGTCTCTTTGCCGTGATATTCAGCTTCCTTCTTTGTCCTGTCTTCCTCGCTCCCTCCCCTCCACCCTCCTTGGTTAGTTCCTCGGCCTCGACTTCGGATGGATCTCCGCCGCGGTCCGAAAGATTCCATCCCCCCGGTGGTGTTCCGTTCCTTTTTCCACCAAATTTTATGGGAGTTTCGGGATGCTGTTGTTTTTACACTGATGGCTCTAAATCTGCTGATCATGTTGGGTATGCATTCACGTCCTCTGTTGGAACGGAAAGTCATCTTCTGCCACCTACATGTGGGGTGTTTACTGCGGAATTGATGGCAATTTGCCAGGCCCTTACCTTTATTAAACAATCCCAACACAACCGCGTTTAGTTATGTACGGACTCGATGAGTGGCCTTCTTGCTATTGACCGGTGTTTTTCGCGCCATCCCTTGGTCTCTGCCATCCATGACCATCTCGCTGATATTCACCGTGATGCTTGTTCCATTGACTGCCTTTGGGTCCCTGGCCATGTGGGTATCCCGGGTAATGAGCTCGCTGATAGTTTGGCTGGGGGAGCAGTTACTTACCCCCATTTTCTGTAACCCCTCCTGCAGCAGATTTACGGCTTCACATCAAATCCCACTTCGCACAGTCATGGGCCAATTCTTGGGAGGCTACTCCCCTGTCTAATAAACTTCGTGCAGTTAAGGTGACACCATGCATGTGGCATTCTTCATTTCGCCCCTCCCGAAAGGACTCGACCACACTGTGTCGTCTCCACATTGGCTATACAAGGCTGACCCATGGTTTTCTTTTGCGTGATGAGCCACCCCCACTATGTGGTTTTGGAGCCTTCCAGTCAGTAGCACACATTTTGGTTGAATGCCCCTTCTTTTGGCTCTGCGTGCTAAGTACAGACTCGCCCACAGTTTACCTTTGATGTTGGCTGACGATTCCCGGATGGTCTCTGTGGTTCTCGGTTTCCTCCGGGAGAGTGGTTTTTATTCTCAGTTTTAAGGTTTTTAATCTCTCTGGTGTTGGGGCAGGGCGGTGAGTGTTTGGGTGTCTCCCATTGTAGGCAGTTTTCGGAGATTCCCGATTCACTTCCCTGACCGAAATCCTCTTTTCTTCCCCCATTTACTCTGTTTTTACCCTTTTTTTAAGGCTTAGTCAGTCTACATTTACAAACGAAACAAACAAATATTAATTTAATCCAAATCTATGCTCCAACAGCCGACAAAGAACAAGAAGAAATAGGAAAATTTTATGAAGAATTAACACAAGCAATAGGAACCTCAAAAAGCAGAGACATTATTATCATCATGGGAGATTTTAATGCCAAAATAGGTGAAGGAAGTGAAGGTGATCTTATTGGACCTTTTGGTTTAGGAACAAGAAATGAAAGAGGAGATTGCTGTCACAATTTTGCCAGGAAAACAATCTATTACAAACACATTTTTTAAACTCCCTAAACGAAGACTTTATACTTGGAAATCACCAAGAGACTGTAATGAAGAAGTTTGCAGAAATCAAATTGATTTCATACTTATAAACAAGAGGTACAAAAATTCTATTCATGGTGTGAAAACATATCCGGGAGCTGATATATTTTCTGATCATAACCTTTTAGTAGCAAAGTTCCATGTGAAACTGAAAGCCATACAAAAGAAACAAAAGAAGGACTATATAAATACAACTATTCTAAGAGACCCCTTGACTAAACAAAAGACTTCTGAAGAGATTAATAAGGAATTAGTTAGGATAAAGGATAATCAAACAGAAGATATTGATGGCAAATGGGAACTTATAAAAGACACATTAAATAATGCATGTAAAAACATAATGGTGATCAAACACGACAACATGAAAAAGAAGTGGATGACAGAGAAGATATTACAGCTGATGGAACAAAGAAGAATACTTAAACATAGAGACGAAAGTGAGTATAAAAGATTACATGCAGAAATACGAAAAGAAACACGGCGAGCAAAAGAAGAATGGTACAAGGAACAATGCTCTGAAATTGAGAGTTATGAAACAAGACATGATAGTTTCAACTTACACAAAAAAGTTAAAGATTTAGCTGGACTTAATAAAAAGAAAAGTACAAGTTTATTGTTAGATAAAAATGACAAAATAATTCCTGATGTTAAAGGTAAACTGGACAGGTGGACAGAATATGTCAAAGAACTATTTGAAGACACAAGAAAAGATCAAAAATTTTATGATAACATGATTGGAGAACGAGGACCAAGCATATCGAAAGAAGAAATATTACATGTTATCAACAAATCGAAGACAGGAAAAGCCCCTGGACCGGATAAGATACCAAGTGACATCCTGAAACTCATAGGAATAGACCATATAGATATATTTGTACAATTGTTTAATGATATTTATAATTCGGGAATTATTCCTAGGGATTGGTTGACATCTACCTTTGTTACATTACCCAAAAAGGCTAATGCCAAAACTTGTAATGATCACCGTACAATAAGCTTAATGAGTCACACCTTAAAGATATTTCTAAAAGTTATACACCAACGAATATACAAAAAAAGTAGAAGAAGGTATAAGTGAAACACAATTCGGTTTTAGAAGTTCCCTCGGTACAAGAGAAGCATTGTTTGCTTTTAACATATTAGCGCAACGATGTATGGAGGTTAACCAGCCACTATATGTGTGCTTTCTGGATTATAATAAAGCATTTGACAAAGTTCGTCATGATCATCTCATAGAATTGTTAGAAAAGAAAACACTTGATAAGAAAGACATCCGCATTATATACAACCTCTACTACAATCAAACCGCAACCGTGAAGGTAGAAAATGAATTATCGAATGATATAGAAATAAAGAGGGGTGTGAGACAAGGTTGCGTTCTCTCACCCTTATTGTTTAATATGTATTCAGAAGACATAATCCAGGCAGCTCTATCAGATGAAATAGCTGGCATTAAAGTGAATGGGCTAAACATTAACAATGTTAGGTTTGCTGATGACACTGTACTACTAGCTGGAAACCTCAAAGATCTACAATTACTTCTTGACAAAGTCGCAGAAAAAAGTGAAGAATTTGGCTTGACTCTTAATGTAAGCAAGACTAAGTTCATGGTGATATCTAAAACACACCAACAAGAAAATCTTACAAGCAATAGGGAAAGAGTCGATCAAGTACGTAAATTTAAATATCTCGGAACAATTGTAAATGAGGAGATTGAAAGCTCAGAAGAAATTAAATCGAGAATAGGACAGGCCAGAAGTATCTTTAATAAGATGAAAAATGCATTCTGTTCGAGAGACATTTGTTTAAACACAAAAATGAGGTTGCTAAGATTCTATGTATTCTCAAAATTATTATACGGAATGGAAGCGTGGACATTGAAAAAGGACATGAACAGTTTAGAAGCTTTTGAACTGTGGGCATATAGAAGAATACTTAGAATTAGTTGGGTATCGAGGATTACTAATCAAGATGTCCTAAGAAGAATGGGAAAGGAAAAAGAATTAATTAAAACTATTAAAGTAAGGAAGCTCCAATATTTAGGCCATGTTATTAGGGGAGTAAATTACAAAATATTGCGAATAATACTAGAAGGGAAAATTTGTGGGAAGAGAACGAGGGGTAGAAGACGGACATCCTGGATTGACAATCTAAAAAATTGGTACAACTGTTCAACGTCAGAACTCCTTAGATCGGCCAAATCAAGATCAGAAATTGCCATGATGACAGCCAACCTTCTTAGAGGAGACGGCACATGAAGAAGAAGTCTTTCTATTCCCATACGTACTTTCTACATTATAACAGTTGTACGTTTTAAGTCACAGGTGGTCTTGCCTATACTGCTTCAGCATAGTGTTGGGTTCGTTCTCTTGCTGACTTCGCTCATTTTGTTTTTTACCAATGACAACGTGACTGCCCTTTTACGTTTTTCCCTTTCTCCGTTTTATTGTTCTGACTTTACTGAGATGTCCCATTAGCGGAATGGAGTATATTTGAAACAAGGGACTGATGACCTTGCTGTTTGGTCCCTTAAACCTCAACCAACCAACCAACCGACTCCCAGGCCATTTCAATTATCCTGTGTAGCCATTTAAGACCTGACATTCCACTGTATTTGATGAGTTCCGACTTAATTTCATCCACCCCAGCTGCTTTATTGCACTGCAATCTATTGACCATTTTCTCCACTTCCTCAAATGTGATGCTATTTCCTTCATCATTCCTATCCCGGTCTACCTCGAAATCTGAAACATTACTGATCGTATTTTCACCTACATTGAGCAACTCTTCAAAATATTCCCTCCATCTGCCCAAGGCATCCACAGGATTCACCAGCAGTTATCCTGACCTGTCCAAAATACTTGTCACTTCCTTCTTACCTCCCTTTCGAAGACTGCTAATTACACAAAAGAAAAATTCGGAGTAGGTATGAAAATTCATGGAGAAGAAGTAAAAACTTTGAGGTTCGCCGATGACATTGTAATTCTGTCAGAGACAGCAAAGGACTTGGAAGAGCAGTTGAACGGAATGGGCAGTGTCTTGAAAGGAGGATATAAGATGAACATCAACAAAAGCAAAACGAGGATAATGGAATGTAGTCAAATTAAATCGGGGGATGCTGAGGGAATTAGATTAGGAAATGAGACACTTAAAGTAGTAAAGGAGTTTTGCTATTTAGGGAGTAAAATAACTAATGATGGTCGAAGTAGAGAGGATATAAAATGTAGACTGGCAATGGCAAGGAAATCGTTTCTGAAGAAGAGAAATTTGTTAACATCGAGTATAGATTTAAGTGTCAGGAAGTCGTTTCTGAAAGTATTTGTATGGAGTGTAGCCATGTATGGAAGTGAAACATGGACGATAACCAGTTTGGACAAGAAGAGAATAGAAGCTTTCGAAATGTGGTGCTACAGAAGAATGCTGAAGATAAGGTGGGTAGATCACATAACTAATTTGGAGGTATTGGTTGGTTTTGGGGAAGGAGACCAGACAGCGTGGTCATCGGTCTCATCGGATTAGGGAAGGATGGGGAAGGAAGTCGGCCGTGCCCTTTCAGAGGAACCATCCCAGCATTTGCCAGGAGTGATTTAGGGAAATCACGGAAAACCTAAATCAGGATGGCCGGACGCGGGATTGAACCGTCGTCCTCCCGAATGCGAGTCCAGTGTCTTACCACTGCACCACCTCGCTCGGGGAGGAGGTATTGAATAGGATTGGGGAGAAGAGAAGTTTGTGGCACAACTCGACTAGAAGAAGGGATCGGTTGGTAGGACATGTTTTGAGGCATCAAGGGATGACAAATTTAGCATTGGTTCAAATGGTTCAAATGGCTCTGAGCACTATGGGACTCAACAGCTTAGGTCATAAGTCCCCTAGAACTTAGAACTACTTAAACCTAACTAACCTAAGGACATCACACACACCCATGCCCGAGGCAGGATTCGAACCTGCGACCGTAGCAGTCCCGCGGTTCCGGACTGCAGCGCCAGAACCGCTAGACCACCGCGGCCGGCAAATTTAGCATTGGAGGGCAGCGTGGAGGGTAAAAATCGTAGAGGGAGACCAAGAGATCAATACACTAAGCAGATTCAGAATGATGTAGGTTGCAGTAGGTACTGGGAGATGAAGAAGCTAGCACAGGATAGAGTAGCATGGAGAGCTGCATCAAACCAGTCTCAGGACTGAAGACCACAACAACAACTACAATAGTGAGAAGTGCACACCTAGAACACAGAGGAATTAACAAACATCTACTTTGTGTTTCCAGGAACAATGTGTCAACAATAAGTGTCTTATACATTTTCTTTATATTGTTTCATGGCAAATCTCGAGACATGGCCCTGCTAGGTATGGGGTTTTCAACCCACCATCTAAAAAACCTAGTAGGTCATGCCATGTGGCCATCAAAACATCTTCAACATGACAGCTACAGCAGTCGATCATGAAGACAACAAAATAAAATTTGTCAAAAGACATGATGTAAATTTTGTTATTTTATTAACTGAGCAATTATGTTATGATCAGAGCAATTACTTACACAAATTTCTTTAAAATACTATGTAAATAATTTTTTGACTTATATAAATGAGCCCTCCTGTTCAGCTCTTCACTAAAATATTCAACTAATTTTCTTTCAAAAATAATTAATGGTAATAATTAAAAGTTTATCTGTGGTTATAATTTCATATATTTTCAAAGAGCATAATTTTTAGGGTCATATAGTTTAGAGCGCGTAGCGATATTCAGTTTTTTATACCTCTCTTTAACTAAGTGTGCTAATGAAATTCACAACACTTACTTCAAGGGGGCTATTGAAGGCACTCTTTCGTAGTATAGTAATTGAAATACTGATTTTTATTTAATTTTAGTTACTTATATGAGTTATTATGTCAATTTTTGTTTGAAATTTATAACTTTATTAATAAAATAAAATAATTTACATTTTTCAAAGAAGCTAACGTCTTCAGAATAACAAATAGGTGTTACATTGTTCAGTGTTTTGTTTTCAGTAGTATAAGTGTATGTTTTAGACTGTAGCGATATCTTCTGTTCTGTTAGCTTTCTCCCAGTTAGACTCTCGGCTACATTTATGTTTTTGGTTGAAAAGTGTTATTTGTGAAAGTTTCGTTACGTATGAGTTACAAATAAAACAGAATCAAAAGTAATATCTGGTTCAGCTTCGTTGTTTATGGATTTTAATATGTGCTCTTATTGAAGTGCTACGATTTTACATCTGAGGCTGCTATAATGACATTTCTGACATGTACGGCCAGTTTCAAATAAAAATAAACTGAACATGACCCTGGAGATCGGAGACACTGTGGGAGTCGCCAGAAGAACATCTGTGAATGCACAATGAAACGCAGCATTATTCTGTGGCGACGAGTGCACTGACAATCTGCTTTACTCTTTGATTCTTATAAGTATTCTTCGTGTTGACTTATGTTCTTTCAGTTGATTGGTGTTCTAGCTTTACTAAATAAAAAAAATTTGTTCGACTACTACGTTGTATCTTGTGGTGTTTCAAAAGTCTAATCGGGAAACATCGCGTTTCTTTACCGCTTCAGCGACGCCAGGTAAGAAACGTGAATATGTATATATTTATTCATTTGTAGTATGTTAAGTGGAGACTTGTTATTTAAAAAGATTTTGGTTCTTTTCTTTCATGTCGAGCGTGGCAGAAAGATGATCCAGTGAGGACTCCAGACGCGGCGGACGACGAGAGCTAACCACTATTGCATCGTGGTCGACGGCCGGCGGCTGGAAGAACCGTTGAAACATCATGCTGACCATTATCAAAATATGTTTTATGATTTTTTTTATGTGAAAGGAAAGAGAGTTCAATGTTGAATGTAGAAGGATATAGTTTGTAATTGGATGTCAATTGGTTATCAACTGTTAAATAAACTTAGAGTTGGAAGTTGAACAGTCAGTTGACTCTGTTGTTACGACATGATGGTAAATATTACGAGGGCAGTTCAATAAGTAATGCAACACATTTTTTTTCTCGGCCAATTTTGGTTGAAAAAACCTGAAATTTCTTGTGGAATATTTTCAAACATTCCCGCTTCGTCTCGTATAGTTTCATTGACTTCCGACAGGTGGCAGCGCTGTGCGGAGCTGTTAAAATGGCGTCTGTAACGGATGTGCGTCGCAAACAACGGGCAGTGATAGAGTTTCTTTTGGCGGAAAACCAGGGCATCTCAGATATTCATAGGCGCTTGCAGAATGTCTACGGTGATCTGTAAGTGGACAAAAGCACGGTGAGTCGTTGGGCAAAGCGTGTGTCATCATCGCCGCAAGGTCAAGCAAGACTGTCTGATCTCCCGCGTGCGGGCCAGCCGTGCACAGCTGTGACTCCTGCAATGGCGGAGCGTGCGAACACACTCGTTCGAGATGATCGACGGATCACCATCAAACAACTCAGTGCTCAACTTGCCATCTCTGTTGGTAGTGCTGTCACAATTGTTCACCAGTTGGGATATTCAAAGGTTTGTTCCCGCTGGGTCCCTCGTCGTCTAACCGAACACCATAAAGAGCAAAGGAGAATCATCTGTGCGGAATTGCTTGGTCGTCATGTGGCTGAGGGTGACAATTTCTTGTCAAAGATTGTTACAGGCGATGAAACATGGGTTCATCACTTCGAACCAGAAACAAAACGGCAATCAATGGAGTGGCGCCACACCCACACCCCTACCAAGAAAAAGTTTAAAGCCATACCCTCAGCCGGTAAAGTCATGGTTACAGTCTTCTGGGACGCTGAAGGGGTTATTCTGTTCGATGTCCTTCCCCATGGTCAAACGATCAACTCTGAAGTGTATTGTGCTACTCCTCAGAAATTGAAGAAACGACTTCAGCGTGTTCGTAGACACAAAAATCTGAAGACTAAAACCCACAAAAAAATTTTTCTCCTACATAGTTTCTTTGTTTGCCTACTTCAATATTTCATATTTTCTCAAACCCTTTGGTGTCAATATTATACTTTACTATGCGTCATACTATCGGAATTAATTATCCAAAGATTATGTATCAGCAAGTAGGCTCATATTCATGTCATGAGAGAAACACACTCGGGCAGAGATCTAACAGGGAGTTAGCTCTTTGAATGCCAGCAGTGAGAACCTGTTATTGGGTCACATAGCAGGAGCAACGATTTTTATGGCAGTTTTTTATAATTATTTATTTGTTGATTAATTTTAGTCAGTTATTTTATCTCTAACACACAACGTACGTTGCACGTGACAATTCGCATAATATAAACAAGAAAACTGATTACGAATATTTAGTATAATTATTGAGATATTTAAGTAACTTAAAATTCTGCCATAAATAGTCATTAAGGCATATACGACTATTATTACATTAAATTGTTAGCACAATATGGAAAATATTAACTCATTTGTAAAGAAATGATGATGTTTTATACATGGGAGATTCATTCTTTAACTAATCAGTGGTTGGGATAGGGGAAGGGACAGTGGGACGTTAAATCTCTGAAGAAAATTATTTAGAATGTAAGACAAACAACATAGATAAGGCAAATTACTTATTACGGAAAGAAATTAGTTTACTTGGCTGGTTCAAATGGCTCTGAGCACTATGGGACTCAACTGCTGAGGTCATAAGTCCCCTATAACTTAGAACTACTTAAACCTAACTAACCTAAGGACAACACACACATCCATGCCCGAGGCAGGATTCGAACCTGCGACCGTAGCGGCCGTGCGGTTCCAGACTGTAGCGCCAGAACCGCTCGGCCACCAGCGGCCGGCAATTAGTTTACTAACTATGGACTGTTCCTGTGACAATTATTCACATGTAGGACCCAGAAAGCATCCTACTTGCTAGTATACTACGGAACTCTCCCTCACTGCTATACCACAGATTCCTAAATTTTGTTCCTGTGACAATTATTCACATGTAGGACCCAGAAAGCATCCTACTTGCTAGTATACTACGGAACTCTCCCTCATTGCTATACCACAGATTCCTAAATTTAGAATTTTGCAATACTAAATATCACTGTGGTAGTGAATAGTTTAATATCTCGTTGAAGTAGACCTATTTTAAAGTCCAATTTTGTTATTGTTTCGTGGCAAGTTCAAAACAATTTTTATTTTTTTCTGTATTTATCAAAGCTCTTTACATTATAGAATAACATTACGAGTTTCAAAGATCTGGCTGGGAATAATAATACTTACTCGTCATTTTTTTCTCTAGACCTTCTAAATTTTTCGTACTAGTGCGTGAACGTTACTGGCACTGACGAGGCTTCGTCGAAATTTCGCGACATGTTGATGAATGCCAATCCTATCTCCTGGCGAAATGTCGAGATTGCGTGGGTGTCCCACATACAGGGTCTAATGTGTATAAGTGCAGTAGTACCTCAAAAGTACACTCATGTATGTGTTGGTAGTTTTTTCTCTCCGTCGTACAGTCTTCTCACAAAGACGTCAGAAACCTTATGACTTGATGTTTTCTGCACAGTCCTAACAACACCACTAAGTCGACTACACCTTTCGGGATAGGCTAAAGATGTAGCGTCCTCATGCCCACACTTCAACATCTGCGTTTCTTCCCAAGGGAAAATAAGCATTAATGGCTTCCTCTTGCCACACATACTTGGAGAGGCTAACCAAACTACAAACATATCACTTGTGTTAGCTATAATTATAAGTTGCAAATTGCCTGAATGCTGACATCATGTCGTTCAGTACACCGTCTTCAGGCAGTAATAGAAATATCTGCAGTTATAGCCGTTACACCCTGTATACACCCGAGATGTGGCAGACTCTCCCCAGGTTTGGTATGTGTGGGGGGGAGGGTGCGGAGGGGGAGGGGGGGGGGAGACGCCGACCCCCGTTCGACCCTCGGCGCATTCAGTCTTGCCCACACTCGCGAAGTGTCAACTGCTGGGTGCGTTCTTGGCGTAAGGCTGCTAGTAAAGGATTCCACGCCGAACTTAGTTGATGGCCCTCCCCTAATATCGAAACTGTTATGAAGCCTAATCTCACTAAATTATTTGATGATGCTCTCCCAAAATTCACTATCTTGGCACAACTTATTTGCTTTCTCATATTCCAAAGTATGACCTTTGTTGAGGCTGCGTTTAACCAGTGCTGATTTGTCTTTATGCCACATGCGTACACATCTAATGTGTTCCGTCCACCGTTGCGAGATGCTGTGCTGCGTTTTCCGAATATGTTGGCGGCGACACTCTCAAAGCATGAGTATAGTCTTGCAGCACAACATCGAAATACCAATTACGATGGATATAAAAATGAATTCACAAAGAAAAGTAGCAAATTGTGTCAACCACTCAGACAAAGGCAACTGCTGAACCGACTGGGAGAATTAAGCATTCGCTCTAGACTATCTGGATGACTTTTTCAGAAGAGTATCAATCAACCTTGAATCCCCATTCCATAACTCTGCACTATCATTACAGTCAGGCATTTACCTTCAAGCACTACTCAGGAAGCCGTTGGAGCAGGGACTGATTTGTGCTCAGAGTTTTCCCACACCGTCGTTCATTGATTTATTTTAATTCACTCATCATGTTCTATAGATCCCTACCCTTTCGAATCTGGTACACACAAATGTGTGGGTCTCGTTTATTTGTGTTGAGAGTAAATCGGAGAAAGACGAAGGTAATGAGAAGCAGTACAAGTGAGAACAGCGAGAAACTTAACATCAGGATTGATGGTCACAAAGTCAATGACGTTAAGGAATTCTGCTACCTAGGCAGTAAAATAACCAATGACGGACGGAGCAAGGAGGACATCAAAACAGACTCGCTATGGCAAAAAAGGCATTTCTGGCCAAGAGAAATCTACTAATATCAAATAACGGCCTTAATTTGAGGAAGAAATTTCTGAGGATGTACGTCTGGAGTACAGCATTGTATGGTAGTGAAACATGGACTGTGGGAAAACCGGAACAGAAGAGAATCGAAGCATTTGAGATGTGGTGCTATAGACGAATGTTGAAAATTAGGTGGACTGATAAGGTAAGGAATGAGGAGGTTCTACGCAGAATCGGAGAGGAAAGGAATATGTGGAAAACAGTGATAAGGAGAAGGGACAGGATGATAGGACATCTGTTAAGACATGAGGGAATGACTTCCATGGTGCTAGAGGGAGCTGTAGAGGTCATAAACTGTAGAGGAAGACAGAGATTGGAATACGTCAAGCAAATAATTGAGGATGTAGGGTGCAAGTGCTACTCTGAGATGAAGTGGTTAGCACAGGAAAGGAATTCGTGGCGGGCCGCATCAAACCAGTCAGTAGACTGATGACCAAAAAAAAAAAAAAAGCGTCGTATTATTGCCCCATGTCGTTGCCTCCTGTGCTGGTATCATTTGGAGAACCGACGTGCAAGTGGATGATAAATGTAGCAACCACAGAAGAAAAAACTGAGTTACAGAGAATGTAGGAGAAATGATGAAGGTGCTGTTGCCTTCCATGGTGAGCGTTTTCCAGAGAAAGCTCGCTGACGTTCGTTCTTTTAACAAGGTTGTGAACGCTTTTATGTCTGATGGCGACTTATGGACTGGCAAAAGGAAACGAAGTGAACGTGTTGAAGGAGAAGCTAGTGAAATAGCTGTACTAGTGGCAGTGCACCGCGAACCACCGGTTACTGGTTTAGTGATCAGAGCATTGATTTCCTTAGTAGTAGACCTGGGTTCCAATCTCAGTGTGGCACAAATTTTTAACTTTTCCTGTTGATTTTACGTCAATGTCCAATTGCAGCCAATGTGTGTAAGTTCTCTGTGTTTACCTGAGCGAGCTATCCAGCTATTCTTCTGAGAGAAAACAGTCTTTAATACATACTTTTTCACTAAGTGAAGTAAAGCTGTGCGATACAAAACATACCCCCACAGGTAGCCCGACTGTCAGGCGCACGCAGAGATATTTCAGTGGGTACGCCGGAGTTAACATAAGAAATATACACATTCATTTAATTATTTAATGAAACTTAGAACAGATTTCTTGCTGCTGTGCTTTTAGTTAGTTCCAGGTGCAATGTGTAACTAATAAATTGAGCAAGCAACTTAGAAAGTTCTCTTAGGGCTATGTGAACAAGCAGAAAGGTACATATTCCAACTTTTGCGACTGTTTCCATTCTGTTTTACTGGAAAAAGAGCAAGTGAGTGGATGATTGATTGATTATGCGCCTGCGTCGTCCCGCACGCTCCACGTCAGCGTCACGGTGCTGAGCGGGCCAGGGCAACAGCCTGGGCGAGGAGGTGGCGCGGTGGCCTACAGTGCTATGCTGCGCTCGTGCCGGCTACCACGCCACCTCCTCTTGCCGGCTGTTACCCTGGCTCTGGCAGAAGCATGCGCCACCAAAACTACTCGGATTCGCAGCGGATTTAACGGGTTGCTTGTCGGTCGGCATATATTTATTTTTTTGTTTACTGTCAAAGTGCGTTAGTTCCTTTTTTATTTTTAGCGCTACTAATGAGGAAATTTTAGTATTAGATGAATCCAAAGTTGACGATTTCAGCGGTTTTCCAACAGCTGATTGGAACGGAACAGCCCTAATGTCTTCATCTTCTAGTGTGTAAGTGATTAAGTGTATCTGATGAAGACCCACCAAACAATCTATTCAAACCAATAAATACACCATGTGATCATAAGAAGCTACACAGTACGAGCACTGGCCTACTGTTGATGATATGCACCCCACTCATTGCCGTAAGCAATGTAATTGCTAGAAGAGGACAAGAACAAGATGTGTGAAACTTAATATCTATCCTGTTTGTGACAAAAAAATATTGACTTTCAAGAGTATCGCTGTAAGACTGACACAATCGTGTGGAACTTAAATTTTTGTGAAAATAAAATAAAAATTTCTTACCATTAATATACCATTCTATGAATATTATTGCCGTAAAGAAACACTCATTCGATATATCCATTCCAAGTTTAACGCAGGGGTATCAAAGGGCTAAATACTCTGAAATAAGTCAAGGTATTCGTTAACAAAAACAGACAAATCGTAGTAACATAATCTGTATATTATATTAGCGATAATAAACTATCACTGCAGTGCTTAATGGTATCCATGGTTGTACTAGCTACATTTAATCAACTAAATTAGGAAAAAACAGTGCTACTTTGAAAAAGTTGCAGCCTCCTCAATATTACTGAGCAGTTTCACTTTATCTACTATTGATTCCTAAATATGTTCATTACAGTGGTATGAAAAGTCATCTACATCTGTACAGTGAGTCTTATTTACATACGCCAATACTTGTCACGCTGCATTACGACAAACGCTGCTACTTCCCATATAATTAGAGAAAGGTTCAATCTATGAATCTACATAATTGGTGATTTGTAGAGACAGTAGCTCACAAGGTATGTTTTTACTTTTCTTATAAACTAAGTGGGATTTCCAGTTTCCTTCCTTATGTTACATGTGAGATTGTTGGATATTTTTGCACCAGAGTACCTAACTCCAATCTGAAGTGTAGACAAGGAGGCAAAGTCTACATGAAAATTATTCTTTTGTCTTTTATTGTGATGGTGTAGATCACAGTAGAGCTGAAACCGATATACCTCAGGTGCGAAAACAATTAATGACTAAACGTATTGGGAAATAATTGTAAGGATTCCAAGCTCATTAAAAGGTTTCTCGACATGTACAGTTGCGTATTTCAGACAATATATTTTTACTGGTAGTATATTTACTTCAGGTACACTTCTCTGGAATATAATTCCATAAGACAACAGGGAGTGAAAATATACAAAATTATCCAGCATTCTTATCTTTATGGAAACACAATGAGATATAATGTAAGCTAAATTTGGTGGGGAGTGATAGGAAAGGAAAGGAACTGTTGATGTCAGCTGCATCGTGACTTTATGCGACTCAGTGATGACGCATGAAAATGTGGGCCACACCGGGATTCGAACCCACGACGCCCTGCTAATTAGACAGTTACTCACACCACTGCGCCACCGTAACACCGTGTTTATAGCGGCTGCGCGAACTATTTCTGCACGCCTTCCGGAGACCAGCATGTTCATGTCCCCATGCTCACTACTTTGTGATTCACTCAAGAGCCCCAACGTAATTGTAAATCTGTCTCTGAAGGTGGTGGATTCATTGCACATTCGTACAACTGGTTTACCTCTATGGGCAGTGTCTGTTTTCGTCCTGCACATATTCTGGGCAGTAACAGGACTTGGCAATTTGACAACGCGGTAATCACACGTGTGGTAACTACCATCTCAGCGCACGCTATCACTGCTGTACAGGCGGTGCAGTGGATAGCGTTTTGGGTTAACATACAGGAGGTCAAGAGTTCGATCCTGGGTCGAGGCGTATTTGTTTTTATTTGCTAAATGTAAACTCCGTGATACAGTGTCTGGCGTGAGGTCAAGAGTTCGATCCTGGGTCGAGGCGTATTTGTTTTTATTTGCTAGATGTAGTCTCCGTGATACAGTGTCTGGCGTGTTGATCGTCATACAACTATTACAGTGGGTCTTCTACAAAACATTTGCACTTACATAATACGAACACAGAAGTAGGATGTACAACTGGTTTCATTGGTAAACATCTTGCACGTCCTGTTCGCGAATTGTTTCACACCACTGCATGTAATAGATTCCGAGCCTGTTTTCTGTTTGGTTGGTTGGTTGTTTGGTTGGTTGGTTTTGGGGAAGGAGACCAGACAGCGTGGTCATCGGTCTCATCGGATTACGGAAGGATGGGGAAGGAAGTCGGCCGTGCCCTTTCAGAGAAACCATCCCGGCATTTGCCTGGAGTGATTTAGGGAAATCACGGAAAACCTAAATCAGGATGGCCGGACGCGGGATTGAACCGTCGTCCTCCCGAATGCGAGTCCAGTGTCTTACCACTGCGCCACCTCGCTCGGTGTGTTTTCTGTTTATCCTACCACTATGATACCATCGATTAGTAGCAACTATTATTCTTGCCACGTTCGGGTGCATTACAATTCGTTAAGGCCTTACGTCACCAATAGGGCTAGCAACATGCTTTGCAAATAATTTCCAAACGTCTGCTGTGTAAATGTCTGATGCATGTGGTTTAAGAAACGGTCTATACTACAGTATTATATGGCAGAATGAAACTGGCAAATAAAATCAAATATGCCTCGAGCCAGTGTCGAACCCTTTACATGCTGCATGTCCACCTATCCGTTCTTTTAATCAAGTACTGCTTTAAAGCTCTCTTCTCGCCCGTTAGATTGGTTATCTGACATATCCCTCATTCTTTTGCGACATTACACTTCAAAAGCTTCTATTCACTTCACACGTGCACTGATTGTCGTTCATGTTTACTCGCAAACGCATTTTATATCTCCTCTTCTGCTCTCCTTAGTTGCTAAGGTACCTAGATAGTAAAACTCGCCTACTGCTCTCAGTGTCTCATTTCCTAAGCTATTTCGCTCAATATCACCAGCTTCATTTCAACTACACTCCATTAACTTTGTTTTACAGTTCTTGATATTCGTCTTATAACTTTTTTTCACGATGCTGTCATCCTTTCCGTTCAACACATCTTCTAAGTCGTCTAATGAGGAAATGTCACCAACTTGATGTCATATTTTAATGACAAAAAGGGACACTTGTATGATATCGACCCCAGCAATCGACACCGCGTGAATATTTAGGGCGTTATTGTTAGCGTGCGCAGTTACGTCCTTCCGAAAGGACGGGTTTGAAACTTTCGCGCGCACAGGTAGTTTGTCACTCGTTCCGCCCCACAGCAGCCGCCTGATACCCGGCCGCGATGTGCGGTACGTCGTGGTGACAACCAGAGCACTCGTATTCGCATGATGCTGAAGACGAGGGCAGTGGAGGAGGGAGCTGGACTCATATGCCCAGCGTGTTGTAAAATCTTGTTCCACAACACATATCACTCTGCCCGAAACATAGCAAATTATACAAGTTCATAATATGTCACCCTCATGCACATTCAATATTAACAATATTCTAGTACTGAAATGCTGCAGTTACATACACGCTCCAAAATCAAAGTAAATAAAGAGGAGCGAGTGAAGATTTATTATAAAATGAAGTTAGTGATTTTCGATTTACAATTTAGTCACGGTTGAAGAATAGCGCATCTGCTACAAATATACTTCACTTTTATAGTGCTAGCTTCAAAATCCAAAGATAATAACGTACCACAGCGATGTAAATAATCAAACAGAGCTAAACTACTTCCTTAATGATACACTCAGTCGTCTCATTAAATTACACTGGATTTGTGTGAATCGCAACATAAAAATGTTCGAAGCAAAGACATCTGTGGCACCAGCTAGAGGTTACAAATCGAGCTCTCTGACACAGCCAAAGCAACAGCAGTGGGGCGGCAACGAATGACAAAAAAATTGTGTGCGCGCAGGTTTAAAAGCTTTACTTCTAGAAGTTCTTTACTGCTTACAGTCTACGTCACCATGAATGCTGCAGAGGTGTCTATAAATCCGAAAGAGTTCGAGGTGGTGGAGATCTCTTCTGAACAGCACGTTGCAAGGCATCCCAGATCTGCTCAATAATGTTCATGTCTGCGGAGTCTGGTGGACAGCGGAAGCGTTTAAGGTCAAAAGAATGCTCCTGGAGCCACCCTGTAGCAATTCTGGACGTGTGGGGTGTCGCATTGACTTTCTGGAATTTTCCAAGTCCGTCGGAATGCACAAAGGACATGAATGAATGCAGGTGATCAGACAGGATGCTTACATACGTGTCTCCTGTCAGAGTCGTATCTAGACGTCTCAGGGGTCCCATACCACTCTAACTGCACAGAGCCCACACCATTACAGAGCCTCCACCAGCTTGAACTGTCCCCTGCTGATATGCAGGGTCCTTGGATTCATGAGGTTGCCTCCATACCCGTACACGTTCATCCGTTCGATACAATTTGAAACGAGACTCGTCCGACCAGGCAACATGTTTCCAGTCATCAACAGTCCAATATCGGTGATGACTATCCCAGGCGAGGTGTAAACCTTTCTGTTGTGCAGTCATGAAGGATATACGAGTGGGCCTTCGGCTCTGAAAGCCCATATCGGTGATTTTTCGTTGAATGGTTGGCACGCTGATACTTGTTGATGGCCCAGCATTGAAATCCGCAGCAGTTTGCGGAAGGGTTGCACTTCTGTCACGTTGAACGATTCTCTTCAGTAGTCGTTAGTTCCGTATTTGCAGCCTCTTTCTCCGGTCGCAGCGATGTCGGAGATTAGATGTTTTACCGAATTCCTGATATTCACGGTACACTCGTGAAATGGTCGTACGGGGAAATCCCCACTTCACCGCTATCTCGGAGATGCTGTGTCCCATCGCTAGCGCGCCGATTATAACACCACGTTCAAACTCACTTGAATCTTGATAACCTCCCATTGTAGCAGCAGTAATCGATCTAACAGCTGTGTCAGGCACTTGTTTTCTTATATAGGCATTGCCGACCGCAGCGCCGTATTCTGCCTGTTTTCATATCTCTGTATTTGAATACGCATGCCTATGCCAGTTTCGGCGCTTCAGTGTGTACGCCTCCGTGTGAGGCCTAATTTCTCGTGTCTTATCTTCGTGGTCGTTACGCGCAATGTATGTTGGCGGCAATAGTATCGTTCGGCAGTCAGCTTCAAATGCCTATTCTCTAAAGTTTCCCAATATTGTTTCTCGAAAATAACGTCACCTTCCCTCCGGGGATTCCCATTTGAGTTCCCGAAGCATCTCTGCAAAACTTACATGTTGTTCAAAGCTACCGGTAGCAAATCTAGCAGCCCGCCTCTGAACTGCTTCGATGCCTTCCTTCATTCCGACTTGGTACGGATCCGAGGCACACGAGCAGTACTCAAGAACAGGTCGCACCAGCGTCCTATATGCCGTTCCCTTTACAGGTCAGCCACTCTCTCCTAAAATTCTCCCAGTAAGCCGAAATCGACAGTTTGCCTTCCCTACCACAGTTCTCACGTGCTCGTTCCACGTCATATCGCTCTGCAACGTTACACCCGGATTTTTAAAAGACGTGACCTTATCAGGCCGTAGACTAGTAGTACTGTATCCGAATATTACAGATTTGATCTTCCTACTCATCCGCATTAAATTACATTTTTCCACATTTAGGACTAGCTGCCATTTATCACACCAACTGGAGATCTTGTCGTGGTCGTCTCGTATCTTCCTACAGTCACCCAAGTTCGACACCTTACGGCACACCACGGCATCATCAGCAAACAACCGCAGATCGCTACCCACTCTGTCCGCCAAATCAGCCCATCACACTTCCCTGGGGCACTCCTGACGATACCGTTGCCTCTGATGGCCACTCACCGTCGAGGACAGCACACCGGGTTCCATTATTTAAGAAGTCTTCAAACCACTCACATACCTGCTACCTTATTCCTTATGTTCGTACTTTCGTTAACAGCCTGCTGTGGGGCACCATGCCAAATACTTTCCGGAAATATAGAAATATGGAGTCTGCCTGTTGCCCTTTATCAAAAAAAAAATGGTTCAAATGGCTCTGAGCACTATGGGACTCAACTGCTGTGGTCATCAGTCCCCTAGAACTTAGAACTACTTAAAGCTAACTAACCTAAGGACATCACACACATCCATGCCAGACGCAGGATTCGAACCTGCGACCGTAGCAGTCGCACGGTTCCGGACTGCGCGCCTAGAACCGCGAGACCACTGCGGCCGGCGCCCTTTATCAAAATAGTTCTCAGTATACCATGTGAGAAAAGGGAAAACTGAGTTTCGCACTAGCGATGCTTTCTAACACCATGCTCATTTGTGGACATAAGCTTCTCAGTTCCAGGAAAGCTTTTTATAGTGGAACTGTGGATATTCAAGGATTCTACAGCAAATAGAAGTTAGGGATATTGGTGTGTAATTTTGCGGATACGTTCTCTTACCTTTCTTATACACTGGAGGCACCTGCGCTGTTTTGCACTCGTTTGGGACTTTGTGCTGACCGAGAGATTCACGATAAATGCAACTTTGGTAAGGGGCCAGTGCCATAGGGTACTCTTCGTAAAATCTAACTGGAATTCCATCCGGATCTGATGATTTACCTGCTTTCAAATCTTTTAGTTGTTTCTCTACGGCGGGTATGCTTATTACTATGTCGTCCATACTGGAGTCCGTCCGATGGTCAAGTTCGATGTTCGATGCCCGTACGATTCTCCTGTGCGAATGGTTCCTTGAACGTGAAATTTAAAACTACGGCTTTCGTTTGGCTATCTTGAATCAAAATTATGGTACAAATTTTCCCTCGGGTTCGATTGACCCGGCTGATATCTTCGAAGGGTACTTTCTTCTCCTTAAAATATGAGATCAAGATGGTGATGTTCCCTTGTAAGAAAAGACGTAGGGTCAATTTTGCCTCACAAGTTCGCACATTTCCTCGAAATCTATACTGGTCCTCCCCGAGGTTTGGTTCTCCTGATCTCCGTTATTTTGTAACTAACTGGTCCCCGTATTTTGCAACCGTGACTTTTTAAACTGATGTTGCGGTAGTAGTCTCACCTTCCAGCAGCTCCTTAGTACTCGTATAGGAATTGTAATGTTCTACTTCAGATGTGACGGTGTTTCTCATGTGCCTTGCATATCATGTGAAATACTTTTCTCATTGTCCGTTCTCCTAAATATCTTAATAACTGCGACGGAATCATGTCCACTAGAGGTACCTTGTTTCGACTTACGTCTTTCAATCCTGTGACAAATTATTCTCGCAGTATCACATTACTCATATCATGTTCACTCACTTAGCCCTTCCCTTTCCATAATACTGTCTTCAATTTTATCACTCTTAAATAACACTTCCACACTGTTCATTCAACTTCCAGACTGCCATTAGTACAGGCTTTATAAATGAACTTTCGATGTTCTAACAGCTTCTGCTCTTTTCTCAAAAGATATTCTATTACCTATCCTACAGTCTTAAGTACTAACGCATAACTCCCGGTCTGACGGTAAATGTGTCCTTAAAACCACGCGACGAAGGTCGACTGTTGGTCCTTTCCTAATAGGAACATTCAAGTATATTGGTCGAAATTTTCCGCAGACTGTTACGATGCAATAGGTTGCGAAGTTCTTGATTGCCTTCAACAGCTGTAACCCTGCCCCGTTTGAATTTGATTTCTCTTTGGAACTGTTGAACCGATCAGAGGACGAGAGGAAGTGATAGTACTGGCGTGGCTCGACGAAGGCGCCAGAAAACGTTTGGGATCATTTTCGAGTATGAAGAGATGCATCGAGTGCAGTGGAAATCAATTTAATAAAGTACAATGCACACACTTGTCCTGCAAAACTGCTAAGTAGTTGTCCTATTTGAAGTATGGGCAAATCGATGATGATATTAGTGCCAGTGGGCCAGTGGCGGCGTTTGGATCCAGTTAATGAATAGCAGATTCCCCTTCCCTTCCTTCTCTCTCTCTCTCTTTCTTTCTTTTCTCTTTACCATTCATTTGTTTCATTTCGTAAATTCAGAAATCAATGAAGTAGCACGTAATACCAAGCCACGTAAACTTAAACAAACTTCAAAAGTACAAGGACTAAATATACGCCGCATATACCAAGAACGTAAGAATGTTTGTGATGCGTCCTAAATGGTTGAGAAGAAATTCAGCGCATTTTTGACAAGCCATGGAAATGTGACGATAACCGATGTTAGTGTTAATTTGCTTGGTGGTCAATCTCAAATCAATGCACTTTCCTTAAGTCCATTGAGTATTTTTACCAATTACCAATAAGCTAACTCGACTCTGCTGCTGTATACCTGTAGGAGTCACGCAAATAAAATGTCTCAGTACGACATACAAAGAAAAACAAACGTAAACAACAGTGGTAAATAAAGGTGAGTAGAATTAATAATGTGGAGATGTCTTAGATGTATGTTACAGAGAGGCCTGTGTATGCTGCAATAGAGATTGATGCCAATGGCGAAGGAAGACCAGGAAATGATGAAGTAGTGGACGGACGGAGAGCCGAAATACGAATGACGAGATGAGGACAACTGCACAACGTGAAGGGACATAAAGGGAGTATGAGACCCAGGTGGTGAACGTTGTGGAATACTGACGTAAGATGTAATATAAGTGTAAATCTAATTCTTACCATAACATTTGCTATATAAAAAAAATTGTTGTTGTTGTTGTTGTTGAAGCCTGGTACCAGTATAACTAATCAAAACGGTACTAAGAATGTGTACAGTTATTTTGCAGGATGAATAATTTGTGTATTTTTTGTTCTTAGATGAAATGTCGCAATTCTAAAGTGATATTTAGCAGGCTGAATAGTCGGTAAAGTGAATGCGGAGGTAAGCCGATGGAGAGAGGTGCCAGAGTGAAAGGACGAATTCGGAGACTGTAATGCTATCTACGAAACAGCTTCAGGTGTTATGTGGTTGAGTATAAGGGAACAAAGGTATGGTATGTTGTCGTGTGGTGGTGTTATGAGTATAAGGGAGCAAAGGTATGGTATGTTGTCGTGAGTGTGGTGGTGTTAAGGTTAGCTGACTTCTACACCTATTCTGTTAGTGTATCAATGGATTGAATGAGAAGAAAAATGTGGTGAGTGAGAGTCGTAGAGTAGTGTGATCAATGCGCAGACTCCTGTAAAGGGGATGCTACCGATCCATAACTAAAACATTATTGTGCTTTGTTGTTTGATTTGGATGAACCTCGATGGCAGGTCAGGATCTGACTTCACGTGGATGGTTCATACATGTCCTAGAAATGTTGTTATATATAATAAACGTGAAATATATAAGGAGATACTAATTTCAGTCTGTCACAAGCACAAAGGTGCATTGTATGCTGTAGATTTAGAGTCATCAGTTTCTAAAATGTTTATTGTGTTAGGATGTTAAACTAGTTTACTATTTAATAACATGTGGTAGGTAATTGTGAGCTGTGTAGATTATTTCTTTTTTTTTTTTTTTTGTTAGAACACTTTCAAGGGGTATTAATTTCAGTCTGTCACAAGCACAAAGGTTCACTGTATATTACAGTTTTAGAATTAACAGTTTCTAATATTTTCACTGTGATAGGATGTTAGAGTAGTCTACTATTTTATATTGTAATTATGAGCTGTATAGATTGTTTCTTATTCCTTTTGCTTTTTTTTACACTTTCATGTTTTGTATGAGGGACGACAGGTACAATCAATAGCACAAGTGTGGGCTGTATATAGAAAAGGGATAAATGTTGATGTTGAGTGTGTAGAAAACTAGGGTGTATAATTTTATGTTTTTTAGAACAAAGATTCTTTTATTACCAATGTATCTAATAGATCATACATGTAATCAATGAGTATTTCAATAATGTAAGAATATCCTTTTGTCTCTAATGTTGCGAGATGCACAGAAGGGTCTGACTGATTGGGTGTCGTAGCGTTGAGGTGCTACGCAGAACGCGCCCATACCGCTAGCGGGGCCAAGCTCACGTCGGCATTGGAGAGGCGACAGAGCTGCGGCACTCCCCACTCCACTGCTGGTCGGGGTACACTCCACGCGCCCACTACAGCAGGTCAACGGCCTTGGACGACACGCATGTACCACTGGCCATTCATAAGTTCCGCCACCCTTACGACTGGGGAAAGTATCCCGCGGAGGCAGCAGCGGGTGGTTTCTTCTGCTCAACGGCTCGCGCGGCGGCGCCACGGCAGAATGAACGATGCATGGCAGAGCCCGGCGGGCATTTTTTACCAGCAACTATTAACTAGTACTGGACTGTGTAGCCGTGAAACAAAATGACTGCTCGTATGTCTCCATAAGGTGGAAAGTGAAGGACTGGTGTTTCCACATTGTGAGTGGTGGAAAAGATTTTGTCTTTAGCAGACAGGACGATTCTTTTTTTTTTTTTTGTCTTGACCACTGAACGGTGCGATCCATAAACTTTTGGCAGTGACTTGTTAAGTGTGCTTTGTGAATTTCATGTGGGACGCTTGGTATTCTTAAAGAGGACAGTTGTAGTTTGGTGACTAATTATTGTATGAACGCAAGAAACTAAAGTGGGACATTGACATTTCCATTTGTAGTAGGAGACACTTCTTTAATTGGTGTGGGAAGAAGTGCTGGTGGTTGGAACTTACGACTTTTAATTACACCATGAACTGAAAGGACAGGACTGTGGGTAATAGTAGTTGTAGGGCCATTTCTGGACGACCAGATTCGTATGGATGGTACTCTGAGTGTGACTATGACATTTGTGTTTAAGGTGTTCAAAATGCCGATTTGAGTGACTTAAAGACTTTCGTCCGGGTAACCATGGGAGAGCTTTGACACCGAGACAGTGTTTCTAGGGAACCTGTCAGCAACTTTTTTGACCCCAAGAAAATCACAGAATGAAATGATTCCGTGTAACTCGCAAGATAGGAAATAATGTATTTGTATTAGTGTTTGTAATTGTGTAAATTTTTTTTATATGTTTCATTCCTGGAGGGACAACAAGTGTAATTGTATTTCATTAACATTTGTGTTTAGAATAGTTAGTGTTTTTTTTTTGTTCTGGGTTATCAAGTTCACGTAGCATGTTTATTAGAATATTTGGTACAATGATGCTTTAATTATTATCCAGTGGCGTAATACTAATGTAGTGGCTCTTGTTGCATTGGTCAGTAAGGTTGTCACAGGGGACAAAAGTTTGCATTGCACAACAAATATCAGAATTAACTGATGCATTTCGATGTCATAGACAGTAATGATCTTGTTGGTGTGTTGACTGAAGCCACTTATTTGCATTATCACAGTGTTGATATTTCACATTAAAGTGTAACGAAGGCTAGTCGAAATGCAAGTTCATGTCGTCTAAATGTGTAACAACAGAGAAATGAGCAGTAGAGTAAGATACGAGAGCTACTGGTGGATTCAAACACTTATTGCTAAACTATTTATTGCGTGTATTGATCAAAGTTGATGGACTGACTAGCTCAGCAGCAGGTATTTGTACTGGTGGACAAGGATAAGGTTAAACTCACAGTCGAGTAGTGGTGGCAGTTGCTTAAGTGATGATAGTTAATGAGGTATGACATGATGTCTCAGGTTGACTATATTACGTAACAAGTATGTAACTTGAGGTATATTTCTTTGTTTTTCTTCTCAGTTTTATTTCTCTGTAGGTTTGATGTATGTTTTAGAGTACTGATATGGAGCCTGACTTCTACGTGTCACTAGTGTACGCAATTTTTTTCTTTTGTTGAGTTTGTTTTGTATTTAGACATTGCCCAGTAAAGATTATTAGAACGCAATTTATGAATGCCGGATTACTTGTTCTGTGTTTGGACGATGAGCTATTTAAAATTTCATGAGTCCAATTAGTATTTCTTTTATTTTGTCATAGAATTAGTGAAGTTTAGATTACTCATAAAAATAACGAAGATCCCAGTAACTAAGCAAATTTTAATCTCAACATTATTTTTATTTGTATGATGTAATGTTTTATTTATCATGTGGATTGTTGTAAATTTGTATGTGTACGTTACTCCAGATTGTGGAGAGTACAATAATGCAACAACTGTGTCAATAATTTGGTTAAGTAACAGCATTTGGTCGTCTATTTGAGGTCACCAGGGGCTAAGGTCTCCTCCTGATTATTTTGAAGACTTGCTACGTTTGTTCTAATACAGTTTTCTTAAAAAAATGTACGGAACTACCTTCGCATTGCAAGGATAGTACCGTGCCATTTTTTTCTGCATGGGTAGCCGGTGGTGAAAGGGTACAGTACCGCCCGACATTGAAAATAGGTACAAAATACTTCACTATTTTTGTCAGAACAACACATTTTTTTCTAATAATAACTCAATTTCTATTAATACAGCAAAGCCGGATACCTGTGTGGGAAAGAATGACAATTTATTTATTTAATTGATCACATGTGCACTCCCACAAAATAAATCCCTACATCCAGTTTGGTGAGATCTGTGAAATGAATGAATGTATGGCCGTCTGCTAACCGCAGATAGTGAATGTGAATATATGGTTATCTTTGAGTCGATCCTTTGGCCACCTTTGGTGGCACCAAAGAGATGAAACTTACCAGAGCTTTGAGCGCCTGAAATGTGGCTGACCAATATGGTAGCATGGTCTTCCCCCACCTCGACAGAGGTGCGAGATGACCTGAAGAACGGCCATGTTTCAGCACTCTGCCGCTGGATCTTGTGCTGTTAAGACCTGTCTTAGTTGTGCTCCGTACAGACAAAAGAGTGGAGACATGGTATGCATGTGGAATATTTAAGAGTAGTTTGAAATAATAAATTCTCTATTTCAGGAACTTTTGTGGGGAGAATTAAATGTCAGGCAGGTAATATTAGGGGGATCGTAGTAATCTTCGGAAGAGACTAACGGTCACAATGAAACCACATGTAGCAATAAGTTGAAATACTTCCGTGCGCTTAAGTTAAGCTGAATTACTAGTGTGTGTAGTATAAGTTGAAATATTTAAGAAAAAGCGTGTGCAGGACTTGAAATTAGAGGCGAGTACTTCCACGTGGTGAGTACTGTGTGAGTCTCAATCTGTGTATGAGACAAAGGATAAAGAGAAGTACTCGTCCATGGTATCAGTTGAGGACTCGTGTGTGTGATGAATAAGTTCTTAATATTACTTTGCGAGATATGTTTCCGTGTGACGCTTAACTATAACACTCTGAGAGAGAAACAAGGTGAGTCAGCCGTCTATCCAGCAACGCCACTTGGCTTGCATTGCACAGGAAGACGTGCAAATATCTCCAGAGTTCATAGTAGGAAAGTAGAATTACGAAGTGGGGCAGTGTCGTGTGAAACTGGGATAAATATTAATTGAAGTGGGAAAGCTGAAAGTGATAATGTTGTGACTATTCCCTGTGTAGCATTTCATGTTGTAGTGTGGTGTATGTCATGTAATTTAAGTATGTGTGGTTTGCATGGGAGAGTAGCAAGGTAGTTTCAAAAGATTAGTGGGTTATGCTTGTTCCTTCTGTACCGCTCGGTCTGGAAGAAAGTTTCGTGATGGTGATTGTGAGAGTCGAAGTGTGAGAAATAATAAAAGATCCACCATCCTATCCAGAAAGTGCACGGTAGCGTTAAATAATTACGAGACCATAATATAGAGATTCACCAATGTAAAGCCATGCCCACTGGGCGGAATTTCTCATGTGTTATTGTTGTAGGTTATAGAATTTGTGTGTTTAGGTTATAGAATTTATCGGAATAAATAAGATAGTGAAAAGAAAAAGATTGGTGACCTTTTCCTTCGAATTGTATGTTGTCATGATATCCAGAATTTATAATGTGTGCGCCACTCATATTCAGTGCGATGGCCACGTGTTGATAAAGCCGTTAAATTAAAAAAAAAAAAGAAGATGTGGTATTGCCAGTGCGTAGTGAACAGTCAGAGTTCTGTAAATTACTGATAGTCAGATGCGTGTTTCCGTTGCGTATAAGTCATATAGGAGGATAACTTGTAACTTAGTTGTGAGTAGTAGAGTCCATGTTGCTCGATAAATAAGAATGAATCCACTCGCTTGGCAGACCACTCATCTTGCAGGCCTGACTGCTTGATGCCACAGTATGAGCAAGGCATGTGGGTGCCTCTCACAGTAACGTATCCTCTGCTAGCTTCTTACATAACACCTTCTGTTATCGAAACCATTATCGTAGTAAGGCTATCAGTTTTTGTGTATCTCAATGTAGAAATCTGCTGCCAGTGATGACGACTGTTCCGTGCATCAACTCACTCTAGTAACGTGGAAGTCATTCCTTGGTGTCTTAACAAATGTCCTATCATCCTGTCTCTTCTCCTTGTCAGTGTTTTCCACAATTCCTTTCCTCTCCGATTCTGCGCAGAACCTCCTCATTCCTCACCTTATCAGACCACCTAATTTCAACATTCGTCTGTAGCACCACATCTCAAATGCTTCCATTCCGTTCTGTTTCGTTATTCCCACAGTCCAAGTTTCACTGTCATATACTGCCGTGTCCCAGGACAGCTGATGAAATCTGAAGTGGCAGTAGAACGTCTGTTGTCTCCAATCACCACACCAACTCACGCCATAAATCTTGACTCACTTCCCGTAGTCGCCTGAGTCACAAGCCCTGTGATTAGCGTTCACGCTCACCTACAAGCAGCAACTGATTCTTTTTTAGAATCCATAGGTAGTCGTAAATACACCTGGGGAAAAAAAATTGTTCTTTAGGATCTACCCTCAATGAACGTGCACCCACTGTCTTCACGAGTCTTGGAAACTTGAAAAAATTTCACTTCTGAGCTACTAGGTAAGCCATTTCCGCAGCAGTGGATGGGGTGGGGCGGGGGTGGCGTGGGCGATGGGGGCGGTGGGGGCGGCATGGTGCCGCGGCCCTGCAGGCAGGACGGCCGGCCGCCGCTCAGCACCGTCTCCGTCACGCAGGCCGTGCAGAACAGCATGTGCAAGTGAGTGGACGCCACGCTTTATAGAACCCAGTTCGCTAACGATACTAATAGTGTCACATTACTACTAGCCGTCTTCCTGCGACTTCGCCCACATATGCTGTCGACATACATACTGAACACACCTCTTCCTCCTCCTGTTTGTCTGTTCACCTCTGTCTATCTATCCCCTCCTCCCTTTCTCCTTGTCCATTCCCTCTACCCCTCTCTCTGATCATATCTTCATCCCCCTCACGCTGATCATATGCTCCTGCACCTCCCTTTTCCATCTCCACCTCTCCCTCCTCCTTCGCTACTTGCCCACTATTCCTCTACATATTCCACCTGTCTCATGCATCTCCCCCTCCTCCCCTGTCCACTTGCTTTCCCCCTCAGTCTGTTCATCTGCTCCTCTACCCATCTCAGACTATCCCCTGCCATGGTTATTGTCACATGTAGCCACTGCAATACAGTTCAATAAACGAGGGCAGGTACTACTCCCATAATTTGCCTACCATGCAGGGCAGGCAACATTTCAGGAGCTACAAAATCATTTATTTGCTCCTGACATACAGGTGTAAAGCTGGTCGATAAATCAGGCTGACACTACTCCAACAAAGCACGCCTGTTGTGCAGGGCAGCCTATAAATCAGGGCCCAGAAAGTCATTTGTTGCCCCTGACACGTAGGCTGCCTTGCAAAGCAAGTTGGTTGGACAGGCTGACACTGTTCCCACACAACATACCTGTTGCATAGGGCACCCTATACACCAGAGGTGAGGAAAACACGTTTTTCCCATATCTCCACTCCTATTGGAGCTAGGAGGTTTTGAACCCCACAGTGCTGATACTCACAAAGCCTGTTGTTTGTGCGTCAAATTTGGTTGTAGTAGGCTCTTTGGAAATTGATTATCGACATACTGGAAAACTATCCATGTATTGGGAGGTGTAGCACCATTATGTGTAAACCATATTCGTTGGCTGACTTCTAGAGATACATAATCAACTAAATGAAACAAATCATATCTGAGAAACAGCAGATTCGTTTATCCAGTAAGAAGTTGAGGAAAGACATAGAGGCCAGTTACATGATCATTAACGATACCACAGCACACATTGAGGCTGAACCTCTGTTGATATCTGTTTCGTCGCAATACGCGAAGGTTTTCATAAGCCCAGTTGTGATTGCTATGATAATTGAAGATCCCTACCCATGATGTTAAAAGCCAGCCTCATCAGTGAATCAGATACATGCTAAGAAATTCAGAAACCCAGCACACTGCCTTAACCTGCGTCGCCTCACATAATCCTTGCACCTGTTGAAGTCGATACAAGTACATACGTTTCCACACTAACTGTTTCACATCCACATGTCACTGAGGCCTTCCCTTCAGGTATTCTCCTTGTACTAGCTGCTCGAGCTGCATCCACAGGAAGAAGAACATATTCTTCAAGCTCATGCATTCGTACATCGCGTGGTCTTCATCTGAAATTTCCTTCTCAAATGAGCCTGCCTCCGACAAGCATTGATGGTGTCGTACAAACGTTCCTGCACAGGTAACTGCTTACCGGAGTTACGTTCAAGCATAAAGTTGACGTGCTGAATCCGCATTCCCATCTGCTAGGCTGTAGATGTAGTTCATGTGCGTCGTTTCAGACACAGTATACACAGTTATGATATTTTGGGATGGTAGTTACACTGAAACAGAACAAATGCAAATCAGAAAAAAAATTCCATGACCAACTGTAAACAATAATGTCATCAAAAATGCACGTTTGAGGTAAATTACACAACCAAGAGACACAACAAGGAATTCATTTCATACGTCTTTAATGAAACATTTTCTTACCCCTGTTCATCTTCTGTTTCTCCACTATGAGGTATATCAATTTGTGTCATTTTTATGGTTATTTTCGTTGATATCCAACAGCATTTTCTCGATCAGTCTCATTTTTTCTAGTTTATCAAGAAAAACATCTGTAGTGAATACTGTCTGGCTTCATTTGGCAACTCGCTGGATTTAATCATATGAAGATGTCATTTTAGATCGTAAAATGAAAATGGTAGCATCCATTTTCGTGTTAAAGCTATAAAAACGTCTAGTTGCATATGCAAATGTAATGTGATTATCTTTTAGGTGTCAAATCAATCTACCTTTCACAAATGTGACGTGTCGATAACAATCAATTCTCGACTATACAATGAAATTTACGTACATGCTGTCACATACTATTCTCGAGGCATGGCACATTCTGAAGCTCACCGAACGGATTACAGCTAAATAGGCTATTTTTAAATCTTGCTCCCTTTTTGATAGATTTCTGCTGAGCCTGTGCTCGCGACCGACCATTTGGTTCACCACCTTGCACAAGGAAAATTTGAGTATACAGCTATTGTGAAACAGAGTTTGCGGTGCTACTGAGATGCTGCCTGTAGGGCCATGTCGTCGACTAAAGGCCGGTTCCCACTAGGGCTGCCGCGCGTCAAACCGCGGCAGCGGCGTGGTCGCCATGGAAACGCCGTCAGAGGCGCAGCAGGCTCTGCGTCGCGGTTTGACCATGTCGAACCGCTTCCGCTGCCGCGTGCCGCGCTCCAAGTCCGCGCCGCCAATCACAGAACGCGCTGAGCGTGACGTCAGGTATGGAACCCTGGGCCACACGAACTTTCGCTGAAACGCTGACGCGGACGCGGCAGCAGCTATGAAAAACTTCTTGTGCATATTACAGCCTGATATCTTCTCTCGATAAAGGACCGAATTTCTTTTCGTTATTCGTCATGGTTACTTGCTGTATCGCATTTACGTAAACCTTTACACGAAATTTTAATGAGTGTATAAAGGTAAAAACGCATTGTGTGGACTTCGCGTACAGTTCGTTTTAGGCAATACATGATTGCGTATGAAATTTAGTCAACATATCTAAATTGTTTTAAAGCTGAGAGCAGAACGATAGCTATGACCTTTCTCGAGATATTGAATGATATGTCCGGGGACGGGCTGTGTGGTGACTGCGCGCGGGTCGCTCGCGATGCGACCAATACTTTGTCTTGCTCGTCGTAAACCCTGTTAATGTATCAACCGCAAATTTCGTAAACGGTTCAAGAAATAGAAACGTGTTTTTTTGCAAATGGTAACTTGTAAAAGTCATGTATTTCTTCGCATGCTAAATATCCAAAATCTATTTATCTATCGAGATATGAAACTAACTACAGTTTTTTAGAAGGCATTTAATAGCATGTGGAATGAGAAGTTAAACCGAAGCTAATTTGCTGGCATGTCATAAGATGTAATTTGCTAAGTATCTACAGCTATTGATTATTTCCTTTGGCAAGTAACAAACGTTTTTTTCTTGATCCATTGTACTTTATTGGTTCAAGAAGCGTTTCGCCTTTTACTTTAAGTCATCTTCGGTGGAATCTAGAATGATTCAGTTTTGTTTTGATATGTGATACTTGCAGACTATAAAACAGTTCCCATCTTTGTTTACGTGAATAACTGATTACTTACAGTGAATCGAGTTTTTCGCGGACATCTGCATTTCCCCTCACCTGGTCACATGCTGGAGGTTGAACTAAAACTTAGATTATGGAACATAAGCACATTTTCATGTTCGTTCTTTTTTCTTCTGTCACTAGCTGTAGACATTTTACCGAAAACTCTGATTTGAAGTCGTAACTACATCTCATGTACCTTCCTGTCTGGTTTGTTTATGTACATGTTGCCAACCAAAGAATTATATGCTGAAAACTAATGTTTGTTTATTTCTGTTCTCCTTATATCTGTATGTGTGTGTGGCTAGCCAGTGATAGTTATAGAAAGTGAAAGTGAATGCAGTAGTTGCGACAGTGGTTGAAAGATTTGGTGTTCAACTGATTTCAGTTTTGGTTTAAATGTTTTATGGAGGAGTGCATGAAAGAGTAAATTTACTGCTTACATTAATAGATAAAATAGTAGAATAGCATTTCAACAAATGATTATTATCAGAATAATATCATCCAACCCCTTTGTCCTCACTTTTTGTCCCCTCATAATATGTCCTGTCAACTAACCCCTCTTGTAGTTGAAGTTGTGCAGTAATTTATTCTTCCTCCTCTATTTAATTCCGTACCTCTTCTTCAGTTACACAATCCTCATATCTAATCTTCAGCATTCTTTTTGATCAGCACGTTTTAAATGCGTCCATTGTCTTCGTGACAGAACTATTCATCATCCACGTTTCACTTTCGTACAAGGCTGCAATCCACACAAATACCTTTGTCAAATAGTATACAACCATTAGAATTTATATTCGATGTGAACAAATTTTCTTTTTCAGAACGTTTTTCTTGCTATTGACAGTCTTCATTTTATGTCCTCTCTACTTCTGCCTTCTCAATTACTGCTTCCCTTTCAAGTCATTGAAGTCTTAGGAATGCAGTTTGGTTTCTGTACAAGTTGTAGATGATCTTGTGTCCCTATGTTTTACCAATGAAAACTAAGATTGTCAAAACCTTTCTCTAAACATGCAAATGCTATAAACACAGTTTCCCAGTTCTTCAGTCTGTCTACTTAGCTAAGTGGTAGGATCAATATTACCTTGCATGTTCAGACATTTCACAGGAATCTAACATTGTGTTTATGTTAGTTTGTACAACCTCTCGCCCTCTCCTCTCTACATATTCCTTCCACTTTCTAGCCTTCTCTTATTTGCTCAGTTCTGGCTTGCCAAGTGAGCTCTTGACAGTTGCTCCTCCTTTGAGCAAAGTTTTCTGTGTTCTTTCTCATCTTCATTCTCCTATGTTTTCCAAGTGCAAAATCACATTGCGATTTTGGACTTTCTGTCAATGTCATGTTTAGACATTTCTATTTCCCATGGCCTACTTTATTTGCAGAATTTTTATATTTTTTCCTCTTGTCAAATTAAATATACCACGTTTTATCTAACGATTTCTACTGTACCTTTTTCCCGTTCACATACTTTGCTGCATCCGGCACTTCTTCTGTCAACGATATCCATTCGTATTCTAGCGGGTTCCTTCCTCTGTTTCAGTCAGTCGTTGCATTACGGTAACTTTAAGATTATCGAAAAACTGTGGGTCTTGACTTATTCAAGTTCCATCTCCTTAATTTGTTACCATTTACTGTCTCTTTAGTTGTAAACTGCAGCTCATAACCAATAAATTATTGTAGGCTTGCTTCTGCACCGGGAAATGTCTTAATTTCAATTCTAGTTTCGAAATCTTTGTTCCAAATATGTATTATTCTTTCATGATTCTTAAGCAAGGTGCTGGCGATGATTACATAATACTCTGTGCGAAATCCTATCAGGTGGCTTCCACTTTCATCCCTTTCCCCATGCTTTTGTGTTCTTACTGTTTTCCTGTACCTGCTACAATATCATATTTTAAATTTTTCTCTCGCTTAACTATCTGAATAATAACTTTTGTCGTACATTGTTTCAATGTGTTAGGAGATAGTGAACAAGCATGAACGGTAGTCATGAAATTTGTTAATGGTGAAATGCAAAAACATGAATAATGAAATATGTGCAAGAGTACATTGTACAGAAAATGAAAAATTGGTATGTCTTCATCCAACTTCGTCTTCCCTACATGTAGGTGTAAGATACAGTTAATAAAACGTACCGGTCGTTTCAGTGGGTCCCGCCCCGTACCTCAGTGTCTGTCCGTCATTGGCTACCGCTAGCGACTGCTGCTTCTAGATGGGAACGCCAGTTCCGCGAGCCCCCGCGTCAAAGCAGAAAACGCTTGTCGCTGCCGTTGCCGCACGCCGCGCTGCCACGCTGTCGTGGGAACTGGCCTTAAAGGCCGAATCCCAATAGGGCTGCCACACGTCAAAACAGCGCGTCAGCGGCGTGGTTGCCATGGAAACGGTGTCAGCGGCACGCCGCGGTGGGCTCTGCGTCGCGGATTGACCATGTCGAACCGCTTCCGCTGCCGCGTACGCGCTCCAGGTCCGCGCCGCCAATCACAGAACGCGCTGAGCGTGACGTCAGGAACGGAACCCCTGGCCACACTACCTTTCGCCGAACCGCTGGCGCGGACGCGGCGGCAGCTATGAAATACTTATCATCCGATTCCAAGGAAACTATTCGGCAGAAAAATTTGATTCTTGGGTATGTTACAGCCTGATATCTTCTCTCGATAAAGGACCGAATTTCTTTTCGTTATTCGTCGTGGTTACTTGCTGTATCGCATTTAGGTAAACCTTTACACGAAATTTTAATGAGTGTGCAGAGGTAAAAACGCATTGCGTGGACTTTGCGTACAGTTCATTTTAGGTAATACATTATTGCGTATGAAATTTAGTCAACATATCGAAATTGTTTTTAAAGCTGAGAGCAGATCGATAGCTATCACTGTTCTCGAGATATTGAATGATTTGTTGGCGGACAGGCTGTGCCGTGACTGTGCGCGGGTTGCTCGCGACGCGACCGGTCTTCGTCCTGCTTGTCGTAAACCATGTTGTTGTATCAACCGCAAATTTCGTAAACGGTTCAAGAAATCGAAACGTGTTTTTTTGCAAACGATAACTTGTGAAAAGTCATGTATTTCGTCGCATGATAAATATCCTAAATCTGTTTTTCTACCGAGATATGAAAGTAACTACAGTTTTTCAGAAGGGATAGATGATTTTTTTTAAACAGCATTTAATAGCATATGGAATGAGAAGTTAAACCGAAACTAATTTGGTAAGTAACAAGCTTTTTTTTCTTTATCCAGTGTACTTCACTAATTGAAGACGCGTTTCGCCTTTTACTTTAAGGCATCTTCGGTGGAATCTAGAATGATTAAGTTTTGTTTTGATATGTGATACTTGCAGATTATAAAACAGTTCACATCTTTTTTTACGTGAATGACTGATTTCTTACAGTGAATCGAGGTTTTGGCGGACATATACGTTTCCCCTCACCTGGTCACATGCTGGAGGTTGAACTAAAACTTAGATTATGGAACATAAGCACATTTTCATGTTCGCTCTTTTTTCTTCTGTCACTAACAGTAGACGTTTTACTGAAAACTCTGATTTGAAGTCGTAACTACAGTGTGTTCACCTCATGTCCCTTCCTGCCTGGTTTGTTTATGCAAATGTTGCCAACCTGCAGAAATATATGCTGGAAACTAATGTTTGTTTATTTTCGTTCTCCTTATATCTCTATGTGTGTGTGGCTAGCCAGTGATAGTTATAGAAAGTTGAAAGTGAAGCCAGTAGTTGTCAGACAGTGGTTGAAAGATTTGGTGTTCAGCTGATTTCAATTTTGGTTTAAATGTTTTGTGGAGGAGTGCATGGAAGAGTAAATTCACTGCTTACATTAATAGATAGTATTTCAACAGATGATTATTATGAGAATACTATCACCCACCTCTTTGTCCTCAATCTTTGACGCCCCATAATACGCCCTGTCAACTAACCCCTATTGTTGTCAAAGTTGTGCCATAATTTCCTCTTCCTCCTCTATTTAATTCCGTAACTCTTCTTTAGTCACATGATCCTCGTATGTAATCTTCAGCATTCTTATCGATCACCACGTTTTGAAAGCGTCCATTGTCTTCTTGACAGAACTGTTCATTGTCCACGTTTCACTTACATACAAGGCTGCACTCCACACAAATACCTTTGTAAAATAGTATCCAACCATTAGAATTTATATTCGATGTGAACAAATTTTCTTTTTCAGAACGCTTATGTTGCTATTGATAGTGTTCAGTCAGGTTTGCGTCTGCACCAGGAAATGCCTTACAATTTAAAATCTGGTTTCGAAACTCTGTTCCAAATATATATTCTTTCATGATTCTTAAGCAAGGTGCTGGCGATGATTACATTATGCTCTGTGGGAAATTCTATCAGGTGGCTTCCACTTTCATCCCTTTCCCCATGCCTTTGTGTTCCTACTGTTTTCGTGTATCTGCTACCGTATCACATTTTAAATTTTTGTCTCGCTTAACTATCTGAATAATCTCTTTTATCGTTCATTGTTTCAATGTGTTAGGAGATAGTGAACAATCATGAACGGTAGTCACGAAATCTATTTATGTTGAAATGAGGAAACATGAATAATGAAATATGTGAAAGAGTACATTGTACAGAAAATGAAAAATTGGTATGTCTTCACCCAACTTCGTCTTCCCTTCATGTAGGTGTAAGATATTGTTAATTCAAACACACCGGTCGTTTCGGTGGGTCCCTCCCCGTACCTCAGTGGCTATCCGTCATTGGCTACCGCTAGCGTCTGCCGCTTCCAGATGGGAACGCCAATTCCGCGAGCCGCCGCGTCATAGCAGAATACGCTTGCCGCTGCCGTTGCCGCACGCCGCGCTGCCGCGCTCTAGTGGGAACCGGCCTTAACGCGGCACCGTCGCACCGCCCGCTTCCCCAGGTACCACATGGAGCGGCGCATCTTCCAGCATCTGCTGGAGCTCAAGAGGCTCCAGATCCGCGCAGACCGCGCCAACGAGCAGGTGCTCGTGAAGAGGCTCGTCGACGACTACCGCCGCGCCGGCCTCATCGTCGGCCTCGAGGGCTTCCACGGACCCCTCAAGTTCCGCGCCTTCGAGAAGTACCTCTACGGTAAGAAGGAGCAGCCGCCGAGCCTCGTTTGTGCGAAGCGCAGCGGTCTCACGCTTTATGTATTTAGTTACGAGGCCTGTTCGGAAAGAAAGGTCCGATCGGTCGCGAAATGGAAACCACTGTGAAACAAAAAAATTTTTATTCGCAACAGTTAGCCACACCTTTCTGCTATCTCTCTAAATAGTCGCCGCTCCGCCTTAGATATTTGTCGTGGCGTTGTACAAACTTTCCACTGTCCTCGTCACAGAAAGCAGCCGTCTGTGCTTTCCGCAAATTCTCTACGCTGGTCTGCCTATCGTTGTTTGTGACAAAATGTGAGCTTTGTAGACAGCTGTTCTGTGAGCAGAGATGAACATCACAGAGAGCAAATTAAGGTCTGTACTGTGGGTGATCAAGCACTTCCCATCGAAAACGCTGCCGGAACGTCTACATTGCCCCTGCAAAATGCGGCTGAGAATTGTCTTGAAGAAAGAAATGCATCACATTTATGTCACATGCGCTGCATAGCTTCAGGCGAATCTCTCACCAGGAATTTCTACGTGATCACTTTGCGCTCTGAACTGAAAAGAGCGACGTGAAGCGATCGACACACTAAAGACACTGCCCAACACCTGATCGAAGTTACATCGGATTTTCACAGTAGTTCCCATTTCGCGCCAAATCGGACATTACTTTTTGAATGTGCCTCGTATTTAGTCGTTCCGCCCCTTTAGAATCACCGGTGCCTTATTCAGTACGCAGTATTCTTTGTTCTCTCGCTCCTCCTAGTTCCCTCTGCTTCCATGGTCTTAATTTTGATTCTGATAGGAGTCCACCTATGGCCTTACACTGTGTTGCTGCAGCTGGACCAATCCTGCACTGCTAGGTACGAAGTTTTTCACTTATTCCAATTCCTTTTCAGTCCTCCCTGGTTTCTTTCGCCCAGTTGTTCCCTGTTAAGCGCGCTGAGTTCCATATCTTCTTTGTCAACCTGTTGTTCCCCATTCTCATGATGCCTCTGGCAAAAGTGAGCCTTCTCTTTCGTATGGTGCTTTAAACTGGTTCAACGCTCTCACACAGCTCCTGCTTTTGTGTGTGTATCCAGGCTTCAGCGTGTTGTTTCGTGCTCATAAGTCTTTCAAGATCTTTCGTTTCTCTTTCTCCAGCCAGATACAAGCTCTCTTGTCCAAGGTGGTTCCCTCCATTGCATACATGCAGTGTTTCTAATTGAAGACATACACTCACGTTTAGAAATGACAGAACACATTGAACGACTAGATATAGGACGTTCATATGATTAGCATTTCAGTCACCTCGGTTCAGCATGTGTCCTGTGATAGGCGACTAGTCTGGTTATATGACATGCCAGGGCTAAATGCTGACAACCTGTGAGACTACGATGGCACATGTTCGTGCACCAACGTGTGGTCTTGCTTTGTCTTGCTGGGCGCTGGCCGGTGTGGCTGAGCGGTTCTAGGCGCTACAGTCTGGAACTGCGCGTCCGCTACGGTCGCAGGTTCGAATCCTGCCTCGGGCATGGATGTCATTTTTGAAAAATGGCGTCTGAAGTGCTTTGGAGCAAGGGTGTGGCTACAGGTCACAGGATGTCATCCACATAGCTCACAATGGTCACAGTGGTCTGGACACGCGCCAATTGTGATTCGTGGCTGTGCCCAGTAGCACCCAACACCATAAGGCCTCGAGATGGCGCTGTGTGTGTTGTCTGAATGCAGTCGCTGTGATGCCGCTCCCACTGTCTGTGGCGAAACAAAATGCGGCCATCATCTTCAAACAAACAGATCTCGGATTGGTCTGAAAACACTATCTGATGCCATTCCTGTCCCCTGTAACACAATTACCGTCTAGCATGTTTCTGCACATTCCTCAAAGATAGGCGGAGAAGCGGACTTCGCACGTAAACCATGCCGTAATGAACGGCGAAGGACAGTCAGCCCTCATAGTGTACGATGTGTTGCACTGTTCCATTGTTGGGCCACAGCCGAGGAGGGCGCAGGTCTGTCCTCCCTGTCCTGGAGTGCCATTCAGATGAGGTGTCGATCATCTCAGGAGGGGGGGGGGGGGGGAGCTGGATGGTGTTCGCCTCACACAGACTGCAATTTCTCGGATGGCTGCGTCAAATCCTCTCAGGCCAGTGATGCTCCCACTTTCAAACTCATTTATTTGACGGCACAGTTCGAGCATACGTTTACGAGGCATCCTGCACGTCTGCTCAAGTCACACTGGTCCACTACCTTCAGTTTACAGCGACGCGAGCCGCAGGCACATTTTACAGGTAGGTGGTGTTGTGCCGCGATATCCATGTTGGCCATGAACCCGCGAGCCGACACGGTTCAAATGCAGAACGTACTAGTCTAAAATTTAATGACCCGTGAATATGAGGTCCTGTATCTAATCGTTCAAGGTGTTTGGCTTTTTTTCCTGGGTTGTTTTTGCAGTATAGTGTAGTTTCAGCGACGTTTGGGACCTGTCATGCTTTTGGTTATCTGCAACCCGTCTGTTCGATTTCCCTCCAGCTAACGGAAGCTTTCCACATTCTCCACCACCTGAACTTCAACCTTCAACTTGGTCTTTGCGTTCAGAACCTTGGCCTTATTTACGCTATCTTGTACACTGATGTTATCATCAACAATTTTTCATCAGTTTCTGCTGAAAGGCCACTTCCAGCCTTCACGTTATTATGTCCATTTTGTTAAAATTGTTTACCCCTTCCCTATCAATGTTTTTTACCTGTTATAACTTCTTCGTTTACTGTAGGCAGACATAGCAAATCTGAAACTTCCTGGCACATTAAAACTGTGTGCCGAGCCGAGACTCGAACTCGGGACCTTTGCCTTTCGCGGGCAAGTGCTCTTTCTTTCAGGAGTGCAAGTTCTGCAAGGTTCGCAGGAGAACTTCTGTAAAGTTTGGAAGGTAGGAGACGAGGTCCTGCAGAAGTACAGCTGCGCGGACGGGGTGTGAGCCGTGCTTGGGTAGCTCAGTTGGTAGAGCACTTGCCCGCGAAAGGCAAAGTTCCCGAGTTCTAGTCTCGGCCTGGCACACAGTTTTAATCTGCCAGGAAGTTTCATATTTGCTATGTCTGCCTACATTAAACGAAGAAGTTATAACAGGTAAAAAACATTGATAGGGAAGGGGTAAACAATTTTAACATTGATCATACGCAGTATTACGTATGGCTGATGTATCTAACAGTGAATATCAGGGTAGCTGTATAAGGTGAAGTCATACCCTTCCTTCAGCAGAGTCCTAGACCTGTATTTACCTACATTTATTTGTACATATACAGGGCGACTCAAAAGGCATGTCTCATAGGACAAGATCTGCATGTTATTCAATAGGGTTCGCCCAAGTGGTATACAGGGCTACGAGAGAAACCATCTTCCGAAGCAAAAAATTTTAGAAAGCTAGAGCTCTGAAATGCATACCTTAAGAGCTATGAGCGCTTATTCATCTTCGATACTGAGAAACGAATTTCTACTACAAGCTCTTTGCTTCCATATATTGGGTGGATGTAGTATGAATCAGATAGAGAAAAAATTATCCAGTAAACATGGGCTCTAAAAAGCATACCCTAGAATCCATGACCATTTGTTCAGTAGAAGATGAAGGAGTGCTCTTAGCTCTTAATGCGTGCATTTTAGTGCCCATGTTTACTGGATAATTTTTTGGTTTGTTCCGTACTACCTGCTCCCAAAATATGGAAAGCAAAGAACTTGTAGAAGAAGAAATTCGTTTCTCAGTATCGAAGATGAATAAGTGCTCATAGTTCTTAAAGTACGCAATTTAGAGCCCATGTTTACTACACTTTTTTGCTTCAAATGTTCGTTCCTGTCACATCCCCGAATAAGACTTTGTCCTGTGGGTCAATACTACTGAATCGCCAATGTAGACTTTGTCGTGTGGGACATGACTTTTGAATCACCATGAATATACTCTGGAAACCACTTCGAAGTACATGACAGAGGATACGTCATGTTATGGTTTCTCACCATTCCTGGAAGAATGAATCCTTAACGTCTCTGTGCGTGTTGTAATTAGTTTAATTTTGCATTCACAGTCTCTGTGGGAGTGCTACTTGAAGGTATGAAAGTATCTCCTGACTCTTCACTTAACACTGCCTCCTGAAACTCAGTAAGCAGGCTTTCGCAGAACAATTGGCGTCTATCTTCCAGCGTCTGAGAGTTATGGTTCTTCAACTTTCCGTGACGGTCTAGTGTGTTCAAATAAAACTGTGACCACTCACGTAGCCCTTCTTTGTAAACGTTCACTATTCTCTGTTAGCCTCAGTTCCATTCCGTATCCGCACACACGTGAACAGCACTCTAAATGTAGGACGCACTAGTGGTTGTCCGAGGTGTACTGTGTAGACTGAGTGCTTTTCCCCCGGTACCCCGTCAATGAACCAAAGTCTGCCACTGCCCTCCTTACGACGGAGCCTGTGCGGTAGTTCCATTTTATGTCCCTGCTTTCAGGTATGTGTCTCAGTTGACTGATTCCAATTGTGACTCATTTATGTTGTAGTCGCAGGATACTTCTTATCCAAGTTTTGTTAGGTGTACAATTTTACATTCGATAATACAATGCACCATTACATATTACCTAGAATATCGAAGAATTATTAACAGCATGATACATATTCGCTGGGCCACCTATTGGCCTGACATTTAACCAGTAAGGGACGTACCAGGAAAAGTACTGACACATCTACATACTCCTGCCCTGTGAGGTGTCATTTCGGGCTGAATCGCCCTGATCGAAATATCTCAGAAGAATGTTTTACGCGTTTCCCATTTCCTGTCATCACGTAATCAGGATATTAACGCAGTTCGTAGAGGCGCCGAAGTGTAGCAGGCTTTGGTGACGGGAATGAAGTTTCACTAGTCAAAGATACGTAAGTAATATCACCATCATTTATTGTGGTTTAAATTTTATGGTTTTCGGACGATTCCAGAATAGTATCCGCATTTCTTTCTCGGAAATTGAACCTTAGGATCGACCTTGACACTAGTGGCAGCTGGCAAGAGTCATACTGTGGCCGCCTTCTGACAGCGGTCAACAGCCGCCGGCACGTCAGCCAATGGCTCACTCAGGATGCCGGCGCTGACGCCATCGCTAGCGGGGTCGCTGAACCCTCCCCCCTTCCTCCCTCCCCACTCTGTCATTCGACGGCGCCCTTATCTGCTGGCACAAAGATACGAACCGGAAGTCGTACTCTACACACTCCAAACACACTACTTAATCTCCACGACTCAGTAAAATCCTTCTCTGTGTACTCCCACGTTATCTTATTCAACACCAAAATTATCTGAAATATTAAAATAGACTACCTTTCCGTTCCACTGCTAGTTGTGATGAATTATTTATGACGAATTTCGTTAGCGTATATATGTATGTGACGGCGCAGTTAAAATGCCTAGCTCCTTGAAGAATTGCCTATATGACGTCCGTGGGTAAACACCATGTATTATTCACATTGCTCGCTGTTGTGCAATAACTCTTTCTAAGTCATCAATTACCGCAGAAAATTACCCCGTAATACATTATTGAGCGGAAATCGGAAAATATGTCAGGAGGTTAATTCGTTTGTTTCCAAGAGTAGGAACTGTACGATGAGCAAAAAAAATAAACTTATCTGTTTGAGACGCTCAGTAACATTCTTCTTTTCCGGAGCGGGAAGGAGTGCCTGGTCCCCAGCACGAATCTGCCTGGCGGTTTTGTGTCGAGGTCCGGTGAACCGGCCAGTCTGTGGATGGTTTTTAGGCTGTTTTCCATCTGCCTCGGCGAATGCAGGCTGGTTCCCCTTATTCCGCCGCCGATTGCTGAGCAAAAAAGTTCTCCACGTACACGTACACCACCGTTACTCTACCACGCAAACATAGGGGTTACACTCGTCTGGTGTAGGACGTTCCCTGGGGGGTCCACCGGGGCGCCGAACCACACAAAAACCCTGGGTCGCTGTGGGGCGGCGGGTGGGTGAAGTGGACTGCGGTAGTCGTCGTGGGGTTATTGACCACTGCGGCTGCGGCGGGGACGGAGCCTCTCTGCCGTTTGAAGGTCCCCAGTTAACATACAACATACAACATTCTTCTTCCAGTTCAAGTTCTCCAGCGGCTCTCCCCAGAAGAAAGACTGAGACACCGGGTCCTTTACTTAACCGACGTGGCAAAAGTCGTTGGATACCTCCTAATACCACGTCGGACCTCCTCCTGCAGAGTACGGTGCAGCACGTCGACGTGGCACGGAATCAACAAGTCGTTGGGATTCCCGTCCAGAAATAATGAGCCAAGCTGCCACAATGGCCGTCGATAGTTGCGAAATTGTTGGCAGTGCAGGATTTTGTGCACGAACTGACCTCTCGAATGTGTCCCATGAATGTTCAATGGGATTCGTGTCGGACGCTCTGGGTAGCCAAATCATTCGCTCGAATTATCCAGAATGTTCTTCAAACCGACCGCAAAGAACTGTGGATGACATGATCAACGTAGATGGGATCATAAAGTCCACGAATGGCTGTAAATGGCCTCCAATTGGCCGAACACAACCATTTCCAGTCATCTGTCGGTTCAGCTGCACCAGAGGACCCACGCCGTTCCACGTAAACACAGCCCGCACCATTGCGAAGCCACCACCAGCTTACACAGTGCCTTGTAGACAACCTGAGTCCGTGGCTTCGCAGGATGTGCGCCGCGCATCAGGTCTTACCAACTGAAATCGGTACTCGTATGACAAGGCCACGGTTCTGCAGTCGTCTAGGGTCCAATCGATACGGGCACAAGAGCAGGAGAGGCACTGCAGGCGATGTCGTGGTGTTAGCGCATCGGTCGTCTGCTGCTACAGCCTCAGAAACGGCAAATGTCGCAGCATTGCCCTAACGGATACGTTTGTCGTGCACATTGATTTCTGCGGTTATTTTGCGCCGTGTTGCTTGTCTGTTAGTATTGACAACTTTACTGAAACTCCTCTGCTCTCGGTCTTAAAGTGGAGGCCGTCGGCCACTGCGTTTTCCGTGGTGAGGTAATGCCCGAAATTTGGTGCTCTTCGACACAGAGTACCGTTCCGCGTTGAAAGCCTGTTAATTCCCAGCCTGTGGCCATAATCACGTTGGAAACCTTTACACACGGATCAACTGAGTACAAATGACAGCTCCCGCAATGCGCTTCTCATATATACCTTGTGTACTCGACACTACCGCCGTCTGTATACGTGAACATCGCTATCCCGTGACTTGTGTCACCTCAGTGTATGTTGCGCTTCTTACGGCGTCACTAGGCCATCGACGTCTCGTTAATTAGATTTTATTGGCCTTAAAATACCACTGGTCGGTGGGAAGGTATTTGTGGGCTGCACAACTTGCTGGTAGTTAGTAATCCGCTACGAATCAGAGACAAGCGCCGTGATGTCGTGTTTTCCTGCTGTTAGTAGCGGCTAGGAATGCTGATTTTTTAAAATTATCGGGAGTCTGATATGTCGATATTTAAAAGAATATCATGACCGGCGCTCGATATATCGAAATAATTATTGATATATCGGTATTTGTACGGAAACAATATCGACGTACTCGCCAAAAATTATCGGCTGCCCATTATAAAAATAGCTCTCGTTTTAGAGGTTTATATTTAATTACCGATTTATTGTTAGATATTCTATACAACAGCAATCTAGCAGCCTATCGCCCTTAGAGCAACAACTGAAAGGAAAACGATGATCGTTCACGCTTGGCGGTAACCACTTTGCTAACAATGGTAAATGACTGTAAGTGGTACAATAAAAGGTGTCCGATGTGTCCGTCGTACGGTTTCGTCACATATCACATATCGCATTTATCTGGAGCACTTCATGTCGACATCCCAGTTTTTTTTATTTTTGCTAACGCCAGCGATCTAGCAGTTGTAGTGTCAGAACTGTTAGGTGAAGTTAAACGTTGCAGTTTCTGTTGGTAGCGCCGAGCGCCGATTACGTCATTTCCCCTGACACGTCTCCACCCACTTGTCATTTAGATTTTTGTTCATCAGTTTCAGCGGTTGGTTTGGAAGAATGCCGATCTGAAGAAATAACAGACTAGTTGCGCTAAAAATTCTTTTTAACGCAACTGGTGCTCTATTTCTTCACATCGGGCTGCTCCCAGAAGGTTGTCGCTGATTCGTAGTGGACTACTTGTTGTCAGCAAGCTATGCAATCCACAAATAGTGTTCGACATACCCCATACCTCTCTCCTAATACCCAATACAGCCAATAAAATCTGACTCCAATGGTCTAGTAACACTGTTAAAAATCGATACATTGAAGCAACCTGTTCCCAATCAGTAAGGCCGCTGTTGTATGGGGTATTTTAGTGTTCAGGTTTTCATCTAGATCTACATACAGACTCCAAAAGCCACCATATGGTGCACGGCAGTGGGTAACTCACACCACTGCTACTAATTTCCTTTCTTGTTCCGCTCGCAAATAGGAGGGAGAAACGAGTGTCTACATTCCTCCGTAAGAGCCCCAATTTTTTTATCCTGTCTTTGCGACCCTTACACGAAATGAATGTTGGCAGCAACAGAATCATTCTGCAGTCAGCAGCAAATGCCTGTTCTCTAAATATTTTCAATAGTGTTTCCCTCCAGGGATTCTCATTTGTCTTTAGGAACCATCTCCCTAATACTCGTATGTTGATCGAAGCTACCGAGAACATCTAACCAGTAAGAAACCTAGCAGTACATTTTCCAATTTCTTTGATGTCTTCCTTTAAACCGACATGGTCGGGATCACAAACACTAGAGCATTACTCTACGAGGGTTGAATGAAAAGTAATGCCTCCACTTTCGTTAATTGGGTTTGGATGCGCATATATTAATAAATCAAATGGAGAAATAATTCTTAGAATGTGATCTATAATTACCAGTATTCATTTTCCCACACGATCCCCAGCTAATTGGATACATTCCTGCCAACGATGGACAAGTTTTCTAAAGCCGTCACGGAAGAAGTTGACACTCTGTTTCCGCAACCCCAGCCTCACAGTTCTCTCGACGCCTTCATCAGAAGCATAATGATGTCCCGTTATTGAATGGAGAAAGTCGTCATCTTCATTCTCGTAACCGAGACGAGTTTCTCGCAAATTTCAAGTCTGTGGGCTTTCATTTCAGGAGCCAGCATCCGGGGTGACCATCGCTCACAGATCTTCCGATAGCCAAGCAAAGCAATAATGTGACCCACACGTTCTTGTGAAATGCCAATTGTGCTTGCAGTATCTCTCTGAGTGATACGACGATCGTCCTGAATCAATCTGTCAACATTTTGCTTGTGAAACTTGGTGGTTGCTGCCACAGGACGTCCCACTCTTTGTTTGTCACGCAGCTCAGATGTTTCCGCCTCAACATCTTTAAACTTACTTGCCCAAGACGCACAGTACTCACATCAACACAATCACCATAACCTGCTTTCATTCTCTGATGGATCTCTTTTGGGGTGACACCTTGTGCTGTCAAGAACTGAATGACTGCCCGTTGCTTAAATTGCATTAACCGACCGTGTAAGTGGCGTGAATAAAAGGACGCTATGTGCAAGAAGCATGAAGCGCCCTTTGAATGTATCCTGATAGCTAAAAGAGCCACGCGCACTTTGAATAAGGAAATGCTACTTGACACTGAAATCAATATAAAAGATAGGGTCGCCACCAACTCTAGCCACACGACAAAAAGAGGTAGCACTGAGTCGGAAAATTACTTAATTTATTAATAATAAAAACTCACAAAAGAACATTCATTGTAAAGTCATTGATAAAGAATGGGATGAAGTTATTAATATGATCCAGGCATTCTTCCCGTGAATCAAATATTGAGTAAAGTAAATAGGACGTGAACACCATGCGTAAGTGCAGCCTGCAGCAAGATTCGTGAAAACACAATCTCTTCCAGAGCATTTGCTTCAGATAAAAAAAGGGACACTAATCACTACACCTGTGCACATGGAAACGCTATCGGTGGGCCAACAAGGAAAACTACAAGGTAAATGGCGAAGGTAACGGCGACGTAACATCGGTACACAAGATAAGATTGAAGGCAAAATTATTTATTCCTTAAAACATTGATGTAGTGCATCTATAGCCTGCTGTTGCATGCTAACTATGTACAATTGCTTGTGAAATACGACACGTTTCATAACAGACTCGCGGGCCCACTCGGTCCGCGGAGACAATTTCTATGGACTGTGGCCAAATTTTAATCACATGAGACAAAGAAAATTCACAAATACACAAAAATTACCAAGATCCGGAAAAGATTAGAAGCATACACACACAATTGTAGGCACATAAACATTCACACTGAACCGAGGGCAATTCAACATATGCAACTCCTTTGTGCTGCGTTCCTCTCACGGATCAAAGTCAAGACTGCATTGGAAATCAAACTGAAAGTTTACAAAAGCCTTGCATTCCCTGCTGCAACCCAGCAAATAAATCTTTATAAGACGAGATTCGAGACCAAAAGCTAAAAGCTCCCCTCTCTATGCGACAACGCGCCACGCGGTCAGTCCAACTCACCCTTCTTCGACTGGAGCACAGCTGTGTACGCTTCCCGTACCGGCGGCAGACTGACTCCCGCTTCTCCAGCCTCTTCCACGCTCCGCGTGGACCGGAAAACCCCAGGATGCCATTTCCGCCACCAACCTAACGCAGGTGGATTTCTTCCAAGTAGCGGAAACCTCTTTGCCGACTTGACCACTACGAGAGTTGGCAATGAAAGGTGGCTACAGGACCCTTTCAACCGTCTGCTCAGGGTTCCATACTTTCCACTACAACAACACAACCGATGAATGATAAGGCTTACCACCAACTGGATCTGAAGAGAAGAGGCCACCAACAAGCCAGTACCTGCAGCACACCAACGCTGCCAACTGTTGAAGAGTTACGAAGGTGGAGGCATTACTTTTCAGCCAACCCTCGTAGAATGAGCCATACTAGTGTTCTATATGCGTTCTCCTCTACAGATGAGTTACTTTTTCCTGAAGTTCCCCCAATAAACCACCAAAGTCGACCATTCGCCACCTCTGCTGTCGTCCTTACGTGCTTTTTCCATTCCATATCGCTCTGCAGCGCTACGTCCGGACACTGACCCGACATGACTGTCAAGCAGCACACCAGTGACACTGTACATGAGCATCATAGGATTGTCTCTCCTACTCGCCTGAATTAGCCTACATTTTTCTAGACTCAGAGGAAGCTCCCCCTCATCACACACACTAGAAATTACTTCTGAGTCATTTTGGATCCTCCTACAGTTCTACAACGGCGGCTCCTTCCCGCACCCCACAGCGTCACCAGCAAACTGCCGCAGGTTGCTGCTCGCCCTGTCCGTTACATCGTTTATGTAGTACACTGAGGATGAGAGCAGGCCTGTCACACGTCATGGGACACTCCTGACGGTAGCCTTGTCTATAACCATACAGAACAACGTACCGGTTTGTATTAGTTAAGGAGTCTTTGAGGCACTCACATATTTTTTGAATCTATTCCGTACGTTTGTTTTTTCCTTTGCGCACGCTTATCCCAAGTAGAGCGTGGAATCCTACGTATTTATACTCCCCGTGTGTCAGGTTATCTTCTTTGGCAGGTTCTGGTAAAAAAGCATACGAAAACAGCATGCATTAAGAATGCTGCATTCACGTAAGCTACGTCGTCAAAAGAGGGAGCCAGTGACCAAGGTTGTTTCTCCTTCAAAGCATCTCCTGCCAGTTCTACGAATGTGAGAGTTTCGTTCAATCAATAAGTGACCACAAGACAGCAAATTAATCTTTAAACAAAGACTTTCGCCGGAGTATAAGATGTATGACATGCTACTATCAGCCCTCTGTGTTTTATTTAGTGAAAAATATCCTCGGACCACTGAAATGTGAGACAATTTCTTTCTCTTAGAAACGTGAGGCATGGTACAGCTGTGAGTTACGAAGCTGTTGACGCTGGCATGGTTTAGACATGTTTACGCCGAGTAGATAAAAGATGGAACAAATTTTCGTGCTACGGTGGTTAATACAATTAGGAAAGTTAACTTGTTTAATGCAGTTCGCAGAAATGCTAGGTCACTCTGCACAGCATGTGTACGTGATTTTCTTTACGATATCCAGAAAAACTTTTGGAAAGCATGGACATTAGATGCGTAATCACAGACTGACTTATAGTTATTGCCCATACCTGTATGTGGTGATATATGGATCCAGAAGAAAGCCACTTGGAGGAAAGGTGATGGTGTCCGTGAATCTGCTCAAAATATCGCTCTCAACCAGGAATTGATGTCGATTTGGAAGAATCAGTGGATATAGTATTAGAGGTAGAATTTAGCAAAGCTTTGAAAGAACTGTGCACAAACGAGGCAGACCGAATCCATAACATACCTACGGAAATTCTTAAATCTTTGAGGTGCCAATAGATTTTCAGACATCAGACTGGAGATGTACCATCCAACTTTTGAAAGACTATCATTCAGACAATCCTGATGATACCAAATCTCGATATGCGACCTTCTAAGCATAATCTGCTTAACAACTAATACATTCAGGTTTATGATAAACATAAAATACAGAAGAATGGAAAACAAAAATGACGATCTACCAGATGAGAATCGCTTTGGCCTTAACAAACATAAAACCAATTTTGACGTGGTGCTTCATAAAACAAGTAAGACTTAAGAAAACCCAAGACACATTTGTGGATTTGTCGACCAACGAAAAACCTTTCAGCATAAAACGATGCAAGATGTTGGAAATTCTCAGAAAACTAGGCATTACCATAAGCAGTAGGGAAAGAGAGGTAATAGAATATATGTACAAAAATAAAGAGGGAACAATAAGAATGAAGACCAAGAGAAGAGAGCTTGGATAGAAAAGAGCATAAGGAAAGAATACAGTCTTTGAACCTATACGTCGAGAACGCAATTACGGAAATAACGAGTGAAAGCAATAAATTTGAGAGAAAAGGAGATCAACGTAAGATTCGCTGGTGATAATGGTATACTTAGTGAAAACGAGGGAAAATTACAACAGCTTTAGAATGAAACGAACGATGTAATGAGTAGAGTACATGGGCTGACAATGAGAGTAAATCGAAGAAAGTCGAAAGTAATGAGTAAGTGGGAAAAAGAGATTAGCGGCAAACTTAACATCAAAATTATGAACCACGAAGTGGACGAAGTAAATGAATTCTGCTACCTCGGAAGCGAAATAGTACAAGACGGACGCAAGAAGGGCATAAAAATCAGACTAACATAGCACAGACAAAGGCGGTTGTTGTTGGTGCTGTTGTGGTCTTCAGTCCAGAAACTGGTTTGATGCAGCTCTCCATCCTACTCTATCCTCTGCAAGCTTCTTCATCCCCCAGTACCTACTTCAACCTACATCCTTCTGAATCTGTTACAAAGGCGGTATTCCTCTATACAAAAGCTTGATAGATCACACATTGGACTTAATATGAGGAAGAAGTTTCTGAAAGTGCCCTGCTTGAGACAGTATCGTTTGGAAGTGAATTGTGGATGCGGAAAAACCGAACATGAAAAAAATCGAAGCGTTTAACATGTCGTGTTGCTGAAAATTAAGTAGACTGATAAAATAAGAAATAAGGTAGTCCACCAGAGAGTGGAAAAAAAGTTGTGCAAAACAGAAACTAGAAGATGAGACGGTGTGATAGGACCACCAGGGAATAATATCCACGGTACCAGGGAAACTGTGGTTAAATGCAGATGCCAGCATAGTCATAGTGGCCCACGTGCGACCAGCCTGAAGACTGAGGAAACGGAAACAAAACAATAATACTAATCCAAGACTACAGTATAGGAAGCAAGAAATTTAGTTCAAAGGCTACAGATGTTAAGTGAATCTCGTGTTTTTTGCCACATGATGGGAAATAGCTAAAGAATGACTTGCATGGAAAGACCACACCTCACTACACAGCCTCGACTAAGTTGCTAGTATGACAATATTGAAGTGGACGAACTATACACGAAACATACGAGCGAAGACGCTATGGATTGACGGGGAGACTATGGCTGAACAGTTAAGTTGATCATTCCTCACTGCTACATACCTTTAAGGTGATGTTATTTCAGAGTTGCGTATTTTAAGGTTTTAATTCTGAAGAACCGATTCCACGCAGTGTTTTTCTTAATTTTCTGCTTTCGTATTAAAACACGATTATCAGTTACGATTACGTTCCATTTGTGCATCATTTTCCAAACCCTGTCTGTGCATGTGGAACTGCAGAATAAAAGCCATTACATAAAACATAAATATATACAAAGAAAACAGACTCCCGTGGCCGAGGTTCCCAGTGGCACTCGATCCAGAAAAAGCCAGTTCGAACTCAGGTGGTTAGTAAAACTTTCGTTATCAATATTTGGCCAGCAAGGGCAGGGAAAGTGGAGGCGTAAAGTTTCTGGTTATCACGCTTTTCTTTATTTATTGCTTTTGCAAACTGGATATAGAGTTTTTCCCTCTAATGGAGCTTCTTATTGTAAATTGCACTCGTACCAGCTGCAATAATGAGTTCATAGAATTATACGTAAGTGTTGAATTTGTTGTTTACAGTAAAAACAATATATTCAGAGACCCAGTCATCTAACCCTTCAAAACGAAATATCAGTTCTGAGTAAGTAGATATCCCTTGTTACACGGGAATTATGACGTGGTATTTCTGCAACTGTTGCTGTTCGAGCGTTCAGATTATATACAAACTGTTTCAGACGTGACCAAGTAGGCCTACTCACCATAGCTGCAGTCTAAATTACTACTACAAAGAGACTACTGTAGAATTTCTATCTTCCATTTTATATCAACAAATCCACTGGAAATATTGTAGCCACAGAACAGTTGTCTTTCCCTGTGTAGGATGAGCACCATCTCAAGAGCAAAATTATCCTCCTATCACATCGGTGGCACGACACCGTCAGAGTGCCTCCCGAGTCTATCGGAGGTGTGGTGTGAGAATCGAACGCCTCGTCCTCACCGGACTGACCAGGAGTCATCTCATTTCTCCTGAAACCCCAGGGAGAACACAGTGTCGGACGCACAACTCCCGCCCTCTCAGTAAGTCCAAAACATCCGTTTTCTATAACTGTTTGTCTCTGCTCTTCCGTTGGCACTTCACTGCTAGTATCGTCTGGGAGACCATGTCTTCATCTTCGCATAACTCCTATTAATGTTTCTCCACCTTGCTGATATTCCATCTCTAATGAACTGTTTCGACAGTTACTGCATTCACTCGGCTGCTGGACATTACTTTTGTATTTTGACACTCGTTTGATTTAGCTTTGGAGTTCCTCATTCTGAACTGTGACATACACCCTGCCATATTGTGTCCGCTTCGTGTATTAATTCACTATATTTAACGCATTTAAACAGTGTATGTTCAGGCGTGCCTACCAATCCACAGTTGCATTCGATTGTACAAATATTATGTATTACACATAAACACGCGTAATGTTGGCCGCATACACTACCTAATCGAAAGTATCCAGTCACCAATTAGTGGACTTTAATATGGAGTGTGTGCACACTTTGTCTTTATGACAGCCTGAATTCTGCTGGGGACACTCACACTGAGGCGTCTGAATGTCTGTAGAGGACCGAAACCAGAGGAGTTACAGATGGGGTGTGAAGCTAAGTCAATACTCTAGCTCATTCCAAAGGCGTTCCATCGAGTTCGGGTCAGGACTCTGGGCAGGTCAGTCCATGACCCGAAACCAGAGAAGGTATTGATGTTGGACGCTAGGATATGGAGCCAAATCGACGTTATAACTCATTCCAAAGGTGTTCCATTTTTTTCGAGTCACGGCTCTGGGCAGGTAAGTCCATAAACACTCATCGTATCTGAACTGTTCCTCCACTGTATGCCTGACACTATGCTGAAAATGTGTCCATATTCTTCAGCATTTAGCGTTTTCTTAAGGGGAGTAGTGGGACCACGCCCTAACCATGAACACCACATCACTGCAACATTACCTCTTCTGTGCTTCAGTGTTGGCACTACACAGGCCCTTCCATCGGATTGCCTCATTGTATAGCGTATTTCATAAATCCTAATGGCTCGTTTCAAGTCATCCACTGTCCAGTGCTGTGCCACCTCAAACGTCGTCTAACACTGACCATAGAAAACTGTGGCTTATGAGGAACCTCTCGGCCGTTGTATCCCATTACTTGTAACTCTCTCCGCATAGTCATTGTGCTAGTTGGACTGCTTTCACCGATTTTATGCGATTTTTACAATCGCCCTTTGCAATGCTATCGTCCCCTGCCAGTCAGTACGTCAGCTGTGTCTGGTCTCTGTTTAGCTGAAGTTGTTCCATCGCCTTCCCACTTAACAATGACACCAGCGTCAGTGAGGCAGCTTTATAAGGGTTAGAACGGATTTGTCACTCGGGGGACATCCAATGACTAGTCCACGATCACAGTCACTGAGCTCCCCTCACCACAACGTTCTGTTGTCACAGCTTCTGTACTGACAACATAATACTGCCTGCCTCTTTTCATACTGGTCTCTCGTGACATCTGGTGGTCAGTTTCCATATTATGTAAACCTTCCGGATACTTTTGATCAGATAATGTATCGTCAAAAATACGCATTTTTCGTTTGGAATGATTTCTATAATTTAATTGCAATGCTTCATTAACAGTTGGAAAAAAATTGTGTACTCACTGTCATGTGTTTCTAGCGTCTCTGTCACATTGTCATTCAGCAAACATTAATTCGACGTTCGTGTCAGTCATGTTCTTGGCAGTTAAGTCTTGTATGAATCCGAATGTATCTAATGTTACTCTCGTTTTTATTATGCATTGTGCGAGATCTTTCTTGGTACATTGGCTTGAAATGTAAATTGTAAAACGTTGTAACATCATAGATGTCACGTTTATTGCAGCGTGTTCTTTTGAAATGTTGCTATTGTATCACAATGTACACTCCTGGAAATGGAAAAAAGAACACATTGACACCGGTGTGTCAGACCCACCATACTTGCTCCGGACACTGCGAGAGGGCTGTACAAGCAATGATCACACGCACGGCGCAGCGGACACACCAGGAACCGCGGTGTTGGCCGTCGAATGGCGCTAGCTGCGCAGCATTTGTGCACCGCCGCCGTCAGTGTCAGCCAGTTTGCCGTGGCATACGGAGCTCCATCGCAGTCTTTAACACTGGTAGCATGCCGCGACAGCGTGGAAGTGAACCGTATGTGCAGTTGACGGACTTTGAGCGAGGGCGTATAGTGGGCATGCGGGAGGCCGGGTGGACGTACCGCCGAATTGCTCAACACGTGGGGCGTGAGGTCTCCACAGTACATCGATGTTGTCGCCAGTGGTCGGCGGAAGGTGCACGTGCCCGTCGACCTGGGACCGGACCGCAGCGACGCACGGATGCACGCCAAGACCGTAGGATACTACGCAGTGCCGTAGGGGACCGCACCGCCACTTCCCAGCAAATTAGGGACACTGTTGCTCCTGGGGTATCGCGAGGACCATTCGCAACCGTCTCCATGAAGCTGGGCTACGGTCCCGCACACCGTTAGGCCGTCTTCCGCTCACGCCCCAACATTGTGCAGCCCGCCTACAGTGGTGTCGTGACAGGCGTGAATGGAGGGACGAATGGAGATGTGTCGTCTTCAGCGATGAGAGTCGCTTCTGCCTTGGTGCCAATGACGGTCGTATGCGTGTTTGGCGCCGTGCAGGTGAGCGCCACAATCAGGACTGCATACGACCGAGGCACACAGGGCCAACACCCGGCATCATGGTGTGGGGAGCGATCTCCTACACTGGCCGTACACCACTGGTGATCGTCGAGGGGACACTGAATAGTGCACGGTACATCCAAACCGTCATCGAACCCATCGTTCTACCATTCCTAGACCGGCAAGGGAACTTGCTGTTCCAACAGGACAATGCACGTCCGCATGTATCCCGTGCCACCCAACGTGCTCTAGAAGGTGTAAGTCAACTACCCTGGCCAGCAAGATCTCCGGATCTGTCCCCCATTGAGCATGTTTGGGACTGGATGAAGCGTCGTCTTACGCGGTCTGCACGTCCAGCACGAACGCTGGTCCAACTGAGGCGCCAGGTGGAAATGGCATGGCAAGCCGTTCCACAGGACTACATCCAGCATCTCTACGATCGTCTCCATGGGAGAATAGCAGCCTGCATTGCTGCTAAAGGTGGATATACACTGTACTAGTGCCGACATTGTGCATGCTCTGTTGCCTGTGTCTATGTGCCTGTGGTTCTGTCAGTGTGATCATGTGATGTATCTGACCCCAGGAATGTGTCAATAAAGTTTCCCCTTCCAGGGCAATGAATTCACGGTGTTCTTATTTCAATTTCCAGGAGTATATTTGGACGAGGAAGGTATCTAGAGCGAGTATTATATGAAACTGATATGCGATGTAAAAATTAGGGGATGTGTAGGGGTTCACTTATGCAGGAAGAGGATGGGTTAGGGCCTCAAATGAGGTTGGGACAGGTAGGGTGGATTACAGTTGGTAGGAAAGATAGACCTTGGGGACCATGTTTGTTGGTTGGTTGATTTGGGGAGGAGACCAAACAGCGAGGTCATCAGTCTGATCGGATTGGGAAGTATGTTGAAGGAAGTCGGCTGTGCTCTTTCAACGAAACGAAACCATCGTGGCATTTGCCTGAAAAGATTAAGGAAATCACCAAGTGCGAGTTTGATCCGTCTTCCTCCAAAATGTGAGTCCTGTGTGCCACCTCACTCATTTCATGGCCTGGGAGAGAGGTGGTTAAACTTCTCCTTGGGAAAGGATGTGAAGTGTTTCGAGTGAACTGTGCTGGTATACTAGCACAGTACCCGAGGTTTTTGTAGATAGGGCCACAGTGTGGCGTTGGGATTCAAGACTTCGAGAGGCATAGGCGATGTTGTTCTAGGTCTGCGACGTTATGTCGAATTATTAGCTAGTACAGTGTATGGGAAGGAGAAAGTAGTTAGTAGAGGTGTACAAATTCCCCTTGCAGCCTGCTTGCCCCTAGCTCCTCTGCAACCATTGATGCAGGTCAACCTGCCGCGAGGTAAACACAAGAGTGCGCGTGCACTAAGGCATAGTGGGTAATGCGGCCCACTTGGGCTCCCGCAAGCCCGGGCTACCTGGGTTCCCGCAGGCCTACCAAGCTTCACGGGACCCGCTCAGCTTGCTGCGCCTGACAACAGGTTACGCTGTCAAGCTATCGTGACTAGAGTAGCCAGGTAGTTAGCTCGCAGTTCATTTATCGTAACGGTGGGGGCAGCACAATGAATAGGACGAACTTTAGTGAGATTGAAAAAAAATTACAACTGGCGAATACATGCTGGTAACGAAACAGGGCACAAGTGCCGCATGGGAAACGTTTTCGTGTGTTTATGAGGCCGCTTCAAATAAATCGGTAGGTGTGTCTCAATGCAAACTGTGTAAAAAGCTCAGGAACATCAAGTGTGTTACAACATGTGTGCAAATGTGACAAGAAGTTCCCTCACTCCGTAAATACCTTGAAAGAGGACAAAGGTTTAGTGGCCGAAAAGTGCATCGAAATGTGTGCTAAGGACCTCAGACCATTTAGCAGTATAGAGGGAGAAGGATCGACATAGGTAAAAAATATGGCTCAGTTGATATTAAAAATATTATGCCTTCCCGAGTGACAGTACCTAGGAAAGTTCTAACCTTAGCTGATAAAGTGCGCAGCAAAATGCTCCTAGATATAGTACATGCGAATCATTCTGGTATATGTGCCAGTACAATTGATCTATGGACAGACAATTACAAAGGGGTGCATTACATGTCCGTGACAATGCATTACATAAATTCAGACTGGCGTTTGAATAAATATGTACTGATGTGCTCTGCGTTTCCTGACTGCCCAAAAACTGGCTCGAGTATTCGAAACGAGTAGGAAGATCGTTTAGAAACTATAGGTGTTTCTAGTGAAGACATTGCCAAAATTACGTTTGTCGCAGACCAGGGCAGTAACATTGTCAAGCTCTCGAAATACACACCTGGAAATGGAAAAAAGAACACATTGACACCGGTGTGTCAGACCCACCATACTTGATCCGGACACTGCGAGAGGGCTGTACAAGCAATGATCACACGCACGGCACAGCGGACACACCAGGAACCGCGGTGTTGGCCGTCGAATGGCGCTAGCTGCGCAGCATTTGTGCACCACCGCCGTCAGTGTCAGCCAGTTTGCCGTGGCATACGGAGCTCCATCGCAGTCTTTAACACTGGTAGCATGCCGCGACAGCGTGGACGTGAACCGTATGTGCAGTTGACGGACTTTGAGCGAGGGCGTATAGTGGGCATGCGGGAGGCCGGGTGGACGTACCGCCGAATTGCTCAACACGTGGGGCGTGAGGTCTCCACAGTACATCGATGTTGTCGCCAGTGGTCGGCGGAAGGTGCACGTGCCCGTCGACCTGGGACCGGACCGCAGCGACGCACGGATGCACGCCAAGACCGTAGGATCCTACGCAGTGCCGTAGGGGACCGCACCGCCACTTCCCAGCAAATTAGGGACACTGTTGCTCCTGGGGTATCGGCGAGGACCATTCGCAACCGTCTCCATGAAGCTGGGCTACGGTCCCGCACACCGTTAGGCCGTCTTCCGCTCACGCCCCAACATCGTGCAGCCCGCCTCCAGTGGTGTCGCGACAGGCGTGAATGGAGGGACGATTGGAGACGTGTCGTCTTCAGCGATGAGAGTCGCTTCTGCCTTGGTGCCAATGACGGTCGTATGCGTGTTTGGCGCCGTGCAGGTGAGCGCCACAATCAGGACTGCATACGACCGAGGCACACAGGGCCAACACCCGGCATCATGGTGTGGGGAGCGATCTCCTACACTGGCCGTACACCACTGGTGATCGTCGAGGGGACACTGAATAGTGCACGGTACATCCAAACCGTCATCGAACCCATCGTTCTACCATTCCTAGACCGGCAAGGGAACTTGCTGTTCCAACAGGACAATGCACGTCCGCATGTATCCCGTGCCACCCAACGTGCTCTAGAAGGTGTAAGTCAACTACCCTGGCCAGCAAGATCTCCGGATCTGTCCCCCATTGAGCATGTTTGGGACTGGATGAAGCGTCGTCTCACGCGGTCTGCACGTCCGGCACGAACGCTGGTCCAACTGAGGCGCCAGGTGGAAATGGCATGGCAAGCCGTTCCACAGGACTACATCCAGCATCTCTACGATCGTCTCCATGGGAGAATAGCAGCCTGAATTGCTGCGAAAGGTGGATATACACTGTACTAGTGCCGACATTGTGCATGCCCTGTTGCCTGTGTCTATGTGCCTGTGGTTCTGTCAGTGTGATCATGTGATGTATCTGACCCCAGGAATGTGTCAATAAAGTTTCCCCTTCCTGGGGTAATGAATTCACGGTGTTCTTATTTCAATTTCCAGGAGTAATTATATATATATATATATATATATATATATATATATATATATATATATATATATATACATGGAAATTTTCGAAAACCTTCTCGATGGAAACATGCATACATGAGCCAACTTTCATGGTAACCTGCAAACGATGACAAAATCTTTTGTAAGGTACTCTATTCCGTGCACTATCCGAAATATTATGTGGACAGACAGTGATGTTCCACTTGATGGTCAAGTGTGCAAAATTTCTTCAAGATCGGAATAAAATTGTAGGTTGGTGTAGAGGTGTGTAAGTAAAGTACCCATCATTCAGAATCTTAAGCAGACAGCGCCCTTCACCCTGCTTTGAAAATCAAGTGTGCCAAATTTCATCAAGATCGGAGTAAAAACGTACAATTTGTCGAATTCCGTTAGGTAAAGTAACCTCTGCCATGCACCCTACGAAATTTTATGTAGACTGACCTTCCTCTTGGTTTCAAGGTATAGTGTGCAAAATTTCATCAAGATTGAATGCAATACAAACACAAGGACGCAATGAAAACGCACTTTCAGTTTTTCTCAAATTTTCCAAACATTTTATTTCATAAAAACCTTGTCCTGAGAATCACGAACAAAAAAAAAATAGTTGAATTTGTCCAGCCGTTCTCGAGTTTTACGCTTATCAACACATTTGGCAATTCATTTTTATTTATATAGATAATAAGCCCGAAATATAAGCGTAAAGGAAGAATGTACAAATAAAACCCAATATTTTTTGACCTGAAATATATATATATATATATATATATTTTCCCGCAGCCTGCCCGGGTTGGGTTCTGCTTGGTTTGGCTGGGAGTGAAGCAGCCTGCCCGTTCTGTTGACAACACGCGGCGGCCTGCCCGCCTGGCCACCGGGCAAGCATGGGCGGCTTTTTTTGTCTTTTTTTTTGTTTTTTTTTTTGTTTATTTGGCCTTTGAGTGTGTACTCAATTTAGCCATCGGCAACACATAGTTACAATGTACACATAATGAATAAACAAATACAGAAATGCATATTTACAAGAATAAAAAGCTTAACTGTTACAGGTTTGTACATAATGTTTTAAAAAACTGAATTGAATTGAATTGAATTGGAAAATAATTATAAGTGTCTTGGCTTACAATTCACACCATTTGTGAAATATCTTCATCAACAAGACATATTTATAATTTACGTACACCATTAAAACCTACAGATTGTGAACAGTACTCTTGATGAAGTTAACTATCACTTTATATAGACGAACGTCTTTAGTACACAAAAGAGAAGAAGCTGATTGAGGAAGATGGTAGCCCATACTCAGCAATGTCTTCAGAAAGACCAACCGTTCACAGTCAAATTTGGGGCACATAAATAAGATGTGGTTGACATCAGCTTCCGACTCAGGATCACACTCACATGCTGGTGAAATGTAAACGTTGATCCGATGTAGATGTTGTGGGAAAGAAGCATGATTGAAGCGGAGTCTTATGATGGTAGAAATCGTGGATCGGTCCAGATGTGTCCTCATGAACCAAGGCTGTGAAGGAATCCGAGGTTGTAGCACTGCGTAATAACCGCCTTTTGTCTATTAAGAAATGTTCCACATTTCCTGCCATTGTGATCCTTGACTTCACGTAAGTAGTCTGTATAAGGAGGGTGCAGATCCAGGACGGTGCCTAAGGATGCCGCTTGTTTGGCTAATGCATCAACTTCATCATTATAGAGGATACCAGAGTGGGAAGGTACCCACAACAAATGGATCGTGCGGCCCGTGCGTGTGCTGCGAATATATTCAGATATCACATCCAAGATATAACTGTTGGTTGTTTTGTTCCATCGACTGTACTGAATGTTTTTAAGAACGCTTTGTGAGTCATATACTATCAGTATCTTGGGGAAGGAAGTGCTAGAGACAAACTTAAGTGCCTACAAAATTGCCACTGTCTCCGCCGTAAAAACAGAAGTGCTCGTTGGCAGTTTGAAGGTTTTGCGGATCTGGATCTGAGGGCAGAAAAAAGCGCATCCTGTACACTCTTCTTGCGGAATTTTGGAGCCATCGGTATATACACAGAGAAAACCCGGCCATTGTGCTTGAACGAGACGATTGAAGCCCACGTTGACATTAGTACTGTCCAGCCAGGTCGTACTTAAATAATGGACTGGGATCTGGGAGCAGAACGTTTGAAGATCATATTCAAAAACAGGTAGATGCGCTGAACGTCGTATAGAATGTATTACAGGTGACCAAGTGTCAAAGCTGGCACCAACGGCTGGCACTTCATTCCTTCTGTGGGATGCAATCCACAGTCGATAAATGCTGTCTCTACTTTGATAGACGGAACTGTCCATAATGGCCATGCCTTGAATGTAGAATTTGTCCGATAACATTTGGCGCCTAATGCTCAAGGGCATCTCCCCTGCTTCTATTAAAAGGGCGTTGGTGGGCGTCGATCGCATGGCTCCACGACAGGTACGAATGGCTCTATATTGGAGAGTATCTAATTTGGAGAGATGAATCTTTGACGCAGTGTGGTAGAATTGGCAGCCATAGTCTAATCGAGATCGAATTATCCCTCGGTACATGGTGAGTAAAACACTCTGGTGCGCTCCCCACCAGACACGAGTGAGCGATCTGATTACATTTAAACCTTCTTCACACTTGGTAACGGTAGATCGGATGTGGGGCGCCCAGCTTAACCGAGAGTCAAAAATCATCCCCAGAAATCGGACGTGAGATTTTATTTGGAAGGTGCACTTGCCACATGTAATGTGATCTTCAGTGCGAGCTGTCGTCGACTTGGTTAACGGAATGACTGCTGATTTCTCAGCCGAGATCTCCAGCCCATTGATAGAGAGCCACTCATCGATGTGTGCGATGGTTGTGGTTAATGCCGTTTTGGCCTGAAGATATGAAGCAGCAGTAGAATAAACACATATATCATCAGCATACTGTAGGATTTTTGTGGGGGGAGTAATTATGCGTTCTAGGTCGTGCGTATGTAGAGTATACAGGAGAGGACTTAAAATTGCACCTTGCGGCAAGCCCTGGGAGACATAAAAAGGTCCGACCATGGTACCTTTGAAACGGACGTGGATCGTTCTTTGAGTAATCGGGGTGCTGATACCGTAGATCATCCGTGAAGAAATTCCGAATCCTGCCAGCTTGTCCAAGAGTATCGGTATTTGTACGTGATCATATGCACCCTTAACGTCAAGAAAAGCTGCCACTACTGTCTCTTTCGTTTGAAAGGCTGACGTGATATCCATATTAAGCAAAAACAGGTCATCCGTGGTCCCTTTGGCTTTTCTGGAGCCGTATTGACTCCGAGGCAAAAAAATACTTTTTTCAAGCCACCATTCTAGTCTCCTTTTTACCATTCGTTCCAGTGTTTTTGCAACACATGACAACAAGGCAATAGGTCTATAAATAGTACCGTCATTTGGATCTTTACCACTTTTGAGAATTGGAATTATTACTTGCGTCTTCCATGTTGATATGAGGTTTTTCTTCATCCAGTACTGATTAAAAATGTTCAAGAGAAAGTCTTTCCCTTCTATAGGCAGGTGTGCAAGCATAGAGTAGTGTATATGACCAATGCCAGGGACGAAGGAGAACATGATAGCGGTCTTCTACAGCAGGGAACCGATGGTTTAAAAATGGCACCGTGGGAGGAGCGATTGTATCTATGAATTCCTCTAACCAGGCCGTGGTAGCAGGAGGGGAGGAAGACAGTCTTCTTGTTCTAAAAGCTTTTATTTTATGCCAGATGCTTGCCATACTGGTTTCATTATTTAGGGACAGGCAAAATTGTTTCCAACTGTCCTTCTTGGTTTTCTTCAAGAATTTGTTAACTCGCGCATTCACTTTTTGCACAGCCAAGAAGTTGTCCAATGAAGGATTCTGACGATAGGTTTTCAAGGCGAGTCGTCGCTTCGCAACTTCCCGAGAGCATTCAGAATTCCACCAAAGAGGAGAACGGTGCTTCATTACTGTAAACTCTTTTTTCTTAGGGATGCTGATGCCAGCTGCGAAGTTCATAGTATTGAGTAAAACTGGGTATGCATCTTCGTCCCGTAAGTCACGTCTCGTATTTGCGAGTGCCCGCCGAACCGTTTCCTTATAAGAGGCCCAATTGGCTTCCTTGATTTTCCACGTACTATTAGAGAAACAGATGTGCGTAGTATCGACGTTGATGTTAATGTGAAACTCTATTGGGAGATGATCGGATCCCATTGAATCCTTTTTAACGCACCAATTAGATATTTCAGTAAAGCAGGGGGTGCAAAGAGTTACATCAACTGCGGAGGGTCTACGGAGAGGTGAAGTTATCATAGTAGGAGAGCCATCGTTGAGTATCACTAGGTTATTATCTTCGATAACGCTTATCAAGGTCCTGTCGTTCCTGTCTGTCACGTCTCCTCCCCACGCTACATGGTGGGCATTCACGTCTCCAGCTACGATAAAAGGAGGACGAAGCTGACTTATTAATTGTCTCCAGTCATTTTCCACGATACTGTGGTGGGGAGCGTTATACAACGAGACAACTGTAAAGGTTTTGTGGGCAGTTCGTATCTCCACAGCAACTAATTCAAGGTTGGTGACAGGTACGTGTAACGGGTGTGGTCGATGCGGCAGCGAAGTTTTTACCAGTATAGCTACGCCGCCCCACCCATCGAGACGGTCTTCCCTTACTAGAGAATAATTTTGAAAGCGAACAGTTCGTTCGAATTTGAACCAAGTTTCAGATAACAGAACGATATCAGGCTGACTTACGAACAGTTCTCGTTGCAAGCTTTCTCTATTAGAATTAGCCGATCTCGCATTCCACTGCAATACTTTTAAAGCCGCCATAATTTAGGGAGAGAGAGATTGAAATATGCCAGTAACGAGGTGCCGGATATCAGAATTGTTCATAGCACTATTTTGTCTCATGTTTTGCATGACAATATCAATCACATTTATTATCTTATCTATAAGTTCAGCATGACATTGAGGCTGTCGTTGATTCGGCGCTTGTGGGGTTGCTAATCTGTGAGCAGCAGGCTGGTATGGATTTTGGCTGATAGGAGTGAATGTATGTTGCGTGGGATATAACAGGCTGCGGTACTGAGAGCACTCACGAACGTTACTTTGGTTGTTTACTTGCGCCTGCCGCCGGGGAGGCCGGTAAGCGACATGTGTCTGCTGGGGCACAGTTGCACACTGAGTTGCGTCCCCACTTCCGCGTTGTTGACTCTGCATGCTTGCTGCGGGCAGCGGCGGGAAGAGTTGTGGATTTTGAAAGTCCGAAGGGCTCAAATTTGTTGGAGCAGGAATGATCGGAGCCGGCAAGTGATGCTGTTGAACCCCGGTGACGGATGCATAGGTTGGCATACGAGCAATAGACAACGCATCCCTGAAGTCAATGTTGTTGAACGTAGCTAATTCTTGAGCTCGTCGCCGTATATGGTATTCCGGGCAGGAACGGTCCGTGGATGCGTGTTGTCCCCCGCAATGAGCGCAAATAGTGACAGGTGAGACACAGGATTCAACATTATGTGGACCACTACATTTAATGCATCTCATCTGAGATCGACATTGTGTGCTGATGTGCCCGTAACGAAGACAATTAAAGCACTGCCTGACAGTTGGTACATAAAGGTCGACGGGACATCTTGTTCCGTGAATAGACACGGCTTCCGGTAAGGTTTGAGAGTCGAAGGTTAACAAACAGGTCTGCAATTGGACGATGTCTTTACCATATCTCTTCGTAAACCTCAGAACGCCTACAACAGGGAAGGGAGATTGTACGACTTCCAAGATCTCCGCTTCTTCAAGGTTGGTGTCCACTTTCCTGATTACTCCCAGCTTATGGACAACAAAGGAAGGAATGTAAGCTTCTATAGTTTTTGTCTTTAATACCTCACTGGTAACTAGGAAATTAGCCTTGTCTGGGGTTTTCGGTTCCACCTTAACTTTTGTTTTTCCTGCTGAAGAGATGTTAAGTATAGAATTCTTCATTTCTGACAAGGAAATATGCAATAATTTCCCTAGTGTCATAGGGTGAAAGTGGCCTAAGTTTTGGTCCAAACATTCCATGTAAACTACGAATGGTCCCCTATCTGTACGTTTGTAAAAGTTGAGAGACCTCGGAGTAGGTGCAGGTCCCACAGGAGGGGTGTTAGTTGCAGCATGTTGGTTAGGAGTGAGCCCAGAAGCAGTTGCTACAGGGGGGGGGGGTGAGCTACATTTGAAACGTCAGTTACAGGTAAGAGTTGAGTAGCGTCTGCAGTGAAGGTTTTGGAATTTCTTAAATCCAGACTGACCTCACTTTGTCGCTTGTTTCTCGTAGCGGAGAAGCTGGAGGAATCCTGTTCCGATAAATCCATATGCTCTTCTGCCGGCTGTATTCCAGATTCTCCCCGAACAACTGCTAACGAGTGGCTGATCACAGCCGTCGTGTTGTCCAATGTAGCTCCTGGAGGAGCTGGTAAGGGTGCTGCATCTGGATGTAGCCGCTGGGCAGGTGGTTGTTGTTGATGTTGTCCCATAGGGGCGTCGAAGTCACCACCCCCTTCATACACCCCACCATACATGGCGGGGCTTGCCGTCACCGATAGTAATGTCAGGTGTTAATGTGCCTAACAGAAAACCGTACCAAACGAAAGCTGTTACGCGCGTGCGCTAGGAGGTAAACACAAGCGTCACACGGAAGAGCGACCGCGTAGCACGTCTTAACACTTCCGCGTCTGCAAGCGAACTGCATGGGCGGCTTAAAAGCGGAACATGTACACCACTGGTAGTTAGGTATGAGAAGGAGTGTGGACTTTGATTCAAATGGCTCTGAGCACTATGAGACTTAACATCTGAGGTCATCAGTCCCCTAGAACTTAGAACTACATAAATCTAACTAACCTAAGGACGTCACACACATCCATACCCGACGCAGGATTCGAACCTGCGACAATAGCTGTCGCGCGGTTCCGGGCTGAAGCACATGGTATGGAGTTTAGGATGATGATGATGATGTTTGGTTTGTGGGGCGCTCAACTGTGCGGTTATCAGTGGCCATACAAAGTCCCAATTTTTACACGGTCTAATTTTTTCACCATCCAATGTAGCCACTGTCACAAATGATGGTGATGATGAAATGACAACGACAACACAAACACCCAGTCCACGGGCAGAGAAAAATCCTTCAACCCGGGCGGGAATCGAACCCTGGACCCCGTGATGCAGAGGAAGCAACGCTAGGGAGATTGGGAGGAGCGGAGATCCATATGGGGATAGATAAAGTTGTGGTGTAGTGACCGTGCACGGGTAGACGGATGGTGTTTGGGTCTACATAGCATCTACAGCCAGTTTGTTGTTTGAGAATATTGTAGGCTTTCATTTGGAAGATTTATAGTTAGTTTTTGATCGAGTGGTTTTCCTAAGTATTTATCTTTTTATTTCGGTATATTGATAGGCTTTTTTTGTTTGGTAAAGGTATCCGAGGTGGAAGTATCGCCTGTGTTTTTGCAGTAATCACTGAAATGTACCGTCAGTTATATTTAGGATATGAAACAGTTGAGATGGAGGTACCATTTGGATGAATTAAGGACGGGACTATGTGGCAAGGAAGGCGGTATTGTCAGTATTCTGAATTATGTGGTACACGGGTGGAGAGGGTTTTTGAACATCAGCTGTGTGTATGGGATTGGATGGAGTCTCGAGCACACCTGCAGTCGGTCGAGAAATGCCAGAAAGTGTGTGTGACATTTGCTTTGTAATTTGCCCTATTAGTGTGGCCGTGCTGGTCGACTGGTAGTCCTGTGTGCCGGCAGACCAGCTGCGCACGCTGCAGTCGGCGGAGCGGCGGCTGGTGCCGCGGCTCCAGAGCAGCGACGACCTGGAGAAGCTGAGTTGCCGAGCTCAACAACCTGCTGCCGGCGGGCGACCCGGCGCTCTGCACGCGCGGCGCCCACCGCTGCCGCCACGCCGCCCACGCCTACACCGGCGTGCCCTGCGCCGCCTACAGTGAGTCCGTCCTCTCTCCGTCACAGCCGGCCACCTATACGGGGTGATTTTATCCGCCATGTGCGAACTCTGGAGATTGGTCGATGAGAGGAACAAAGATTGTCCGATGAACTTAGGTCCGGCAATTCGTCGTGTCCATGCTAGAGACCATTTATTCAATCCTACTTTGCTGCAGGACACAGTAGCACATACCGCAGTAGTACAAGTTTATATGCCAACTGGCTCCGTAGATTATGAAGGTATCGAAGAAATGTATGAAGCGATAAGAGAAATTATTCAGATAGTGAAAGGACATAAAAATTTAATGGTCATGTGGGACTGGAATTCGATAGTAGGAAAAGAAAGAGAAGGAAAAGTAATAGGTGAATATGGACTGGGAGTAAGGAATGAAAGAGAAAGCCGCCTGATAGAATTTTGCACAGAACGTAACTTGATCATAGCTAACACTTGGATTAAGATTCATGGAAAGAGGGTTGTATGTGCGGAAGAGGCCAGGGGACACCGGAAGGTTTAGATAGATTATATAATGATATGACAGAGAATGGGAACCAGATTTTAAATTGTAGGATATTTCCAGGGGCAGATGTGGACTCTGACCACAATTTATTGGTTATGAAGTGTAGATTATAACTGAAAAAACTGCAAAGAGGTGGGCATTTAAGGGGATAGGACTCGAAAGAAGCAGAGGTTGTAGAAAGTTTCAGGCAGAGCATTAGGGAACGACTGACAAGGGCGGGGGAAAGAAATACAGTAGAAGAAGAATTGGTAGCTTTCTGAGATGAAATAGTGAAGGCATCAGAGGATCAAGTAGGTGAAAAAACGAGGGCTAGCAGAAATCGTTGGCTAACAGAAGAGATATTGAATTCAGTTGATGAAAGGAGAAAATATAAAAATGCAGTAAATGAAGCAGGAGAAAAGGAATACAAACATCTCAAAAATGAGGAAGTGCAAAATGGCTAAGCAGACATCGCTAGAGGACAAATATAAGTATGTAGAAGCATATGTAAATAGGTATAAGATACATACTGCCTACAGGAAAATCAAAGAGACCTTTGGAGAAAAAGGGAACTACCTGTAGGAATATAAAGAGCTAAGATAGAAAAACAGTCTTAAGCAAAGAAGGGAAAGCAGAAAGGTGGAAGGAATATATAGAGGGTCTGTAAAAGGGCGATGTACTTGAGGGCAGTATTATGGAAATGGAAGAGGACCTAGATGAAGATGAAATAGGAGATTAGATACTGGGTGAAGAATTTGACGGAGCACTGAAATACCTAAGTCGAAACAAGGTTACAGGAGCAGACAACATTCCTTTAGAACTACTGGCAGCCTTGGGAGAGCCAGCCCTGACAAAACTCTACCATCTGGTGACAAAGATGCCCGAGACAGGAGAAACACCCTCAGACTTCGAGAAGATTATAATTCCAATCCCAAAGAAATCAGGTGTTGACAAGTGTGAAAATTGCCGAACTATCAGTTTAATAAGTCACGCCTGCAAAATATTAACACGAATTCTTTACAGACAATTGGAAAAACTGGTAGCAGCCGACCTCGGGAAACATCAGTTTGGATTGCGTAGAAATGTGGAACCCGCGAGGCAATACTGACACTACGACTTACCTTAGAAGATAGGTTAAGCGAAGGCAAACCTACGTTTCTAGCATTTGTAGACTTACAGAAAGCTATTGATAATGTTGAATGGAATACTCTCTTGCAAATGCTGAAGATGGCAGGGGTAAAATACAGGGACCGAAAGGGTATTTACAATTTGTACAGAAACTAGATGGCAGTTATAAGAATCGAGGGGCATGAAAGGGAAGCAGTGGTTGGGAAGGGAGTGAGACAGGGTTGTAGCCTATCCCCGACGTTATTCAGTCTGCATGTTGAGCAAGCAGTAAAGGGGATAAAAGAAAAATTTGAAATAGGAATTAAAATCCAGGAAGAAGAAATACAGACTTTGAGGTTTGGCGATTACGTTGTAATTCTGTCAGATATAGCAAAGGACCTGGAAGGGTAGTTCAACGAAATTGTCAGTGTCTTGAAAGGAGGATATAAGATGAACATCAACAAAAGCAAAACGATGATAATTGAATGTAGTCGAATTAAATCAGGTGATGCTGAGGGAATTAGAAGAAGGGATCAGTTGGTAGGACATGTTCTGAGGCATCAAGGGATCATCAATTTAATACTGGAGAGCAGCGTGGAGGGTAATAATCGTAGAGGGAGATCAAGAGATGAATGCACTAAGCAGATTCAGAAAGATGTAGGTTGCAGCAGTTACTCGGAGACGAAGAAGCTTGCACGGGCTAGAGTATCATGGAGAGGTGCATCAAACCAGTCTCTGGACTGAAGACCACAACAACAGCAACAACTTTGCTACAGAGACTGCCGTCTAATACGTTCACATCAGCCAGGGTGCATCCGGACAGTGTCAAAGGCAGTGTGAATACGTTGCTCCAGTGTCGCCACGTCTGGTTCAAAATGGCTCTGAGCACTATGGGACTTAACATCTATGGTCATCAGTCCCATAGAACTTAGAACTACTTAAACCTAACTAACCTAAGGACAGCACACAACACCCAGCCATCACGAGGCAGAGAAAATCCCTGACCCCGCCGGGAATCGAACCCGGGAACCCGGGCGTGGGAAGCGAGAACGCTACCGCACGACCACGAGATGCGGGCCCGCCACGTCTGGAATGTGCTCTGCATACACGATACTTTTGAGATGGCCCCATAACGAAGAATCACTCGGGTCGAGATCCATCGAACGAACAGGCCTTGCAACTGTGCCCCCTTGTCCTCTTCATCAAGCAGGAAAGACACAACTGAGATGCATCCAGACGTTAACGGTGAAGGGGGCTGGAGCACCGTCGTGTAGCAGCCACTAACGTTTCGAATCATCAATGCTTCTTCCAGCAGGTGAGGTGAAGTTATCCGCAAGAAACGCTGATAGTTCCGGCCTGTTAGACGACGTGGAAAAAATACTAGTCGCAAAATACAGTCGCCAATTATCCCGGCCCACACACTCCGATTTCACCGATGCTGGTGATTCGCTAACTGCCATCATACCGTGGGGGTTCTGCATACTATCCCACAGATGACTGTTGTGAAAGTTCAAAATGCCACTCCATGTAAAGGTGGCCGCTGGATATATAAATGATCTAGTAGAAAGCGTCGGATGCCCTTTGAGGCTATTCACAGGTGATTCAGTTGTCTATTCCAAGCTAGCAACGCCAGAAGATGGTAAGAATTTGCAGAAAGACCTGCGAAGAATTGATGACTGGTGCAGGCTCTGGCAGGTGACGCTGAACGTAAATAAATGTAACATATGGCGCATACATAGGAAAAGAAATCCACTACTGTATATCTACACTATTAATGACAAACAGCTGGATACAGCGTCTGCCGTAAAATGTCTAGGCGTAACTATCCAGAGCGACCTTGAGTGGAACGACCATATAAAACAGATAGTGGGAAACGCAGACACCAGACTCAGATTCATCGGAAGAATCTTAAGGAAATGTAACTCATCCATGAAAGAAGTGTCTTATATGGCGCTTGTTTGCCCGATTGTTGAGTATTGTACATCTAACTGGGATCCCTATCAGTTAGGACTGATAGAGGAATTAGAGAAGATTCTATGAAAAGCAGTGCGTTTCTTCACGGGGTCGTTTAGTTGGCAAGAGAGCGTTACCGAGATACTAAACAAACTCCACTGGCAGACGTTACAAGAGAGGCGTTATGAATCGCAGATGGAGTTACTATTGAAATTTTGGGTCAGCATTTTTCAGCACGAGTCGGACAACATATTACTTCCCCGCACATACATCTCGCCTATTGACTACGAGGAGAAAATTCGAGAAATTAGAGCCAATACAGAGGCTTAGCGACAATCATTCTTCCCCCGCACTATGCGCGGTTGGAGGGATCAGATAGGGGCCATTAAATGGCCTGGTGTAGAAGCCAGTGACGAAACTGCTCCCGATGAGGAAAGTCTGTCGCTAGTAAGCCCTGCACACGCTCTAAGTGATATGGTAGTAACAATTGTCACGGAAAATATTCCACACGGATGTCTGGCTTACCGCGAACTGGCGGGCCAACTGCCTGGTACTGACACAGCGGTCGCCTTCCACATTTTCCTCCAAGTCTGGTGTCCTTCATGATTTCCTGCTTCCGAAAAACTGTTGCAAACATTGAATGCTGTGGTGGTTGTCGGCGGGGATAGGTCTCGTGATCCAACCGTGTTGCCCGCCGTCCGTTTCCATTCCGTGTCGGCAAGCTCTCCATTCGAATACGGAACCCAGTGTACTGTGTACACGGTGAGTCAGCAAGAGAGGTGAATCGGACACAACATTACCAATTACTATGGTAAGAGAGGGCGCTGGGGCATGACGTATGGGGAACAGTACGACCATCTAAGAGGAAATCATGCATACCGCTTCATGGTACAGCGCGTGTTACACCGCTGACTCTGTAACAAAGTATGATTGAATAAATGATCTCTAGCATGGAAACCACTCATTTCCGGACATAAGTTCATTACACCTTTTTTGTTCCGCCGGCCGGTGTGGCCGTGCGGTTCTAGGCGCTTCAGTCTGGAGCCGCATGACTGCTACGGTCGCAGGTTCGAATACTGCCTCGGGCATGGATGTGTGTGATGTCCTTAGTTAGGTTTAAGTAGCTCTAAATTTTAGGGGACTGATGACCACAGACGTTAAGTCCCATAGTGCTCAGGTGCTCAGAGCCATTTGAACCTTTTTTTTTTTTCGTATCCTCACATCGATCACAACTTAGTACACGGTTGAAAAAAATCACCCTGTATAAACAACACTGGCGCCGCCATGTTAGAAGCCAATTGCATACTTCGCCGCCACGTTTTGCAAGGTCGTGTTGAGTGGTACTAATCGTCTACTAGTACGAAATTGTATAGCTTTGTTTGTTATACAAAGGCTGCATGGTACAGCGTGTGTTACACCGCAGGCTCTGTAACAAAGTATGATTGAATAAATGATCTTGTTAATCGTCTCTGGTCGAATTGCTTGTGAAGCGGGTACAGTGTCTCGGAAGTTGGCTGCACTGCATTTTATCGCTAAGTTGAGTGCAGTTGTACGTTCGTGTGTCAATTATTCTGAGAAGCTAGTACTGTTGAGTTGTTACAGGAATGGGGCAGTTTGCATTAGAACAGTGAACTGATATAGTAGAATGTTACATAAAGACAGGATCCATCGAGGAATGTTAAGAAATGTTCGAAGCGAAGTACTCCTCGCGACCAGCACAATTCAAGATCTGTACAGGAATTGGATGGCTGCAGGATCCGTTTGGAACGTGCAGAGGAAAAGGTGAACGACAGTGATGGCCCTTGAAACTACAGGCAGAAGTCCCATGGGCATTACGAGAAGTCCCTGCAAGTCAGTAAGGAGTTTATTGCAGTAGGTTGGTGTACCTTGTACATCGTGTACTGAAACACCTATCGTGTGAGTGTGGTGCTCAAAAATGTTCAAATGTGTGTGAAATCTAATGGGACTTAACTGCTAAGGTCATCAGTCCCTAAGCCTGCACACCACTTAACCTAAATTATACTAAGGACAAACACACACACTCATGCCTGAGGGAGGACTCGAACCTCCGCCGGGGCCAGCCGCACAGTCCATGACTGCAGCGCCCAGACTGCTCGGCTGAGTGTGGTGCAAAATTGAAATTTGAGGACCAGGAAGAAAAGGAGTTCATTATTGTAACTGGCTGTTAATATCAATTACTAACAGCTACTTGAACCCCTCGCTTTACTTCATATCAGTTGAGGCGTGGTTTCATTTGTCAGATTACGTATACTCCCTGAACTGTAGTTCCAGTCGCAGGACTGCCTACGTATCTTGCACGAAGAACCTCTCCACTCAGAGAAGAAAGGCGTTTAGTGTGCGTTGATCGGCATGCACAATAGTGGTTCCATATTTTCTCTATTACACCTTAAACAGTACCAGATATCTAGAGATATTTGACTCTTTCCATGCATAGTTAACAGATGCAGAAAAGCTGTATGTAGTATTCCGACAAGATGGAGCGACCGTTCATACATCGACCAAAGTGCGGCCCACATCACCAACGTGTTCCCTGATAACAGACTTGTCAGTAGAGACCTCTGGCCCCCTCGGCCCCCGGACTTAACATCGTGTGATTTTTATTTATGGGGCACACTAAAAAGCAAAGTGCACTTTGACAATCCTCGCACAACAGAAATCTTCAACGGAGCATTACTACAGAAATTAACAATGTCACGCCCACCGAATTACAGCATGTTATTGGTAACATCGTCACACGAAATCAGCGATCCCAGTATGCCCATGGCTACAACTTCCAGAATCTGTTATAAACAGGCAACTACATATTTTTTTAGTATCTCTATTATTTATTCGTTTTTAGTTCGTTCAATGATACTTGAATTTTCGGCGTGAGGTGTATCTGCTTTATGTGGGACGCCCCGTACAACAGCATTTGATGCTGCCAGTGGCAATTTTTCTTTACTTATTGCTCGGAAAACGTGTTTCAGGAAATAATTCCCAATAAGAAGGGCGTTTTTCCTGTATTATGGCTATTCGAGCGTGATGTTTGCACTGCGCGAGCTGCTACGACATTCTGATGACTTTAATGTAAGCACGCGCATTTGTGTGGCTATTGGCGACTTTCGTTATAATTTTACTTACAGTTATCACACGTTTCACTTGAATGACATTTTGCGTATTTCATGGTAGAGAAGTTCTGTCTTACGTATTTATCAAAGAGACATTTTTTATAGATTGTTGGTATTTTTAAAGAGAGCAAACAGTAGTTGACACAGATATGAATAAAGAAATTAATGCGTTTGAGAGAATTCCAGATATGTGGGCTAAAAGTTTTTCGTTCTTGTGTAGCTTTCGGCAGTTCTAATCAATGACGGCGCTATCTTGGGTCGTCTCACATTGAGTTGGGATTTTCATTTCTCCAAAAAGAGCAATTACCAGAACATCGAAGATAAGAACAGCACGTATAATTATATTATGTATACCACCACTTGTTCACAGCTTATACAGGTTACTCACCTTTGTGTTGGCTAGTAATTTTTCAGAAGAATTCAGCAGTAAAAATTAGGAGTAGCTTGAAGAGTTTATACGCATACATAGCCCTTATGATTATTGTAGTTGTTATTTAACATGTGATTTTACTCTGAAAAAACGACATACTGAACTGCATCAAATGCAGTCGAGAGATGTACTTTAATAAAGTCGTCTGCCTGAGATCCAACATTCCTCTGAAAATCTGGAAAATACGATGTAGAAATTTGGCATACACGACAGGTACGTACAAGAAATTTTAAAAGTGAAAACATGCTAATACTTACGTAATCATTACTATGATTCATACAGTACAATTGTACTCTGAACATACACTAGATGTGATGTATGACCAACAAAATAATTTTTAATTGTAAACACATGTGATTCTCCAGCAGCTATTTCATCTGTCCAACTTCAGTACTTCGTATGCCTGGCGCTACAAAATATGGCGACCAGTGTTGTTTGTAACAGCCACCCAGAACGCTGCAATGCATAGATACTCTCAATGAGATTACAATAAGAGTCCTAGAAGTCTGTTCCCCCGTTAAAACGCTGTGTTATACATATCTTTTTGGCGTTAATGCACTTAACTGACAGTCAGTTCTGACTATTTACTTTGAAACAATACACTTTTGTGGGTGAATACTCATCATCAGAGAGTTAAAAACAATTTGTAATGTCAATTCTCAATCGTCGAGCAAGGCGCACATCGCAGCAAAACAATCAAACGTTTTGTTGCTGTTTTCCTCGCAAATGAATGCAAGAGAAGCACAGCAATACCAGCACTCCAAAGACTCACCAAAATATGGCGGAGACAGGTTTCACTTTTCCGTTGTAAGGGCGTCTCTCCTTGGATAGCCTGTCTGTGTTAATTATATACCTCTTTGGTCTGAACCATTCCAGTCCTCCTCCAGTTTACTCTGTGTACAGGGTGTCCCAGAAGTAACGAATCATTTTCATGAAACACATGTTGAATATAGGAAACGTATATCTCTACAACGGTACATATGAAGTATTAAAAATTATTAATGTTCAATGTGGGCACACTGCATGTCAACGCAGAGAGACCACCTTTCCACCGTATTCCAGAACACGTTCCGTATTTGATTATACCCGGATCAGAGTAATAAAGTGATTGCCGCCTGGCTGCTCACAGGGCTGCAGTCATAGAACGCTGCTGGACGCGCTCCTGTTCCGTCCACCGTTGTCAAATCTCTCTGCTGCTGCAGGAAGCGGCTAGAGATGGGTCGTTCGCGAACTAACGGGTCCAAAGGAACGGCTCATCAACGGAACGAGCGAGGAACGAATTCAAAGGAACGGTCTTCCATAGTTCACTTCGGTGGCGGCTTTCTACTTACAGTTCCCGGGAACGGGAAACGGCCGGTCTCGTTCCCGCAACCGCAAGTCGGCCGGTCACGTCGAGCCCGTTCTCCTCTCTGTCTCTGTCTCGGTTTCGGTCTCGCTCGGCCGGACTCGTCCTTCTTCGCGTGGCCACTCGTCGCAATTCCACTGCCGATCGAGTTGTTCGTTTCGTACGATGCGCACGCCCATTCTAGATCTGTTTCAAACCTTTTTTGAACTCTCAACTTCTGGTTCTATTCGTGCTATTCTATTCAGTGTCCACGACTGGTAATTAAAATGCATTTATAATTACGTTAATTACATAAAATTACGTGGTATGTAATACACACACTTTTTCAGGTAACAAAACGGCATATCAGCTTACTTCACTATTTCGATAGATAGCAGAAAAAATATTTGTAAGAAGGCAAGATTTTTTTGTTATTACACACGCAAAGGAAGTCGGCACGGCACACACGAGTGGCCATTTTCCGTCTTTTTTTTTATCCAAGGTAAAAGAGCATGTCCATTGTTATGGAAGGCAGACCGACTTGCAACCGAATGAAGTCCGCGCTCCATAATCGAGTGCCTGGTGTATCTTCTGAAGAGAATATCATAACTTCTACAATATTATTTCAGTGGTACAGGGAGGCGCACGAAAAATCGGCCCCGAGTACTTGACTGCTCATTGTCACCTACCAATCGTCATCTACTGTTTGGAAGTTGTTTGCATTAGCATATTTGTTATTTCTTCACTGCGTAATTATTACATGTTTATCTATTCTGCTCGAAGCGGTCAACAAATCGTGCGTAATTGGCGAGCTGTCTGTACCCGGGGCCGGTTTTTTCGCGTGCCACCTTATATTATTTCACTGCGATCAGCCACATAACGCTACAGTTGGCTAAACGAGAGATTTTGGAAAATCACGAAAATTACAACTTTGTGGGAGTTCTGTTATGAATAAAAACTCTGTACTCCAGGGCGGAGGCAAGTGCCCCCTCTTGGCGCCTTCCATCATCAGTCACCTATGCTACTAATTTTCAGTTTTTCATAACAACCATAAACGAAGCACAAATGAACTGTGAACGAGTAAATATGAACGGTTCCCAAAAAAGAGCGATCACCAGTGAACTAGTTCCCAAGGATGAGCTAGTTTGCCCATCTCGAGTAATATGTAAACAGTTGTGGTCCGTTTAGTTGTGTGCTCTGTTTCTCTGTGCGACGAATTTATTTTGCGCAACTGGTGCAACTCTGTTGACTTTAACGAAGGTAGTCGAGAGAACGGCAGACGCCTTGAAGATGCACAAAAATACTGTAGTCAAAATTTGTAAGGAGAAAGGGGAAGAGCCTGGTTCGTCAAAACTGTGGTCACTCAGAAAGGAGGACAAACCCACGTGTAGCAAACTTTGCCTCTTTTCAACAAGCTGCTGTCCGTCGCCACATACACTCCTGGAAATTGAAATAAGAACACCGTGAATTCATTGTCCCAGGAAGGGGAAACTTTATTGACACATTCCTGGGGTCAGATACATCACATGATCACACTGACAGAACCACAGCCACATAGACACAGGCAACAGAGCATGCACAATGTCGGCACTAGTACAGTGTATATCCACCTTTCGCAGCAATGCAGGCTGCTATTCTCCCATGGAGACGATCGTAGAGATGCTGGATGCAGTCCTGTGGAACGGCTTGCCATGCCATTTCCACCTGGCGCCTCAGTTGGACCAGCGTTCGTGCTGGACGTGCAGACCGCGTGAGACGACGCTTCATCCAGTCCCAAACATGCTCAATGGGGGACAGATCCGGAGATCGTGCTGGCCAGGGTAGTTGACTTACACCTACTAGAGCACGTTGGATGGCACGGGATACATGCGGACGTGCATTGTCCTGTTGGAACAGCAAGTTCCCTTGCCGGTCTAGGAATGGTAGAACGATGGGTTCGATGACGGTTTGGATGTACCGTGCACTATTCAGTGTCCCCTCGACGATCACCAGTGGTGTACGGCCAGTGTAGGAGATCGCTCCCCACACCATGATGCCGGGTGTTGGCCCTATGTGCCTCGGTCGTATGCAGTCCTGATTGTGGCGCTCACCTGCACGGCGCCAAACACGCATACGACCATCATTGGCACCAAGGCAGAAGCGACTCTCATCGCTGAAGACGACACGTCTCCATTCGTCCCTCCATTCACGCCTGTCGCGACACCACTGGAGGCGGGCTGCACGATGTTGGGGCGTGAGCGGAAGACGGCCTAACGGTGTGCGGGACCGTAGCCCAGCTTCATGGAGACGGTTGCGAATGGTCCTCGCCGATACCCCAGGAGCAACAGTGTCCCTAATTTGCTGGGAAGTGGCGGTGCGGTCCCCTACGGCACTGCGTAGGATCCTACGGTCTTGGCGTGCATCCGTGCGTCGCTGCGGTCCGGTCCCAGGTCGACGGGCACGTGCACCTTCCGCCGACCACTGGCGACAACATCGATGTTCTGTGGAGACCTCACGCCCCACGTGTTGAGCAATTCGGCGGTACGTCCACCCGGTCTCCCGCATGCCCACTATACGCCCTCGCTCAAAGTCCGTCAACTGCACATACGGTTCACGTCCACGCTGTCGCGGCATGCTACCAGTGTTAAAGACTGCGATGGAGCTCCGTATGCCACGGCAAACTGGCTGACACTGACGGCGGCGGTGCACAAATGCTGCGCAGCTAGCGCCATTCGACGGCCAACACCGCGGTTCCTGGTGTGTCCGCTGTGCCGTGCGTGTGATCATTGCTTGTACAGCCCTCTCGCAGTGTCCGGAGCAAGTATGGTGGGTCTGACACACCGGTGTCAATGTGTTCTTTTTTCCATTTCCAGGAGTGTATATGGATATTACGAGAGAAAAGAACATCCAGCTACCCAGAAACTGTGCGTTACTCTTCGCGAGGCAGAGTTATTCAGTGGCAACAAAACGCCTTTGTTAACGCTTGTCAGAGTCCTTAGTTCTCGCTATAAAAAATAAACGACGGAATATTATAATGGACGGAGGTGACATCGTAGAGTGGCGTCGTCGATTTTTTAAGAACTATAGTTAAAGTGCCGTTCGAAGGCAAGAAACCAGGATAAACGCCAGTCATTCTGTCAGAAAAGACTGGCCAGATGGCAGCATATGTGGAAGTTCTGCTGGCCCACTGCGAGAGGATGCGAGAATTATTGTCTTGCATGCTGGAACTGCATATGGTTTCGTACCTGTGACCTGGTTTACAAATCGAGAAAACCAAACACTACCACGAGGAAATGAAGTACGATAGTTTTCTGAAATGGTTCAAAGGCCAACAACTCGAAAACTTAAATGAGCCGCCTCTCACTGTAATGGATAATCTCCCATACCATTCAGTTATTAAAGATAAAGCTCCAATGATGGCAACGTAAAAAACCGACATTCCAGAATGAGATTTTCACTCTGCAGCGGAGTGTGCACTGATATGAAACTTCCTGGCAGGTTAAAACTGTGCGGACGGAGACTCCTGCAAGGTTCGCAGGAGAGCTTCTGTGAAGTTTGGAAAGCAGGAGACGAGGTACTGGCGGAAGTAGAGCTGTGAGGACGGGGCGCGAGTTCTGCTTGTGTAGCTCAGATGGCAGAGCACTTGCCAACGAAAGGCAAAGGCAAGTCTCGGTCCGGCACAGTTTTAATCTGGCAGGAAGTTTCAAAGCCGACATTGTTGAATGGTTGAAAAGCAACAGTGTGAAAATTCAGGACGATTTATTTAAGACAGAGCTCGTGGAAATGGTAAAGACAAAATAAGCCACAGTTTCAGTAGTGTGTTGTGGGCGAGGCAGTTAAAGAACATGGCCACGTGGTTCTTAGGCTTCCACCATACCACGGCCACTTTCACGCCATTGAAACTATTTGAGGGCAAATTAAAAATTACGTGGCAACAAATAACAAAAGCATGACTGTGGCAGAAATTCAAAGACTGTTAGAGGAAGCTGTGGCACAAATAACGCCAGAGAAGTGGAAAAATGATGTACGCCACATAGAAACGGTTGTTAAAGAAGCATGGAAAAGTGAAGTGTGAGTCGATAGCAATATACAAAATATTTCTGTGGCTCGGTCACGGACCAGAGCTCAGAAAACGACGGTGTCGAGGAAGAAGATGATTCTGAACTAAGTGGCATTTACCCTTTGCCTTAATTCGCCTATATTTTTGTGTTTGTATTTGTGTTATTGACTGAACGGAGTGTACCGTAGTTGCACGATAAATCTCATCTCATTATTAAGGGCCGGCCGAAGTGGCCGTGCGGTTAAAGGCGCTGCAGTCTGGAACCGCAAGACCGCTACGGTCGCAGGTTCGAATCCTGCCTCGGGCATGGATGTTTGTGATGTCCTTAGGTTAGTTAGGTTTAACTAGTTCTAAGTTCTAGGGGACTAATGACCTCAGCAGTTGAGTCCCATAGTGCTCAGAGCCATTTGAACCATTTTTTCATTATTAAGGAGTACTCCTCCGCACAAATATGACATTCTGCATATACACCACAGTGTAAGAACTCAAGGAGTTTATATTATTTTGATGTTGTTAGTTATTGTATTTACATGAACGATTCAGATCCATTTCAACACACCTTACGCATCGAATACAACTACTGAACGTGATTCATTCTGATTATTGTAAAAACAGTGCTCTTGGTTCAAATGGCTCTGAGCACTATGGGACTTAACAGCTACGGTCATCAGTCCCCTAGAACTTAGAACTACTTAATCCTAACTAACCTAAGGACATCACACAACACCCAGCCATCACGAGGCAGAGAAAATCCCTGACCCCGCCGGGAATCGAACCCGGGAACCCGGGCGTCGGAAGCGAGAACGCTACCGCACGACCACGAGCTGCGGACAAACAGTGCGCTTCCTGCCGCTTTTGTTGAGATAGACAAATAATACGAACACGATCATTTTATACACGGGAGTGCATTTATTAAGCCACGAAGATATAACAGTCTTGTAAAGCGAACTCAATACCTGTACACGCAAGGCTTGATTTAGCCCCAAGCGAAGAAGTTTAAGGAGCTAAAGTCAGGCGACTTCTAAGCTCACCGTGGTTGACGTAATCTCGAACAATGGGAGCAAAATATGGAGGAGCCTGGAGCCTTATACTGCTGACACACAACGGATTTCAGAATGCCATCAAATTCCGACTGCAGTTCCAGGAGAAGCTTAAGCATTTCAAGATAACTGGTACCTGTTACTATTTTCTCTGTAAGAGAGAATGGTCCATACATGTTTCTCTTAGTGTCCCCTAGCCATACGTCCATTTTCTGGGTGTTTCTTTCCCGTTATTGCACCTCATGAGGATCGCTGTCGGTCCGTATACAGCATTCACAAAACACATGTGTGAAATGTGGCCTCGCATGATGAGAAAAGGTTATCTAACAGGTTTTCATTTTTCATGGACTCCAAAAGGTCAGCACACATTTCCATACGGGGAGCATAATATTTCTCCTGCAGGTGGTACATTGCCAGGATCCGATAGGTCGTCTTCTTCAGCAGAAAACGGAGTGCAGCAGACAGAGGATCATGCAGTGTTGCTCGCGGCTCAGCCGACGAGTGGAAGCGCGTGTGCTCCTTTCTGTGGCCTCCCCAACGTCCAGACTGCACAGTCAGCTGTTGATTGTCGTCCAGGACGTTCGCCATTAAGCACACTTCCTCTTCGGCTGAATTTATTGACAGCAACTTGATAGTATTCCTTGTTGGTGGCTCCTTCCCATATCTTAGATGCTGCAGCTCACGCACCTTCTCAAATGTTTTACTACCAAATTTCGAAGCAACGATGACTGTCCTTTCTTCTACAGAGAACATTTCAAACAAATTGTAAAGAGGAATGGAATACATTAATGTATTCAAGAAAATGAATCGACAGTTTTGGAACACAATGGTTTAAGAACCCTTGTCTCTTGTCGTAAGGAATGGTGTCTAGAATTCAGGTCTCCTCTTCAAGCCCAGAAAAATGGATTTCAAGTTAACTCTGTTCGCCTTATTGTATCCTTCCCATGTTTTGTTACTATTAACAGTAACAATTCCCGTATCTTCCGCCCCACTGCAGATGTATCCCATGGCTCTGTTCTCTGTCTTCTCTTATACGTTCTCTGCGCTGCCAAAAAGTCTGAATCACCTCCATCTATTACCACAATCACTTTACCTGCTGGTGTAACCAACGCGTTATCGAGATAAATCATTTCTAAAGTCTGTCAATAATTATTGGATGAGCTACCGACAGCTTCAGTCCAACCATGTATGAACATTTTGTCCTATTAAATAAAAAACTAAAATACCTCAAACTAATCCCCTACTGTAAAGTGACATTGTAACCCCACCTAACTGTCCGACTAACTGCCTGCAATACACTGTAACTAACTAGTTGGCCGAACACGGGCGCCTGTATCCGTCCATCATTCTGCACATCTGCGAAGACCTAATTCGTCCCACCCGCGCCTGCGGATGTCTTAATGAAAAGCCACTCCAGATGCTGATTAGAACTTCATTAAGTCCACGACCTGTTTCGACCTTCATATTACGGCCATTTTCAAGTGCATCGCAATCTGCCATTGTTAACGCATAGTGTGATGGATAATAAACATTTTACGTAATAGGAAAGTACATAATAGGACAATACAGAAAGAATAGACAACTTAAATTGTGTTGTACAGAAGCAAAGTTAAGCGAAAGAAAAGTAAAAGTCACTTGGATATAAATATGTTATGTAGCCATTGTCATGGTGACAAAAATGGGCGTGACAAGATATAAAAACTATGCAGTTCGATACATTAAAAATATTGGCGTACCTTAGCTTCAAGCTGAATTACGAGTATATTCTGATACGTAAGAAATTTAAGTAGCATTTTACCAGTTTAACGGCAGTGCCGGGGGGGGGGGGCGTACACACTCCGTCTACCCAGTTACGTCAGGACCATCTGAATCCAGGCAGTTTCACAGGATTACACCTGTCGTTCCGCAAACGTCTTTTAAATCGGTAGCGGCATAGTAGGCAGAAACGCTCTGGGAGTGTTTATTCTCCCTAAATGCGTAAATTTTGTATGGAATACAGAAATTAATACCTAATATAACTATCACACATGAACAGAATCTTCGTAAACACAGAACGCTGAACTGCACTGATAGATTCGAAATTGATTACTATATAGTAATCCTTTTTTGGCAGTTATAGTTCAGTGCACTTCCTCTACCATTGCTCTACTCGCTCTTCGGTTGACCGACTGACTTTATTTTATTGACCTATTCGAGTATTTAACATGTGCCAAAATGTTTCTCCCTTAGCTTATTGTCACTTGTCACGTAATTCGTTTCAGTGCCTTGAATGTACTGTGACTTACGAGAGCAGTTGTGTCGGCCTTTATACAATCTATACCAAGCACGGGTCGTGGTTAAGGACTCTGAGGGGAGCTGCCCCAAAAACATATTGAAATATATTTGTCAATAATGGATTATAGAATTTAAATTATCAGGACCCATTTCGAATATTTCCCACGCGGATTTAAACAATGACAGTGAATTTTTTTGGAACTGTTGATAATCACTGAAGTTTGTAAAAAGATAGTAGATAGTCTTGAGATTGCACCTTGTATAGTGTCGTTCAACTCTATGTAGTAGATGTTTGGAGCCGTACTTCTACGAAGTACACTTCTTATGGACCTCCCAAAGATGTCCCACTAACATCCTTATTATTTTCACGATTTGCTGTTTTTTTTTTTAAAAAAAAGGCAACAATAGAAAAGCTGACCCTCCAGTATCAAATCACTGTCTCCGTATACTTATATTATGCTATGATTCCCATTAATTGACGGTAAATATTAATGCTTTGATGTGCTGAAAATAATTTTTTGTTTGTGGCATTGACAGTTGTATATGATGTAGAAAAGGCATGTTAAGTTTGTAAATGTCCCACCAGAGTCCAATAGGACATGGTAACTAAGTGCCACCACATAGCGAGAGTTTCACGAATGCGTAGAGGAAAAAAGCACGCAAAGCATTTCTCATTACTGAGAATCTCCTTGCCTGTTGACGACGTTCGTGAGATGAAATTTCTTTTTGTAAGTGTGTCGTGCCTGGGTTATTGTGAGTTTTATTTTCTTGCAAATAACTACTATATATTATGAATCTGAAACAGTACACTAGTGGTTCAGTGTGTACTTTATTAGTACAAAATTTGACACATGAACTTAGAATGAAAGTGGAGGAACGTGTTGCGCCTGAACCTGATCAAAACATAAAGCAAGACAATGGCGGCTGGTCCAAAATTTTGTCAGTGTGCTACAATGTAACTTTTGACTTACAATGGTAGTAAACGTAACTTAACTCAGTATACAAATTTTCTGTAAATAAATTGAATTGTTTGAATATATTTAGAGCTTATAATTAATAGTTCAACTTTGTGGGGTATAAAATAAAAAGGAAATGTTGGTAACAGCAGGGACCGAACCCGAGTTAGCTAAATGCCAGTCAGAGCCCTAGATCACTCAGGCAAAACGATATTACAAAACAATTCCTAATAAATCCATCGTACTCTACGCTTCCACAATATATTACATGCAATTTTTTACTGACCTGGTACTGTGAGCAGCGTAGTACACGTTGTGGTGGAAGCGATGACGTCACTTCAGAGCGTGCCCAGGACCACGAGAAAGACAGGCCGCGGCGCGTACGTCACGAAGATAGGCCTGAGCTCGCACGCTCGCGTAACTCGAGCGGGAAAAATGCGTTCCTAAACCTGGTAACTCGCGACTGGGTGTTTATGAACTAACGATAATTGCGTCTTCTGATGGAATCTGCTATTATTAAGTCTTACTGATTACTAGTCATACAAAAAATTTAAAATCAGTTCTCGACATAAATAGTACAACGATCTTTTTTTTTTTTTTTTAGCATGTAGTCTCTTTCTGTCTAACAGAAATAATTCATAGAAGATGTGGTGCCTTATGCAACTGATAATCATTTTGGCATGATTTTAATTGTGTTGTACTGCAGTACAGCCATAAGAAATTACCAGTAGGTCTATGGGCTTCCTATCATTGCAGGACTAATAACAGTAAGATTCCGTAATAGTGGATACCAACCAGTAGAAGATGCAATTCTCATTTGTACGTACACGCCTAGTTACGAGTTAACAGGTGCAGAAACGCAGTTTGTCCGCTGAGCTGAGCGAGCGTGGCCTACCTTCGTGACGTACGCGCCGCGGTCTTTCTTTCTCGTACGTCTTTCTCGTAGGCCTCGAGGGCATGCTCAGTCAAAAACAGCTGCGTTCCTTGTTTGGGTTATCGTACCGTGACTGCCAATCATTCCAGCACTCGACACTGGTTTCTAGTTAGTGCGAACAGATTTCTACAAAATATGTTTTTGTACGTTTCATGTGCACGCCAGCATGCAGCTACTTGCGGACACGACATAACAGACATGCCTATACGCAACGTAACAACAGTCTCCAGAGGATGGACGGCGATACCCTCAGGGACAGCGAAAACAGTGACACTGAAGAGCAACAGGAGGAGGAAGACGAGATGTGACAGAAAATAAGCATAAGGTGCTGGTCATCCCGCCAATCATCATCATTCAACAGTTCCAGTTTCCAGGTACTGGTAATGAGCCTCTTCCACTTCGTCCTGTCCAGATATGACTGTTCAAGGAGAACATCATCCACTGTCCATCCTCTGGTCACTAGATCAGCCTTGATCAAGTCCATCCATGGAGTTTGAGGTCTTACTTCAGGTCTTTTCCCATCCACCTGTCTTTCCAAATTTATTTTGGCTGTTCTAGTTGACGCCATTCTCATCACATGCCCGTACCATCAAAGTCTAGATGCGCCAGTTCGATCTAATAGGGATGTCTTTACTCCGGCTTCTTTCCTCGCCTCCTCATTCCTTAACTTATCCATCCTGGTCTTCTGGATGGTGGATCTAATAAATTTCGTCTCCGCTGCTTGCAGCCTTGATGATTCTCTTTTTGTGAGGATGCATATTTCAATAGGTCAACATTGGTATGAAATAGCTATTAGACATGGTTTGGCCAGTTTTGGAATCTAGTCATCCTATAAAAGTGATCTTACTTGTTGACAGAATTCAGATCGTTTTTCACTCTATTGGTGATTTCGTTTCTGACCAAGTTATCACCGGAAATTACACTTCCAAGTAAGGAAAACTGTTCACACGCTTTAGTTGGTGGTCTCCTAGTTTTACACTTGCTGATTGCCCATATCCGTTGACTGTCATCACCACTGCATTGGTCTTGCTGACGTTGAGGTTATATGTCTGTAACTGAGATTTCCATTCATCAAGTCTGATCTGTACTTCCTCTTCAGTTTCATCCCATGTCATGGTGTCATCACCAAAGGCAAATTCATTCAGTTCACCTGACTTCTCCTTGACATTCTTCATTATGGTATCCATAATAGTTGTGGTGTCACCGCTAGACACCACACTTGCTAGGTGGTAACTTAAATCGGCCGCGGTCCTGTAGTACATGTCGGACCCGCGTGTCGCCACTGTGGGATCGCAAACCTAGCGCCACCACAAGGCAGGTCTCGAGAGACTGAGGAGACCTCGTCCCCAGTTGTACGGACAACATAGCTAGCGATTGGACGTGCTAAGCCTTGCTCTCATTTGCCGAGAGATAGACAGTAGAATAGCCCTCTGCTAAGTTAAATGGCGACCACCTAGCAAGGCGCCATTTGTATCAGTGCCAATAGCTTACGAGTATGCAGGAGAGATGTATTCCAACAAGAGAATAAAGTTAAGTATTAAAAAAGCTACGTATTTTTCTTTAGTGCATTTATAAGTCTCATGTTCCAGACTTCACGCCCGTCTGCGTTAGCCTTGCGTGCCCTATCGGCTACAGCATTGTGTCTGGGCTGTATGGTCTAGACACAACATTATTGGCGACGAGAAAAAGAGTTTGTATTAATTCGGTTGTGTCATGGCTTCGCCACAATCTCCAGATGTACTGTACGAATTTTATCGCTTGCAGAATCAGCAGGCGCAGGCGTTATTGGATGCACTTGGACAGCTCGTCCAGGGTCAACGTGCGCTGCAAACCGATGCGGCAGCCGCCGCTTCTTCGCTACCGCAGCCACAAAACGCTGTTGCACCTCCCTTTAGGCCATACGTGGCGGCCGAAGAAACGTGGCACGAATGGTCCCGCCAGTTCCAGTTTCATCTAACAGCCTACAGAATTCAAGGTAACGAGCGGCAGCCGTTTTTGCTTTCTTGTGTCGGTGTGTCTACCTACCGTGTGATAGTGAAATTGTTTCCTCGACGCGACGTAGCAACTCTGACCTACGAAGAAATTTTGTCTGCTTTAGATGCCTATTTCTAGGAAACAGTTACTGTAGTTGCAAAAAGGTATACGTTCTTTCGTACGAAATGTACGGCCGGTCAGACTAATAGGGAGTGGGTTGCAACATTGCAAGGACTTACGAGGGAGTGTGCGTTTGAATGTGAATGTGGCCTCCCTTATTCAGATACTATGGTGCATGATGCAATTGCACAGAACGTTTCTGATGTTCGCATACGGGAACAGATTTTGAAACTAGTAAATCCCTCCCTTCAACAAGTGATAGACATATTGGATAGGCAAGACACACTTGACTCTGCTCAGGACTCATTTGAAACTTCGCCAGCAGTGTGTCACATTAACCGGCCCGCCGGGCCCGCTGCACGGGACGCTACGCGGCCCTCGCGCCCGTCACAGCAGCGGCAGCCTACCTTGCAAACACGTGCGCCGCGTAAGCAAGCAACTGTAGTGAAATCGTGCCCGCGGTGTGCAGCTAGACATTCGCGTGAAAATTGCCCGTCACGCCAAGCTATTTGCTTTTACTGTCAAAAGAAAGGACATGTTCAAAGTGTTTGCCAGAAAAAGCTTAGATCAGACAATCACAATAATTCCAGGCCCTTTGCTTCGCGCCGGAATCGAACCCAGGACAATCAGGCTCGTGGACCTTCGCCCATGGACATTCATGTAGTTTATTCCCAGCCGTCCAGTGACACTTTAGCTAACGGTGACTGTGTTCGTCCCACAAACAGTGTGCGTCGACGTCGCCGAAAATCCCGTGAAGTCGCAAGTGCTTCTGTACCTGTATCAGTTCAAATTGCACGTGACAGTCGCTCTTGTCGTCAGCAGGACAATAAACTTTTTGTGGACTTAGACTTTGAAGGCAAAGTGATACCCTTCCAGCTCGATACCGGAGCTGCAGTTTCACTGCTCAATCACGACACGTACAAACAACTGGGCAAACCGCCATTGCGTGCCGCAATTGTTAAGTTACATAGTTACTCTGGACAGCATATACCTGTGTTAGGACAGTGCAGCCTTCTTGCCACATACATGGGACAGACAAAACTTGTATCATTTTACGTTCTTCGTTCTACTTCTGCAGTGAACTTGTTTGGTTTAGATTTATTTCAATTGCTTAATATGTCTATCGTAAATCAGGTCCTATCAGTGAATCAGACTGTGCCTTCCGCCAGTGTTTCTAGTCTTTGTGAAGAATTTGCAGACATTTTTGCACCGGGCCTTGGTTGCGCTAAGAACTATGAAGCGCATTTGGAACTGCAAGAAAACGCGCAACCGAAATTTTTCAGAGCGCGCAATGTTCCCCACACATTGCGTGATGAGGTCGCCAGAACATTAGCCGATTTAGAATCTCAAGGTGTAATTGAACGTGTGCAGGCTTCTCTCTGGGCCTCACCCTTAGTAATTTTGCCAAAACCTTCCGGTAAACTGAGACTTTGTGTGGACTTCAAGGCAACAGTGAATCCACAACTTGTGACTGCCACTTTTCCTTTGCCCCGCCCGGAAGATCTTTTTGACAAACTGTGCCCGGGAAAATATTTTTCCAAATTGGACCTAGCAGATGCGTACTTGCAAATACCTGTGGACGAAGAATCCCAGCGCGTCTTAGTGGTTAACACGCATCTTGGCTTGTATCGCTTCAAAAGACTACCGTTCGGGTGTGCATCTGCCCCTGCTTTGTTTCAGCAATATTTACAAACTGTGTGTGCGTCGGTCCCTACTGCTGCGAACTATCTGGACGATATTGTGATCTCAGGAAAGACAGAAGCTGAACATTTGCAAAATCTCCAAACATTATTTCAGGTCTTGCGTCAGAATGGTCTTCGCTTGAGGAAGGACAAATGTGTGTTTTTTGCTCGTGACTTACCCTACCTGGGGCATGTCATAAATGCACAAGGTATACATCCGAGTCCAGAGCACCTCCGTGCCATACAGGATTTACCTGCACCGCGGAACTTGAAACAGCTACAGAGTGTGTTGGGTAAAATTAATTATTATGCAAAGTTTGTGCCGCGCGCTTCTTCCATTTCAGCTCCGCTTCATCGCTTACGCCGTAAAGGTGTTCCGTTCGTCTGGACGACGGAATGCGACCGCGCCTTTCGCCAGTTGAAATCGGCGTTACTTTCAAATACGTGCCTTACGCCAATCGATCCCCGAAAACCTCTTTTGTTGATGGTAGATGCCTCGGATTTCGGGATCGGTGCTGTGCTTGCGCACAAAGATGGTTCGCATGATCGCCCTATTGCCTTTGCGTCCAAATTGCTCTCATCTGCGCAAAGAAATTATTCCCAGATAGAGAAAGAAGCTTTAGCTCTCGTGTTTGGTGTTACAACGTTTCATGATTTCTTGTATGGTCGTCACTTTACAATCATCACGGACCACAAACCTTTGACATCGCTTTTTCATCCGAACAAGCCTGTACCTCCACGTACAGCGCAGAAATTCATTCGCTGGTCTCTTTTTCTCTCGCAGTACCGCTACGATATCTTGTATCGGTCCACTGCTAAGCACGGAAACGCTGATGCGTTGTCCCGTTTGCCTGTTGCTGAGGATAAAGCATTCGATTCTTCCGAACTTGCTTGCATGTTCATTGATTCGGAAACCGATGACGTGGTCGAATCGTTTCCGATTGATTTTCGTCGTGTAGCTACAGCCACAGCTGCTGACCCTGTCCTTGCTACTGTTTTGCGTTTTGTTGCTACGCAATGGCCCTTGTCAAAGTCACGGATCGAGGATCCTTTGGTTCGCCGTTTTTTTGCTCACAAGGAGAGACTTTTTGTACGACGTGGTGTTTTGTTGTTGCGTTCCGATAATGATCAATCCAGAGTCGTGGTCCCACGTTCGTTACAGTCCTCTGTCTTAAAGCTTCTTCACCAAGGACATTGGGGTATAGTGCGTACGAAACAACTTGCTCGTCAGCACTGTACTTGGTTCGGAATCGATGCTGCGATTACGAATATGTGCTCCTCTTGCGTGGCGTGTGCCGAACAGCAATCCGCACCGCCGCGGCAATTCTTTGCATGGCCGAAAGCCACTTCCCCTTGGCAACGCTTGCACATCGATTTTGCTGGTCCATTCTGGAATGCTCGATGGTTGGTTGTGGTCAATGCTTTCAGTAATTTTCCTTTTGTTGTCCGGATGTCTTCCATGACGTCTTCTGCCACAATCCAAGCCTTGTCTGCTATCTTTTGCATTGAAGGTCTTCCACAGACTATTGTTTCCGACAATGGCCCACAATTCATGTCCGCAGAATTTCAGTCCTTCTGCGAGGCCAATGGTATTCAACATCTGACATCCGCGCCGTTTTCGCCTCAGTCAAACGGTGCCGCTGAACGATTGGTCCGGACTTTCAAGTCACAGATGTTGAAATTGAAAGAGTCGCATTCTCGGGAGGACGCTTTGTTGCTCTTTTTGTCTTCGTATCGCTCTCAGCCCCGCGATGGTCGCTCGCCGGCTGAATTGCTCCATGGTCGTTCTCATCGCACCTTGATGTCTTTGCTGCATCCGCCACATCAGGTTCCTGTGCACCGGCAGACTCCTGCTTTTGCTCCTGGCGACGTTGTCTATTATCGCACCTATCGCTGTTCACGGCGTTGGCTCGCAGGGCGCATTCTTCGCTGCCTCGGCCGCGCGATGTATTTGGTTTTGGGGGCCTCTGGTGCAGTGCGTCGGCATCTCAATCAGCTGCGCCTCTGTCGTCGCCTGGGTTCTGCCGCTCCCCGTCTGCTTTCAGCGACGGAGCCGTCCGGTCAGCGCCTTGGGGACCCATCTACTGGCTCGTCTCATCCCCAGGTGTTACCGACGCTGCCTTCCCTTTTGCCTCATGGCGTCGCGCCGCCGCCGCAGCCGCCGCCGGCGCCGCCGCAGTGGACGCTTCGCTGCAACCGCCCGGCGCCTCCCAGGGTCACGCGCCGCCGCTCGCTTCCCGTGACCAGCCGTCCTCCGCCATGGACCTCTTGCCCGCTCCGGACCAGATGTCGTCATCGCGCGTCGGATTCCCCGACGCAATGGAGGTCGACCCTTCGGCCCCTCCTGTCTCATTACGTGCGCATACACCGCATGTTGACGTGCACCCTGGACTGGGTTTTCAGGCGTTTCCTAGCTCCCCTCGGACCGAATGGCCGGGTGCGGGTGGCACAGCCTCGCCTGTTGTTAGGCTCCCCACCTCATCGCATACGTCAACATGCGGTCCTCCCCACGGCGGGCGGAAGCCTTATCTCACGACCGTTCGCCGATTTGCGGGGGAGGAATGTGGTGTCACCGCTAGACACCACACTTGCTAGGTGGTAACTTAAATCGGCCGCGGTCCTGTAGTACATGTCGGACCCGCATGTCGCCACTGTGGGATCGCAAACCTAGCGCCACCACAAGGCAGGTCTCGAGAGACTGAGGAGACCTCGTCCCCAGTTGTACGGACAACATAGCTAGCGATTGGACGTGCTAAGCCTTGCTCTCATTTGCCGAGAGATAGACAGTAGAATAGCCCTCTGCTAAGTTAAATGGCGACCACCTAGCAAGGCACAATTTGTATCAGTGCCAATAGCTTACGAGTATGCAGGAGAGATGTATTCCAACAAGAGAATAAAGTTAAGTATTAAAAAAGCTACGTATTTTTCTTTAGTGCATTTATAAGTCTCATGTTCCAGACTTCACGCCCGTCTGCATTAGCCTTGCGTGCCCTATCGGCTACAGCATTGTGTCTGGGCTGTATGGTCTAGACACAACAACAGTGATGAATAGTAGTGGGGACAGTGCACTTCCCTGCTAAACTCCACTCTTGGTCTTAAACCATCACGATCGTCCTTCCGCAATTTGTACACAGCTCGTACAGCCTTCGTACAGCATCTGAATTTTTTTATTAGTCCTTCAGGGACATTGTTTTTCCTCAAGCATTCCTAAACCTTATCTCTTATATCACTATCACAGGCTTTTTGTAAATCCAGAAATACAATGACCAGGTTCTTGCCTTTCTCCCTGTACTTTTCTGTCAACATGCGGGTGCTAAAAATTAGGTCTATTGTTGATCTATTACTTCTGAAACCAATTATCCTCCTCCAGCTGTGGTTCTGTGGTAGTTCTCAGTCTCTTTTCTATGATGTTCTCAAGTATTTTCAGTCCATGAGACAATAGGGTTATTCCTCTATAGTTGGCGGGTTTCTGCCTGCTGCCTTTCTTAATCAGGGGAATTATTACACCCTTTCTCCAATCCACAGGTATTATGTTATCTGACCCATATTGCATTGAGTACTCTATGCAGCAATTGTATGCCTTGAATACCTGCTGCCTTCATCATGTCTGCGTTCACTTCATCTTCACCAGTTGATTTTCTTTAGGCGTAGACTTTAAGACTGCTTCTGTTTCTGTCCAGGTGATGGGAGGTTCCTCATTGTAAGTGTGGACTTCCAGTTCTGTATTTGGTTCTTCAACTGATCTATTAAATAGGTGGTCAAAATGGTTTTTCAGAATTTCTCTCATGTCACTTTGTGTCCTAACCAGGTTTCCATTTTCATCTTTAGCTGCTTTTATGGTATTCATTGGATCCCTTTTTCTTCTGATAACCTTGTAAAACAGTTTCTTATTTTCTCTACTATCCTCCTCCTATTTCTGAGTGAATATCTTCCAAGCCTTGGTCTTTTCTTCTGCGACCGTTCTTTTAACTTCCAGTTTCTTGATTCGGTACATTTGTTCGAGGTTTCTGATCTTTGCCTCATCTTTGCGATCTAGCCAAGAAATCACCAAATTCTGTACATAGATGAGCACCTAAAGTTAAGACATAGGGTTAGCAATACATAGGATTGGGAATAAATAGGATTAGTAATACATTTCTATGCTACTAACCAAAATTTTTTTGCGGCTGGTGGTCAACAGCTCGACGAAGCCATTGAGAGGTATTCACTGTCACTAACAATCGGAGATCGTGCTAACAAATCTCTCCACTATCCTGTTTCTATATTCTTGTTAAAAAACAACAACGTCTTATTCATATTACAGCCTTAGATTACTGTTTCTTTAAAAAGGATTATTCTTTGTAAAATGTTGTAGATAAAAACGAGAAAACGAGAAAACTGCAAAAAAGGTGATTACCGAAAACTGTAAGATGTACGATCTGTTTTAAAATATCAGGTATCAGGTCCATAATTTGGCAGTAAATAAATGAATAGTAATAATGAATATCAGCATGCATTCGAAGAGAAATAGCGTAATTGTAGTCCAGTTTTAGGCTCGAAGAGAAATGGCATAATTCCTTAATTTTCGTGCAACATCTAAATTGTTCTGTAGAACATTATCACCTGATAACTGGCCACCTCTGAATCAAAAACTAAAACAGTGCAAATACAGGCACAGATAGATAGATAATTTCAACGCGGAGGATACATTAATATGTTTAACCACCACCTTCTACTTTCCCGACGCTTTAGCACAACGAATTGTTCAGAAAATGATGCGTTTTGGAGAGTTCTTTAATTTGGTAAATCACTTAAATTGGATACTTTCATAATATGCAAATGTAAATATGAATACCAACAAATATAGCATCAGAAGTACGTAAACCAACGTGGGGGCTGCCTCTTTGCTTCCGCCAGCCAATCACTCAGCCGTGACGTCACGGGATGGTGCCTAAAGTGTTTCGTCGCGTTTAGTCGTAAACATGAAGCCACCACACCGCGCATTAAAATTCTCTTCAAAACTCGTCGTTTCTAGTACGTTTTGTTGCGGTTGTGTCAAAGAAAGATAACGTCGGCGGCTAAATATGCCAACTATAGCGTCAGTTATGACGTTATTTAGTAGATGATTACGAAAAGCAAAGGAGATACTGTTTGCACACTTTTTATAGAGCCCTGGCACCATATTTACGATCCGCAGTTACGAGCCACGCCTCTATGGCTGGATACTGTACTGCAGCGCTGATGCGAGCTGGAGCTGAGTACTGCAGCGAGCGGCCGAGGCGTGCGGCGACTGGTGTGACGCATGTTAGCCGTGTGTTGCAGTCGCGATGCGCCTCAACCACCACCAGCTGCCCAAGACGGCGGCGACGCCCTTCCTGCCGCGCATCCACACGGGGGCGGCGCCCGGGGGCGGCGCCCGGGGGCGGCGGCAGGCCAGCGGGGGCGGCCAAGGGGGCGTTGACGGCGGCGGCGGGGGCTGCGCCGGACCGGGAGGACGGCCGACACCGGCACGCCCAGAGTCTGTAGCGGCGGCGGCGCGCGTCGTGCGCTCGCTGGCCAACTCCGTCTACATGTTCCGCCATCGCGGCACCTGCCAGACACGTGGCGCCGCCACGCGCCGGCCGGCCTCCCCACGAACTAACGCGCAGGACGCGGAAAACGTTCTCCACAGGTCGCAGACGACACTGCAGCTCAGCTCTTAGTAACAAACTCTACACTCTAAAGCCTGTCCAGGATCTGAGCTGGGAGGGCTGGTTGTGCTATATGTACAAATTTTGTCATAAGAATGATGCGCTACTAGTCACTGTATCCATTATATGTTCCGACTTTCTTCAAAATGAAAATTGAAATATCTGAGTTTCGGAACATGATTCGACTGGCTTGTGAAGATCATTCTTTCTAGCAGAGCACACCTCTGAACGAGCCGACAACATTGAAATGATGATTACAGAATCTGTGTTAGATTAATTTTTCTAAATTTTGTAGGAGGATAGAAAAATGTGCTGGTCCCGGTATACTTTTTAATTGCAGTTTCTAAAATTAAAACTCTAGAAAAACTTGTGTTGTTTCTGCATTAAACATTATGTTCGCAGAAATTAGGTGGCGCAAAGCATGAGCCAATCTGTATTTTCTGGGTGAAAAATAAACACGGGAACATTACAAAATATGGTACATTTTCGACACTTCTATGAAAACACTTGACAAAAATAACACCTCATACTAAGCATCTCCGTCCTGAGCCACTGGCAGAGATATTTGTAATATCAGAGCAAATTCTGTACAATATCTTCAACAATTTTCTTCAAATCCCTCAATGCTTTTTACTCATTACTTTTAATAAGTCAACATTTTTCACTGGCCATGGATGGACAGATTATGTCACATCTTATATACCAAAGCAACTACTAAAACTAACATAACAGACACGAAGCAATACATACTGATGTTTTAAACTGTGGTTATAACCACCACTTTACAGCTCTTAAATGTTTCCAGTTTGTGGCTTCATATGTGATCGTATCTTGTTGACCCATTTCCACTTGAAGAGAAAAATTCATTTACAGAGTGCAATGGCTGTTGCTTGAGCACTCGACTCAGTGGCAATATTTGAACATCCGGTGGTAGGTGGTTGAATATCTTTAGGACTGCTGTGAGAAAACTGTCCAGTGTCTTACTTAGGTGACAGCTGGGAATATCAATGTTGGCCTTATTTCGTGTCATAGTTGTGTATCTTTTGTCGCTTGCAGAAGAATTCTCGATTTTCTTTTATATAGACGAGAGAGTTGAAAACATACTGGCTAAATATTGTCATCATTCTCAACTGCTTGAAAATGGATCTACAGTGGACAAATATCTTGCTGGAAGATGTTTTATTAGAGACTTCTTTTGTCGGAGCAATATGTATTTATTTCCAGTAGTGTCCCCTCCAGGAGCCATCCATATGAAACAGTGCCTAATATATTATAATTAAGTACTGGTCTGTTACCGCACATTTGAGCTTCCTGTGTTCGTCCAAATCTGCTTATTGTGAATTGTGATTCCCAGGAGTTTGACACTATTGACATTTGCTGTGAGTCCACAGTCACCAAGGCTGCATAATATTTTCTGGGTTTTATCTTCATTTAATTTCATTTAGTTTTCTTTGAATCACTTTTTATGGACTTCAAACAAAGTTCAGCAACCTTTAGTGGCTCAGCGCAGTTTCTACTCTTACTCATTAATGTATCACCTACAAAGAACAGGCTATGACCATTACAACTTAACTCATTCACAAACATTAAAAGAGCAGAGGACCAAACACAGAGGCCTAGGTTACACCATGTTCAGGGGCATTTCATTAGATGTCACTCCCTGGATACAAACACTCTGCCACCTGTCTCTTAGGTAAAATGACAGGTTCTCAAAAATGACACTCTCTATACCATAAGGTTTTAATTTTTCCAGCATTATATTACACTTAGATCATAAAGAATTAAAGCCACGCAGTTCTACCTTCAAATGCGTCCATTTTTTTGTTATTATGCCGAGCATTGCAATAAATGTAGATTTCCCACTTCTAAATCCATCTTGGTTATCCAGGAAGAAGTTTTTGCATTCAAAATAATGGAGCAGTGGGTTCTCCATTATAGTTCCAATCCCTTTTCCTAGTATAGGTATTACAGAAATTGGTCTATAGCTGGATGGACTGTTAGGATCATCTTTTTATACACTAACACTGGCTTCCTCAATTTTAAGAAGTCTGTATTAGTACCAACCTGAACGCATTGGTTAATGACAGCAGCAAAAAGTTCAGCAATATCAGATACAGTATCCTTAGCCCCAAAGGGCAACAAAGATGGTTAAGAAGCCTAATGTTTTGTGGTGGTGGTTGTTGTTTGATACAGAATTACCAGTACTATTTGAGAGTGATAAATTAAATAATATCATCTTCAGTATCATTGTCTTTCTCAGTCCTGCGCCAGTGGAGCAGATGTTCGTATATTCATAAAATCAGCAGAGGTTTTGTCATATATATTCAACCACTTTCTTCAAAACCTTCAGTGTTTGTTACCCACTGGAGCAGACCCAGAAGAGGTAACACAGATAACTAGGAAGTGTAACGTTTTGGGGTTTCTGTGGCTTGTGTGAATCATGTGGAAAATTTCATGCATTTAGAAGCAAAAATTCAGCTTTCTATCAGGCAGCTGTTGTCTTGCCCAGTAATACCATAACTAACATACTTCGTTTGTTGTAATCTAATGTATCCTAACTTAAAAGCCTTGGGGATTGAGATTACATCTTTTAAAACCCATTGAACTGTTGATTCATTATGGCTTCTCTTCCAGATCATAAGCACAGAGATATTTCCTTAGTTTTTTTTTCATTTTTGTTCCAGAAACTCATTAATAAATAAATGGCCTTCAGTGACAAACTAATAGATTATCTTGTTGAACACCCACAGTCATATAAAACCAGGATAGAATCATTGTGTATATGGTTTTGTCAGGACAATTATTGAAAAAAGGGTACAGATTTGTTACTGCAGAATGTACATACTCATTTATATATTTGAACAACAATCTGCAAACTTCATTGGCTCCTTTCTTGGTGTCCCCCTTCATGAGTGATGCAAAACGAACTCAGATTTGTGATTCCGTCTACCACCTGGAGTAGAAACCACATGAGCTGCTGACTTCTTTCTACAGTCATCCCAGTTTCCTATGGTCCTACATCTTCTAGATGAGACGCCAGAATAGTGTACGATCTACACTCATTGTATGCTGACCCTGGACAAGTCAGTTACTGCCATAAAATTAGTTAAGAACCATTCTAGACTTAAGTGATTTCTGCAGCCATCGCTTCAAATGTTTGACATGCATAGTCATCGGTATTTTCTATGCTGCCTGTACATAGAAACGAAAACTCTTATAGTATGATTCAGATTAATTGATACTTGACACGTCAAGCTTTAACATTTTAAATGTTCGGATATTAAGTTGCCGTCTCTTTAATCTAAGAATAGATGATCAATGCAGCTAGCCGCTTTCTCTGTGTAATGTCTTGTCTGTATACACGTGTATCTGTTGTCTTTAAGATCCCTTCACCTTCACACATAAGTCTATACACTAAACTAAGGCTCTCCCAGTTCTTGGCTGATCCGTGATAAGACAGGCGAAAAATTAGACTAATGCAGGATTCTTAGTATTATCTCTATTTTCATTCGCTCTCTCTCTTTCTCTTCTTTATCTGTGTATAGTTTTTAATATAAGAGGGTATTTGCTGTGGGGACATTACAAAGCCTTGGAAATTAGTTTCTGAAGTCATAGTTCTCAAAATCATACACAAACAGTCGGCCATTGCTAAATTCCCACACAGGATTATCAGTACACTTTTAGTTTTTGAGTAATGCTGAGTGCACACAAAATCTGTTATTGGGAACTGCTGACCACTCATTTAACTGTTATTGCAGAGGGAAAGCATGCTTTCTGCTAATGATGGCAATTATTTCCTGTTGTCAGAGCTTTAGTTCAGGCATAGCGGGACTGTCAATATGTTAATGCAGTAGCAGTAAGTAACAAACATGAAGTAGCAAATACCTTTAATCAGAATGTAGTTACATGATGGTATGTTTGCCTTCACTGGCATATTTAGTAATTTAGTAATGCCCACACAAAGCTGCTTAGTGCAGTAGTCCCAAAAAAATCTTATTTTGCAATCTGCAGGCTGTACCACTTCCTGATGACTCCAAAGTCTCTTCAGGAAACTTGCCCTAAGCAGGGCTCAGCTTGCTGCTTTACGATTGTATATTTTGGAGAGAAATTACACAAACGTAGAATCATATTAATTGTAGTTGACAGAAGTGTAAATGGTTTGAAAATAGAAAGTGTGTGATACAAATAACCCATAATCCTGATTAATCAATTTCATGTTCCAGTGCTGTTGCAACAATTACAATAAACATATCAATAGCGCCAATTGTATGATAGCATGTTCAGAATTTTATGATTTGAATTCACAAAACACGGAAATTATAACAACGTGTACCATAACTGTTTGAAAATTACTTACATATGCAGTGTATTTTGAAAGCCAGCATTTGGTGGCACGAAAATTAATAAGTTAAGGTCTGAAGCAGTATCACACTGAAACTGCAGTTGACCTAGACAAGGTTCAGATACAAGGGAAATGGTGTATTTAAAGATTTCGTAAAAGTGTTTCATTTATGACATGTTACCTTGCAACTGAAAATTGCTGTCATGACAATACTTCCCTGTGCAGCTTCAGGTAAGAAAGACTTCGCAATTTACCATGATTATCAGACAGAACTGAACTGTGTAAAGATGCTTGAAGAGTGATCATGGATTGACTGCCACTTGAAAACGAAAAAAAAAAAAAAAAACATTTTGCAGCAAAAAAGTAACCATCACTGTGAAAAGAATTCCTTTCAATTTGTAATGAAAATGAAACACCCTCTTTCTTTCTTCTTATCAACTGTGAATCATTGTGTTGTAATATCTCTCTTTCAGTAGCTCATAAGTATCGTTCCATTTCTCTGCACTTTATAATTCTCATACCTCAATTTTCAAAATGTTCTTTTATAAAAAGTCATTTACTAAACAATGGGAACATTAATTCCAGATTTTTCTGCAGTTTATTCACTCACTGGGTGACTGACTACAACTTATTTTCAAAGAGCACTACTTTTACTCAGTTCATTGGGATGCTATTGTTCAGTGTTGATCCATTTTGACAACATATTATTTCAAAGGGTATGAAGGAGTACAATAATAGGAATATAATTAAAAAGAAGATACTTCAAAAATGATAAATGTTCACTATTGTACCACTCTGCAAACTCTCTCATTCTAGACTTTGATGTACGATTATGTTATTGTTTTCTGGCAGTTATTAGACGTGATAAATGAACAACAAAAATGTATATTAAACCTCTGTTGGCCCATCACTGCCAGAGGACATCGGCTGGTTAATACTATTTAAATGATGTTCCTACCCAAATTCGAAACAGTTAAGTCGACATGTTCACTGTGTGTATAACGTGAGGAAAGTCAAGAAATGTGAATCAGCTCAATTTTGTGTTGTACGTGGAAAAAAATAAACAATAAAGTAATATTGATGTGAACTGTAACATGCTGGAAGAACGTAACCTAGTCCAGACTCTGACTGGTTGTTTATATGAAATCTTAATATTTGTGTTTTACTACTGACGTATACTAGTGTCACTGAACTGTATGGACTCACAAAAATAAAAAAAAAACTGTAGAAAAAGGTTGTTTGATAAAACAATTAAAAAATAATTGTAAAATAAAGTGCTCCATCTGAAAAGTTACATAGCCTATATTACAGTCATGCCATTTAGTTTTAATAAAGATAGACTGTGAGTAATATTTTGTATGTGTAAATATTTGTAAATTAGATTAACACATCTTTATGTATTAAACAATCACCACTGAACTGAAAACATGAAACTGCCAGTTTGACTCCTTTAGTATCTTGTATACTAATGTTAACAAAGCAATGAATTTTGTTTTATTATGCATGCTATCATTAGTCCCAAAACCAACTACATTATTTGGAAGAATCACAGCTGACTCATGCTAAAAATCAATGTCTCAGTTGAAGAATTTTTCCCACAGTCCTCTCAAGCATCTCACATTGTTATTACTGCTCTCTAGCTAATTATTGATTATGAATGTAGTAGCAGCTTCTCATTAAAATCACTTCTTGTTAATGTCAGCAGTTCAGTGTCACAATATGGTGAAGTCACAATGATAAGAGGTCATTGTATAACTACATAAAAATCAAATGACATTAGCACTTCCTACTTGTAACATTAATGATGATTCCATACAATGTGTGACATGCCACTGCACACAAATCTCTCATTGTTTTCACCATTATCCAAATTGTTAAAATGATGGTAACTGAATTTGTGGCTATGGTGCTAATTTTTCTGACCTACCTTAATTCTGTTAAACCATTTTATTTCTCAGTATAATAATACATGTAAAGACACATACATAGACAACGTAGTTACAAAAACAATTTATATAATAAGTGTGTAGTTTGTCTCTTGAGGAGGTGGCATTCTCATACGGGATGACTTTCCAAAACATCACTTTCTGCTGTATCTCTCCCAGCCCACTGATTTTCATGGCTGCACAAAGCTTCTGGAATGCCAAGAATTTTTCAAACTGGAGGGTAGTGCCCAGTCAACACCCCAATGGAATGTCAAGGCCATGCAAGTGTCGCGTACAGGCCCATCCCTGCACACCTGTGTTGTAGGGACATCACAGTAGCCAACAGGGCTACCAGCCAAGAAGCAGAAGCATTTTCTGACAGCAGTGCAGACACAAGTGTCAAGGGCTTCAAAGGCACCAATTCTGGTACACAATCTTGCTTTGGGCAGGTTATGAAAAAACTTCCATTTAATACAATCTATCAAATTATGAAACGCCCTATAAAGAAAAGTAACAACCTTCTATTACCATACAATGGAAAGTCTTGGTTAGAATATCAACAATATTATGAAAAGATTGCTAACCACCATTAGGATTACATGTTGAGATGCAGACAGATGCAACAAAAAGATTGTTAGACACTTAGCTTTCAGCCAGAGCCTCCTTCAGAAAGCAAAATAAAACACACACACATTCACACAAGTAAGCACAGGTCATGCATACATGACCACTCTCTTTGGATACTGCAGCTGGAATGCAGAGGTGTAATGTCAGGCAGAATGAGCAATTTGGAATGGGGCAGGGAAGGCGGAGGGATAGCAGGATCCAGATGGGGGAGAGGAACCAGCGAGTGCTACCTGACAGAGCATTGTTGGAGGGTAGGGGAGGACTGGAAGAGGAAAAGGAGATCTGCAGAGAGGGAAAAGACTAGTGGCAATGACATACAGTGGAGTACAGTGAGTGTGGGAGACATGAATTGGGAGGAGGTGATAGGAGAGAGGGGGTGGAAACTGTTGGGAGGAATGTGTGAGGACAGTACGTTACCTTATGCTGAGGCTGCGATTATTTCAGGAGCAGGGAATGTCTTGCATGGATAACCCCCCACTGAGAAGTCCAGAGAAGCTGAAAGTGAGGGAGGGAGATGGAAAGGGGGGGGGTGGACATCCAGGTGGTCCAGGTTGTGAAGCAGCCATTGAAATCATGAATGTTACGTTCAACTCCATGTGCCACAGGGTGGCACATTTTGTTCTTGACCACAGTTTGGCAGTGGCCATTATTCCTGGTACTCAGTTCGTTGGTAACATACCAATATAAAAAGCTATGAAATGATTGCAGCAGAGCTGGTAAATGACATGGCTGCTCTGCGACAGGACTGGAATGGTACATGCTGGGAGGGTGGATTGGGTAGATCCTTCACCTGGGTCTTCCACAGGGATATGATCGCCAATGGCGAGGGGCAGAGTTTAGGAGTGGCGTACTGATGGACTAGGATGTTGTGGAGGTTGGGTGGGCATCCTGGGTGTTGACTTCCTCCTCTCTGATGGCTCCATTCACACCTCTGTCCCCATCAAACCCATGACTGCCAACACTACCTTCATTTCCATAGTTGCCATCCCTTCCACACCAAAGACACCCATAGAGTCTGGTCACCTGGGAATGGTGTATCTGCAATGACAAGAACTATCTTGTCCAGTATGCTGAAGCTCTCATAAAGGCCTCCACAGACAGGCACTATCCCCTAGCTTGTCTGTGTCATATCTCCATACCCCCCCCCCCCCAGTCCTCCTAACTCCTCCTAACACCCCCAAGAACCAGCTACAAAGGAGTACCAACTTCACTACCTAATACCACCACAGATTGGAACAACTGAACTACATTCTTCTAATATCATCGATTATCTATTATCATGTATTATTATGCCCTGAAATGACGGACATCCCATCCAAGGTCCTTGCCACCCTCGTAATGTAGTGTTCTGTCACTGGGATTAAAAAGTATATTGTGCTAGAGAAAATTGATAGAGGGCAGATTGGAAACAAGAGTGTAAACTGCATTGACAAAAATATTGCGAAGTGCTGAAACTCACTAACGGTAGAGCAGACACCTTTTGCTGAAAAAATCCACACAGAATGAAACAAAAGTAATGTGGTGTCATATTCACCAATTTAAGATGTGAACATCAAAACTGTTGGTCACCAAAATAATTTCCCAACAGTGGTAAAAATATGTAGACCTGTCAATAAACGAGAGAATACAGATAAATTACAACTGAGTCAGTGAGTTGGAAAAGGGATCATGTCCATTTTTTTTCTAAGTACATTTGCCGACAGTAACTGATCTTCATATCTGTATGGATTCTTTGGGAGAACAAGGGGTCACATCCCACCAACAGAAGTGCTTGTTAGATGGGTACTGAGTTAGAGAAGGGATTATGTCCAGGTAAACAAGTGTATGGCAGACATGTTCAAATAGTGCACCTGTTCCAATAAAAAAGAAGAAACTAGATAATGTACAGAAAATTCTACAACACATAACTGACAAGTAGAAAGCATATTGCAACGGTAGCTGCTAGTAGCCAGCAAACAATGGACAAGCGAAAGGTGAAACATATCCACCATAGTTTGCTTTGCTCTGTTTTGATTGTGGCTGTATTTTGGGTACATTATGCATAATTCATATAACACTATTTTATTGCTACAATAGATATGAATAATATAAACTTTCATAATGCAATCCTTCCACTGCAAGCAGAATGCTAGTTGCCTCATCACCATCGTAAAGTTTGGAAAAAGCTCACCTCCAGTACATTCATACTGGATCACTGACCACACTTGGTGGCTAAAGTATGTTGTATTGGCATATTTGGCCAATTGCTACATAGCAACTCCATGATACCATACTTAAACCCTGTGTGAAGTAAAACAATTTTTTGGGTCTCCTGGAAAATTTGCCCTCTGGGACATGACCCTTTTTCCAATTCACCAATTCAGTTGCAGCAACAAGCACATATGTCACAGACAGATACTAGCCGGCCAGGGTGGCCGAGCGGTTCTAGGCGCTTCAGTCCGGAACCGCGCGACCGCTACAGTCGCAGGTTCGAATCCTGCCTCGGGCATGGATGTGTGTGATGTTCTTAGATTAGTTAGGTTTGAGAATTTCTAAGTTCTAGGGGACTGATGACCTCAGATGTTAAGTCCCATAGAGCTCAAAGCCATTTGAAACTTTTGCGCAGATATTAGTTTCAGAAATGCAATCACAAGTTTACAAAAACCATTAGCTTGCTAGAAGAGGCACTTTTTCGTTATGCTGATCTGTGAACTTGAGTCATTAATTCTGTACCCTGAGAAAGGTAAATATGTTGAAGCAGTAGCCATTGATAAAAATTGTGATAAGCAAATGACCTCTAATTACATATTTTACACTGCTAACTTTACCTATTATCGAGAAAGTTTCCTACAATGAAGTACTGCCCCTCTTTACTGAGAAAATCTTACTAATGTCCTCTTAGTTTGCTTTTGTAAAGCATTTTGTGCTGACAAAGCATTATATGACCTCAGAAATTGAATCCTGGGACAGCAAACAACACAGATTATACTAGTGTTATTTTTGGCGACAAATTGCATCACAGGAGTATTATTACATTTAAACTGGGGGTGTGTGAAAGATGGAATACCACAAGGCTTGGTATTCGATCCATTTCTGTTCTTCAATTAAGTGAATAACATCCAAAAAACTTCAAATCATCATTTGTAAATGAGGATGTTCACTAATGACAAGCAATTTGATAAAGGCTAAAATGCAACGATGTGAGACAAAATTCAGTTGATAGTTGAACAGGCCTGCAATTGATCATATCAAATCTCTGGAGATCACTTTCAAATGAGAAATTGTATCTGACTGAAAATATAGTGCTCGACAAAAACGAAGAGTAGGAGCCAGAAGACAATGTCAGATGTCAATGCCACTTTGCAGATGTATACACTATTGATAAGTGAATGATTACAGTTGCAGTTCTCTTTGACAGGTACAATGGCCACCAGAATCCATTGGTTTGTTCAATACCAAGACCCTGCTCTGTGTAAGATTAAGAAAGCGTTGTTAAAAGGCAAATCAGTGCTGGGATATAACCCACAACAGGATGTATTGTGTTATCAGGGCAAGCAGGATAATCTGGCCAAGATTCGTCTTCTGGGAAGCTTGGTTCCCGCCATTTTCCATTACTTTCTTAAGTCTGTGGTTGGAGGCCATTTAGTAATCGGTAGAATCCTTAGCAAGGAATGGAATTTCTTACTTGGTCTACTTTGTACAGGATAAATGGCGTTTGGAGAGGGGAGTGCTGTAACTGTAAAATTCCTAAACCCAATTTCAACACTCGCAGGGGATTTTTACTGTCTTCTGTTAATTATTTCGAGCCCCTGCCATGCACTCGTGACGGCAGACATTATATCCTGGTCGTGGTTGATGCCTACTCCAGATTTGTCTGGTTCGTATCCAGTAGCAGGGTGATCGCTGGGTTCAATATTCGTCATTTGTCTGAGATATTTTTTCATATTTTGCCCTCCCCGTACCGCTGTCACTGGCTACGCTCCTCCCTTCCTCTCACAACAGTTTAAAAGATTTTGCTACGACAATGTGATAACTCACTCCATGCCTATACTGAACTGTCTGCAAGCTTCATTTACGGAGAGACTGAATTGCAATCTGAAGGTAGCCTCAATTATTTCCCATTCTCATTCACGCCACAAATGCTATTATTCAGTACGTGGCATATTTGGCATTTAATTCTGCCAAACATGTAGCCCTTGAAACTACCTCCACTTCCTTGATCTTTGATCATCATCTCATGTTCCCCTTGCCCAACCTGTGATCTGTTAATGACCTGCTCCTTGATAAAGTGACACTTAGCCTGATTAAGGCGACAAAGTATTAGCATCACACACAAGAGGCAGGCTTGCCATTACAACCTTGGGGACAGCGAGTTTGAAATAAGTGTTGGGGATAAGGTTTCGCCTAAAACCTTGCTCCCAGGGCTCAAGGTAAGGCCCAAATTTCTGATAAATTGGCAGTTTGCTTTGTAGGAGCTTGTGACGTTATCCAGGTTCATAACCCAGTCACCCTACTGGTACGTAACATTGCTACTGGGAAGTTTTCTAGAGTACATGTCTCCATGATCAAGGGAGGAAGCTAAATGTTCTGTTGCCTGTTCGAGATAAATTGGCGGATGGGCTGTGATGAGGTTTTGGTGGGGAAGGATGAGCCGTGGCTCTCGATTCGATACATCGCTAGAGGGCCTGTACGCGATACTTGCACGAAAAACTGGCTGACTGATTGTACGAGAGAAGTGCGAGAGAGGGTGTGAGTGGTGCGTCGGCAACGAGTGACTCCACGGGGTACGGAGGGGGCGCCACACTGTGAAGAGCAGAGGCAGTGAGGAACTTGCGAGTCGACGCTGCGAGTGGCCGAGGAGACGGCCTGTGCCCTGGTCTGTGGGGCTGCTGTCTTCGTGTTGGCGCGTATGGCGTCTGGGCGCCGATGTCACTGCTGGGAGGAGCGACAACCTTCAGTCGCTAATTTCCATCCAAGACTTCTCGGCATCCTATGTGGTCAATTCCAGTGCCTGAATCTGGAGAGACGTTTCGTCTGATCAGCACTTATTTATACGTAAAGGACAACGTACTGCGCTGCTTTGAAGATCTAGTGGAGTTTACAGACAAGAATTCTACAATTTTTTGAGGCGTAATAAGCCAGCACTTAAGGCAGCCGATGTTCCAAAGCAGTATAGTATGTGAGAGTCAAAATGTTATATATTTCGGACTGTTAGACAGGTCGTTGCACCGTCTAAGCCTCATATTCTACTTTGAGTTTAAGGGCGATATTGATGTTCAGGAAACAATGTTAACTGCCTGACTTGTGGCTGAGTTCCCAGTTTCTTATAACTTAAATTCAAACCATTGTTATTGCGTACGGACAGTATTTATGCGGACAAAAAAAGGAACGTCACTCTCATTTCGCTCAAGTGGAACTGGTTTGTTGCCCATTTGTAACTGTTCATCCTTTTGTTTAACAGTTTGTTGATCTAGAATTTTATCCTACGTCATCTCCCCAGTTCACAGGCGAGAGTTTAGGCCAGGTTTCCGCTGCCCTGGTCGGCCGCGGGTCTGGCGCTGCTGTCTTAGGTACCGACCGACCGCCGTGCCGGTGTTGGAAAAGGCCGAACCACCTCAAGTCGGTCTGCTGACAGTTAGAGGTCGGAGCTGTAAAACGGTAACAACTTTATTGATGTACCTTACTTTCTTAAACACATCTGGCTTTATTCTGATGGCTGTCACCATTTTAGTTGGGAGATTACTTCGCACCTTTTGGTATTTAATTAATCGTTTAATGAGCGCCATTGCGCGTTTTGAAACTTAGATACATTTAACCTGAGTTGCTATCAATGAAACGCTCAGTCAGCGCTGTGGAGCATGCTCCTTAATTACAATTATTAATTCGTAGGCTATTAATAGTTTGCTAAGCGCCAGGCGCAATTTTTCCAAAAATTGCAAATATTATTTAAATTGTTTTGAAAAGATAAGTTGTTATTGACAGATAGTTCAGTAAGCGCTAGCTGCATGCTTTCTTAAATCTAAAGTTTACTGAAATTCTTACTAACATCTGTTTTACAGTGTGTGGTGACGTATTTTTCTTGGCTAAAAATGTTTACTGTCTAATTAGAATTTCATTCATGTATTTCATACAGGAATAAATTTGCTGGTTAAACTGGTACAAATAAATTGTCATCGTGCAAACTGTGAATGATGATTCTGTTGCTGGGTTAATCCTCGCACTCCACAGCATTGTGTGTTGACCTGTCCCAATGACAGCCATTCCATTTAGCAGTTGTGAAGCACTACCAGGGTCGCTACTCCACGATATATGGAAACGTTTCTATAGGTCTTTCTCGTATTCACAGTGCCAGATTTGCACCTGGAGGCCAAAAGTGGAACTAATTTTGATTCCGACGTAAGTCAGTTCCAAGTAAATGCATTAGAATATCTACCAAGTTTCACTGCCGTACGATAATTACAGTCCACACTGCGCCTCTAAGGGCAACTGCACTTTAGTTATAAAAATGGTTCAAATGGCTCTGAGCACTATGGGACTCAACTGCTGTGGTCATCAGTCCCCTACTTAAACCTAACTAACCTAAGGACATCACACACATCCATGCCCGAGGCAGGATTCGAACCTGCGACCGTAGCAGTCGCACGGTTCCGGACTGCGCGCCTAGAACCGCGAGACCACCGCGGCCGGCCTTTAGTTATAACCATCTAGTATTTTCACTCAATATTTCCACTGCGTCAGGCAAGGAAACATGAACGTCACAAATGTAAGGTATATAATAACACAAAGAAAATTTGTAGAACTTACTATAGTAATATCGCTTTTACGTATAGGCTTTTAAATTTTATCTGCACTACTGGCCATTAAAATTGCTACACCAAGAAGAAATGCATATGATATACGGGTATTAATTGGGCGAATATATTAAACTAGACCTGACATGTGATTACATTTTCACGCAATTTGGGTGCATAGATCCTGAGAAATCAGTACCCAGAACAACCACCTCTGGCCGTAGTAACGCCCTTGATACGCCTGGGCATTGAGTCGAACAGAGTGGATGGCGTGTACAGGTACAGCTGCCCATGCAGCTATAACACGATACCACAGTTCATCAAGAGTAGTGACTGGCGTATTGTGACGAGCCAGTTGCTGGGCCACCATTGACCAGACGTTTTCTGTTGGTGAGAGATCTGGAGAATGTGGTGGGGGCCAGGGCAGCACTCGAACATTTTCTGTATCCAGAACGGCCCGTACAGGACCTGCAACATGCGGTCGTGCATTATCCTGATGAAATGAAAGGTTTCGCAGGGATCGAATGAAGGGTAGAGTCACGGGTCGTAACACATATGAAATGTTACGTCCACTGTGCAAAGTGCCGTCAATGCGAACAAGAAGTGACCGAGACGTGTAACCAATGGCACTCCATATCATCACGCAGAGTGATACGCCAGTATGGCGATGACGAATACACGCTTTCAATGTGCGTTCACCGCGATGTCACCAAACACGGATGCGACCATCATGATGTAAACAGAACCTGGATTCATCCGAAAAAATGACGATTTGCCATTCGTGTACCATGGTTCGTTCATCCGAAAAAATGACGTTTTGCCATCCGTGCACCCAGGTTCGTCATTGAGTACACCATCGCAGGCACTCCTGTCTGTGATGCAGCGTCAAGGGTAACCGCAGCCATGGTCTCCGAGCTGATAGTCGATGCTGCTGCAAACGTCGTCGAACTGTTCGTGCAGTTGGTTGTTGTCCTGCAAACGTCCCCATCTGTTGACTCAGGGATCGAGACGTGGTTGCACGATCCGTTACAGCCATGCGGATAAGATGCTTGTCATCTCGACTGCTAGTGATACGAAGCCGTTGGGATCCAGCACGGCGTTCCGTATTACCCTCCTGAACCCACCAATTCCATATTCTGCTAACAGTCACTGCATCTCGACCAACGCGAGCAGCAATGTCGCGATACGATAAACCGCAATCGCGATAGGCTACAATCCAACCTTTATCAAAGTCGGAATCCCGATGATACGCATTTCTCCTCCTTACACGAGGCATCACAACAACGTTTCACCAGGCAACACCGGTCAACTGCTGTTAGTGTATGAGAAATCGGTTGGAAACTTTCGTCATGTTAGCACGTTGTATGTGTCGCCACCGGCGCCAGCCTTGTGTGAATGCTCTGAAAAGCTAATCATTTGCATATCACAGCATCTTCTTCCTGTCGGTTAAATTTCGCGTCTGTAGCACGTCATCCTCGTGGTGCAGCAATTTTAATGGCCAGTAGTGTAATTTTTGTCTCTGAAATTGGTGATGTATTTACGTGAATAACAATCGTGATACAAGTTCGGCGAGTTGACGATTACTGTTATTATTCATATTTTTTTTTTTTTTTTTTTTTTTTTTTTTTGTAACTTGAGTTCGAAATAATATTCGGAAGATTGCAGCCTCTAGTGTAGACGTCGATCTACTCGCGAAAACAATTATTGTAACCTACTAAACATGCGTAATAATATTTTAAAATACAATGATTCTTTACCTACAAGAAGAACAATTTTTGTGAAAAAAAATCACAGAACATGTCCCGTTTATTCGATGCAATACATAGTTTAGAATATAGCGTTTCTCTAACAGTGCATTCTTTTTTCATCTGATGTTTCAACTTCATTTAGGTAATTTATACATCTTGAAATATACTCTAGCCAGTAACTGTTACATTCAAGTATCTTAATTCGATCCTTACACAACTTCTAATGTTAGTTATGTCTTTATTGCTATGTTGCTCATTAAATACTGACACAGTGGGTGAAGCACATGTGCATGGAACCCTGTTCTCAAGTTGTTAGAGGAGTCTTTCGAGTGCACGCTAAGGGGAATGTTACATTCTCATCTGACGAAGTGCAATTACGTTGCTTATTGATAAAGGACTGTCTTTCTCTTCATTTGTGGTACCATATTTTTTATGTGTAGAGAAATTAATATCCAATAGGGCGGACATATTAATATGTTAGGCTGATTTCATGAAATGAGGGTTGTGCATAACAGTACTGAAGTGTTAAGTGTGTAGGCCCTACTGGTTTATTTTTATACGTTCTACTTGCATTCAGTTGGGGTGGGCAAATGTTCCTGTGCCTTGCTGCAAACTTGTAGTTGTACTGAATGGTCAGATGTGAGATGCTAGTTCACTACGTCCTGCAGAGATTATTTGTCAGGTTGGTGGAATTTAATATTTTTTGAATGTTTAGTACGAAAGTGATTTTTGGAACTGTGAATGGCTCAAGGAATTAATCAGGATTAGAAAAGTTTGTGATACTGGCAGGTGAAGTTTGCCAGATAGTGTTGTTTCGGTAGGTTGAACTTGCTGAGTGATACTACTGACATTGGATTATACTTTCTGAACTTGTGATATCACTACTAACTTAGTTTCGCATTAAGAAAAAGTTTCTATTAAATATTTGTGGAACTGCACGCTTCATTGGAGATCTATATTGATGTTCTGAGTGCAAAACTTGTTTCTGGAAATTCTATGAAATACTGCTGTCTTTGAAATGTATTCAACTGTATGGGATTCTATCCTAAAAAGTTTCCAAACTAATTTACTGGAACTGTGTCTGTGCCACTGAGCATTCTTACGGAACTGCAGTTCATCTGCTCCTGTTGGCGATTTTAGTTCATGTAACGAAACTTTTTACTAGCTTTCTGTTGGCCGTTGCAACACACCAGTTTAATTAGAATTGAGCAGTAGGAGTAAGTCTGAGTGCCAATTTCATCGTTTTACTTTGCAGTGGTAAAAGTTCCACAATAGTAGAGTGGAGAGTTGGTCCAGTCCCCACCTTTAAATCCTTTGGCTCTTCCGCCTCCCCACCCTCACGATGATATTAACTGTGAAATTGAAGAGTTGAGTTCATAATTTTCAAATTTCTTAAGAATGCTAAATACGTACATTGCGATATATGGATTTAATGACTTCACTAAATTTACTTCTCCAGCGGAATTGTATTCTGGACTTTGTAAGTGTTGTCAATTGAGCAAGTTAATGTCAGAAATCCAAAACGTCCCAGACTACTAATACTTATTGCATACTGCTTGTGTCTGATATTAACGCCTTACTGATTTATTACTCTCCGTTTTACTGCGCACCTGCGGAGAAACTAATATTGTTTTGTTTTGGGTAGGTGGACTGGATTCAGCTGAGTGTAGTTTATGTTACTTCGCTCCCTGAGTTATCCCTCTTCAGAAGTTTGTTTGGAAATTTTTAGGGTATGAAAGTTCCATGTTACAATAACAGACTGCACTGGATTACAAAGAAATGATAAAAATAAACAGATTCATAGCACTTGGGGAGGGAAATCTTAGACCATTATGTCAATAACTAGTCGAAAAGAAGTGCAAGAACAAAAGGTTAATGTTTGTGGAAAAAGGGAACAATCTGAGTTCCATGATAGGCTAGAAGCTTCTCCAAGTCAGAAGATAGCGAGTCAGGTTAACAAACAAGTAGTCGTGCAACAGCTTTGTAATATCTTGAACATGAAGTAGATGTACTGAAGGTCAATACAGAAAATAGCATTTCAAGAAACAGAGAATTTTGATGAATTTTCTACTGCTGTAGCTAAACTGGCTGCTAGTTGTAAGCAGAGCTCATATATACAGGGTGGTCCACTGATCGTGACCGGGCCAAATATCTCACGAAATAACCATCAAACGAAAAAACTACAAAGAACGAAACTCGTGTAGCTTGAAGGGGGAAACCAGATCGCGCTATAGTTGGCCCCCTAGATGGCGCTGCCATAGGTCAAACGGATATCAACTGCGTTTTTTTAAAAATAGGAACCCCCATTTTTTATTTCATATTCGTGCAGTACGTAAAGAAATATGAATGTTTTAGTTGGACCACTTTTTTCGCTTTGTGATAGATGGTGCTGTAATAGTCACAAACGTATAAGTACGTGGTATCACGTAACATTCCGCCAGTGCGGACGGTATTTCCTTCGTGACAGATTACCCGTTTTAAAATGGACCGTTTACCAATTCCGGAAAAGATCGATATCGTGTTGATGTATGACTATTGTGATCAAAATGCCCAATGGGCGTGTGTTACGTATGCTGCTCGGTATCCTGGACGACATCACCCAAGTGTCCGGACCGTTTGCCGGGTAGTTACGTTACTTAAGGAAAGAGGAAGTGTTCAGCCACATGTGAAACGTCAACCACGACCTGCAACAAATGATGATGCCCAAGTTGGTGTTTTAGCTGCTGCCGCGGCTAATCCGCACATCAATATCAGAGAAATTGCGCGAGAATCGGGAATCTCAAAAATGTCAAAAACATCAACATCGTTTGCACCCGTATTTCTATGCACTAGGAATTGCATGGCGACGACTTTGATCGTCGTGTACAGTTCTGCCACTGGGCACATGAGAAATTGCGGGGCGATGACAGATTTTTTGCACACGTTCTATTTAGCGACGAAGCGTCATTCATCAATAGTGGTAACGTAAACCGGCATAATATGCACTATTGGGCAACGCAAAATCCACGATGGCTGCGACAAGTGGAACATCAGCGACCTTGGCAGGTTAATGTATGGTGCGGCATTGTGGGAGGAAGGATAACTGGCCCCCATTTTATCCATGGTAATCTAAATGGTGCAATGTATGCTGATTTCCTACGTAATGTTCTACCGATGTTACTACAAGATGTTTCACTGCATGCCAGAACGGCGATGTACTTCCAACATGATGGATGTCCGGCACATAGCTCGCGTGCGGTTGAAGCGGTATTGAATAGCATATTTCATGACAGGTGGATTGGTCGTCGAAGCACCGTACCATGGCCCGCACGTTCACCGGATCTGACGTCCCCGGATTTCTTTCTGTGGGGAAAGTAGAAGGATATTTGCTATCGTGATCCACCGTCAACGCCTGACAACATACGTCAGCGCATTGTCAATGCATGTGTGAACATTATGGAAGGCGACCTACTCGCTGTTGAAAGGAATGTCGTTACACGTATTGCCAAATGCATTGAGGTTGACGGACATCACTTTGAGCATTTATTGCATTAATGTGGTATTTACAGATAATCACGCTGTAACAGCATGCGTTCTCAGAAATGATAAGTTCACAAAGGTACATGTATCACATTGGAACAACCGAAATAAAATGTTCAAACATACCTACGTTCTGTATTTTAATTTAAAAAACCTACCTGTTACCAACTGTTCGTCTAAAATTGTGAGCCATATGTTTGTGACTATTACAGCGCCACCTACCACAAAGCGAAAAAAGTGGTGCAACTATAGCATTTATATTTCTTTACGTGCTACACGAATATGTAATAAAAAAGGGGCGTTCCTGTTTAAAAAAACGCAGTTGATATCCGTTTGCCCTATGGGAGCGCCATCTAGCGGGCCAACCATAGCGCCATCTGGTTTCCCCCTTCAATCTAGACGACTCTCGTTCTTTGTAGTTTTTCGTTTGATGCTTATTTCGTGAGATATTTGGCCCGGTCACGACCAATGGACTACCCTGTATATGATAACCACATCTACAATCAAATCATGTGTGAGAACACAGCACACTGTCTTACTCATCCTCATAATTAAGAAAATCACTGTACACTCTCTCATCAATATTATTCCTGAAGAGTACCAATTTCTTCATCACATGTTGCAACTACAGTAATGATAGTCATATTGTGCTGCAACCAAGTACCAGTCTTTCAAATCAAATAGCACGTGGAATATCCAGAAGATAACCCACCCAAGTACTAACCAGATGTGACATTGCTGAACTTTGTTGGTTGTGTGAGATCCAATGTAGCAAGACTGTTGGATATATTGCCTCTCATATGGAAGAAACCATGTAGACACTTGACTAATATCTCACTCATGCAAAGAAACCCTTAAAAAACGTTAAAATATACTCAAAAGAGAACAGCCTGGTTACACAAAGAAACTTAACTAGAACATAAGCACAAACACTATATATGTTACACTAGACACCTGAACATCAGGAAATATGCTACCATCAAAGTACCATACACTGAGGTCTGCATGACCCTGCATAAATTCTATCTGGTCTAAGACTAGAATAACTCGCCATTGATATAGAGGTCATCAGAGATGGTCATTTAGTAAGAAACATAGATATATGTTAGTTTTCAGGAAAAAATTTCTGTTGTGTGTGTGTGTGTGTGTTTTCTACATGCATTGTGCAGCTCTTTTGCGTCAGGTCTAATTTGAGGGTTATTGTTGATTGTCTAACTTCATCATATGATTTTCGTGAGTGCTTTGATGAAGTGTTACTGGATTTATCTGAATAACCTATGGTTTAGTGAGAAGATACAAGGTAAGAACTTGCGTTTGTTGTGAGTGTGAAACTGTGACATGTGATTATGACTGGATATTTTCTATGTTATAAGGTTCAGTACATGCTGTGAATGATATGTAGGAGGATTTATGACAGTTATGTTTAGACTTTACTTGATGTTTCCTTGAATGCGTGACATTCTTTTTTGACAGAAACCAGTCATTATTGAAGATATGTGCAGGCACGATTTGACATGTTGTGGATATTTATATTCTTCAAAAGTCTCTATTACAACTGTAGGATTCCACAGTTGTCAGGATGAAGAAGTGGTTCTGTCATAGTATGCTGAATAGTGAGTTCTGATTTGCAATATTTGTCTCTTCGTCTGTTTCAGATGAGTATTGATGCTATCTGCCTCGTTTGTTCGATATTTGAGCCAGAGTCAGTACGCTGTGAGGATGAAAGTGAATCTGATGTGCTGTGACGTTACCATCTTAACGCTCAGTGGCTTATACTCACTGAGCACATAACGAGTGTAAAAAGGTCAAGGTCACCCCTGCCGAGGCAGTGCATCTTTTGTCTTCCATTCCAATGATTCATTCGGGTTACGCGAGACATGGTGAGTTGGGTCAAAGGAAGTAATAATTGTGATTAAGGCCTCGATATCAACTCCGTTTCACTGATCCTTGATTTGTTTAATTACAGTTTCTCCAACTGGCGCGGTGTTTAAGACTGTGTTGGTCCCAGTTCTCTATGGAACAAAGCAAGTAGCAGACCGAGATTAACACTGGTATGATTATTGTAGCGGTAGGTTTTCCGAGCTGCAGCAACCCATATTTGACGTCTATCTGAAGACAGTAACGAAACATGGTATACACTCGCCTACGTCAGCTACTAATCGTGGCTTTTTGCTGTTGACCCATCTTGTGCCTCCATTTAGCATTTGAAACTCTTTGTTAATCTTCTGTATTCTTATGAGGAACTCAGCTTCCTATCGTCTCTTGCAACACTCTGTCCCCTCTAAAAACATTCCAGTTATAGTTCCTGAAGTTTTCTCTTACACTTAAATGTAATAACATATTATGTGCTTGAAGAATTATAAATTGGTGCAATTTATATCTTTGTCTAAGTAGATCTATTCAGTCTTGCTATTAATAATTACCAATTGCGTGAAAGTTTAATGTAGTGAAAAAAGTGCAGCAGCTTTGATTTGTCTCCTATGGTTTCCACCGATGGGATGCTACATGTTGGTTTTGAGTGAAGCTAGCGACACTATACCTGGATATACTGCACAACAGACTTGAAAACATCCATTTTTGTACCCTTTGGCTGTGTTGTGCAATACTAAGCAAGGGAAATTTTGGAGAAATGAGGTCTCATTATGTACAACACTACACACTTTTAATAACTACCTGAGATTCTGATAAAAATTCATCTAATAGGCATGTATTCTACAAGCGTCGTCAGAAGTGGCGCAGCTCTACCGTTTCTGAGCTGCGAAGAGACGAACCCAGGAATAGCCGGCACAGGGCAGGAGCTGTCTGCGCCGCCTCCCCGGACCTTTGACAACTGCCACGATATAAGCAAAATATGTCTCACCACTAGGTGTTTCTGATGCTGTAATAAAACAGCGGCAACTACATTCTAAGATATACTGAACAACTCTGTCACCATGAATAAAACTAAGAATATCTGGTGGCCTGAAAAGACCTCCTGGGACAGGTTACACAGTGCAGAGTAGACTCTCCTCAGCTTCCGGTAGCGGTCCGCAAATGGTCGCCGCTGGCATCTCACTTGCTCTGTAGCTCTCAGACACTGGTTGAGTTGACGTAAGTCACTCCTCACCAGAAGAACTAAGTCCACATACCTGGAAACAGCGGTAAGTGCAATACAACTTGAGAGCCGTGTTAACATGTATGTCCATTTCATTTCGATACTCAGAAAATTCAACGACTCAGCAGCTACACGTAGCGCGAGACACAAATTTGCTGGAGACCCTCACCGCCGCACCGGAGAAATGGCGCGACTCCAGCATACCACTGTCCCGATAAGACAAAAGACTGAGGATCCTGTGAGACTTGTGGATGTTTCGAAACAAGTCTGCGGTGACCGCCGTCACCGTGGTAGCGCAATACGTCATCATATAGGCCACCAACCACACAAAGGTGATGGAATCCTTTTTTCTCGCGTTTATAGCTTGCATCCAGGTTACCACATGTGCTGTTACTGCCACGTTAATAACGAGAACAACATCTGCGTACAGTGTACCAGCACGTGTCCTCCGTAGCTCACACTTCTCAGTGTCCACTGGGAACGGCGTCAGCCCGAAAATCCTGCAGGTGGCGTAGTATGGTGCTACTGATCTTAAGACGTCTCTTCTGTTCGCCATTTCTACATCGGCTAGAACTACAGGATACCTACGTCACCTGTGATGAAAGAAAAAATTTCGCCACTTGTAGTAAGCAAGACGCTTGCATTAGAAACAGAATTAACCTGAAAAGATCGATATGTGACTGATTAACAGAGTACACTCAGCCCGAAGACGGCACTTCCACGACAAATGAGTCATGGAGTAAACATAGGCATGACCAAACAGCGAATTCATAGCCTCTATTTTTCGATATCTGAAATCGATACAAAGATGCAACAATTATAACAAAACAGAACTTGACCAACCAGTACAGTTGCCGTACCTCTACTGAGCGAAAATAGTGAAAATTGAGAACCCGAATCACTCCAAATTTCTTGAGTATGATGTGTAGGTAAATTTTGGTTGTTTTATCGCATAACTTCTTATGTTCATTTAAGAAAGTGAGCTAACTGACCTTGCCGTAATACATTTATTAATTACTACAAGTATTATTATTGTTACACAAAAACCGTATATCAAACTTATTGCAAAATTTACTGTTAGTAATATCTTTAAGAAGTCTTGCTTACATCTCAGACAGAGCCAGAAAGATTTAAACATTCTGGGTAAAGTAACAAAATAATTGAAAGTAAATAAAGCTCAAAAAAGCTAGTCTGAGAAAAAACATCATTATACACAACATAATGTGATCACAAATTTGCCATTCTCTAGGTCAGTCCTGTAAATTTACTCGTCTGACTGTTTATAAGTTAACATATTGGGGCTAAAAGCACTTACACATTTGACTAGACTTAAGGATTTTTCAAAACAATATTTATACCACATCTGAATCTCACTGGCATGAAATTATCTTCATTGGCTCACAGTTAAAACAACAAATTTAGTAAAATTACACAATGCTTGTCAGTTCCATCCACCAATAAAAAAAGATATGTGCTAAATATTTTACATGAAATAGGAAGTTTCATATACATGATGAAAGATCCAGACATTATTTTGAACGAACAGGTCAAACCAGAAATATTCATTGTAAATTTCACTTATGTTATTCTACGTGCTTCATGTTGAAATACTAGATAATGTGTTAACATAGATACCATTATTTGGGATTGAATTTATATAGTTTGTGATATAGCAAAGATAATCATTATCATTGTATGTAAAGCACACCGCCATTGAAAATTACACAATAACCAAATCTGTTTGTTCTAATTGCCACAAGATTATATATGTTACTGGCTAATGTCTCTGACATGTGCTAAGAATGCAGTGTATGTAAGTTGTGTGAAAAACAGTTGTCATGTTAACTAATAAGAAACACTAGTCACTTGACATAAATCTGTCTGGAAAGATAATTTGTCTTCTCTAATGCCAGTAGGGCTAATGATGGACATTTGCGCTTGCTACTTTCCCAGCAGTGTGTAAACAAAGAAATTCTTTGTTATTCAGTCTATGTCAGTCAACCCCAATACCGCCGGCCGGAGTGGACGAGCGGTTCTAGGTGCTACAGTCTGGAACCGCGTGACCGCTACGGTCGCAGGTTCGAATCCTGCCTTGGGAATGGATGTGCGTGATGTCCTTAGGTTAGTTAGGTTTAAGTAGTTCTAAGTTCTAGGGGACTGATGACCTCAGCAGTTATGTCCCATAGTGCTCAGAGCCATTTGAACCCTCAACCCCAGTACCAATAACCCTGATGCCACATACTTTTCATAACTCAATACAAAATCTCCTTTTCCTGGTTGAGTTTTAATAATCACCATGTCCCAATGCATAAAATAGCCCCAGAAACCTATCCATATTTTAAACTTAAATGTAACACACTCATCATATCACAAGTGAAACCTCAAAATGATTCTCTTCCTGCAGAACTGAAATGTTACATAAATACCTCCCAGTTCTTACATACTAAAAATTAGTTTCTTCCCTCATAAGTATGGAAAATCTCTTTTCTTCTAACTATTCCCAATGCTGTCCTGATCATGATTCCTTATTTATAGCTACAAGCAGTACACAGTATCATCAACCTCATTCACTACATAAATGACTGGAATAACTAGAAGAAAAAACGCAGGTGTGCAAAATTTGAAGGCAATCACATCAAAGGTGTGGTCACGACAAAATAATTCTATTAGTATAACAGACGTTACTGATGAACCACCTAATGGTACTAACAAATCAGAAATGTTATAAAGGCCAATTGAAGCCTTCCGAGGCTCGTCGCACAGGAAGAGGGAGGCAATTCACACAACATGTTGACAGTGGTCAGATAGATGCCGGCGAGAAGATTGAAGACGATTAGGTGAAGAGTCTTTTGAGGATAAATCTGATAATAAGATAATCCGAGTTGTCATTAAAGCTCATATATATGTTATACCTGTTGATATTACTGTTCATACCGGTGCAACTATGTCTGTGATAGATTATAAGCAATAGAAACAACTAAATATTCTTAGAGAGATTCCAATATTGCCTATTTAGAAATGTAATGTTACTGGCGCGTTTGGGGGGGGGGGGGGAATTCAATTAATTAAGTTTCAGATTGTGGTCGATATTAAAGTCTCGACGTATGAACTACAGTGAAAGTTCCTGGTCATGAACAAACTATCAGTATAGTGTATATGGGGATCGGAATTCTTATATAAAATGAAAGCGGTGACAGACCTAAATTTAGGTACTATTACATTAGACAATAGTGGTAACATGATTACAGTAAATCTGGTAAGCAATGTGGATCATCTTTTAAAGTATGGCATTGGTTTAAATATAAGTTATATCATGCCTAATCGTATAGATTGGTGTGATGAAATGCATACTCAGTCCATTAATGCAATGAACATAGAGCTCTGTGATCATGTTAATGAAAAAGTCGCTGAGCCTACTTATCTTACAGAACACCAACAGATCTAGTTAAGTCATTTATTAACGAGGTATATAACATTTTTTATAGTAAACCATGTGTAATAAAAGGTTATGTTTGTCATCTAGAAATACATCCTTATAAAACATTTTGTAGGTCATCATATTTCATACCTTGGTCTAAGAAAGAAGCCATATCAAAAGAAATTCGTAAGCTGTTGGAATGGAATATTGTAGAACCTTCACATTCCCCCTACAGCCGTCCTTTGTCAGCTTTAGCAAACCAGACAGTAGCATTGGACTCATGATGGATGTTTGACATATAAATAACATTATTGTACCTGTTAGAATATGACTAGAGAACTTTGAAGAGTTGTTATAAAAATTTCATACTATGAAATGTGTAAGTTCTGTAGACATAAGACCTCGTTCTGACAAATAAATCTTCATGAATAATTCAGAAAATGTACAGATAATACACTCCTGGAAATTGAAATAAGAACACCGTGAATTCATTGTCCCAGGAAGGGGAAACTTTATTGACACATTCCTGGGGTCAGATACATCACATGATCACACTGACAGAACCACAGGCACATAGACACAGGCAACAGAGCATGCACAATGTCGGCACTAGTACAGTGTATATCCACCTTCCGCAGCAATGCAGGCTGCTATTATCCCATGGAGACGATCGTAGAGATGCTGGATGTAGTCCTGTGGAACGGTGTGCCATGCCATTTCCACCTGGCGCCTCAGTTGGACCAGCGTTCGTGCTGGACGTGCAGACCGCGTGAGACGACGCTTCATCCAGTCCCAAACATGCTCAATGGGGGACAGATCCGGAGATGTTGCTGGCCAGGGTAGTTGACTTACACCTTCTAGAGCACGTTGGGTGGCACGGGATACATGCGGACGTGCATTGTCCTGTTGGAACAGCAAGTTCCCTTGCCGGTCTAGGAATGGTAGAACGATGGGTTCGATGACGGTTTGGATGTACCGTGCACTATTCAGTGTCCCCTCGACGATCACCAGTGGTGTACGGCCAGTGTAGGAGATCGCTCCCCACACCATGATGCCGGGTGTTGCCCTGTGTGCCTCGGTCGTATGCAGTCCTGATTGTGGCGCTCACCTGCACGGCGCCAAACACGCATACGACCATCATTGGCACCGAGGCAGAAGCGACTCTCATCGCTGAAGACGACACGTCTCCATTCGTCCCTCCATTCACGCCTGTCGCGACACCACTGGAGGCGGGCTGCACGATGTCGTGGCGTGAGCGGAAGACGGCCTAACGGTGTGCGGGACCGTAGCCCAGCTTCATGGAGACGGTTGCGAATGGTCCTCGCCGATACCCCAGGAGCAACAGTGTCCCTAATTTGCTGGGAAGTGGCGGTGCGGTCCCCTACGGCACTGCGTAGGATCCTACGGTCTTGGCGTGCATCCGTGTGTCGCTGCGGTCCGGTCCCAGGTCAACGGGCACGTGCACCTTCCGCCGACCACTGGCGACAACATCGATGTACTGTGGAGACCTCACGCCCCACGTGTTGAGCAATTCGGCGGTACGTCCACCCGGCCTCCCGCATGCCCACTATACGCCCTCGCTCAAAGTCCTTCAACTGCACATACGGTTCACGTCCACGCTGTCGCGGCATGCTACCAGTGTTAAAGACTGCGATGGAACTCCGTATGTCACGGCAAACTGGCTGACACTGACGGCGGCGGTGCACAAATGCTGCGCAGCTAGCGCCATTCGACGGCCAACACCGCGGTTCCTGGTGTGTCCGCTGTGCCGTGCGTGTGATCATTGCTTGTACAGCCCTCTCGCAGTGTCCGGAGCAAGTATGGTGGGTCTGACAAACCGGTGTCAATGTGTTCTTTTTTCCATTTCCAGGAGTGTATATTTTCTGGAAGAAGCTACCAGTTTCTGGCAATGGCTTTTGTGCTAAACATAAGTGGTGGAGTATTCATAGCAGTCTTGGATACAGTGCTAGGACCTGAGTTAATACAATTACATCATATGTAGATGATATTCTACTCGCTACAGAACCTTGGGAAGAAAGAATCGAAGTCTTAGACTTTTTTAAATTAGGTGTTACACCATAATAATTGAATTTCTTAAATACCTTTTCTAGGTTTGGTAAGAATCAAATGAAATGTTTTAAGTCACATTATATCACCTACAGGAATCAAACCCAATCCAAAAAAAAAAAAAACTGGATGCAATAAGAAACATACCACATGCAACAAACAAATGGCAACTGAAATAATTTCTAGGTTTGGCTTCGTTTCTTAGAAAATTTGTACCTAACCATCTGCTGGGTAATGATCATTTATTAAATTTGTTTCGGAAAAATACTTCTTGGTACTTGTCAACAAACTGTGCTGAAGTCTATAAACAGATCAAAAACGTTTTAGGTAACCCTTGTATTTTGTACCACCATAATATATCTGAAGACTTTTGTTTATTCACTAACGCAGGTTTAGCTGGGTTATTCTCATCTTTACTCCAGGTAATAGGGGATGAAAAAGAAATTAAAGCAACTGAGTTTGTGAGTCAAGTTCTATCATTCAACGAACGTAATTATACCGAACAGAAGTGGAGGTTTTGGCTGTACAATGGGCATTGGAAAAGTGCAATTATTTCATTTATAGAAAACACTTTAAAGTATATACACACCACCAGTCAGTATGCTTTCTATTGACCTGTAAATTACTAGATAGTATGTTCCATAAAAACACGGGAGAACTGCCGGATATCAGTAACTTCCTGCCACGATATTTCGGCGCAGAGTCTTCTGGCCATCTTCAGGTGAATGCCACTGTAGTAGTACTGGCGAGTACGCGCTGGGCTCCGCTATTTAAAGCCTTCTGAGGTGACATTGCGCATGCGCCGCTCAGTGCGCGCGTTCATAACGGCTCCGTGCGCTGCGCCTCGCGCCCTCCACTGTGAAAGCCTGGCGTATCGGTGTCAGGTCGATTTCCATCTTTATGCAGATAACTACGTCGACTACGAAGTTTCTCTATAACAGGATTCCAAGCAGAGTTCAGCTGATAACCGCTATCTCGATTGATGAGAGTCTCGTTGTCAGACAATCTTATTTCCACAGCTTCATTGATAATCGAGCTCCAAAAGTTGGATGTATGGGCTAAAATTTTTGTGTCGTTGTAATTCATGGAATGGTCTGTGGAAATACAATGTTCGGCGATTGCGGACTTGGTGGGTTGGAGAAGGCGAGTATGCCGTTGGTGTTCCACAATGCGTTCCTGCACAGTTCGTGTTGTTTGCCCTATATATGATTTGCCGCATTCACACGGAATTTTGTAAACACCTGGTTTACGCAGGCCCAGGTCGTCTTTAACGGATCCCACCAGTGATGAAATTTTGGAAGGAGGGTGAAAGATGACTCTCACTTGATACTTTCTCAATATTCTCCCTATCTGTGAAGAAATATTCCCGATAAATGGTAGATAAACAGTCGACCTGAAGGCCTCTTCCTCTTCCTTGTTCCGTCGTTTGTAGGTCTTCATCACTCTGTTCACTTGCCTAGGTGAAAAGCCATTCTTCAAAAATACTTTTTGCAGGTGTTCCAGTTCCGCTTGAAGACTGTCGGCGTCAGAGATAGTATGGGCACGGTGGACCAAGGTTTTGAGAACGCCCATTGTTTGTGCTGGATGGTGGCAACTAGTAGCTTGTAGATACAGGTCTGTATGAGTGGGCTTTCTGTACACCGAGTGACCAAGTGTGCCATCACTCTTCCGTCGCACCAAGACGTCTAAAAATGGCAGACAACCATCTCTCTCTATCTCCATGGTAAACTTTATGTTTTCATGTATGGAGTTCATGTGACGTAAAAATTCTTGGAGACGGTCCAGACCATGAGGCCACACTATAAAAGTGTCGTCAACGTACCGCCAAAATACTGTCGGTTTAAAAGTGGCAGAGTCGAGTGCTCTCTCCTCAAAATCCTCCATAAAAGATTGGCTACCAGGGGAGACAAAGGACTCCCCATGGCGACACCATCAGATTGTTCGTAAAATTCGTTGTTAAATATAAAATATGTAGAGGAGAGAGTGTGCTCAAACAACGCTGTAATGTCTGCACCAAACATATTGCCAATGAGGTGTAGTGAGTCCACCAAAGGCACCTTTGTGAACAGTGAAACCACATCAAAACTGACCAATAAATCACTACTTTGCAGTTGTAGTGACTGAAGTCGACTGATAAAATCACCAGAATTCTTTATGTGATGTGCACACTTGCCTATCATTGGTTTGAGCAAAGATGCCAAGAATTTTGCTAGGTCGTAGGTGGCTGCTCCAATGTTACTCACAATTGGACGTAATGGCACATTTTCCTTGTGGATCTTAGGCAGTCCATATAGCCTAGGTGGAACTGAACTGTTTGGTTTCAGTCTCTTGATGACCTCCTTCGGTAGAGAACTATTTGATAAAAGTTCTGCTGTTTTTCGCACTACTCGACTCGTGGGATCCTTATCGATTTTGCGATACGTTGAATCACATAATAAAACATTGATTTTATTAATATAGTCATCCCTTGGTATGAGGACAGTAGCGTTTCCTTTGTCAGATTTTAAGACTACTGTATCCACATCTGCTCTTAAGTTACGGAGGGCTATCCTCTCCGTGGGCGAGATGTTATTCTTCATTGGTGCACCCCTGGTCAATACACGGCAAGACTCTCGACGAACTTCCTCCGCTTCATCTGTATCAAGACGGCGTACAGCTTCTTCGATGGCACTGATGAAATCCACTAGTGGCGGTGAAACAGGTGTGGGAGCAAAATTCAGTCCTTTTGCTAGCACAGACACAGTCGCGTCATCTAAAGTTTTCTCTGTCAAATTAATAACAGATCGTCCAGTTGGAACTTCCTGCTGCATCTGTTTAGAAAGTCTGTCAATCTTGGCAGTTTGCCTCGTCACAGCTTTATCATGGCTCCAGTTTGCTTTAGCCCATGTCACACCATCCACCCAGTCCCACGACAGAGAAGATAGTCTTGCTGCCAATTCCAAATGTATGTGGAACATGTCCTTTGACACAGAATCCAATTCACGCCGAGTAAAACGAATCCTTTCTCTCACCAAAGCCATGCTTGCTTTACGTTTGATATTGTTTGCAGTAGTGGTATTTATGAAATGCACAATTTTGGCAAACGTTGGAATAATGCCCTTGTCTCTGCAACTTAATAAGAATATCAACGAGCTCAGCAGCCTCGCTCTTCTTTCACGTAACTTGTCGAATCTTCGAATACATTCCATCACTTCCTCCCCGTAGAGTTGCTTGATGTGATGTTTAAAGCTTTCCCGGCGTACTGATTGTTCCATAAAAACACGGGAGAACTGCCGGATATACTAGATAGTATACTTGCCAGATGGGCATTAGTGCTTCAAAGTTATGATACAGAATTAAATACATTAGTGGAAAAGATAATGTAGTGGCTGATCCTCTGTCGTGACTGCCACAAGGCCAAAATGGTTTAAATGAAACTGTTGAACAATCATCTGCTTTTAGAACACTGATAATTAAGAATTCTCCATTCAAAAGTCAATATCTGTCTATGTGTAAAAATCTAGGGCCGTTAGAAAAGAGAGTCATATACTAGAAACAAGAAAGAGCTCGAATGATAAATGAAGAGAAAACTATTCTGTTAAATATAAGTTGTATAATGATATCTTATTTTATAAGAGGAACAACAACTTTAGGATATGGAAGGCAACTATTCCTGAAAATTACTTATTGCACATAATGTTATCTGATAATGCTTCATCTTTCATTAGAAATAAATGGAAACACTGCATGATATGGAATAAGATCAAACACATGTTAATAAGTTGACTCCATCCAGAGTGTTTAGAGAGTTCAATCGATTTATTAGACCATATGCTCCCAGTCTACAATATCAGTGGATAGACCATGTACCTGTATTCGAAAATGTACCGAATAACCTACGGCATTTATCTACCAATCATACACCTGTTGAACTCATGCTTAATGAACCTGAAAAGAATGAGTGGGTTAATTCCATACATGTAATTCCTGAAGTGGCAAGACGCAAAGACTAATCTGAGAGAAGTTAAAATCTGCTGCTCTAAAAGGAAAGGAAAAATATAATACTGAAATGGGTAACCTTATAGTATTTAGTATTGGGATAAGATATTGTTAAAAAAGACCTGAAGTCATAATTAATGAAGATACAGAATAAGAAGTGGCAAGAAGTTTATTCTGGACCTTACATAATAAGTAATATACCACATGAAGGTAGTTATTTATTACAACACTCTGAAACTAGAAAGGTGAAGGGTTTATATCATCATAAGGACCTGAAAAAGTTCTATGTGTGATGCCTTATATTCAATAATAATATAGTACGTTTCTGTGTGAATATCTTTATGTGGGGGGCTTAATTTTTTGTGTATAATAAAGATCTAAGTTTGTCTTCTTTTAGTGTGTTTTCTTAGATGTAACTTTTGTTCGGTTAGATTTAAGGTAATGTTTCAATTTTGTCATGTTCCACTGTGAGTTAAAGTTATAGTCTGGCAAGTTGTTATTCTCACAGTAGAAGCTCTGGATTCGTAATATTTACGTAAAGGGCTGCAATACGCTGTTTGAAGTTAATTTTTAAATTTTTCTGATTAAATAATATTTAGAATTCCTTCTTATAATGAGTTATTTCGTGACAGTTTGAAGATTTCAATTGCTGAGCCATTATTCTCGCAATTCAAGATCTTTCTTACCAATTCATTACGAAAATACTGCAATATGTAGAATGAAACGAGATTTATTAAACAGTTGCAGTTAGTTAGAGTACTGGAATTTTTCAATTTTATGTTGTTCTTTCAATTAGCTAGTAATTATAGTGTTATTAGGTTTAGTATTAACCAAATGTGCACACGTAAAGACATTTGTGCATTAACACCAAATTCGCATTTGTAGTTACTTCTTTTATTAAAAAAAAAAACAGAAAATCTGGTAAACTGACCCAATTACATCAAGTTGAAATCGTCTTATCTAAAACAAAAAAAAATGGCGGTACATTTCTGCCTCTTGCGATTTCATCAGAATAAATTTCCTTTTTCAAAACCAACGTTAGTGGTTATTGCATAGTTGAGGCAACAAGAGCCATACACAATTATCACTAACAGCTAAGCTCTCGTTAAATACTTATAATATCGTTATTACTAATGGGTACTCACTATATGATTATGTGAAAAGTATCCACTGATGTATATCGCATTTGTAGTCAAGGAAATCATGACATGTAATGAACTGCAATTAATGCTTGAAGTGTGATTGTGTGATGGGTCTCTGATGATAAAATATCCAAATATCTGCACAAAAGACAATTCTGGACTATTCTATTGACAGATATATACGAACTGTAATTACATTGATACAATGTCTGTGAATAGTGAGTATAGTGATACACAAACATTAAATAAATTCACGATACACGACAACTGTCACATAAACATGAATTTAACGAATCATAATAGTGATAAGTTCACACCTGGAACACAGAGGAATGAACAAACATCTACTTTGTGTTTCCAGGAACAAGGTTGAAATGGCTCTGAGCACCATGGGACTTAACATCTGAGGTCATCACTCCCCTGGAACTTAGAACTACTTAAACCTAACTAACCTAAGGACCTCACACACATCCATGCCCGAGGCAGGATTCGAACCTGCGACCGTAGCGGTTGCGCGGTTCCAGACTGAAGCGCCTAGAGCCGTTCGGCCACACTAGCCGTCCCAGGAAGAAGGTATCAATATTAAGTATCTTATATACGTTCTTTATATATATTTCATGACAAATCTCGAGACATGGTCCTGTTAGGTTTCGGATTTTCAACTCACCAGCTACAAACCTAGTAGGTCATGCGATGTGGCCATCAAAACGGCCTCAACATGAGAGCTACAGCAGTCGATCATGAAGACAAAAAAAAAAAAAAAAAATGTCATAAGACATTTTGTAAATTTTGTTATTTTATTAACTGAGCTTCTGACCACAATCCATTGGTTATGACCTGTAGATTAAAACTGAAGAAACTGCAAAAAGGTGGGAATTTAAGGAGATGGGACTTGGATAAACTGACTAACCCAGAGGTTGCACAGAGTTTCAGGGAGAGGATAAGGGAACAATTGACAGGAATGGGGGAAAGAAATACAGTAGAAGAAGAAGAATGGGTAGCTTTGAGGGATGAAGTAGTTAAGGCAACAGAGGATCAAGTAGGTAAAAAGACGAAGGCTAGTAGAAATCCTTGGGTGACAGAAGAAATATTGAATTTAATTGATGAAAGGAGAAAATATAAAAATGCAGTAAATGAAGCAGGCAAAAAGGAATACAAACGTTTCAAAAATGAGATCGACAGGAAGTGCAAAATGGCTAAGCAGGGATGGCTAGAGAATAAATGTAAGGATGTAGAGATTTATCTCACTAGGGGTAAGATAGATACAGCTTACAGGAAAATTAAAGAGACCTTCAGAGAAAAGAGAACCACTTGTATGAATATAAAAAGCTCAGATGGAAATCCAGTTCTAAGCAAAGAAGGGAAAGCAGAAAGCTGGAATGAGTATATAGAGGGTCTGTACAAGGGCGATGTACTTGAGGACAATATTATGGAAATGGAAGAGGATGTAGATGAAGATGAAATGGGAAATATAATACTGCATGAAGAGTTTGACAGAGCACTGAAAGACCTGAGTCGAAACAAGGCACCCGGGAGTAAACAACATTCCATTAGAACTACTGACAGTCTTGGGAGAGCCAGCCCTTACGAAACTCTACCATCTGGTGAGCAAGATGTATGAAACAGGCGAAATACCCTCAGACTTCAAGAAGAATATAATAATTCCAATCCCCAAGAAATCAGGTGTTGACAAATGTGAAAATTACCGAACTATCAGTTTAATAAGTCACGGCTGCAAAATACTAACGCGGATTCTTTACAGACGAATGGAAAAACTAGTAGAAGCCGACCTCGGGGAAGATCAGTTTGAATTCCATAGAAATGTTGGAACACGTGAGGCAATACTGACCCTACGACTTATCTTAGAAGCTAGATTAAGGAAAGGCAAACCTACGTTTCTAGCATTTGTAGACTTAGAGAAAGCTTTTGACAATGTTGACTGGAATACGCTCTTTCAAATTCTGGAGGTGGCAGGGGTAAAATACAGGGAGCAAAAGGCTATTTACAATTTGTACAGAAACCAGATGGCAGTTATAAGAGTTGAGGGACATGAAAGGGAAGCAGTGGTTGGGAAGGGAGTGAGACAGGGTTGTAGTCTCTCCCCGATGTTATTCAATCTGTATATTGAGCAAGCAGTGAAGGAAACAAAAGAAAAATTTGTAGTTGGTAAAAAATCCATGGGGAAGAAATAAAAACTTTGAGGTTCGCCGATGACATTGTAATTCTGTCAGAGACAGCAAAGGACTTGGAAGAGCAGTTGAATGGAATGGATAGTGTCTTGAAAGGAGGGTATAAGGTGAACATCAACAAAAGCAAAACGAAGATAATGGAATTTAGTCGAATTAAGTCGGGTGATGCTGAGGGAATTATATTAGGAAATGAGACACTTAAAGTAGTAAAGGAATTTTGTTATTTGGGGAGCAAAATAACTGATGATGATCGAAGTAGTGAGGATATAAAATGTAGACTGGCAATGGCAAGGAAAGCGTTTCTGAAGAAGAGAAATTTGTTAACATCGAGTATAAATTTAAGCGTCAGGAAGTCATTTCTGAAAGTATTTGTATGGAGTGTAGCCATGTACGGACGTGAAACATGGACGATAAATAGTTTGGACAAGAAGAGAATAGAAGGATTTGAAATGTTGTGCTACAGAAGAATGCTGAAGATTAGATGGGTAGATCACATAACTAATGAGGAAGTATTGAATAGGATTGGGGAGAATAGAATTTTGTGGCACCACTTGACTAGAAGAAGGGATCGGTTGGTAGGACATGTGTTAAGTCATCAAGGGATCACCAATTTAGTACTGTAGGGCAGCGTGGAGGGTAAAAATCGTAGAGGGAGACCAAGAGATGAATACACTAAGCAGATTCAGAAGGATGTATGTTGCAGTAGGTACTGGGAGATGAAGAAGCTTGCACAGGATAGAGTAGCATGGAGAGCTGCATCAAACTAGTCTCAGGACTGAAGACCACAACAACAACAACATTAACTGAGGAATTATGTTAGGCTCAGAGCAATTACTTACACAAATTTCTTTGAAATACTACATGAATAATTTTTTGAATTATATAAATGAGCCCTCCTGTTAAGCTCTTCACTAAAATATTTAACTAATTTTCTTTCAAAAATAATTATTGGTATTAATTACTTAAAAGTTTATCTGAGGTTATAATTTCAAATATTTTCAAAGAGCAAAATTTTTAGGGTCATATAGTTTAGAGCGCTTAGCGATATTCATTTTTTAGTGCCTCTCTTGAAGTAAGTGTGCTAATGTAATTCGCAACACTTATTTCAAGCGGCCTATTGAAGGCACTGTTTCATAGTATAGTAATTGAAATACTTATTTTTATTTGAGTTACTTACATGAGTTATTATATCAATTTTTGTTTGAAATTTATAAGTTTATTAACATTGTAAAATAATTTAAATCTTCAAAGAAGCTAACGGCTTCAGAATAACAAATAGGTGTTACATTGCTTAGTTTTTTGTTTTTAGTAGTATCAGCGTATGTTTTAGACTGTAGCGATATCTTCTGTTCTGTTAGCTCTCTTACAGTTAGAATCTCACTTCCATTTATGTTTGTTGCTGAAAAGTGTTATTTGTGAAAGTTTCGTTACGTATGCGTTACAAATAAAACATAATCAAAAGTAATCTCTGGTTCAGCTTCGTTGTTTATGGGTTTTTATATGTGCTCTTATTGAAGTGCTACGATTTTACATCTGAGGCTGTTTGGTTTAAAAATACTAGACTTCAACTACAATAATTTTGAAATCATTCTCAATTCAACAGCAGTTACACAAGTTTCATGAAAAAGTTAACTTCCGAGTTATCACAGAGCGATAGGCTAACTGTCATTTATTTGAAGCTGCGTTACGTCTGCTATTACTGTTTCAAGAGATTATAATGAAGTTTCTGACATGTACTCCCAGTTTCAAATAAAAATAAACTAAACGTGACCCTGGAGATCGAAGACATTGTGGGGGTCGACAGAAGAACATCTGTGAATGCACAATGAAACGCAGCATTATTCTGTGGCGGCGAGTGCACTAACAATCTGCTTTACTCTTTGATTCTTATAAGTATTCTTTGTGTTGACTTATGTTCTTTGAGTTGACTGGTGCTCGAGCTTTAGCAAATAAAAAGAATTTTGTTTGACTACGACGTTGTATCTCTTCAGCAGACGGAGATAAGCTGTAGTTGACCAAACAGCGTCGCCCGACAACTTAATAAACTCAAATTTAGAACCCGCGAAACACTACAAAAGGAGGAGGAGCCACATTACTCGTTATTGAATATTGTTATCAATAGAAGCACTAACCTATTTCACAAGAACATGTAGTCCATTTGCCTCGGCAGTTGCGGCTGAAAGTTCTTATTGCGCCTTCCTCAGCATTTGTGGTCACTGGAATAACATCTCGGAGGTGACAGATATGTACATTGCGATTGTGAGAAACGACGCAGAATGTTCGGGCTGTCGCTCAGGTGTAGGTTCGTAATGAACGAGAAAAACATTGATTAAAACATAAAAAATGAAATGGTCTGTAATTGATGTAGCGTAGGATGGAAGTAACATTTTAAGGAAGTAATATTTTTAAGGTGGCTGTCAGTTTAACAGCCACTGCAGGAACAATCGAATCAATACAGGAGACTAAAACCCACACAATTTTTTTTTTTTGCTCCATAATTTCTTTGTTTGCCTAGTTCAGTATTTCGTATTTTCTCAAACCCTTTGGTGTCAATATTATGCTTTACTTTACTATGCTTCGGAATTAATTATCCAAAGATTATGTATCACCACGTAGGCTCATATTCATGTCATGAGAGAAAAAAACTCGGGCAAGAACTAACAGGGAGTCAGCACTTTGAATGCCTGCAGTGAGAACCTGTTATTTGGTTATATAGCAGGAGCCACGATTATTATGCAGTTTTTTATCAATGATTATTTGTTTAGTTTTAGTCAGTTATGTTAGCTCTAAGACACAACGTACATTGCACGTGAAAATTCTCATAACATACACAAAAAACTGATTACAAATACTTAGTATAATTGTGCTGTTTGAGGCTTTCCCGGAGCTGCATATGCTTGATAGGTTCCCGGGAATTACGCCGGATAATATTGTAGAAACCGCACAATATTTCAGCGAGACAACTGCCCGCCATCTTCAGGTGCTACTGTTGCGTCGCTGAGAAGCTCGCCAATTTATTATATGCTGGCTTTCTAGAACAGCGCAGGCGCCAGCGGGGCACAACGTCATCGAAGACCAATCGTCGACAGCGTCGGATACCAGAGTCCTCTGCTGGAGAAACGGGTCGCGGTCTGCGGAAGCGCGCCGCGGCGCGGGAAAATGCGGCCGTGAGCGACGGATCCCGTTCGCGCGCGCGATGTGTTGGCGCGCGATTTAAGCATCTGCGCTAAGGCTTCCCATCTGCGTTGACTCGGTGCGGTTGCTAATCTGTGGCTGACGGTTCCTTAGTGCCGCCAAGGCTGGCTCCCAGTCTTTGCTCAGGTGAATCCCCGTGTCTCTGTTTATTAGGTGACTGCTTATACGTATTTCGACCGCCTCTTTGATGATAGAGTCCCAGTATGTGGAAGCATGCGAGAGGATCTTGGTTTCTTCATAATTCATGCCGTGTCGCGTGTCAAGGCAGTGTTCAGCAACCGCAGATTTCTCTGGCTGACCCAACCTCGTGCGACGTTTATGTTCGTCGCATCTGTCTTTGACCTACGACACGTCTGGCCAATATAAGACTTCCCACATTGGCACGGGATTTTATATATTCCTAGTCTCCTCAGGCCGAGGGTGTCTTTAACAGAGCCCAGCACTGACTGCACTCGTGCTGGAGGCCTGAAAACACATTTAATCCGGTATTTCTCGAAAATTCTGCCCATCTTAAAAGACATGCCACCGACATACGGTAGAAAAACCAACCCCGTGGTGTTCTCTGCTTCTTCAGGCTGTTCTTGAGGTCTGGAGTGTGCTGGTCGAAATGCGTTCCGGATCTGCTTCTCGGAGTACCCGTTCTGGGCTAACACAGAGCGGAGATGGCTAAGCTCTGCCGATAAGCTGTCCTGATCTGAGATGGCTCTAGCCCTATGCACTAGCGTCCGTAATACACCGCTGCGCTGTTAGGGATGATGACAGCTCGTAGCTTGTAAATACAAGTCTGTGTGCGTAGGCTCCCGGAACACACTGTGACCCAAGGAGCCGTCTCCTTTTCTACGAACCAAAACATCCAGAAACGGGAGCTCACCATATTTTTCTACCTCCATGGTGAAACAGATGCTTGGATGGAGGGAGTTCAGATGTTCCAGGAAAACATTTGGGTTTCAAAACCGCCGTCTGAAGTGCTTTATCCTCCAAATCTTCCATAAAAAGATTTGCTACTATGGGAGACAGAGGGCTACCCATAGCAACACCGTCAGTCTGCTCAAAATACTGGTCGTTAAATAAAAAGTAAGTCGAGGTAAGCACGTGTTTGAAAGGGTGTAAGACGTCCTCTTCCAGCTTAGCTCCTACGAGTTGTAATGAGTCCATCAGATGCACCCGTGTGAACAAAGAAACCACATCGAAAACTCACTAGTAAGTCGGTAGATTCAAGACGCAGGTTCTTCAGTCGCCGTATAAAATCTTCTGAGTTTCGAATATGGTGTTCACATTTCCCCACCATGGGACTCAGAAGAGAAGCCAGATGTTTAGCTAGATGGTATGTTGGGACACCTATATTACTGACGATAGGGCGAAGCGGGACATTCTCCTTATGTATCTTTGGCAGGCCATAAAGTCGTGGCGGAACTGGTGCTCGTTCTCTTAAACTCTTCTTCAGATGGTCGGGAAGTTGGCTGGATTTGAGGAGAGCGGATGTCTTCCATTGTACGGCATCCGTCGGATCCTTCTGGAGACGACGATACGCTGTATCCTGTAGCAGGTCCATCATCTTGCCAAAATAAGATGTAGCAGACAGAAGAATAGTGGCGTTATCCTTGTCAGCTGGTAAAATTACTATGTCATTGTCTTCTTTTAAAGAACGGAGCGCTCTTCTTTCTTCAAAGGTGACGTTCTGCTTGGGTGCGGGAATCCTGGTTATTGATCTACAAGCCTCTCGCCTTATTTCTTCAGCAGCATCATTCGCAAGTCTTAAAACACCTTGTTCAACTGCACTTAGTACAATTATTGAGATATTTAGGTAACTTAAAATGCTGCCATAATATAGTTATTAAGGCATGTACGACAATTCTTACTGTGGTGTCACCGCTAGACACCACACTTGCTAGGTGGTAACTTAAATCGGCCGCGGTCCTGTAGTACATGTCGGACCCGCGTGTCGCCACTGTGGGATCGCAAACCTAGCGCCACCACAAGGCAGGTCTCGAGAGACTGAGGAGACCTCAGCCCAGTTGTACGGACAACATAGCTAGCGATTGGACGTGCTAAGCCTTGCTCTCATTTGCCGAGAGATAGACAGTAGAATAGCCCTCTGCTAAGTTAAATGGCGACCACCTAGCAAGGCGCCATTTGTATCAGTGCCTATAGCTTACTAATATTCAAGAGAGATGTATTCCAAGGACTAATTAAAAGTTAAGTAACAAGCATCTACGTACTTTTCTTCTTATTCATTTATAAGTCTCATGTTCCAGACTTCACGCCCGTCTGCGTTAGCATTGCGTGCCCTATCGGCTACAGCATTGTGTCTAGGCTGTATGGTCTAGACACAACACTTACATTAAATGTTTAGCACAATACCGAAAATATTAACTCATTTGTAAAATAATGATGAAACTTCCTGGCAGATTAAAACTGTGTGCCCGACCGAGAATCGAACTGGGGACCTTTGCCTTTCGCGGGCAAGTGCTCTACCATCTGAGCTACCGAAGCACGACTCACGGCCGGCACTCACAGCTTTACTTCTGCCAGTATCTCGTCTCCTACCTTCCAAACTTAACAGAAGCTCTTCCGCGAACCTTGCAGAACTAGCACTCCTGAAAGAAAGGATATAGCGGAGACATGGCTTAGCCACAGCCTGGGGGATGTTTATCAGCGCACACTCCGCTGCAGAGTGAAAATCTCATTCTGGAAACATCCCCCAGGTTGTGGCTAAGCCATGTCTCCGCTATATCCTTTCTTTCAGGAGTGCTAGTTCTGCAAGGTTCGCAGAAGAGATTCTGTTGAGTTTGGAAGGTAGGAGACGAGTTACTGGCAGAACTAAAGCTGTGAGTACCGGGTGTGAGTCGTGCTTCGGTAGCTCAGATGGTTGCCGGCACGGTAGCTCAGCGCGCTCGGTCAGAGGGTTAGCTGCCCTCTGTAATTAAAAAACTGAGTTAATGGATCAACAACGAACTGGAACGGGTGTCTTTCGACGTCCGCCCAGAGCAGATACAACGAACGAAAACGAACAAAATGAGATTAAAAAAAAAAAAAAAAGATGGTAGAGCACTTGCCCGCGAAAGGCAAAGGTCCCGAGTTCGAGTCTCGGTCGGGCACACAGTTTTAATCTCCCAGGAAGTTTCATATCAGCGCACACTCCGCTGCAGAGTGAAAATCTCATTCTAATGATGAAGATGTTTGAAACATGGGAGATTCATTCTTTAACTAATGAGGGGCTGGCGTGTGGGTACGGACAGTGGGACGTTAAATCTGTGAAGGAAAGCATTTAGAATCTAAGGGAAACAATACGGATAAGGTAAATTACTTATTACGGAAAGAAATTAGTTTACAAACTATGGACTGTTCCTGTGACAATTATTCAGATGTAGGACCCAGAAAGCATCCTACTTGCTAGTATACTACAGAACTCTCCCTCATTGGTATACCACAGATTCCTAAATTTAGAATTTTGCAACACTAAATATCGGTGTGGTGGTGAATAATTTAATATCTCGTTGAAGTAGACCTATGTCAAAGTCCAATTTTTTATTGTAAAGTGGCAGGTTCAAAACAATTTTTACTTTTTTCTGTATTTATCAAAGCTCTTTACGTTACAGAATAACATTACGAGCTTCGAAGAACTGATTGGGAATAATAATACTTACTCGTCATTTTTCTCTCTTGGCCTTCTAAATGTTTCGTACTAGTGCGTGAACGTTACTGGCACTGATGAGGCTACGTCGAAATTTCGCGACGTGTTGATGAATGCCAATCCTATCATCTCCTGGCGAAATGTCGAGATTGCGTTGGTATCCCACATACAGGGTCTAGTGCGTGTAAGTGCAGTGGTACTTCAAAAAGTCACTAATGTATGTGTTGGTAGTTTTTTCTCTCCGTCGTGCAGTCTTCTCACAAAGACGTCACAAACTTTATGACTTGATGTTTTCTGCACAGTCCTAACAACACCACTAACAAGGGAACATCCCCATCGCACCCCCCTCAGATTTAGTTATAAGTTGGCACAGTGGATAGGCCTTGAAATACTGAACACAGATCAATCGAGAAAACAGGAAGAAGTTCTGTGGAACTACGAAAAAATAAACAAAATATACAAACTGAGTAATTCATGCTCAAGATAAGCAATATTAAGGACAGTGTGCACTCTGAAGCGCCGTGGTCCAGTGGTTAGCGTGAGCAGCTGCGGAACGAGAGGTCTTTGGTTCAAATCTTCCCTCGACTGAAAATTTTACTTTCTTTATTTTCGCAAAGTTATGATCTGTCCGTTCGTTCATTGACGTCGCTGTTCACTGTAATAAGTTTAGTCTCTGTATTTTGCGACGGAACTGCAAAACCGTGCGATTAGTTGACGAAAGGACGTGCCTCTCCAATGGGAACCGAAAACATTTGATCGCAAGGTCATAGGTCAACCGATTCCTCCACAGGAAAACACGTCTGATATATTCTATACGACACTGGTGACAGCATGTGCGTCACATGACAGCAATATGTTGTCGACCATCCTAACTAGTACACTTGGCGAATGGGTAAAAAGATTCTTCTACCTTGCCCGATTTAGGTTTTCTTGTGGAAGTGATAATCACTCCCAAAAAAGGGATGTAAACATAAGAGTTTGTCACATAAACTGAAAACAAAAAGGTAAAATTGTCACTCGATGGAAGACTCGAACCAAGGACCTCTCATTCCGCAGCTCATCACGCTAACCACGGGACCACGGCGCTCTTGAGCTCGCACAGTCCTCGATATTGCTTATCTTGCGCATGGACTACTCAGTTTGTATATTTTGCTTATTTTTTCATAGTTCCACAGAACTTCTTCCTTTTTTCTCGATCGATCAGTGTTCAGTTTTTCAAGGCCTATCCACTGTGCCAACTTATAACTAAATCTGAGGGGTGTGCGATGGGGAGGTTCCCTTGTAAGTACCTTTCGGGATAGACTTACGATTTTGCGTCCTCGTGTCCACACTTCAACATCTGTGTTTCTTCCCAAGGGAAAATAAGCATTAATGGCTTCTTCTTGCCACACACACTTGGAGAGGCTAATCAAGCTACAAACATATCACTTGTGTTAGCTATAATTATAAGTTGCAAATTACCTGAATGCTGACATAATGTTGTGCAGTACACCGTATTCAGGCAGTAATAGAAACATCTGCAATTATAGCCGTTACACCCTGTATACACCCGAGATGTGGTCGACTATCCCCAAGAGTGGTGTGTGTGTGTGTGTGTGTGTGGAAGGGGGGGGGGGGGGGGGAAGGCTTTGATGATGCTCTCACAAAATTCACTAACTCGGCACAACTTATTTTCTTTATCATATTCCAACGTATGCCCTTCGTTGAGGCTGCGTTTAACAAGTGCTGATTTGTCTTTACGCCACATGCGTACGCATCTAATGTGTTCCATCCACCGTTGCGAGATGCTGTGCTGCGTTTTCCGAATCTGTTGGCGGCGACACTCTCAAAGCATGCCCATATATACCTGGTATTCACAAGTGAATTATATCATTTACCGAGCTAAACATATTTTTCGTTTTTCGTAGTGGTTGAAAGACTGCTGGTCTTTTTTCCCGCAGTTCCTCACCGTTTTGGCTTACATAGTCTCATCATGGGCGATAAAGGTATGTTCCAGTTACTTACGGATGGCTCTATCATTCGTTTTCTTCTATGCACGTGAATCTGCGCTTCACTGTACTCTATTTCTGGCAGCATACAGTCTAAGCTGTTGCAGAGCATCTCTGCGCCAGTGACGTTAGCTCGTTGCATGGAGGTACAGATCTGAGTGGGTCTTTTTTCGATGGACTGCGTCTGCTAGGAAGACGGTATTTATCTCCTCTTATTAGCATGTCCAAAACTGGAAGACATCTCTTATGTTCTAGCCCCATCGTCAGTTATTTGTTTTCGCGGACGCTGTTCAGGTGGTCCAGTACCTCAGCCAGAGCCTTTCTGTCATGTTCCCACAGGACGAAGGTGTCATCCACGTAGCTTATTGGCTCTTACCTATTACTACGTGTAGTACGGGCCGATGAAAAAATATTAGAGATTGCACCTGCTGGTTGTATTCTCTTAATTATTACCTAGAAATGGAATTCTATGGAAGATTTTTTTTTAAATTTTGTGATGTGATTGCTTTGTCACTGTTGAGTGTTTTAGGGTGTCTATTAGGGAGCTGTTATAACCATTTGCAGTTCCTGTTTGTTTTATTATTTCAGTTTATTGTTCACATTTCTAGGCAATATTTCATATCAGTTTGCCAATGTCTTCAAACGAAAACGCTTAAACATACCCTTTACCGTAGACAACAAGACTGGACAGAAGTTACCTCACAACAATAACACACGAAACCCAGTTCATCGCACAGGTGTGTACAAAATCGAATGTTTGGACTACTTCTACAACGCCAAACAGATAGATCATTTGAGATTAGATTTGAAAAAAAAATACCACACATCAGCAGCAGTCACCCACCTGCATGAAACAAAACATCATGTTAACAACACAAGAAGCAGCATCATACACGTCAGACCTAAAGGCAAAAAACTAGACATCCTTGAAACACTGTAATTATACAGGCACTAAACAAAACAACCGGAATCCAGCTTAGATGACAATATTTACAAGAATATTTTCTGTTCTCAGAAATTGCCTAGGTTATTAAATTTGCAGTGCGCGCGCGCGCACACACACACACACACACACACACACACACACACACACACACACACACACACACACACATACAACTTAAAATTTACCATAAATATTTAGTTATGTTACCATGACATCCCCCAAATATGCAAAGGATTGAATTCATTTACAAATATACCATCACATCAACAGTTTGTACATTCTGTCAGCTTGACGCTATATGTGCATCAACTAATGGAACAAGTTTCAGATCGATTTGCACGCTTTAAAGCATTAACCAATGTATTACCACAACCTGTAGTCAGTTGTTACATGTAACAGATATAATCTTTAGAAGTCCCTGCTTTAGAAAGTTTCCTCTCATCCAATCACTCCTTCCACCCTCTCTCTTTCTCTCCCTCTTCCTCTGCTTCCAGCCTTTCATTAACATCTGTGAATCCTAACCAAAATTGTTATTTATGTATAATTTTACAACTGTAGCCAACATAACTGTTGTGCTCAAAGTTTGGAATGTGTTACCTGATTGTATAAACGCGAACGAAGTTTAAGCTACATGAACTTTATAAAATCTGATTTATATACCACCTGAAATATTTTTACCAACACATGTATTCAACACCTCAAAACAAAGCTCTCCAAAATGCTTTAAAATTTATTCGATAATAATGTTGTTATCATGTATATTCTTTGTAGTTTGTGATAATGTTTCTCTTTTGCGATATGATCCTTGCATCTAGTAGCTTTCAGACGCCATATATGTTTACAAAATATGACAGCATAAATATGACATGTTACGACTGATGATCTTAGATGTTAAGTCCCATAGTGCTTAGATCCACTTGAACCACTTGTTTGAAACGTTAAAAAGCGTCGTGGATATAAATCAATGCGGACTGGTAACAGTAAACTTATTTCATTTGGTGTCAATAACTGTCACGGTAGAACCTAACCTAAAATTTTCGCATTTAAAGATTTCAATTTTTCCAGCGTTTCTTGTAACGCCGTAATATTCTTAAAATATAATGATTTACACCGTCAGGCGCCTTTGACCCATCACAAAATATCACAGGAGCCGATAATTTATGTCTAATGAATTAAGTACATTATCACTATGTGTGTAAATATCGTTCTGAGCATCTAAATCGCGAAGGAATCCTAAATGTGATTTTGTTACCAAATGGTCAAGTAGCCAGTTGTGTAAATCTTTAACGACAATGTTCTAGAACGCTGGCAAAGGAAACTGGGTGGAAATTGCAACATTTCTGTACCTCAAGTCCTGCGCAAAGCCTTAGCTTCAGCATATTTCAGGCGCTGATAAAACTGACTACACAAATGACTTCATATGTTACTAAGGTCTAAAGAACACTCTTTATATTACTCTGTTGATATGATATTAACACAACAAGATTTTTTTATTTTGAAGCTTTTATGATGGATGTTGGTTTTTATAGTGAGGTTACCATAGCATCGCTTAATTTTAATTGTATCTCCCCCTCTTCGTCGGCGACTATACCAATTTTCTCCTTTGCTATATCAGACATTGTCTTTATTATGTCACGTCATGAACCTGTCTTTTTCCCATAATGCATTGTCGGTATTAGCGCCTGCAATATTATGCAAAACCATTAATATAAGACCTGTTTCAGATTGATGCATACAGTTTCCTATTTATTGTAAAGGTTATCTTTAGTCTTTCAGAAATATATGGTTGCTATGTAGACTTCAGACTACATAGGAAAATGACTTTAAACTAAAGCAATGACTTGATTAATAAAAGTATCGTGTTTTTCATTCATGACATGAGTGTTGCATACATCCTTTGTTTATGACTTTGAGGAGTTCCTAAAATAATCAGTTTTGTCTTGCTGACTTTTGTGTCGGCTTCTGTGGGGTCAGCACCGTCACAAACAAGGAAGGAGAGAAGTTGCGATGGAGGGTGGCAGGAATCCAAAACGATTAGTTCTAAAGAGGAATGAACCAAAACTTAACTTCTAGTTATGAGACATCTTCGTGTGCTTGCCGTGCGTCATACATAAAAGTACTTTTATACACTACTAGTATTGGCAGAATGCAGGCCAAGTATCGTCTTCCTATTACTCAGTAATGATGCTCTCGAAGTCTGTGACAGAACTGGGGCCGACCGACGGCAGCCGGCTGGTTACGCCAGCGTTAACAGGGGGCGCTGGGTGTGGCGCTGCCCGCTCTGTCCAGTGGCGCCTCCAGCGGTCCAGTTCCATCAGTTCCGCAGGCGGTGCCGAGGAGACAACCGGGGGCGGCCACGCCGAACGCAAGATCACCGTAGGATGCGAATCTGGGGACAGAAAATCTGCGCAACAGTCTCGCAATCGACAAGCAAGAATGTGGTTTTGACGGCGGCGCAGCAATCCAGCAGCACATTGAATTAAATACATGCAAGCGCCCAAATTTCGAAGAATCGGCCCTCTCTTCCAGCACCTGGTGCGACCAAAAACTCTGAAGAGATTAGGACCAATAGGCGCAAAGCGATACATGAGGAGCGTGGGAGGCGTCGTGCGCTGTGGTGGGTGCAGCGACTGGAGCAGCGTGCTGGAGCAACTGGAGCAACATGGCGACGGCCGTGTAGGAGCTCCGCCGGCAGCAGACCGTCGCGGGGCTGGGAGCGGCGCGTCGCGGGGAAGAGCAGCGGCGCTTTGTCCCGTGTGTGCGAGGCACGTAGTTCTTTCGTCTGTTGCTTGAAAGTACGCACAAATCGTGCGGGTTCTCCGTTCGGCTGATGATGAAACGGAACACTGGTAAGGTGGACTGTACAAGGCTGTTCAAAGTCCTGAATCGTAAACTGTGGTCGTTTGTTTGTAACCGACACTTCAGACAAACCTTCCAAGTAAAAAATAGATGACAAAGGTTGAAAGGTACTACGCGACGTAGTCGAGTTCATAGGCCACTGCAGACGTATATTTGCTAAAAGAATCCGTAAAAGTAAGCCAACGAGTGTTCCCAAAGGGACGAGCAAAGTCATTATGCGCTCGTTGCCACGGCGATTGAGACGTTGGCCAAGCTGAAAACGTTTGCGGCGGGGCCGATAGTGTTTCAGCACAATCGCGAGTCTATGAGGCCACCTCTTTAATTTGGGCGCCCATGCCACGCCACGCACATTGTCAACGCCTAAAGTGTTTCGTGCGTACAATCCCCCAACGTCCTCGGAGGAGCAATCGCAACACACTTTCTTGCAACACTTTAGGAATAAGCGCACCATTCCGGAGTCATTTTGTAATAAAATCACACCGTGCTAAACGGAGAAGTTACGCGTACAAGCAAAATGTCGGCGCACAAAAGAATTCGGAAAATTTTTCACTGAACGAGGCCAGGTCATATAGATGTAGTGCAACAGGGGGTCAAAGTCACGGTCTGATTCTGTGGCCAGAGAAATTTTCCTATAGCGCCGTGGAGAAGTAGGTAAAAGTTCAATGTGAGGCGCATGTATCTGACAACAAGATGCGGCAGTAACATCGAATTCAGAGTCACGACGAATAGGAAGCCGAGAAAGGCCATCAGCATTTGGATGCTTAGACGTGGGCCGGTACAATATTTCGCACTGGTACTGTGCAAATAACAGAGCCGAAGTTGAACCATCTAAGTCGTGCGCGGTGGAACAGGTTTGGACGGATGAAAAAGAATGAAGTCACTTATGGTCCATCACTACGAAAAACTTCCGATAATGGTGAAACTTCGCCATGCCATAGATGATAACGAGCGCTTTCTTATAGATTTGAGGATAGTTACACTGAGTTTTCGTCAATAACTTGCAAGCAAAAGCACTCGGCTTATGCACTGAAGCAAATCTGTGAGAGTTCAGAGTTCCAATTCTCTACGAAGAAGTGTCCATCTAGCTAAGCCACAGGCTTAGCGGGATCGAAGAGAACAAGGCATCTGTCACTCAACAAGAAATTTTTAAGTTTCTGAAATGCCTTCTGACACTCTTTGGTCCAAACAAAAGGCAGATGCTCCTGGAGCAAGCGATGCAACGGAGCCGCGATCTGTGATGCGTTGGCTAAAATTCGGATATAATGTGTCATCTTCCTGAAAACTGACAGCATTACCGTCACGTTCCGCAGGGCAGAAGGTGCTGGATGGCCAGAAAATGTAACTGAAAGGGATGAACACCTTGGATGTTAAGAACATGTCATCAGTACTGAATTTCAATCTGAAGAAAGCACGTTTCTCCAGGCGAAACTTCAAACCTGCAAATGAAACTACTTGAAAAAGCGTACGACGGATTCTGATATTTTCCTGCGGTATATGTCCTGACACCACAATATCGTCAAAGTAATTTGAACAGAATGTAACTTTTGCAGTAAGCTGTTCAAAGTACTGTTGCTATATGGCTGGTGCGGAGGCGCTGCCAGAGGGTAAGCGCAAGACATTTGAACAACCTAAATGCGTGTTGACCACAAACAGTTTCTGACACTCCTCATCTAACGGAATTTGCAAAGACGCATCGCGTGAGTCAGTTTTTGAAAAACAGCGGTTGCAGCAGGCCTGTCCTGTAATTACTCAGAGCGAGGCAACGGATAAGTATCAAATATTCTGCTGTTTAAGACTTTCCGGATGTAGTAGATGCTTCATTGGTTCACGGGCGTCGCGTCGGATAATGTTGTGGAAGCTGCACAATATTTTGACGAGACAGCTGCGCGTCATCATCAGGTGCTTACTGCTGTACTGCTACAAAGGCTCGCCAGTATATATGCTGACTCGCTAGAAAAACGCAGGCGCAAAGGGTTGAGGCTACAACGTCATCATAGACGTAGAGCATGGCGGCAACCAGTGCCCCCTGCCGTACAAACGGGCCACGGGCTTCTCAATGGTGACGCGGGAGAAGCGCGGCCGCAAATAGCTGGCCAGCACGCGTGCAGGCAGTGTGTTGGCGCCCAGTTTAAGTGTGTGGACTTCTCCGTCTGTGTCCACTCAGATTCGTCCGTCCGCGGCCGATGATGCCTTAGTACCGCCAGAGCTGGTTCCCATATCTTACTGAGTTGAAATCCCGTCTTTCTATTGACCAGGTCACTACTTATGCGAATTTCGACTGCTTCTTTAATGATGAAGTCCCAGTACGTGGAAGTGGACGAAAGGATCTCTGTCAGCCAGGAAAGTCTGCTGTGGCTGAAAACTCTCATGACACAGGACAGAGCATGAACTACGCAGAGACAAAGCCTGGCGTGACGAAGATGTAATGGCGTACTGTGGTCTACAGTGACGAAAGCAGATTCTGCCTGCACCCAAGTGATGGTCGTTTGCGCGTACCACGTAGCCCTGGTGAGCGCTGCCTCGTAGAGCGCATTCGTCCAGGACACTCTGGCCCCACCGCAGACGTTATGGTGTGAGGAGCGGTAACCTACGACTCTCGCACACGTTTGGTGTTACTGGAGGGGACGCTAACCAGCGCTTGCTACATGCAGAGTGACGGTAGACCCGTTCTTTAACCGTTTTTGCAACAGGAAGGTTATATTTTGTTACAACAAGATAATGCTGGCCGTCAAACTCTACGTGATCTGCAAGACGTGCAGCAACTTCCCTGTACTGCACGATCTCTGGAGTTGTCTCCAACCGAGCACGTTTGGGACGTGATGGGACGAGGAGTGACTAGTGCGACTCGTCGACCAACTACTGCAGAACTACGTGAACAAGTCGAGCAGGCGTGGAACAACATACCACGGAACAGTATTCGCCATCTGTACGACCGACTGATACCAGAATCTGTACCTCTATTGCCGCCTGTGGAGGCTACACGACGTACTAACATGGTGATGCAGCATGGATTGATGCTTGATGCCTCACAACGTCTTGAGCTGTTGATCTGTAAATGTAATCATTTCATGCAATCGATATGTAATAATAAATTCTGAGTGAATTGAAAACACCAAAAGAGTGCACTAATTTTGTTCTGGCAGTGTAATTTGCAGAACCTTCCCAGAACTCTGTCATTCTAAGAATAGGAGATAGGTGCGTGCAATAACCAAATTCAAATCAGTTTTCGAGCACTCTAACATTATGCTACTCCAGGCGGGTGTAAAATGAATGTGCGCAACGAAAAATAATAAAACGCTAAAATGAAGATTTGGACCAGCCTCACTACCTCCTGAAGCAGACCTTAGGATCTCTTGGTTCTATAAATTACAATCTAAACACAAACGAATGATGAAGGCAACTAATCCTACTAAACGATAAGCGTTGTTCCTGCTTATATATTCATTTTAGATTAAAAGAAACCTTTACATTACAAAGTTTACATTTCCTAAGTAAAATTACTGATCAATTGCCCAACTCTGCCCTTTGTTATGACTGCGAGGTCTAATATCAATAACGCGGAATGACTGACATCATCTACGTACGAAACACTTGAAGATACTACTTTCAAAGATGATCTACGGTGACGTGGAACCTCAGTGGAAGTAAACTACCGTGATCACAGCTGTTTAGCTTTTACAGCCCTAATAAGCCGAAGCAATTTGCGATATCGCCATATATACTGCGTCCGGTGCGCCGAAGTGATGGTTCTCGTACTCGTCTGCGACGATGGAAAAACTCCAGCCACAAATAATTTTTTTCAAACGCTAAGACGGCAGAAGGCGGTCCTCTGACTAATATAATCTAATACTGTTTTCTCCTCTCTGTGTTCTACAGACGAGAAACGCGAACTCCCAACCACAAGGACGGTGTTCACGTAACGTCTCAACGTAAGTATAGGAAGTGCCCTCAATTACTGAACGCTGCGTACTCAACGACGACTTCAAACCCGCAGGTGAAGTCCAGAATCGTATACGTTCGCAACAGTACAGTTCGTAACTGTTCAAACTATAAACTCTACTGAGAGCAAAGACAGCAAGTCTGTCTGTACCAACAAAAGCTGATATCAAGTGACCGTCACACACGGGCGCTCACAACGGAAGACCACGTCTCTCCAGCTGTGGCTTCCCAGCAAGTCTTGGCACCCCATCATTGTAATTCCGAAAACTAATCATATTCCCGAATCCACGGAATACTCTCCCTCTCTACAGATTCTTCCGAACGCCGACTAACCATATTTTAGTCTTTTGTTGTCCAGCGCGGACAGTTTGCGAGGAAAAACCTATATCGTACAATGGTACACTTGTGAGTAAAAATCCTGGGAAATAACCCAGCCTTCGTGTTTTCCAAGGTGCCGCTTTTTCGTTCTTCTCACCTGCCTCCAAGATTTTCAGCGTTCGGAAGTATTACCCGGTTATCCTTCCAGCCCCTACCACAACAAGGCCGGCCGTCACCCTATTGTGCTCCAGAGCTCAGGTGCTACGGCGTCCGTCTTGCTATTTCCTGTGTTTAAGCAGGACCAACACACCTGTTGGGTCTTCCACCCAGAGCTTGAGTTCCGCAGGCCGTTTCATTTCCAATGGCGTTCCAACCTCTACTAGTATAGACAATCATTCATTACGCCGTTTTTGTAGTAAATACACTCCGTCATCTTTCATGTACTAAGCGTTAACAATTATTTACAAGACGTACGTGATAATGTCAGTTCAAAATGGTTCAAATGGCTCTGAACACTATGGGACTTAAGATCTCAGGTCATCAGTCCCCTAGAACTTAGAACCACTTAAACCTAACATAAGGACATCACACACATCAAAGCCCGAGGCAGGATTCGAACCTGCCACCGTAGCGGTCACGCGGTTCCAGATTGAAACGCCTAGAACCGCACGGCCACCAGCGGCCGCCCGATAATGTCAGTCTCCTTTATATATGCATATATACGATGTACAACCTATCACGTGATACCTAATTGTGTTTGCAGATCACGTAAAAGTATGTGGAGGAGTGCTTGTAAGGTGCGAAATTATAGCCACCCTACAATACCTCCACCTAACTAACTATTTTGTACTATGATGGGGTAATTCTTATAGTATTATCTCATCCTGTACAAAATCATATGACCATCAATTGCCTGTACAAGCGAACTAATAAGAATACGAGGGCAGAGGAACACTTGAATCGATATGTTTTTCTACAGTCATTCTGCATTCATTCATGGGTTTACTGCCATAAATTCACTTATTACATGTTTATTACAATCTGTCTAATCTTTATGTTTGAGACATATTTCCGAGACGCGACAGTTGGAATATACAATATCAAAAGAAATTATCTAACATTACAAAAATTTTTAATACTCTTTCAAAAATGGCAGTTCCCATCTTTCTTTAGACTTAAGGCACACGTTCTCTGTCATTCATCCATCCCTAAGACATAGGTCGAGGCAAGAAATATTAAAGTAAAGTATCCTAATCTTTTCAAAGTGGTCGCCCAATAAGTTATATGTGCTTCATTTAGCCATTAATATGCAAGAGAAGCAGTTACATCAAATATTCAAGAGGTTATCTATTGTTCATTATACAAATGTATAAAATTCTGTGAAACAGTTTGCGTAATTTTTACTTGGTCATATTTATGCTCTTGGTCTACATCACAAAAAAACATCATTTCACAAACTGATTGACCAAGTCTAGTGTTGCCCTAACGTGTATACTCTTTAAACATTTCCAAAATCTATGTTCTAAAGTGTTCTTTGACGACTGCATTTACATTTACTGTGACAATTAGTATTTGTAATAAGAGTTCGGATCGACCACCAATTTATCTAATGTGTTTGTTCACAGTGTGGTAAATGTAATACATAAAATAACAACCCATAGCATCATTAACAAAGAAATGACAAAGAATAATTTTACATAAATACATACACAAATAAAATTCTGGAAGTACGCAAATAGATAAAAACAGTGAAGGACATCGCATCATTATCAAAGAGAATGTCAAACAATATTTTACATGAATACATACACAAATATTTTCTTATGAATACCCTGAAAAATAAGTAAAAATGTTCACACAAATGGTAGATGTCGGAAACTGTTAGTTTGTGGGTGTAACTGTTCAGTGTTCACTACATTATGCACCTTTTTCATGAAGAGTCACACACTTATTTGGATTTCACAACACACTTTCATCTTAATTTGTGTACGGGGATGGAAGCACTGTTTTCTGTGAAGTTTAGGAAGCGAAGATTGTTCGAGATCGTACATGCTGCCTTTACAAGTCAGTCTTTGGACCCCCAGCCGGGGGTGAACAGCCTGGTATGAGTGTGCATAGGAAACAATATTTCGGCAATCGACCACGTTGCCATCATCAGGTGCGCGGATGTACTGACGGCGGTGGGCCGGCGCCAGGTATATATAGGACAATCCCTCTCCCGCTCCTCCCTCAGGCGCTTCCTATGAGTCGGTTTGCGCGCGGTCCAGGTACAGCGTCCGTTCTCCCGCCGTCTGGGCGCTGCGTCCTAGGTCTTCTCGTTCAGGATGGTCTGCCGGCACCGCTCTCGTTAATTCTTTCCTCCTCCCCCGAAGTCGGTACACTCTGGGAAACATCCTTTTTCTTCTTAATCCGGGTGATCGCGGGTTCCCACGCCTTGCTAAGGATGTAAGCGCTGTCACGATTTAGTTGTGGCTCCCTTACTCTGATCTCTGTGGCTTCTTTGATAACACAGTCCCAGTATTTGGAAATCTTTGTCAGGACTTTGGTTTGGTCATAACCCATGCTGTGGAGTTCCGACAGGCAATGCTCAGCGATTGCCGACTTACTGGGCTGTTGCAGTCTAGTGTGCCGTTGATGTTCTCGGCATCGGTGCTCAATGGTACGAATGGTTTGACCTATGTATATACTACCGCATTGGCAAGGTATCTGATAAACCCCTGATTTACGTAGACCAAAGTTATCCTTGACACTACCAAGAAGGCTCTTGGTTTTGCTTGGAGGACGGAAGATGGTTTTCACTTGGTGTTTACGTAAAATTCGTCCAGTTTTTCCGGATAAGGCCCCACAAAACGGAATAACCGCCAAGGCCGCCTCCTCCTAAGGTTCATCCTCAGTTTCCGTCGGTGTTGCAGGTGTGGGATGTAGAGCCTTCCGAATTGTGCCTTCCTTGTAACCGTTTCTCCGAAACACGGTCTTCAGATGGTCCAGTTCTTGTTGGAGACTGTCCCTGTCGGAGATGGTGTAAGCTCTGTGTACAAGAGTTTTGAGCACGCCATTCTTTGGTGCCAGGTGGTGGCAACTATCCGCATGTAGGTACAAATCGGTGTGCCTCTTCTTCCTATACTCGCGGTGGCCCAAAGTGCCGTCAGCTCGTCTTATAATCAAAACATATAGGAAAGAGAGCATCCCATCCGTTTCGATCTCCATGGTGAACTTAATATTCTCGTGTCTGGAGTTGAGATGTGTGAGGAAGTCTGCCAGTTTATCTCTTCCATGTGGCCAAATATCGAAGGTATCATTCACATATATAATGAAACAGATGGGTTTTAGATGTGCTGATTCAAGAGCGTCTTCCTCGAAATGTTCCATGTACATATTTGCGACAACAGGTGAGAGTGGACTCCCCATGGCTACTCCTTCCGTCTGCTCGTAGTATTCACCGTCAAATAAGAAGTAAGTTGATGTCAGAACATGTCTGAAAATGTTGGTGGTCTCTTCGTCAAATTTCTGGCTGATGAGTTTAAGTGAATAGAGATACCACGTCGAAGCTCACCAGTATGTCAGATTCCTTAAGCACAAGGTTGTTGATGCGTCCCAGGAAATCCACGGAGTTACGGATGTGGTGTGTACATTTCCCAACGTAAGAGCTAAGCAGTTGTTTGAGGTGCTTGGCGAGAAGGTACGTTGGGGCACCAATATTGCTCACAATGGGACGTAACGGAATCGATTCCTTGTGCACCTTCGGCAGTCCGTAAAGTCTAGGAGGGACAGCAGCCGTCGGGCATAGCTTCTTAGTGATCTCGTCAGGGAAGCTGGAAGCCTTGAGAAGCGCCAGAGTCTTCCTCTCGACCCTCTTGGTAGGATCGGCGTCAATCTTGCGGTATGCGCTGTCACCAAGAAGGCCCCGCATCTTCTCAGCATAATCCTGTCGGGATAGGATCACTTTTGCGTTGCACTTGTCTGCAGGTAATTTTACTATGTATGCATCTTCTCTTAGCTCCCGTATGGCGGCCCTCTCCCTGTAGGAAATGTTCGGATTCATCAGCTTTGTTTTGGTTAGAGCTCTGCAGGTTTGGCGACGAACTTCTTCAGCAGCTTCGGGTGGAAGTCGAGCATGTGTTTATTCCACTGTCCTAATGATGTCAGCAATGGGTACATCTTTAGGAGTCGGAGCGAAATTCAATCCTTTCTTAGGAACCGAAATACCGTCATCATCCAGTTCCTTGTTAGTGAGATTGATGATGGTTCAAAATAGTTCAAATGGCTCTGAGCACTATGGGACTTAACTGCTGAGGTCATCAGTTCCCTAGAACTTAGAACTACTTAAACCTAACTAACCTAAGGACATCACACACATCCATGCCCGAGGCAGGATTAGAACCTGCGACCGTAGCGATTGCGCGGTTCGAGACTGTAGCGCCTAGAACCGCTCGGCCACTCCTGCCGGTATTGATGATAGTCTTTCCGCTGCTATCAGAAGGTTGTTTCTCCGATATACGTTCAAACTTGGATGCCTGTCGTTCGGTTGACTTCCTCTGGGTTGAGTTTGCTGTGGCTCATGTGACACCATCAACCCAATTCCACGTCCAGGGGTTGAACCGGTTGGCCAGTTGTAGATGTAACTGTAGGAGTTCTTTGTTGGTAGTGTCCAAGCGCCATCGCGTGAAGCGAACTCTCTCTCGTACCAAAGCTAGGCTGGCACGTTTCTTGATTCTTCTGGCAGCCGCTTAGTCGATGTGACGATTACCCTTAGCAAAATTCGGTACCACACGTTCTTCTCCGCACTTCATAAGAAAAACAAAAGAACTCAGTAGACGACTTCTCCGATGACGCAGCTTGTCGATCCTTTTCATGCTGCGATACATCTCCTCCCCGTAGAGGTATGTGATGTGCTTCATCCTATGCACACTCGTACCAGGCTGTTCACCCGAGATTTATTTCTTGATAAAATACGCCTGGAGAAATTGAAGAATCACCTCAGCCGATTGTTGATCTCATTAGGGTACCAGTCTCTCCCAGAACTGATGATGTGGAAAGATCCTCGAATTATACAGTCAGGTAAGTGGGTGTATTATTTGAAAGTTTTCGTCAACTCTGCACACAGTATGAGGGAGGTACAGTCAGGTAAGATCGTTATAGGTCACCTAAAATTCTTCTGCGTCGGCTAAGAGAAATGTAAATGTGCCTAGTCTTCAGTTCTTCGTGTTTCTTCTTTTACTATGTTTGTGTTCCTACTCTTCTGTTCTTCATGTTGCTTCTTTCTCGTGATATAACTATTGTATTTTGGATAAGGATATCGGTAATTGTGGACAGGTAGGTTGTGTGTTTGGTGACACTATACATGGAACTTGAGTCGTTGTGCGTGACTCAGATTCCTCAGAAGCCAATGCCAGGTGACTGCAAAAGACGGCAGAGGGCCGCAGAAGACGGCGGAGGGCCGCAGAAGAAATCAAATATAGTTGACAGTTCCGTACAGCTATTAGCAGTTGCTGTAGGCTTACTTGACTGTATTATGTGTACAATTGGCTTATCTCGTCTCCATCGTGTAGTACAACGGTGGAAACAAGTTATCGGTGGCCGTTTAGAGACCCATGTTTCCCCGAACGAGCAGGGCTGTTGCGGCTGCCGCCTGTTACCTGCGCCGTCATTGTCTGGCGCCCGAGATCTTTGAGGTCGCCGATGAATAGCCCAGCTGTTTGCCCACGTCCGCGATGCGGCTTTGGTTTACAGACGGCGTCCCATTAGCCTCCCATTCCGTCTGCACGCCATGTTGTTGCTTCCAGTGGGTCTCACAAAGCATTTTTTTTTTTTTTTTTTTTGTGCATCCTGTACTCACTAATGCCCACAAGTAGTTTCCGATTTACAACAAATACTATACAATACATAACACAATTTATTGACATTTATGAGATAGAAAATTTTAAGATGCATTCAATAGTGAGGTCATTTACCCTTACATTTATTATTCTTCTATTTGTATAATTAGCCAAGACACTCACGTATTTATTATAACAAAAGCAAAACGAGGATAGTGGAATGTAGTCGAATTAAATCGCGTGATACTGAGGGAATCAGATTAGGAAATGAGATGCTTAAAGTGGTAAATGAGTTTTGCTATTTGGGGAGCAAAATAAGTGATGATGGTCGAAGTAGAGAGGATATAAAATGTAGACTGGCAATGGCAAGGAAAGCGTTTCTGAAGAAGAGAAATTTGTTAAGATCGAGTATAGATATAAGTGTCAGGAAACCGTTTCTGAAAGTATTTGTATGGAGTGTAGCCATGTATGGAAGTGAAACGTAGATGATAAATGGTTTAGACAAGACGAGAATAGAAGCTTTTAAAATGTTGTGCTACAGAATAATGTTGAAGATTAGATGGGTAGATCACACAACTAATGAGGAGGTATTGAATAGAATTGGGGAGAAGAGAAATTTGTGGCACAACTTGACTAGAAGAATGGATCGCTTGGTAGGACATATTCTGAGGCATTGTAAGATGGCAAGAACTATGCCTCTTACATGAAGCCATTAAAGATCACCTAACTCACGTTGAGCGAACAGTAGGGCTGAACATAAATGACTGACAAGGCACGATGCATCTTGTAGAGGGTATAGTATGGACGGCAATTGAAGCCAAATTAATTGCGAAAGGTTGCAAGGAAAATAGTGAGAGAAACTCGGGACTCCACGAAAAGCACGGCAAAAGTAGGAAAGGTCATGTTATCAAGGCTACAAAGCTGGATAAAACGTGTCGAAGAAAAGCAACAAGAGCAACCGGACATAGGGCCTAACGAGATGTTGAAAGAGGAGGTGGAGAGATTAAAAAGAAATTTAGAGGACGAGGTATAACGTCTCATTACAGAGACGTCAGGAAAGGAGAAGGGTGTAATTACTGCGTCGACTGAACCGTCACGTGCCGGAACACAGATAACCGCTTCACGGTGTGACAAAGTTGACACTATAAACAACGGGAGCCACGCCTTCATTCACAGCTCTGAGGCAACGACCGAGGTAAACACGGACAGCGCGCAGCAGTCCAGTGAGTACAATTGCTGCCGGCTGATTAGATGTACCGAACAACTGTCGAACATTCCGGGGCGGGAGAGATGACGATAGCGTGTCGGAACGAATTTCTCCACGTCCCGAAGTTCATACGAATCGTAAGAACGGTCGAAATGATAACTCGAATGATGACCGGTTTGACTACAAGTATTTTGTATCAGTCCGAAAGTTCCATCGCTACAAGGACGAAGGTAATAGCTTGCATCCAAAACCTTTTATGGGACAATTCGAGTTATCTTTGCCCCCACACTGGCCACTGATGTACCAGCTGGATTTTGTGCGCTCCCCTATGGAGGGCGCGACCGCTGAGTACATGAGAAATGTAGAGAAGACGAGCGTCTCGTTCGAAGAATTCAAAAATGCCTTCTGGCTAGTATTGGTCTAAAGAGACCCAAGAAAGGATCAAACAAGAAATTATGGTGTCCAGAGATATGGAAGGGGCAAGGTACTGGAGTCCGGTCAAATTTTTTGAAAATATGACAAAAAGGAACCAGTACCTAGACAACCCATGTAGCGGTGTGGAAATCATCAGATTATGCTACATGGAACTTCCCATCTCGTATCAACAATCACTTGCCGGTCGTTGTGGTAGCGATACTGAGGTATTTAAGGGCATTTTGCGCTAACTGGAATTCGCATTTCAAGAGGAACAGGGACGGGAGAAACGCCGACTGCGTGAACAAAACAACAACCGTCGCAATAATGGACCTCAGTGGGATAGTAGGCCAGTGCCAAACTACAACGGCCACAATCAAGATAAGAGTAATGCCAACTCGAAAAGAAGGTACACGGAAGAAGAGCGACACTCTCCGGTGCAACATAATAAATTACAAAGGACTTGGGGCGGTAATCAGCAATCGGGAAGGAACAGGAATAATGGTTACCAAAATAACAACCAGGAAGAGGTCGAAGTCCGCCCTCCGAAGCCTGATCCATCCCACCTTAACGGGCAGGATTACGAATGACTAGACCAGAGCGCGGACGTAGTAAATATAGGCTTAGAATAACGATTTTTGCTAAAGTGTCTTGTTTGTTTGTGTATGTACTGATCTTAGTGGTAGAATGTCTCGTTTAAATGTGCCGATATTTTGTGTTTTTATTGTTAATAATATCTCGCCTCTCGATGTTGTGAAAGTGAGGTGCACTAGATTATTTTGTAAAAACACACGATTAAAGAATGGAAAACAAGTATTTCTGGGTGTACCCCTAGAAAAAGATAGATTAGGAACTCTGAAAATTACGCAAAAGTTCCCCGTAATTGTATCTCTGTCATTGGAGAACATATTTAAGGTGGCCAGTCCCGTAGGTCGTTACGAGGACGCACCGATGCATCTCGTATGCCCCTGAATACGTAAGAGGTGGACAGCTATGCGCAGTTGCGTGAATTAGCACACCAAGTGCATGTTGAAAAAGAACCGGATGTAATTATCTAAAGAGCAAACGGCAGCATTAATACGCCAGAAATACTTGTTGATACCAAGATAGTGCAACAACTGCGAGTGTGAGCAGTGAGCTATATTTGTGCTGTGCCATTGAGACATTGCTAATACGAAATATGTTCACAGGTCTTATAAAAACATTCGTGACAATAGTATAAAACGGGAAGAAAGTAGAGGAGAGAAGAAGTGTCGCAATAGAACACGATAAAGGAAGCTATCCAAACTTCCAACAAAAATCTTGGTAAGACTGACACATGTCTACGTTTGTTGTGTTTTATACATGTTCGCAGGCACAATAAGAGGGACGTCTGCCACATAGGGAATTCAGAAGAAAAAACAAGATTAGAGATAAAAGGTAGTTAATAGTAGGTATGTAGTCGGGTTGGCCAACACCGTGTTAGTCGTAGGAATTGGTAGTTAGAAATGGTGATGGGATCCTGTCCAGATAATCTTGATTCCCTATCCCTTGATTGTGTGTGTGTGTGTGTGTGTGTGAACGACTGTGAAGCAAGTTGTCTTGTACAATTTTATGTTTATGTATAAAAAAGTTCTGTTACATTTCTATTTTAATTGATCCTGAAGTAGATTTACAAACAAGTAAAATTATTGCTTTTGCAATGAAATAAGTTCATTGTCTTCAAAAAAAAAGTATGGTACTGATGGTAAACATAAGCACTTTCCGTGTACTAAAATTAGTTGTCTTAGTGTGTTAAGGTGGCGTAACTGAACGAGAGGGAGTTGAAGCTACGACACCTGGCACACCACACACGAGCTGACAAGGGACGAGGACGACAGCAGTGAGGGGAGCACACAGCTGACGATGGTGATGGCATGCAGACCACGCCCTGAATCGACGGGGCCGGTGGTCAACCCAGCAGCCAAGGAGAGGTGGGATCCAGCACCTCTGTGTACGACAGAGGGGTCGGTCCTGGTCTCTGCACACGGTACGGATCGGGGGCAGCAATGAAGATGTCCAAGAAGGTTTCTATATTTGTTGCTCGCCACGTCAGGTGGAGCGACAGCGCAGTTGACCCTTCGTGCCTAATGACACCAACTTTTAAGGCCTGAGCAAAAAATAGGCTCTTGTCTGATCACGGTCCCTCCCTTGCCCTAAAACGTCTATAGAAGGAACAATGACCTGTGGCTGAGCCGCTAGAGGTCACCGATCATAGATGCACCGATGGGGTCTTGTGCCTGTCGGACAAGATGTCAACAACGAGCTCTTAGGTGAGAGCCATCCTGCCTCAAGAAGATGCGGGCGCCTGTGGCGCCATCTCCGTAATCGACGTTGCTCTCTTCTCAGCCGTTAGCCATTCCTCAACTTGCTAGTCAGAACTAATGTCACTTCCGTGCCTGCAAGAAACTTGTGCCGTGTGTGTGTGTGTGTCAGTGTGGATTCAAATGAATAACATGCGCCTCAACGAACGTAAAGTACTCATTTGTTCTGTTTATGTATTATGTTATAAGAAAGTTATGATTATATAAATGTGCCATTTGTTAAAACGTCATATATTTGTCATGCCACGTCTCTTTGTGTTAGAATAAGATTTCATACTTATACCTTGTTACAAATACACAACAGTGGTTGCTCAGTACGCAATGATTCTTCTCATTTTGGTTGTGTTATATATATATATATATATATATATATATATATATATATATATATATATATATATATATATATATATTGTGTATACACAATCCAGACACTGGACTGGGCCAGACCTTGTTGAATTGTGTAAAGACGACACTTTCACCATCCACAATATAAACGTCCAACGACAGTGAGAAAAAAAGAAAAAAAAAGAAAAAAAAGAAAAAAAAATTCATTTATAAAATGTCAAAGGGGGGTTCACATATAATTGAATGAGAGCAACCACTATCAACTTCACAAAATGTTACATGGATATTCTTCATGTATGTTTTTAGTAATTTAAGTCGAGCAGGGATGGATAACTGAGAGTGAATGGACCTTAAGTTATAATTGCGGGTCTTGCCATTCAAATGACAAGCACAGAGGTGCTTAAACATGTGTATTTGCCCTTTGCGACGTGTGTCGTTGTAATATAATTGTAGTTCTCTTTTGAGTACTCCTACCAATAATAGTCTCAGGAATCGGCAGAGATTAAAATAAAATTACGACTAAATAATGACCACGTATTTACCAGTAAATCCAGTCATTGAAGGCAGGTACCCTAGGAATGAATGGGAGTTTGCATCAGAAAAGAGCAATGGTAATCAATTGCCCATAACTAATCACGCAAACGGATTAAAATACCAGTTATGGAGATATTAATTTTGTACCATAGGTGGTAACACCACATGAGTCATCACCTGTACTACAAAACTGATTTGAATAGAGGGGCTATGTAAGATGGCAAGAACTATGCCCCTTGCATGAAGTCATTAAAGATTGAAAGGGTACAGTACCGCCCGACATTGAAAATAGGTACAACATACTTCATTATTTTTTTCAGAACAACACATTTTTTTTGTAAAACTAACTCAATTTCAATTAATACAGCGAAGCCGGATACCAGTGTGGGAAAGAATGACAATTTATTTATTTAATTGATCACATGTGCACTCCCACAAAGTAAATCCCTACATCCAGTTTGGTGAGATCTGTGAAATGAATGAATGTATGGTAGTCTGCTAACCGCAGATAGTGAATGTGAATATATGATCATCTTTGAGTCGATCCTTTGGCCACCTTTGGTGGGACCAAAGAGATGAAATTTACCTGAGCTTTGAGCGCCTGAAATGTGGCTGACCAATACGGTAGCAAGGTGCTCCCCCACTTCGACAGAGGTGTGAGAGGACCTGGAGAACGGCCATGTTTCAGCACTCTGCCGCTGGATCTTGTGCTGTTAAGACCTGTTTTAGTTGTGCTCCATAATGAGGAAAGAGTGGAGACATGGTATGCATGTGGAATATTTAAGAGTAGTTTGAAATAATAATTTCTCTATTTCAGGAACTTTTGTGGGGAGAATTAAATGTCAGGCAGGTAATATTAATGGGATTGTAGTAATCTTCGGAAGTGACCAATGGTCACAATGAAACCACGTGTAGCAATAAGTTGAAATACTTCCGTGTGCTTAAGTTAAGCTGAATTACTAGCGTGTGTACAATAAGTTGAAATATTTAAGAAATAGCGTGTGTACCATGAGTTGAAATATTTAAGAAATGGCGTGTGCAGGACTTGAAATTAGAGACGAGTACTTCCACGTGGTGAGTACTGTGTGAGTCTCAATCTGTGTATGAGACAAAGGATAAAGAGAAGTACTCGTCCATGGTATCAGTTGAGGACTCGCGTGTGTGATGAATATGATCTTAATATTACTTTGCGTGATATGATTCCGTGTGACGCTAGATTCAAACTCTGAGAGAGAAGCAAGGTGAGTCGGCCGTCTATCCAGCAACGCCACTTGGCTTGCATTGCACAGGAAGACGTGCATATATCTCCAGAGTTCATAGTAGGAAAGTAGAATTACAAAGTGGGGCAGTGTCGTGTGAAACTGGGATAAATACTAATTGAAGTGGGAAAGCTGAAAGTGATAGTGTTGTGACTATTTAGTGTTTTGTATTTCTTATTGCAGTGTGATGTATGCCATGTAATTTGGGTATGTGTGGTTTGCATGGGAGAGTAGCAAGGTAGTTTCAAAAGATTAGTGGGTTATGCTTGTTCCTTTTGTACTGCTCGGTCTGGAGGAAAGTTTCGTGATGATGATTGTGAGAGTCGAAGTGTGAGAAATAATAAAAGATCCACCATCCTATCCAGAAAGTGCACTGTAGCGCTAAATAATTACGAGACCATAATATAGAGATTCACCAATGTAAAGCCATGCCCACTGGGCGGAATTTCTCATGTGTTATTGTTGTAGGTTATAGAATTTGTGTGTTTAGGTTATAGAATTTATCGGAATAAATGAGATAGTGAAAAGAAAAAGATTGGTGGGCTTTTCCTTGGAATTGTATGTTGTCATGATGTCCCGAATTTATAATGTGTGCGCCATTCATATTCAGTGCGGTGGCCACGTGTTGATAAAAGCCGTTAAATAAAAGACAAAAAGAAAATGTGGTATTGCCAGTGCGTAGTGAACAGTCAGAGTTCTGTAAATCACTGATAGTCAGATATGTGTTTCCGTTGCGCATTATTCATACAGGAGGATAATTTGTAACTTTATCGTGAGTACTAGAGTTCAAGTTACTCGACAGATAAGAATGAATCCACTCGCTTGGCAGACCACTCATCTTGCAGGCCTAACTGCTTGATGCCACAGTATGAGCAAGGCATGTGGGTGCCTCTCAAGATCACCTAACTCACGTTGAGCGAACAGTAGGGCTGAACAAAAATGACTACCCTCTACAAGATGCATCGTGCCTTGTCATAGTATGGACATATTTGAATCATTAATGTCAGGTGATGGTTTTAAAGTAATTCACATGACATGAAAACTTTGTGGAAACACGTCGATTTACTGGGGGCTAGTTTATCCCAGGGAAGTATTCGAGTTGACTGTGGCTGGCTGGTGAGCGGCAAAGGGAAGCGACAATAGGCAGCTTAGGGTGGCTCAAGCTCTGAGAAAGCAGTAAGGTGGCACGGCCTCCAGCTGCCTTAAGATGAGTGACAGTGAGTGGGTGGTTAACCCCATGCTGCTATACTGGGAAGCAGACGGAGAACTTGTACGCCTGTTGATAAATTTCCGTTGTCCCGTTTTCAGTGAAACATGCGAGAAAACCGCGCAAAGCTGCGGTGCAGCGGTCAATTGAGGCCAAAATATGCATGTTCGTGACTATAGCAACTTCACGCTGAATTCACGGTCCACAGAGTCAGAAGTAAATCAGGTGAAGAGCGATAGAATGAAATACGCCAGCCTCCGATGGGAATGTAGTACCAAGGAATCTGAAGTACTCTCCTGGAAGTCGGAATTCCGGAAAAATTGGTGTTTTGTGCAGACGCTAACCTTGATGGATGGCCTGGGAGGAGCTAAATAGCAGAAGTTGAGAGGAAGGCAATGTTTGTGGGGATTTGTTCACTTCCCAGAGCAGGCATTGGTCAGCGCTGGGAAGCGACACATAATTAACTCGACTTGCGCTGCAATTGGCGGAAGTGATTTTGCTGGAGGGGAAACCGAGGCGAAGAGCGGACTGGGAGAAGTCTCCGTAGTGGTCTTCCGTTCCCAGCTTGCCTAGAGTACGGACGTGGCGTTCTTTACTCAGCTTGCCTGAGAGAGAGTGATCATCTCTGCAGTTTAGGACTTAGCAAACGGAACGATTGAGCTTGGAGATTTTCGTTCAGCTATGTACTGAGCAAGATAGCTAGAAGTGAATAGACGAGCACAGCCTTGCAGCACCACGAGGTCGGCCGACGTCCGTATAAAGACGCCACTCCGCCACGCTGCATTCGGTGATATTGCGCCCGCTACGGCCACTGATTAATTTGTTGGATCCCGTCGGAAAAGTTTCCACGAGGGTTTCATGGGCCATGTATTGTAGAATTCTTCTCGCATTTCGCATTACGCCTGGGTCAGTCGACAGGAATTACTTTTGATTTATCGCGCTTTACTCCACGCAAAGGCAATTTATTACCACTGCCTGTTAGGAGAGTCATGTAATGTGATGACTGAAGGTCGTGAGTTAAAATAAATCTGTGCTAATCGACTGTTTTCAATCAAGTAGTTGAAATCCCAAGTCATTTTCTTAATTATTTTATGTTCAACATTTGGATCTGGTGTTCAATAGCTGAATATAACATCAATGTGCACCCCTTTTTAATTAAAAGGGATCAATTCTGAAACAATTAATGTCAAAACTGCCACCGCAGTTCAATCAGGAGTCACAGGGCCTTATTACTTTCTTTGCGTTATCCGACATTACGGCAGTTTTGCACTCTCTGTTGATCTGTTAGTCACGCCAAAACCAGATAGGTGACGGGTGGGGTGTTACAGCATCAAGGGATCACCAATTTAGTATTGGAGAGAAAATGGAGGGTAAAACTCACAGAGGGAGCCCAAGAGGTGAATACACTAAACAGATTCAGAAGGATGTAGGTTTCAGTAGGTACTGGGAGATGAAGAAGCTTGCACAGGATAGAGTAGCATGGGAGCTGCATCAAACCAGTCTCTGGACTGAAGACCACAACAACAACAACAGTTTCACGTACCAAGTTAATGTTACTTGTAAAGTAATACACTTACACCTATGTCAATGAATTATTAAATATCTGTCGGCACCTGTATTCCTATAAAAATACATGTTCATTAGTTGTTCATACGATAATGAAATTTGGTGAGGATTAATTATAATAGTTCAAATACCACTTGTTAAACCATTTGATAAACAACTTGTGAAATTACTTGTTAAACTACTGGCCAGTATGATGTTTGTACTAGTCAAACTACTACACTGTCGTGGGTATCACAAGATCGTCCGATTTCATGGCTCTTGGTTCCATCGTGGCTGTCGTCGTGAATATCTGTGAACAATAAAGTGCACGTCTGCACACACAAACATACACAAATAATGATTAGGTGGGCCACTTCTTCATTTCATGCTCCTGGAGTGCTTCCTGTGGACAATCATACTACACAGCAAGTTTAGTGCAATTACTGATATCTTTTATTTTAATCACGCTTTCAAGTACCTTTTCTCATGGTTTTACTCAGTAATACCTTTTCTTCTCTGTACCGCTTTTTCGGATCTGCTGCTGTTACCTTTCTCTGGTGGTATTTTTATTTTAATGAAGTTACATTTTATTTTATTTGTGGTACGTGGATATATAAAGATTTTAGAACATTATATAAAATCACTGCTCATGAACACGACTGCCATGCCCTTATGTATTACCCTCTGTGTCATGTGCTTTGAACATACAGCTTCGTACTTTTCCTTTATTACATTTTACGCGTCTATATCCCCGTATTACGGTTCCTTTTCATGTCCCCCTAACACTCAAATAATCTTTCGGTGGGCTCATACGGAATTCCTCAGAACTGACCACCATGTACACAATTATTCCGTCTCTTTGAACAGCATAAGAACAACATCCCCATACAAATAACGGTGCGCTCTCGCATAGACACGTGGAGCTGGGCACCTATTAAACTCCCGTTTCTCTGAATGGAGACAAATCATACTTGGACGACACATCTGCGTGTCACCGCAAACCCTATTAGCAAGTCACTCATTTATGGTCCTATTGCTAAACATGTAAAATAGACACTTATTTCTAAAAAAATTTTACTAGCGTTCTCTCCTAATGCCTTCCACGTCCACTGGTTAACTTTTTTTTTTATTCCCACATATTTACAACATTTTTACAGTACCGCACGTTTCTCAATTTCACTTTATTCCTTCATGGACAGATAGCACCTCTTAAACTCTAAACACCTTCTAAAATTGTACACTCAGCTTGCTGTGCACATAGTAATAGCGTACACAAAGAAACATACCATAATTTTCCTACCCACAACGTCCTGACTTTTTATGTACTGTAGTACCTCTTTTAACATGATAATAGAAAATTTGATAAATCTACAAATCCCTTCAGTGTAATACTTAACTAAATTTCTAACTATACACAATACCACACTTTTGCCATACAAGCTCTCTTCACTTCTCCCTACTTATTCTATAAATGGCTTGAGATGGCTCACATGATGGAGTCTCAAAGATTTTCCTGTTTTCACAGACTCAATTTTAACCGCATTTGCGTGCGCTAGTCTTCCTATACGCACAGGGCTGCTGTATCTCCTGAAGAACTTTTGACACAGCTTCATTTGTTTGTTGGACAACCTATAAGACGTAACTAAGTCCTTTTGTCCAACGACAGATTCCCTTACACGCGCTTTTTGGTCTACGCGCACCTTGCACTTCTCACCAGCGACCCGAATATTGCGCAAAGCCTCCTTCACTATGGCTATAATGTCGGCGCGTCCTTTGTGGAAAATCGACCAGTTCTCGAATTTTATCTGGAAGGTCCCTATTCTTCAGAACCGTCATAGGTGGCATCAGTGTAGTACTGTGGGGAAGCTCATTTATCACATCCTGAACATATTTAAGAAACACATCCCAGCTAGCATGATTCTTTCAACAGTATAATCTACATAAATTGACCAAATCTTTCATCGTTCTCTCTGCGATGTTCGAACTCGGGTCAAAACCTACCAATAAATATGGGCTTTATCTTATACCTCCTCAGTATGGTTTTCCATACCTCAGTTTTATATTGAGGTCCATTGTCTGAAATGATACAGTCTACAGTTCCCACTAGGTTTATGAAGTCTCTTCACAGGGCTCTACTTACAGTTGCACCAGTCTCCCTTTTTAGTGGTGTCAACGTTACAAATTTTGATGTCAGCTCCAATACTAAAGATGTCTTGGTTAATGGACCCTTTAAATCCATCGCTGCCATATGGTTTAGCTTCTCAGGAATAATTGGGTATAAAGGAGCCTGGGTCCCTATAGTTGTGGATCTCGCCTTTTGACACTTTTTACAGATGGGTAGTACTTTCCGTATGCGTGTCTCCATTATTTTAAAGTACCAGACTTTCCTCATTTTCATAAAACGTTTTCGTGGACCGAAATGTGCGTAAATTGCGTGTGTATACCATATAAGCTTCTTTATTAACTCATTTCGTATGCACACCACCCACAACGAATCACTGACGTTTGCCTATAAGAATCCCTTTTCTGAAGAGGTAGTGCTGTCTTATGTAGGCCTGCCACCGATCCTTCCATTTTTCTTTTATTTTGACTAAATCTGGGTCCTTGTGCTGCTCATTCTGAATATTCCGCATCGTTTCAGTAACGAAGTTTTCAAATACCACGCCCTTGAGGTAGAACAACGAAAAGTGCTCTTGCTCTAATGCTTCGGCCGCCCTTTCTGTTATGCCAATAATTGAGCAGAACAGGGCGTCAGCGATAACGTTTGTCGGACCAGGTACATAGACCGTTGAAAACTGGTATTCCTGAAGCACCGCTACCCATCTAGCTAGTCTTTCATGCGCACGTTTGGCGGTTAGCAGAAACTCTAGGGCCCTATGGTCCGTATAGACTTTTGTTTCTCTACCAAACAGAAAGTATCTGAACTTTTTAAATCCCCATACAATTGAAAGGACTTCAAGATCGGCAACAGACTAATTTCTTTCACTTTTGGGTAGTACCCCGCTACCAAAGGCGATTGTTCTGTGCACTAATTTGCCATCTTGTTCAAATTCTTGAAACACCATGGCTCCCAGACCGGTCTTCGCGCTGTCAGTAACCATAAAAAAATCCTGTGCTAAGTCAGGACGCGATAAAATAGGAGCATTGACGAGTGCCGCCTTCAAATTATTGAATTCTCGGTCCGCACACTCATCCCACACGCAGGGTGTTCCTTTTCCTGTCAATTGGCAGAATCGGGCACTTGCTAATGTTCCCACATAGATTAACTTCTTACAGGAATTTATGATTCCTAGAAACCCTCTCCGTTGTTTTCTGGTTGTAGGAGTGGTAAACTTTGTAATTGCTGCCATCCTCTCTGGGTCGGGACTAAACCCTTTTCCTGTTGTCACGTGTGCCAGAAAGCTGACCCTACTGCTCCCAAAACAAGACTTCTCAATGTTTGTGGTTACTCCATATCTTTTCAAACTGCTTAACACTTCCTCTAAGAGTTTGTTACGTCTCTCCCAGGTCTTTTCTGCTATCAGTATATCGTCTACATAACACGTGAGCTTCTCTTTTAACTCTTCGCTCAATATTTTGCTAAAACCACTGATAAATGCAATTGAAGATATATTCAATCCAAAAGGGAGCCTTTTGAATGAAAACACCTTCCGAAGATAATAATTGCCGTGTATTTTCGGCATTCAGTATCGAGCTCTATCTGCCAAAAGCTCGAGCGCAAATCAAGCGAGGAAAACACCGAAACCCCGTGAAATCTTTGAAACAGCTCCTCAAGCCTTTCAGGGCGATCCACAATAATGGTATTTATTTGCCGCGAGTCTAACACCAGTCGAATTCCACCGTCCTTTTTGTCTACCATGCGTAGTGATCTATTGTACTCAGTTCTCGAGGCCTCAGTCACAGCTTCGTCCTCCATTCTTCGTAGTTCACTTAGAAATCTTTGCCGGTAGGACCATGGGATGTCATAAGGAGGTACCCGAAATGGTCTATGTTTCTTTACCTCATATTTATGCTGATACCCCTTAATGCATCTAATTTTGGGTAGGAAGAACTCAGACAATGTTTGGAGCTTGCACTCAAAAATAACGCAGTCTTCATTATCTGTGTTATCCTGATTCTCAAGTTTCGAATCAATCCTACTGTTAATTTTATTAATATGTTCACGTTCTGACTTGAACTCTGCTCTGTTGTCATTATCTTTTTTACTCTCTGCCCTCTGAACTGCATGTTGCTCGTGAATTGTAGTTCTAAACAGCACACCGGAATTTGAGCTTTTATTGCCTTCTCATCAAATTTGATTCTTATTTTATTCTCTTTCCCTAACGTTAACTCCCCCCTTCCTAGATCGGTGATAGCTTTCTGCGCTGAAAGAAAATCTACACCGATTATTATATCAGCTGTTAGTTTCGGTGTTATGAACAGATTTGCCGTCATACGATGTCCTTGGCAATCAAAGTCTAGACGTGTTTGTTGCGATATTTCCATACCCTTTCCAACTAACGCACCTCGTACCTTAGTTTTTTGTACTGTGAGCGCTGGTGGATCAACTGAATCTTTGCATTTAGCAAACAGTCTATCTGAAATAGCTGAGAGTTCACTTCCACTATCTGTTACCGCAGTACCCCTAATTCCTCCAATTCGTATTTTTATCAGCGGATAGATGTCCTGTTAGGTAACGTTTCCTTTTCATCAAGTAATATTTTCCTCATTTTCTATAATATGTTCATTATTACTTCTGAGACTGTTTACTGGCGCATTTTCTCTAGTGCCCGTCGTCTGGCCTAGTCATTGTTCGTTTTCCATGTTATTTTGGCGTACTCTCCCAGGGTTAGGTCGTCTACTCTCAATCGATTGTTCCCGATTTCTGTTGTTCATTCCACCCCATCCTTGGTCAGACCGTTGACGAGTTTCTCTATTGTCGCCCCATGCTGCTCCATTATTTTGTGCCTCCCATCTCTGATCATTTTGTTGCCTATATTCTCTGCCATAGTTCCTCCGCTGTCCATTAATTCCACTACGATCTCTCTGGACCATGTTTTGGTGAGGCGGACGATTTACATTGTTTTGCTAATTATTGCCTCTATTATTCCCTCCGTTGTTCTTCCTTCTTTCAACTTGCACGTCTCACTGCCTACGATTTTCTCGCGCCTGCTGCTTTTTGAAAGCGAACTCCAACTCTCTTAAGATACCTTTGAACCCTTCTACAACACTTCCACATAGGTCGACGAGTGTTTACTGGTTGAAATTGGCAACTTCATGTAACATAATCTTTTGATCTCAGCCGGTGTGCATGGGTCGAGCAAATACTAATTTTTCTTGGTCAAGTTTTCAAAAAACTTGACCGGACTACGGAACCCTGAACCCTCCAAGTCTCTGCTCATCATTATTTCCTGCTTAACCCTATCTTGTCTCCTTGGATCAGTATTTGATTTAAAATGCGTCACGAAACTCGTCGTATGACGTGCATGTTTTTGCAATGTTCCGCATGCATTCGGCCGTTGTTTCCTTGATATGTGAACATACGAAGTCCAGTTTGTTCATCAGAGGACAGTGAAGAGGTAATGATAAATCAAACTGAGCAATAAAGGTTTTCAGGTGTAATGCATTACCCTCGTCTTTGTAATACTGAAATTTTCTTACAGAGATAAAATGCTTAAAATCGAAAATTTCATTAGAGTTTCTTCCCGCTCGGCCTATCACATTCTCACTTGGCGCTAAGTTTCCTGTCTACCGTTACCTTGGGCATCTCCTCTTCTATTCTCTGTCACGGTTTCCTCGATGGATGAATGTTCCGTGGTGCGCAATATCGGATAACAATTATGCACATGAAATATTTCAATGTTGTTCTCCGTATTCGCAAACTGCGCTCCAGTCGTGCCCTGTCTAGACGCGCGGACCATATCTCTAGCGATATTTCATTGCTCTGCAGATACACTTTCAGTCTGTAATTGACGATTAAACCTTACATTAGTGCACACTCTAATATCGTTTGGGCTTGGACATCATCGTGTAGAGTTTGAACTGGCTCTTTCGGTTTCTGTTGTTTCCAAATCGCCTAATACTTCTTTTCTGAGAGGTGATTTTTGCTTTGGTTGTGATCTGACTGCCTGAGATAATTGCTTAATTTCGCTCTCTATGTTCTGTTTAAATTGGGAGAGCTCCTCGGTCAATGCCTTATTAGGTGCAATTTCCGTCTTTTGCAGCTGCGGTATTTCTACCTGTTTCACGCGCCTCTGGAACTTCGTTAATGCACATCTACCTACCTTGGTCGTATTTTCTGTTTTCTCTAATGTTTCAGTAGCAACCTGCTTTGCACCCCTCGCTAGTAATCGCACCTCGGTCGCGGTTCTTCTGACCTCCCAAATCTAGTTTTGTTCGGAGCTTCACTACCTCATTTTTCATTTCCATCGTCTCATGTTTTATTGATTGAATTTCGACACTAAAGCTGTGAATTTTACTTCTCAATTCGGCATAAATGTTTTGAATTTTATTTCCCATTTCGGCTCTAATGTTTTGAATTTTATTTCCCATTTCTGAGCTTAGGTGATCTTTTCCCATTTCTCCCTTCCATTTCTTGATATTCAAAAAAAGCCATCACCACCGTCTGTGGTATCGTCACGAGGCAGCATATGATATGCCACATACTGCGATCTACCTCACTTCTTAGTTGTCCTGCGTTCACTTGGACTCCCTACATTATATTCCCATATCTTTACGATTGCCTCAGTGTGTCGCTGTTCCTCATCTTCACTATCAGATTGCCCACCACGGGCTTGATTGTGTCTATCACCCTTGTTGTAACGGCGACCGGATCAGTCGCGGTTTGAACTGACAGACACGCGGTGGGACCTGCGGAGCGGCCTGCGAACAACAACACAACGAAAGAGGACAGACACGACCAACGAAGGACCTTACGACAACAACAAGAATGGACAACAGAGTCAAGAAAACCAAACAAGACAACCACGTCCACTCGTTCAGAAAACATGAAAGTAAATACACTGTCTAATGCGAGGTAATATGTCCTGAGACGTACGCAAGGTTAGACTGGCAGGCTGAGCGACAGGCAGGCGCTCAAGTACTCTATCGGGGGCGCCGCTATTGGCCGCTGCAACCACGTGTTCCACTGTGGCGCCCTCACTCTAAATGCGGGCCAGGAGGCGCGCACCGCCACAGATTACGGGGCGATGGTGCAGAGACCTCTATGGGTCTTCGACGTCCATGACGTCTGGCGGGGATTCAAATACCGCGGCGCGCGGTACCAGAAATAACCCAGCCTGCGTGGTTTCAGAGGTGCCGCTTCTTCGTTCCTCTCACCTGCGTCCATTATTTTCAGAGTTCGGAAGTATTATCCGGTTATCCTTCCGGCCCCTACTACAATAGCGGCCGGCCGTCACCCTATTGTGCTCCAGAGATCAGGTGCCACAACATCTGTCAAGCTACTTCCCGTGTTTATGGTTCAAATGGCTCTGAGCACTATGGGACTCAACTGCTGAGGTCATTAGTCCCCTAGAACTTAGAACTAGTTAAACCTAACTAACCTAAGGACATCACAAACATCCATGCCCGAGGCAGGATTCGAAGCTGCGACCGTAGCGGTCTTGCGGTTCCAGACTGCAGCGCCTTTAACCGCACGGCCACTTCGGCCGGCTTCCCGTGTTTAAACAGGACCAACACCTGTGTGGGCCTTCCACCCAGAGCTTGAGTTCTGTCTGCTGTTTCATCTCCACTGGCGTTCCAACCTCTACTAGTATAGGCAATCATTCATTACGCCGTTTTTATAATAAAGTCACTCCGTCACCTTTCATGCAATAAGCGTTAACAATTATGTGACAGGTTGTACGTGTATATATGAATATATAAAGGAGACTGACATTGACACGTACATCTTGTAAATGCTACCTAATTGTGTTTGTAGATCACGGCAAAGTACGTTGATGAGTTCCTGTAAGGTGCGAAATTATAGCCACCTTACACTCTAACATGATTTTATTAATGCAAGGTTAGTATTAGTGACTAGAAACGATAATAGGAATTTGGGGACAATCAAAGGCGAAGTTATAAGGTCAAGGTCATGGGTCACCGTTCTGATACAGGTCTCCTTCAAGGCTGAGTGTCGAAGTTCACATTGACCTGAGACCTTGGAGGAGGACAATATCGGAGGTCATTGGTCAAAGTTCTCCTGGCACAAGTGGTCTAATGTTCTTTAAAAGTTAGCCACTTGACTTTATCTGATGTGTCGGCAGCTGGGCCAACACCTTGTAAATAGAGGTGGCTTAAAGGGCACGCGAGACTAACGCAGACGGGCGTGAAGTACTGGAACAGGATACGTAATTAATGCTATGAAGAAAAGAACGGAGCTTCTCATATACTTATCTTTAATGTCTTCTTGTACATCTCTATGGTGAACACAAGTGAGACTCTAATTACAATCACTGTAAGGCTAATGGCGCCTTGCTAGTTCGTAGCCATTAACTTAGCTGAAGGCTATTCTGTCTCTCGGCTAATGAGAGAGAAAGGCTTCGTACGTCTAGTCGCTAGCTCTGTCGTCCGTACAACTGGGGTGAGTTCGAGTCAGTCTCTCGAGACCTGCCTTGTGGTGGCGCTAGGTTTGCGATCACACAGTGGCGACACGCGGGTCCGACATGTACTACAGGACCGCGGCCGATTTAAGCTACCACCTAGCACGTGTGGTGTCTGGCTGTGACACCACATTATCACTAATGTTAATAATCTGTCATAATTAGTGAAATAAATCACTTGTCACTTTGTCACCGTTATCAACAAATTGAACCTGAAGTCCTTCCAGGACGATTAAACACATTCCTGAGTTGTTAATACCCTCACCAATTTATTTCAATAACAAAATATAATTTTAATGTTCACTGTTGAGATCTGTATAATTTCAATAGCTGTTTTAATATTACATATTTTGTATGAATAGCGTAAAGTGCAATGTGTAGCTGCAATGGATGGGATGGCAGACATAGTTCTAGATGGGTCAGTTCATTTTCTATTATTGTAATAAATATTTAATGTTCGGTGTATATGTATATAGTGTTAGGAATTTTATATGTTTGTTGTTGTAACCGCGTCAGGAATGGCAGTGGAGTTGCTGCTAACGAAAATGTGGCAGGACCTAACGGGAGCAGCCAGCGAACAAACAAGACAGACGAATGGAAATGCAAGGACAAGCATAACAACAGACAACCAAGCAATACACCAAGATCAACAACAAAGTATTAAGCAATGGGTCACAAGAGATAACCGCACGAAATGGGAAGTAAGCACATGCAATGTAAACACGATGTCTTTAAGTGAGATATCAACCAACTCAACACGAATACCAGACTACCTCGCTGAGTGAGAGGCAGGGTACGTCGCTATTGACCACTGGAACCACGTGCTCCACAGTGGTGCCCTCACGTTAGACTCGGGGCCAGGAGCGCGTACAGCCAAAGCTTACGGCGCGACTGCTGCAGAGACCTCAAATGGTCATCGAGTTCCATGCCATCTGGGGAGGATTCGAAACCCATGGAACTTGGTACCAGATCCCTCCCTCTTGAAACTTGCGCGTAGGGGCGAAATCGCCCTGGACGGTGCTGCGGTGGCCGGCAGATGGGAGAAGATCCGGGCTCGTCAACTGCCATTGCCTAGGAGGAAGGGATGTACGACGTGTCCATGGCGGCCGACCCAAATGCCAGGGTCTCAAAGGGATCCTCTGATCCACCTCGGGGTGGGGAGGGCCAGCAGCAAGCTCGCCGGGAGGCAGCAACTGGGGGCAGTGGCGGCGACTCAAGCACCACATCTGTGCCTGAAACAGATAGTGTAGGAGGGGGTGGTGGCGGGAGCCCCGCAGGGATACGCAGGCGGCGCTCAAACCCTTTCGACGATTGCACTGACGTCACGCACCAACCATCGGCCGTGACGACCGTGGCAGGCATCCAACCTGCCTTCCCCACTTACACCTCCAGCGTGGCTGTGTGGGCCCACGTGTAACTCTGAGAGGGCCGGGTGGGGGTGGGGGGGGGGGCAGCATCAGCAAATGTAGCAGGGCTGCAGATGTCGCCCATGGAGGAGCTCCACCGTACTATGTCCATCAATTGGCAAGGTGCGATATGTGCTGAAGAACAGGGTGACCGTCTTTGTCAACTGTTGTTTAAATGTGTGGACAAGCCACTCTGCTGAGCCATTGTAGGAAGGGTGCAAAGGTGGGCTATGGATATGTTGGATACCGCTGCCTGACAGAAGTCATGGAAGGAGGATGCTGTGAATTGGGGGCCATTATCAGAAATGAATGAATGAGGCCATCCCTCAATGGCGAGGCCCTGGGCCAGGGCCATGAGTGTGGCCACTGTGGTGGTGGATGCCATACGGATGACATATGTGAATTGGGAGTAGGCATCAATGACAAATAACCACCGTGAGAAAATGATCGAGAAAGGTGGTAGACAGAGGGAGCAATGCCCGTCAAATACAGTGAGTGGTATAGAACTTCCCATTTAAACGTTTCCAAGTCTGTTTTGACGGGTTTGCGACAGTTGGCGAAAGCTTGGTACGTTTGAGCCGAACACTGGAAAGCAAATGGCCACAGTACAGCGAAGGACTTGAAAACGTGATCTTGCAGCATGGCTGTTCTCGACCAAGTATCTTCTGTGATTGTTCCTGTCGGTGTCAGTCGCTTCGAAAAGCTTCCCACTTCCACCGCCATGCCGGTCTTCGACGTCAAAATCACCGTTCTTGAAGCGCTGAAACAATTCTCTACAAGTACTTCCAGTAATAGGTACGTCACCACAGATCTTACTTACTTGCTTACTCCCTGGCCTTACAGCCCGTGTAGGGCCTTGGCCTCCTGGACAATCTCCATCCACTCTTCTCTGCTGGCTGCCTCGGCTCTCCATCTTCTGACTACCACTCCTCTCAAGTTCTCCTCCACGTTGTATAGCGATCTGGTCCTTGGTCTGCCCCTTACACGGCGTACACCTGGTTTTCCTTTGAAAATTTTGTCGACTATTCTGTTCTCCACCATTCTTTCTACACGTACCAACCAACATAGTCTATTACTCTTTACTTCCGTCGCTATATCTGGTTTGTTACCCAACTCTCTGATCTCTTTATTATTTCTGTTTTGCCAAAGCCCCCTATCATTCTGTACCCCGTAGATGTTCGTAAGTATCTTCCTTTCTCGTCACTGGAACAATTCTTCCTCATTTTGCGTCATTGTCATCGCCAAAGGTCTCACTATTGCACGACACGCAGTCAGCTTAAGATTCATACTAAGGATTATTGCTTTAAATACTTTAATCAGTGCAAAGTATCTCGGCCCACCAGCTGCAATCCTTTTATGTATTTCTTCTCTCATATCTGTATTCTCAGTTATCAGTGATCCAGGATATTTAAAGCTCTCACAGTGATCATATTCATTCCCGTTCAAAGTCATGCTTCTTTCTCCTTCACTGTACGTTTTCCTAGATGTTGACATATGCTTGGTCTTTGACTCATTACTTGTCAGCCCCACCTCCATTCGATATTTTTCTAATTTTTCAAGCTTTTCTCCCAGGTCCTGTTTCCTCCTGGATAACAATTCAATATATCTGCACATGCAAGACCGTGCGGCACTCTATTAAACAGTGTTCCCACAGGGTTGCCGCTTTGTGTCTTTCGCATTATCCTCTCCAAGGTGACATTAAACAGAATATTGGACAGTACATCACCATGCCGAAATCCTCGGTTACCTTCAAATGGCTTTAGCAATGTGCCCTCAACCTTCGCTCTGGATACTTTCTTCTCAAGTCATATGAACTAGCCTTATTAGTTTGTTGGGTACTTCTGCCTCTTTCATTGCCTTCTGGAGTTGATTCCTTTCGATATTATCGTAAGCTTGTTTGAAATCAATAAACAGCTGGTGGAAATCTCGTCGCTTTTACTCAAGTTATTAGTCGGCCAGCAATGATTTTTCCTAATACTTTATATACTATGCAGAGCAGATCAATTCCTCTACAATCCGCACAGTCAGCTTTGTCATGTTTCTTATGAGTAGGGCGGAGTGTTGCTGTATTCCATTATTCCGCCATATTTTTCTTCCACTATATTTCCACTATAATCTCATGTAAAACCCTTATCAGTTTTTCTCCGCCATATTTTATCATTTCTGCTGTAATATTGTCTTCTCCTGGAGCTTTATTGTTTTTAAGAGTCTTGATACTACCTTTAACTTCTTGAAAAATGGTTCAAATGGCTGTGAGCACTATGGGACGCAACTGCTGAAGTCATTAGTCCCCTAGAACTTAGAACTACTTAAACCTAACTAACCTAAGGACATCACAAACATCCATGCCCTAGGCAGGATTCGAACCTGCGACCGTAGCGGTCTTGCGGTTCCAGACTGCAGCGCCTTTAACCGCACGGCCACTTCGGCCGGCTAACTTCTTCCATTGTAGGTTCTCGACTGATTTCTGATACTCCTCTGTTTAACTCCTGCTCCACCTCTTCTACGATACCAGCATCAACATCACCTTCGTTTTCCGTTTCTGTATTCAGCAGTTCACTGAAATACTTTACCCATATGATTAAAATCTGATCTTTTCCTCTAATCAGGTTTCCCTCTTTATCGTTACGGGAAACTGCTCCGAGTTATAATCCTTTCTTTATATCGTTCACCCTCATATAGATTTTCCTTGTTTCGTGAGCAGCTTTTTCCTCTTCTAACTCATCAATCCACTGTTTTTCAAATTCTCTCTTTTTCCTCTTGCATTACTTACGTGCTCCCCTTCTCTTGTCCTGGGGTTCTTTTATAGTAATTCTTGTTCCCCTCTCCAGCATTCTTCTTATTGTCTCATTCCTCTCTTCTGTCTTCCATTCCAGCTGTCTCATGTGGTATACATTTGGGTATTGCAGAAAGATGGGAAATGGTCACTCTTGTCTGATCTTCGGTTTCATTAAGTCTATTTGTCAAAATAGTTTTATACTATTGTTTTGTATTTTCATCATTTCTGAACTTGGTATCATAAAACCTTGGCACAGTGAAGCTGCAAAATACGTTTCGCTGACTGTCGCTGTATTGTGGCCATTCCAGGGTTGGGCTCAAACGCATCGACTGCTTTCGATAACTATCTCCTGATAGTGTTCCGTCGGTTCCAGTAGCTACGAAAAGCTTCTCTCTTCCAGCTCCGTCCTGGTAATCGACGACAAAATCACCGTTTCTGAAGCGCTGAAACAATTCTCTGCAAGTTGTTTCACTAATAGGTAACTCGACATAGATCAGGACAAGGATTTGTTCGCTATGTTTGTAAGAAGGCGTGTATTTCAAAGAGGAGTTTTGTAGGAAAAAAGGAAACGTTTATAACTCAAAACGTGATGACAGTCCGCAGCTCATGGTCGTGCGGTAGCGTTCTCGCTTCCCGCGCCCGGGTTCCCGGGTTCGATTCACGGCGGGGTCAGGGATTTTCTCTGCCTCGTGATGACTGGGTGTTGTGTGCTGTCCTTAGGTTAGTTAGGTTCAAGTAGTTCTAAGTTCTAGGGGACTGATGCCCACAGATGTTAAGTCCCATAGTGCTCAGAGCCAGTTGAACCAGTTGTGATGACAGTTTGCCTTGCTATAACAAATAATAAAAATTTAATTGTTAAATTTTTGGGTACGTTTCTCTTTTATTTAGATTGTAGTGACTTTTCTCAAATGTATAATTAATATACTTTCACTGTATGATTATTTTCTTTCCATTTTCGTACCTAAACTGTTAATATAGCTCTGTAATGTACCTTAAATATTTCTTCAGTGTATGGTTATTTTTGTATTGCTGTAGTTAATATTAATGACTTAGATGTATGATCAATATTCTCAATAAATATAGCATTGCACAATACAAAAATGCTGTTTTTTAATTTCTGTCAACTCGTAGTTGCTCTTAATTTTAAGTGATTTCCCTAAATCGTTTCAGGCAAATGCCGGGATGGTTCCTTTGAAAGGGCACGGCCGATTTCCTTCCCAATCCTTCCCTAACCCGAGCTTGCGCTCCGTCTCTAATGACCTCGTTGTCGACGGGACGTTGAACACTAACCACCACCACCATTTTAATTTTAATATTTGCCCCTAAATAAATTTACTGACAACTAGTTCTGCGTAGTTTAGTTAGAACGCGTTCTTACTAGTTGAAACTAGTTGATACTTACAGCCTTAGTTACAACTAAAATTTACTACTGGTCAAAAGCGAAAGTCATTTAAAACTAGTTTTAACTAGGCAAAACGCGTTTTGACGAAGTGGCTCAGTATAAACTAGTAAGATGCGTTGTAATTAAAAACCAGTTTTGACTGTAACATATGTATGTATGTATGTATCTATGTATGTATATAGCTCAGAGTCATCAGAATTGTTACTGTAAAAATCTTTGGAATTGGAGCTGTTGAATTTAGATTCTAAGTGCGCACAGTCGATCAGAATTACTGGAAAAGCTATGCTACCGGGACTGTGGAATTTAGTGTGGAGGTACTTTTTTACTATAACTAGTTTTTAGCGTAGATTAAAAAAAAGGTTCCAATGTTACTGGAAAAAAATTGTAAAAAGTATTCTCAACCAGTGTTACTGTTGTAGCATGTAAATCTGCACCGGAATAGAAGAGTCAAGTTGTACCTCACGAATACTATATTGTACTTCAGGAAATATATTGTACCTCAACAACTATGTTGCATTTTTTTTCGTTTATTCAATTGACACAAATACGTCACCATACATCTTTATTCTTATTATTTACAAAAAAAAAACCCTGTTGCCTACTGCGTTTATATATATATATATATATATATATATATATATATATATATATATATATATATATATATATATATAAACGGCTGTCTGGCCACAAATGACATAAGTTTTGCTGAATATGAGTGTTATTAAAGAGGTGAAGTTTAAGGCGGAAGGTAACGAAATATATAGAATGTCTGCTTGGAATTATGCCAATCACGCAGCACGAATTGGGTTATGGGAGCAGGAGGCACGTAAACGTGTCCGATTCCAAAGGCATACAGCAGACATGTCTAAAATTATATCTCTGCTGCTTGAAGAAACTCGCAGACGTAGTATCTGGTTAAAAATGTACAATGTCGGAGCGGGAACAGTGTTGAAAAAAGAACAAAAGGCTGCAAAGAAAAAAATCAATTATTTCTCATCCAACTAAAAAGTAATTTTACATTTTCATAAGCAAACACATCGTCTTTTACTCCTTGAGTCGTTGGAGAGCAGGACACCCGTAGAATTCCATGTCCTGAATAGCAACAAACTTGAGGATCGTATCCTACCCTCTCAAGAAGATGATGGTATCTGTGTGGCTGAATAACCGAAGCGACGTCACCATATCTTTATAGGTTATGCCAGGATCATCCCAATGAATTCCAACGGTAGAAACGTGTTAACTACTTTGCACTGTTCTGTGTCTTAGCGCACTTCACATCCTTTAAAGACCTCGGTGACGCTTTATTTGCTGAGAATGTCTATTATTCCGGCATCTTCTCTGTACGCTACGAATGCAACATCTTTAAATATGAACTGTCTACGCTCACCGTTATAGAAACCCTGAGCGTCTGCAATGATGTTCACGCCTTCAGATGCCATTTTGGAATGCTCTAGCTATGGCGCAGCACCTGTTCATTTATACAGCTCGTTGCACAACGCCTGTGAGCGGGCAGTAGTTGATCACACGGTCATTTAGAACTAGAGCATACATTGCAGTGTGTTCTGGGAAATCTGCTGAAGATTTAAATTCAATACATACATCTGGTCGAAATGTAATTGTCTCGTTCTGTTTCGAGCGGTCTATTACGATGATCGGTGATTGGTTTCTTACTACGAAAAGAAGGGGATGTCTACTCAGTCCACAGAAGTCCAAAGAGCTAACATACATGTGATATGCTAGACTGTATAAATTTCATCCCACTGCAGGTGTAAATTGTCATATGGGTAGAATTCTCAATTCAGGTAGAGTCTGGCGTTAGTTAAACCGCAGTTGTCGAATGCAGTGAAATCATTTGATATATTTCCTCTTCTGTCAGTCTGAAAATCAAGGTGTCTGTAGATGTGAACAGGTTTTAATACTCCATGTTTGTCTGCTTGCAGTAGGTAACACTGGATACTCGAAAACCCCCCACGAGCGAAATGTCAGTGACAGAAATGTACCGGAATTCAGTTCTTTTAAAAGCTTCAAACGCTCCTCGTCTGATACACTGATGTGGGGCATATTCCATATTATCTTGCTGTGACCATATTCTCCTCTTATGTATGAGTTATTATCCGTTGCACTCCGTACCAGAATGTGTTCCTGTTTAGCATTTATAATAATCGGCCTCATGTCCTAAAAGTAGCCCATAAGCGTTTTTAGAGGAATGCATGCAGAAAATCGCTTGTACTGTGCAGCTGGTCTACCCTCCAGATCGTCTATGAATCAACCCACATTTTCTAAAGCATTGACGCAGTCCTTCCCTGTAGTTAATCCATTTATTATTCAGAAAAGTTTTGATGGCATTGCTGGCCCTGTGAAATCCTGGTTTCGTCTGCATAATGGTACTTTGCTTTTGGAAACCAATAGTGATTTTCAAGCTCAACAACTGTTCATAGATTCTCTCCTCCATGTCTATCCTGTTTATGTTGATGCCCATCGAACACTGAATTCTTCGTATGGTGCTATATACACCTCGCTGCTTGATGATCTGACCGAGGGAGAAATCTAACTTACGTCTCTGATCAGGACTTCACTGCAGTGCATCGAGTAAAGAAAAAGATTGATGCCACCTTGGTTCCAATGTGCATCCCCTTTTCTCACTTTTGGTCGAGTATTGCTTCCATTGTAATGACCTTATAGCCTACTTCGATCTTCAATCAGACAGTACATTCCAAACCCGATGCTTTGCTACCAATGTCAACGTTACAAACAAGCACGAATTTCCTGTAAAAACACAGCCTAATGTGTTACTTGTGGTAGGGATACACACGAAAGCAGTTGCTCGCCTCCTTCTCCCTACTGCATCAATGATAACAGAGACCGTGTCGCCTCATCCCGAGAATTTCACATATATCTCGATGAGCGGTCAACCCAGGAGATATGGGTGGAGGAAAAAGTAGTATACCCTCTGACATGCAAGATGTTGGCAACTCGAAAGCCCTGTGTTTTAGCATCTAACACTTACGGTAATGTTCTTGCTACACCTCGTTGCATGAAGGATATCCCATGCGGCCTTGCGACCTCAAATTCAGCAGTGCGGTTACCAAGTCGCCCAGTGTCGCGGTAGCGTCCCAGTCTCCTTCTCTTCCAGCTGTGCACCAAGTCACCAAAACTTCGCCCACGGCAGTGAAAACGCACGCCTCATAACCAGCACGCCAGAAAGAACAAAAGGAACATTCCCGCAAAGACTTCTTACCTCCTTCCAGCCACAAAACCGATTCATCTACGTATCGCAAAGGCTCTAAAAAAATCAAACAACGGTCTTCCCTTCGCCGACTCTAAGATCGTCTTCAAAGGTGTCGGCGCGAGATAGAGGTCGGCCGGGCGACGCTGTTTCGCCGGTGCGCACCACCAAAAGTTTTTCTGTCCTGGAATCCGCAGGCCGACCCAGAGAGAATGCCGATGACTCTGCACCCTGCAGCAGTGAGTCTTCTGAGACGTGGTGCGCCTTTTATCGCACACCAGCTCTTTGGCGCCACATTATCGATTACCTGGCTGCACTAGGATCTTCGGTTCTGTTGTGATCTCGCGGGTGTTTCTCACGCTCGTGGCAGGTGGTATTGGACTCGCGTCGAGGAGCAAGGACGTGCTTGCGCGGACGAAAGAGGGAAACATGCGCGCTCGGCCAGCAGCGGGACGGCGGGTCTACCTCGTAAGGCGTCCCGAGTTTGTGGCGGACCTGCCTGATGTCAACTCCGGGCGCTGTTCGTCGCATTCCTTTGGTGCCTGTTTTCTCGGAGAGACCCATCCCTGGAGACCATCTCGAACAACGCTCTCCATCGAAGGTGTAAGTGATTTTGGTGCCTTCGTTTCGTTGAACGATTTGCGTTGCAGCGAGTGTACTTGTTGCTTGGTTGTCCTCATGTAAGTCTTGTTGAAGTACGACCAGCCGGCAGAGAGTAGCTGCTGGTCCCCACGCAGTTACACAATTTCCTTTTAAAAATCCGTTGGTTGGATTACTATTAAGAAGGTGTGTATATTTTTTTGGGGGACGGTATCCAGAAGTTTATGTGTAGTCTGTATGAGATTTTCACTGTATTTTGGTTGCCATCAAATCGACGTACCTTGTGTATTGCTGGAAAATTTGAGTCACTTCTATTGAAAGCGCTTACTCAGTTATCAGTAAAGACTCGTATCTTGTAAAGCTAGTCATTTGTACGTAGTTCCTTTATATACGTGCATTTATTTGAAAGCACTCCGTTATTAGTACACCTATAACTACATCTACTTGGTTACTCTGCTATTCAGAATAAAGTGCCTGCCGGAGGATTCAATGAACCAGCCTCAAGCTGTCTCTCTAACGTTCTACTTTCGAACGGCACACGGGAAAAACGAGCACTTAAAATTTCCTGTGCGAGCCCTGATTTTTCTTATTTTATCGTGATGATCATTTCTCCGTATGAAGGTGGGTGCCAACAGAATGTTTTCGCAATCGGAGGAGAAAACTGGTGATTGCAATTTCATGAGAAGACCCCGTCACAACGAAAAACGCCTTTGTTTTAATGATTGCCACTCCAATTCACTTATCATATCTGCGGCACTATCTCATCTATTTCGAGATAATACAAAAAGAACTGCCCTTCTTTGTACTTTCTCGATTTCATCCGTCAGTCCCACCTGATGCGGATCCCACACCGCACAGTAATACTCCAGAATAGGGCGGACAAGCGTAGTGTAAGCAGTCTCTTTAGTAGACCTGTTGCACCTTCTAAGTGTTCTGCCAATGAATCGCAGTCTTTGGTTTGGCCTACCCATAATATTATTTATGTGATTGTTCCAATTTAGGTTATTTGTAACTGTAAATTCAACTAAATACTGAGGGATTACAGCCTTCAGATTTGTGTGACTTATCGCGTATTCGAAATTTAGCTGATTTCTTTTAGTACTCATGTGGATAACTTCACACTTTTGCTTATTCAGGGTCATTTGCCACTTATCGCACCATATAGGTATCGTATTTTAAACATTTAGCAAGTCGTTTTGATCATCTGATGACTTTACAAGACGGTAAATGACAGCATCATCTGCAAACAATCTGTGGCGGCTACTCAGATTGTCTCCTATGTCGTTAATATAGAACAGGAACAATAGAGGGCCTATAACACTTCCTTGGTGAACGCCAGATATTACTTCAGTAAGGAGAAACACCCCGCTTCTAGATACCACCCAATTTTTCTCACCAGCTGTTTTTCCAAGGTGATGGAACGTATACTTCATGCCCGGTTGGTGTGGTGGCTGGAGCCTCGCAATTTACTAACAACTGCAAAATGTGGATTTCGAGCGCGCCGTTCTGCAGGTGAGGATCTCATCAAGTTGTCAACCTATGTTATGACTGATTTTCTGTGGAAATACCAGACTGGCTGAGGTTTTTTTTTTTTTAATTTTTTATTTGGAGAAAGCCCACGACACTTTACGGAGGACTGGTACCTCCTTACTTTATACACATGGGACCTCCGAGGTCGCCTGCCCCATTTTCTTTGGGAATTTTTAAAAGATAGAGTTCTCAAGGTCCGTGTGGGTTCTGCCCTGTCGGGTACGTTTATCCAGGAAAAAGCAGTACGTCAGGGCTCCTCCTGAACGTCGTCCTCTTCACTACAGCCACAGACCCTAGCATGGCCTGTCTCCCGCCCAGCATTCCTGGCTCCATTTTCGTCAACGACTTTGCGGTCTGTTGCAGTTCTCCACCCACCTGCCTCCTTGAGCGGCGTCTTCAGCGGTGTTTCGATCGTGGAGCATCGACAATGGCTTTCGCTTTTCCACTGACAAACCCGTTTGTACGAATATCTGGCGGCGCAACGCGTTTCTTCCACCGTCTTCACATCTTGAGCCAGTTTCTCTTCCATTCGCTGAAACTACCAAATTCCTGGGGCTCATACGTGATAGAAAACTTTCCTGGTCCTCCGACACGTCTTACCTGGATGCTTGCTGCCCCTCAGTGTCCTAGGTGTCCTCAGCACTACTTCCTGGGGAGCGGATCGGACGACCCTACTCGATTTGTGCCGATCCCTTTGTCCGTTCGAAACCAGATTATGGCTGTTTATGCATCTGCACATCAATTCAACTTACGCCGCCTAAATACAATCGACCATCATGGAATCCGTTTGATCAATGGCATCTTTTACACTAGCCCAGTTGAGTTTCTCTGTGCAGAAGCTGGCAAACTACTGCTGTCATACCGGCGTGATCTGCTACTCAGCAGATACAGATGCTCTTTGTCTACCATGTCCGTCCACCCTTTCTATGCCGCCTCCTTCGATGACTCCTTCGACTGCTGGTATGGGGAGCATCCCACTTCTCTTACCTCCTGAAGTTAACTTTCGGCTAGTGCTCCGGCAGATTAACTTCACGCTCTCTCCCACGTTCTCGATGGGTGTGATCCCGTAACCACCTTTGTATCGTATGGCGTCTCGTGTTCAACTTCATTCGCTTTCTAAGGAAACCACTCTGGATTCGCTGCAAGTTCCTCGACTATCGCACAGAACATTGTGTACACTGATGTCTCTCGGACAGACCATGGTGTCGGGTGTGGCTTCGTAATGGCCACCGACGATTCTGGAACACTCCTCAGCATTCACAGCAGCGCCCCGAATCGGGCCATGCAGTGCATCCGGTGACACAGGCTTTTAATTGTGTCATCTCCTCAGCCTGTGTGTGCTGTACACAGTCCATCCCTTAGCGCAGCAGGTCCAAGAAAGCCTCTAGTTGCTCACTCTAGATGGGGCCACTGTGATGTTTATGTGGGTTCCTGGTCACGTCGAGCCTGCTGACGCTGCTGCCATGGATGCAGTCCTCCTGCCTGGGCCCGCAGGTTCTTCCATTCGTTGTGACGGTCTCCGTGTTGCCATCTGCGAGCAGGTGGTGTCCCTGCGGCATCACAGCTGGTCTCCACTTCACGGGAACCAGCTTCGGGGAATTAAGCCTCTCCCAGCGGCTTGGGCGACCTCCTCTCGGTACCCTCTTCGTGAGGAATCATTTTAGCTGGGTTGCGTATCAGGCTCTGTCTTTTGAGGTATCGCTATTTGTTAAGTGGTGCTCCCCCACCACTTCGGTCAGGAAATGAGGACGAATGTCCTTTTCTAAGCACTTACGTTCTACCGTATGTTTGCCATCTGAGTTATCGGCCGTTTTAGCGAAGACGCCCGGGCTGTCGACTGCGTTTTATTTTTTATTCGTCGTAGCGTTACGCTGAAGGACATTTAATCTTTAGTTCAGCACCTCCCTTGTCTCTATGGCGTATTATGTGGACCTTTCACCAAAAGAAAGTTCTTGTTCTTAGCTCTCTTTCCTTCCATCGATTGGGCTTGACGTGGAATCGTTTTTAACTTTTTTTCTTATTAGTATTCTAAGGTTTTGAGATGGTTGGATATGACCTTCGTTTGTGATACTGATATTTGTTTTTGCAGCATGAAACAAAACGCAATCAGCTGTCACATCGCCTACCCCTACAATCAAGTTGATTTGCATCAGCTCTATCTCGTTACAAAACACACATCTGCACCGACACACATCATTTGAAAATATTACATTGACTTTACACAAGATAACTGCAGCTTCTAAAACTGGCCAATTATTACAGCCAGTGTGTGATTCTGGAATATGTCATGTCAAAATTTCACTGGTTATTCTCCACGAGTGTGATTCACATTGTAGTTCCCCACAGATACTGGTAATCCACCGTTATATATAGTTACCAAAATCAATTTGTCACAACACCCTCCAGTGAATGCCACAACACTGTCTAGAAAGCAGTCCAGTATGCTAATATTGACATAGTAGTACTTAATTCTCGGACTGTAATCCTTTGGCAGCACTTTACATTCCGTAATTTTCACACAAGTCGAGTCTAGTCACAATTTCAGCTGATCCCATAACGTGTCGAAGAGAAAGGTTTGACCAAAGTTACCGTGAAATATTCATGTTACATACGCATAAGCTCTGCCACAAAAGCACATAGGGAGCCATTCAACTCCCAAGACGCTACCCAGCTTCAAAGTGTCAGGAAAGGGAACAAACATCACGAACTACGATTTCTTCCACATGGCAGCAGTGAGCATTCAGGTTTAGAATTTGAAAGCGGTTAATAAATATCTGTTCTAGTTTTGCACTACAGTATCTCCCTAGCTGTGTGACAACTGATCAGCATATCACTGGCAAACAACTACAGTTACCAACACACAAGCTAACCTGCTTCCTCTATTCATACAGTCCCTGAATACGGTTTTTCTCGTGATCATTCATTCATACATCTACATCGCAGTATAACACTAATGTCAAGTAAAGCTGTCCTGTGTACCCATGGATCAGTCACATCTCTAACACTGGCTACTGTACAGAAAGTGGCGCAATGTCCACTCTGAAACACACCAGTGTAGTTCCATATCAGGCATGGATGGTTTTGCAAAGTGTACAATACGAATGCTCTGCTTGATCGTTTATGAGGCGATTATGTATATTCTCGCAATTAAGATTGTCTTCTATTCTGGTGGAGTTACATCAAGTACACCACATGTAAATTCTTGAGTATCAGATAAAAAGTGCCCTACATAGAACACCACACATTCTCCGCTCAAAGACTGAATCGTGCAGTATCGTTTACAAAGTACCATTGCAATATTAATGAAACTTGTGTTAGCGTTACTGACGGCTCTGCAAAATTATTCAACAGTTTAGAAAGTGTTCAAAATCTGACACCAGCCACAAACAGGTTCATTCATTTCACATACTGGAGAAGTGTGTTTCGTAGGCATGCCTATGACACTAAGGTGCAGATGTGAGCACTACGCCAACGTTGGTGCTGCCACCCATTGGCAGCTCTGTGAAACTGCAGCTGCTCTGGGCGGATGCTGAGAGTATGCTGCACTACAATCTAAGTTTAGCGTCACCACTTATTAACAATTATATTTCACAGTAGTTGATTGACAGATTAGCGCTTGGTAAGTGTTGTGCCCTTTGTCACGGCACAGCAAAACAAAGCCCGAGTCGAGACATGTTTGAAGCGATATGATAACGACAGATGCAGCTTCTTAGTGTCCTTGGAATGTACTTGCTTCGGCGGTACGTATACTAAAATTCAAAGGATACAGAGAAGATTAGCATGGCCCCTATACCAGGCGCAAAATCGTGAACCATTACACATTGTTTTCGCAACGTCACTCTCTGACGTAAAGATGTCTGAGGATATAAGTAGGTGATGAGAGACAAGTTTCACTTCATATTTGCACTCATTTGTGACTACCTACGCCCTACATTTACGCAGGTCTCGTCTACTTACCTTTATTCACAATATATGATGACAATACTGCCAGTCAACCTTTCACTCACCACAGTGTGCATTACAAACTTGTACTCTAATGGCAAGACAGGAAGCGCTACAAAACCGCAATTACACTGTGCACACAGACACAGCTACTCGTCACTGGCTGCACTCAGCTGTGTGGCGGCAGTCGTCTCGGGTGGTGGAGAGGCGTACAGAGTGGGTTTGTGGTGAAGAGGCGTACAAAACAGGTTTCGGTAGTGTTGATAGAGCAACATATTGAAAAGGTTCTCCTGTCATTTGTCTTCATGTAGGGGGCTGCGGTCTAGGGGCTGGTGTCAGTTGACAGGTAACCATGGTACTGAGTTTTAGAATTATTCGACAGAGAAATGAACATACGACTGAGGAATACTGGGTGAGCCAATAGATCTGTTATAGGGCGTGGGAAAAGGCCCAATTCGAATCAGAGTTTCGTCTTGAGTACTGTTGGAGTGGAAGTGTACCTGATGGCTATTTTTATGGGGTGTGGTGTTTCTTCATGTGGATATAGGGGTGTGGTTTGTTGGGGAAGGGGGGTGGTTGTGGTGTTGCGTGAGGTAGTGTGTGTATTTTTGTTTGTTTGTTTGTGGTTTTATGGGTCTGTATGCACTGCTTTCCGGGCGGGAAGGCGTGCCGGTCCCTTGCACGAATCCTCCCGGCAGATTAGTATCGAGGTCTGGTGTGCCGGCCAGTCTGTGGATGGTTTTTAAGGCGGTTTTCCATCTGCCTCGGCGAATGTGGGCTGGTTCCTCTTATTCCGATTCAGTTACACTGTGTCGGCGATCGCTGCGCAAACACTGTCTCCAAACACGCGTACACCATCATTACTCTCCCACACAAACATTGGGGTTACACTCGTCTGGTGTGAGACGTTCCTGGGGGGGGGGGGGGGGTCCACTGTGGGACAAACCGCACAATGACCCTAGGTTCGGTGTGGGGCGGCGGTGGGGTGAGTGGACTGCTGTAGCCTGTTGTGGGGTTGTGTACCAGTGAGGGCTCGGCGGGGACGGAGCCTCTCCGTCGTTTCTAGATCCCCAGTTCCATACAACACAATGCGTCTGTATACGTGTGTATTTGTGGGAGTGTGAGAGTGCGAGTGAGGGGGAGGGGGGGGACAGGAGGGAGAGAGAGAGTGGGAGAGTGTGAGAGTGAGAGAGAGTGTGTGAGAGTGCGAGTGAGGGGGAGGGGGGGACAGGAGGGAGAGAGAGAGTGGGAGGGTGGGAGAGTGAGAGAGAGTGTGTGAGAGTGCGAGTGAGGGGGAGGGGGGGGACAGGAGGGAGAGAGAGAGTGGGAGAGAGAGTGGGAGAGTGGGAGAGAGAGTGGGAGAGTGGGAGAGAGAGTGGGAGAGTGGGAGAGAGAGTGGGAGAGTGGGAGAGAGAGTGGGAGAGTGGGAGAGAGAGTGGGAGAGTGGGAGAGAGTGGGAGAGAGAGTGGGAGAGTGGGAGAGAGAGTGGGAGAGTGGGAGAGAGTGGGAGGGAGAGGGGGGGAGAGGGGGGAGAGGGGGGAGAGGGGGGAGAGGGGGGAGAGGGGGAGAGGGGGAGAGGGGGAGAGGGGGGAGAGGGGGAGAGGGGGAGAGGGAGAGGGAGAGGGAGAGGGAGAGGGAGAGGGAGAGGGAGATATGGGGAATCAGTCTAGGTGTAGGCACGAGTTCATTCTTTTATTCTAAGTGTAATAACTTTTGGGTTTTTTATGTATATTTTATTGATTTTAAGTGTGGGATTTTTGTTTACTGTTCCTTTCAGTATTTTAAGTTTGTTGGTGTTTGGGATACCACCTGTTGTTATTTTGGGGGAAGGGTTATTGGGATCCTGGTACCGAACTGAGTTAATCACGTCAACTGGATATGGGAATATCGGCTCCTGTAGATGAGAGGGAGGGGGGGGGGGAGGGCTTTATTGATATCCTGGTCCAAGGATCAAAGGTGCTGTTCTATTTTTAATAAACATTGATCCACTTTCCTCCTCCCATGATCTAATTAAGAAACATAAATCACAGCAAGAGATAGATCTAATTAATTTACTTTGATCCACTTACGCAATGTTCTTGTGCAGATCGATTAGTTTTTATGGTGTTGTGAGGTTTTAGTTTTTGGCAGTTTTGAGTGGTCTTTCCAGATGTTGCGTACTAATAGGTGTTTCCCGCATTTGTTTTACTAGTTTTATTAGGTTTTGTGAATGTTGGGGACCGGGTTTTATTTGTAATTTCGCATGTGTTGTGGTAAATAATGGGTCGCCATCTTGGATACGCTCGAAATGGGTCTTTCCAGCAAGATGATGACGTCAATGGTCACAGCACATGGATGCTATCCCTGTCTGTAGTAATATCACTTAAGCATACCTGCCTGTGTCTTCAGGCACTACCCTTCACCTAAAACCGGCTGTTACACTAAATCCGTTGTGCAGGAGCATATTAAAGTGTCCCAGATTGGGTCACTTCCACAGTAAGTATGTTGATTATACTCAAACTGATTGTGGCAATAAACTGATTTTTATGTTGACAAATATAAGTTTTGCGATCGGTTATCAGTTCAAAATAAATACAAAAAAACTGCTTATTGAAAATGAAGGAATGACTTCTTTGACAATTTAAAGTTCATGGAAAAAAAACACAAGTAAACCTGTGTGTGAGACTATCTTCTGGAAAGTTCACAGCACGTGGTCTAGTGGTTAGCATTGCTGCCTCTGGATCACAATGTCCCTGGCTCGATTCCCGGGCGGGTCAGGGATTTTCTCCGCTCGGGGACTGGGTGTTTCTGTAGCCCTTATCATTTCATCATCATTCTGGAAGTGCCGAGACTGGAATTGAAAAGATCTGGAACTTGTACTGCCGCTGATGACCACTATGTTAAGCGCCCCACAAACCAACGTCATCATCATCGTCTTCTGGAAAGTTCTCTGCAGACGAGACAGACTGTCTCCTTAGACATCAGTGGTAGGCATCTCACGAGTGGTTCCAGGAGTTCCAACCGGAGCTGCAGGTTATGATGCGCAGTCGTCGCTGGTGGCAAGAGCTGCGTCGAGTCCAGTTGGTGGCGTGGTGCTGGCGACCTCGTTACTCTGCTGGCGAGGACAGCTGTACCCATGTGGCGGGTAGCTACCAGATAGCTACTGGTCTAGCAATGTGGGCTCGAATTGGCGGAGGAAAGGCGTGGCGGATGCAGCAAAAGGTCCGTAGATGGGGCGGCCTCTACTGTTCTTACACGCGACCTCTGAAGTAGCTTGCTTCTTGCAGATCGGGCGAAATTCGGCTGACTTTGGCTGGTGCACCTACGGAGCTGGAGCGATGACCCGCATAGCGGTGGCATTTTGCGGGTTGGCGGTGTTGCAGGAGACCGTAGAAACACGCCATATATCATGTTTAAATTTCACTGGTTACTCTCCACGAGTGTCATTCACATAGTAGTTCCCACAGGTACTGGCAATCTACCATAGTATTCGGTTGCCAAAATCAGTGTATCACAACGCTCACCCAATGAATGCCACAATATTCTCTGGAAAGTAGTCCAGTAAGCTACTATTAACGTAGCAGTTCTTAGTCCTCAGACAGTAATCCTTTGGCAGCAGTCTGCATTTCATCAGTGTCATCCAAGTCGAGTCTAGTCACAACTGCAGCTGATGTACCTCTCATACCGCGTCGAAGATAAAGATCTGACAGAACTCCACTTCCAATATCCGTGTGTTACAAATGTATAAGCTCTGTGACAAAAGCAGATACGGAGCCATTCAAGTCACAAAACGCAACCCAGCTTCAAGGTTTCAGGAGAGGAAACAAACACCATGAACTACCATTTCCGGCACATGCCACACGTAGCCTCTCAGCTATGAACCGGTTTCAAATACTAAACCTACCATTCTCCAGTTTTCACATAATGTGGCAGTACTCAAAACAAGTGCTAATAGCATACGAACATAGGGAACAAATACGACACAGAACTGTAAGTCCACAGTATTGGTGAGAAGTTGAGAAAATGGTCTCGAAACACATGTGCTACAAAACGCCACTGTTTCCTGCGCATGTACCCCGCACACAACGGGTTGTCCTACTGTGGATCAGGTGGTCGAGCAGCTGCTGGGGTATAGCCGTCCATTCTTGCACCAGTGCCTGTCGGAGCTCCGTGCCGTGATGATGAGAGGTACTGTGTGTCTTAGTTATAATCTGCCAGCAATAGGGACCATCACTGAATTCGGCGAGCCGTCCTGGGGGGTATGTCGGCCGACGTTCGGAACAGTGGTACCAGAGGCTTGTGGTCCGTCTGCAACACAAAATGTCGTCCATACAGGTATTCGTGGAACTTTTTCACTCCGAATGCTATAGCCAAACTTCTTTCTCTGTTTGGCTGTAATTGCGTTGAACTGTTCTGAGAGACTTTGATCAGTGGTCTGGAAAGACCCATAGCGTTTGTCTCACATGGGAAAGAACTACTCCGACCCCATAATCGGAGGCGTCTGCTGCTCGTACCAGGTGGTCTGTCGGATCGTATGGACAAAGACATATAGTTTTCAATAGTGCCTTCTTCAAAGCCTGGAAAGCATTGTCACACATGGATGACCAGTGTCATTTGACCCGTTTGCGGAGAAGGTGGTGTAGTGGTTCCGCTATTGCAGCGGTGTGGAGAATATACCGCCTGTAATAATTAATTTTCCCCAAAACTGATTTAAGCTGTGTGGTATCCGTGGGTGGCGCCAGTTTCTGGAGATCCTCTATGTACGCCGGATTGGGTTGTATGTCTGAAGCACTAACTATGTGACCTAAGTATTCCACTTGTGGCACCCCAAAAACGATCTTCTCCACGTTATATTTGAGATTTGCCTCTTAAAATACCGCAAATACTTCCGAAAGGGTCCGTATGAGCTCCGTTGTGTTCCGGCCTGTGACAATGATGTCGTCCAAATAATTTGCCGTGCCCGGGATGTGGTGGATCAGTTGTTCGATGAACCGCTGGAAAATCGCCGGAGCACTAGAGATTCCGAATGGGAGGCGATTATTTCGAAACAACCCAAAGGGCGTGTTGATTACTAGTTTTTCTTGTGTCTCTTTGCCGATCGGCAGCTGCAGGTAAGTGTCTTAATTCTATTTTCGCCAAGATTTTTCCTCCAACGAGTCGAGTGACAATTTCTTCGCGCGTTGGAATAGGGTAGGATTCGGTGACTGTTTGTGCGTAGATGGTGCGTTTTAAGTCACCGCAGATTCTGATCGCCTCATTCGGTTTCTCTATTGTGACGCTTGGCGATGCCCATCTACTGCTTGCTATGGGAGATACGATTCCTTCATCCTGTAGTCTCTGTAGTCCCAGTTTTAGTTTTTCACGGAGTGCGTATGGTCTGGGCGGCTTTTGCAGAATTTCGGAACCGCCTGGGGTATAAGTGCAATGCTTGCTTGAAAATTTCGTACCCGGGCTGTTGGGAGTCGGCGCACTTTCAGGAGAAGTTTCCTTCTGTTTTTCGTCAGTTCTTCGTGTGGGACGACATTAATTGCCGGCTCCGCGTCGTGAATTTGCATTCAGAGGGCGTGAAAGATGTCCAGACCAAGAATGTTCGTGGCAGTTGAGCTGGGAACCACCAGAATGCGGCCTGTGACTGTCTGACGGCCGTAGCTGATCAGCGTTGTGAAAGCGCCATTGACCGGAATGGTATCGTTAGTGAAGCTCTTGAGCGTAGTCGTAAATAGGCTGACAGCAGGGGAGCCTAATTTTACGTACGTCGGTTCATTGATGATTGTTACTGCCGGCCCTGTGTCGGTTTGCAGCTTGATGTCCTGACCGTGGACTTTGACCGTTACGAACACCTTGTGAGACGAGGGTGGCATCAGTGCGTTGACTATTGCGACGTCCTGTGGTTCCGAACCCATGCCAGACGAGTGAACGACAGACTTCTGCCTTGTGACCCGTACGTCCGCATGCTGTACATCGAACTCTGCGGAACCTGCAGTCTTGTGTATTGTGCTGGATAAAGCAATACTTGCAGAACGGGAGAGGCTGTCTGCGCCGTTCTAATTGTGGTCTGCGCCTAACATTAGTCGTTGTGACCCTGTTACTTCGTTGCGGAGGAACCGATGTGCTGAAAAAAACCAATGCCGGTTCCTGTGTGGCCCCAACCGAGCGCTGCTATTGCTTAAAGGCGTGGATGATAGGCACCCAAGCTTAGAAACGTGCCTACCAAAGTTTAAGTAAATCATGCCTTAAATACTCATCTGGTGCGTGAACCAGAATCAAACTTGCAGTACCGTGATAATCCTTGCAACCGGGCTATCCATTCTCTGCAAGTTTCGTGCTGACGCTTATGGCAGCTACACTTGTGACGAGCTGCTGCTGCATGGATTTGCGCGTCGAAGTACTCTGCTAAACTGTTTTTTATCTGCCCGTATCTCAAATTGGGTGGATCCTCATCTGGGTGGAGTTGAGATATAAGTTGATAGAGAGCAGGGCCTGTGTGTAAGCCAATAGAAAAGCGCGTTTCACCTGATACTCCATATGCTGCAAAGTTTTGCTCCAACCGGGCTATATAGCAGCTCCAAGCTTCTACCTGACGGTCGAAAGCTGGAAAAGGAGGCAGTATTGGGCCAGCCGATGAGGAAGTTGTTGTCCGTCCGCTGCCGTGTAGCAACCTCGGCATTTCGTGTACCAGCCTCTCATTGGTGGCTCAGAGATTCTGCATCAGGGTCAGCACGGCCTGGGTCATGTCGACTGACTCCGTATTTGTGCATTTTCAGTATGACTAAGTGTTTACCTCGTCGCCAAAAATCTGTTATACTCGTATCCACAGATTAACACCCATGTGCGAACAAAAAAGTTTAGGCGGTGGCCTTGCTCCACCTAATAAATTTTACAAAAGATAAACGTTCTTCGAAAACGAAAAACTTCTTCTCCAACCATAATTTTATAACAAGCCAAAGAATAAGCCACCTTATTGAATTGAAATATTAGCAACTGAACTGAATTTGCGCCCTTCTACTTCCGCGGCATCCGACGGAAAGCGTCGAGAGAGAACCCGACAAAGGAACGTAGGGTCCGGGGTCGATGGCCGGCGTAGCGAAGACGTGGCATCTGGACGTTCCGGCTGCGCGAAATATCTTCCGGGCGGCAGTCCGCGGCTGGTCGAAAGACGCCTATTTCCCTCTCTTCCGGCTATTTAACACGGCGGCTCCAGTCTTTCTCCGCTGATGCCCGTGTGACGATTGGCGGCCGTTGGCGATCCCCGATTGGTGGATGGTGGTATCATAGTGTGACCATCCGCGCCGGAAAAAGGCTCGTGCGCGTACGTAGTTCGCGGCTGATTGAATGTTTGGCGGGAACGCCTCTAGCGCCGGCTGGCGGAACGCGCTGGCACTAAGTTGCAGGCGCCGCGGTAGCCGACCGTTGCGTCTGTGTGGCTGTGCGCGCCACCGCAATCTGTACCTGCAGTTCGTGCCGGTCACCTTGGTTTGTTGTCCGAGTTTCTTCTCTAAATTTTCCTGTATTTTATTTTGTAATATTGGTTGTAGTGCACTTTATCTGATTACTTACTATTGTTTTTAAAGGGGACAAATCTTATTTTAATTATAGTGAGCTAATGGCATCAATCAAATTCCCCACATCTGATTGCTTTAACGTCCATGATTACCATGAAACGCCTTTTAGATGTGGCTATGTGATCCAGTTGATATTCCCCTAGTTTTGGATTTGAAGATATCTAAGTTTTGGCTTTTCTTGGTAGTTTGATAATGTGCGTAAAATGTTGCACTTAAAACTGACGCCTGCACATTTTCGCAGTCTTTCACCATTTCTGTTTGTTCATAAGTGTGCTGGATATTCTTAAACATCTTTTCCTTCGCAGCTTGGACGCTGAAGTAGCCGAGAAGTATTTCAACGTTGGTTTTAGGTATGTTGGTGATTTCAGAATCTAAAAGAACCCAAAAGTGATTTACTGCCGGCAAATTTCTTCTATTGTCATCATTAATAGGTGCATGGAAATTTGTAAGACTATAGCTTTTATTCTTGCGCTTTGCAGTTAGCATGCATATTTTTCTGATGTAGACGTAAATTCTGTTACACTACATAATTTTTTTCTTACATAAAATGCTGTTTCAGTTTCAAAACGCCGTAGAAAGAGAACTAACGCTCAGATCGACGCGAGATTTAAACAACATATTATTGACACAGGGGGAAACGTCATAGAAACGAAAATTCCCACTAGATGGCGCTGTGAGGGGCTTAACATAACTGGAATCGACTATCGTTGACAGATGAATCGCAGCTGTGGGAGGGACGTGTGCTGTGCGTCTATTGGTGTGCAGATTCTGACGCTTACAGCGCCATCTATTGGTCAAATTTTCGTTAAATGTTTATCCCATCACACTTCCCCACTGCATCAATAGTATGTTACTGAAATTTGATGTTATTCTGAGCAGTGATTCTCTCCTCCAGTTTCCTGATTGTCAATATATGATCATATAACGCTGTATAATCTGTATATGAAAAACGGGAGAGACGACGTGTCTCCACAAGAAACTTGGAATTTAGATGGTTCAAATGGCTCTGAGCACTATGGGACTCAACATCTGAGGTCATCAGTCCCCTAGAACTTAGAACTACTTAAACCTAACTAACCTAAGGACATCACACACACCCATGCCCGAGGCAGGATTCGAACCTGCGACCGTAGCAGTCCCGCGGTTCCGGACTGCAGCGCCAGAACCGCACGGCCACCGCGGCCGGCTGGAATTTAGAACCAGCAGATAATTATTTGAAAGTTTATGACACTCCTCTTTATTTTAAACGAGTTACTCTACAAAGGAGATACTGATATAAATCCTCCCGATTTCGTAACACATTATCCTTCTTATGTGATCAAAGTGACACTTGGACGAAATAGTTACAAGTCAAAAGACACCAATGGCTTTGGCGGGTATGTTTAATGATAAGGTATCTAAAGACACACTTCTCTATATACTCATGTATAGAAATAAACTTAGATGGGAATCTCAAAACAGAATACCTACTGAAAATATTTAAACAGAGGAACTGCATATCTATGATACCCAATTTTATTCATTATTATTTTTCTGAATATCCATTTTCATGTAGATTACACTCGAATTTTGAATTTTTAAAACTGGTTACTATTTGGCTGAAAAATCAAAGAAAGTCCATTAGTTCAGCGGGCTGGCTGGAGTGAAATATAGCGTAGCTCCTGCCTCCTGAGTGACCTGTGTCCCACTCAAATTCTGATCGCCATCCGGAGCGGCGGGGAGGCCGCGCCGTGCTGTCCAGCCACAGCTTCCTGGACAGCCTTAGCAGCTGGAGCTGGAGCTGGAGCTGGAGCTGGTCCAGGAAACCGCTAGCAGGTGTCTCACTTTTGTTCTTCAATCAGCTTTGTTCTCAAATACTAACTGTATATACAACTTGTAAACGTTATTTCCTTGCCCTGTGAGGACAGCTCAATAGCTGTAGGTTTTGTTTGCCTACCCAATACTATTGGTATTTGCTTGAGCACATCTAGAAGAAAATGAGGACATCTGTTATCAGCAACTGAACCATCTGCAGATATTGTTGCCAAGAGGCTGCCAGAAGAAGAAGAAGAAGAAGAAGAAGAAGAAGAAGAAGAAGCTGGGTGAGTCGCAGTCCAAAAGCGATATTGACTAAAAAAAAAAACAACAGTGGGCTGAAATGAAATAAAGAGAATACCACGAGAAAAAAAAACCTGATACGTTTCCTATCAAAAGCTTTTGCTGAAAATTTTTTGACTGAATATAAAAGAATATTTAATGATTTTGAACATCAAATTATTATTTTTTAATTCTAGTTCGCTCAGGATGGCCAACATTTACAAATAACTTATTTTTGCATTTCTCTATGGATTTTAGTTAGTGTGCTCAAAATTGGCATTGATTTTTATATTTAGTAGTAAGTGGGTATGGAGCACATTAGGTGTGATTCTAATGCACAACCACTTCTTACAAATTAATTAAATTAATTGCATTACATTATGCAAATTAAAATTTATAAATGTAATATAATGTAGTGAATTTAATATAATGTAATATAATGAATTGGTTTAATTAACATAGTACAGTATAATTAATTTAATTAATTCATAAAAGAACTCTGGCTGGTGCAATGAATGCACCCACTTGCTACACCTGTTCTTTTATGAATTATGGAATCCCTATAGAAAATCCTTACAACAGCTTGGCCAGTGGCGGCTTTGACAGAATGTAATTTAAGGAACTTAAATTATAGTTACAGTAGACTTATGATCTAACATATACCATCTATTCCTCTCGGTAACAGAAGAAATGTCAGCGAACGTCCTAGGTATAAATGGAAAATGAGTACCAGCCTAGTGCCTAATGCATACTTGGTTTGTTGGCATAACGTACATGTACTTAATTTCTTTCTAATGATTCGATTAATGCTTTTACAATAATGATATCTCCTTACGTGAGCTATACATTTCTTACTACCAAAATGACCGTAAGTCCAGTAAATATACGAAATGAGTTCACATCTTTAATCCAAAGAAATACACACTCGGCATCTTTCTAAACCGTATCTACATGTATTAAACAAGATACCTCTGTGTAGAACCCACGGGTTTTTCCATCTATTTACATTATCACCGTTAGGCAGTTTCTTTCTTTACCATTCAACCACCTATCGTCCAGTTGTATACGCACCAAATTCCTCTGCAGATGAACTAATTCTCGTTCTCTTTCTAAATTCGTCTGCAGCTACGCTCCACAGAAGCCATTCATGATAGGAATAGAACAGCAGAGAGCAAAGTTTTTGGGTAAGGCCCGACACCCACGTCGTGGGAGGAGAGACAATGACACTAACTCTGTGTTATTTTCGTCGTCAGGAGGGAGTTTCCAGGAAGGACAGAGACGGCAATGACGAACTGAAATTTTCACTCATTGTGAAAGTCTCTGATGAGGATGAGGAAAGATAAAAGGGACAATAACTCGCGAGAATATGAGGCGCAGGTAGATAAATGAGGTTTCTGAAGCTGCTAGAGTAGACACATGCCATTCAAATCTACCGTAGTCATTGATGCCGAGCCGACTAGCTGGAAATAACACAAAGTTTAAATTCAGTCGATCAAGAAAGCTAAGACCGTTCTTTAAACTACAAAGAGCGGATCAACAGTTGTTAGCATTCCACATGGAACTAAGTGCAGTTGATTTATAGTCTAATACGATAAGCGTAGACGCATCATGGGCCAAGAGTAACCTGGCTGCAAATCGCGCTCCGGAGTAGCATGTGGCGACTAAGCGCGTAAGACCAGTCGTGGTTTAATAACAATATTCAGATAATGCTCAGGAAGCAGAGATTCTGAGCCTCTCGATTACAAAAAGAACGTGGAAATATAGATAGGCAAACTTAGCAATTCGAGCATGTTGAAAAAGATGGAGCCACGAAGCATACAACAATTTCCATCGTCATATAGTAACCACTAAGCGAGTCGACGGTTTCTTTCCAGACTGAAATTTTAATTTTCCTTTAAAAAATCATTCATTCAGGAGAATGTGCGACGCTCAAACGATGGTATGTCTATACGAGACTCCCCCGTGGAGGATAGTGAAACATACGTCCTGAAAGAGTTGAAAACAAGGCGCCTGGACCGGGTAGAAACACAATTTATTTTTATAGCAAGGACTGTTCGGCATTTGACATTTGCTTAGCTTGAATTTATTGCGAAACCCTCCCTTATCTGGGATCAAAGCTCGAATGGCTCATGTGTATAATGTGAATAAATGAAATGAGCCGCAAAATTACTGGTCAATACACTTAATATCAGTTTCCTGTAGAATTCTTGAGGATATTCGCAGTTTGAGTATAATAAATTTCATTGAGGCAGAAAAGCTACTTTCCGCGAACCAGCACCGATTTAGGAAGCAACGCTCGTGCAGAACACGGCTATCAGGTTTCTCACATGATTTCCTGCAATCCATGGGTGAAGGGAAACACATCGAATCCATATTCCTAGATTTTCGGAAACCATTTGGTGGGGTGTCCACTGCAGAATCATATAGTCCGGGCATACGGATTATATTCTCACATACGTGAGTGGCTCATCTTTAGTAATGGAACACAGTGAGCCGTCCTCAACGGCAGGTATTCGTCAGAGGGAGGGTGTCGTCAGGAGTGCGTCCTAGAAGTGTGACAGGAGCGCTCTCATTCTCTATACATGTAAATGATCTGGTGGACAGGGTGGGCAGAAATCTGCGGCTGTTTGCTTGTGATGCTGTGGTGTACATGAAGGTGCCATCGTTAGGCGACTGTAGGAGGATACAAAGTGAACTGGACACAACGAAGCAGCATGTTCTAAAAGTTGAAAAATGTTAGTTAATGCGGATGAGAAGGAAAAACAATCCTGTAACGTTCGAATACAGCATGAGTGGTGCGCACGTCGATAAATTATGTATGGGTGACGTTACCAATCTATTTGAAATGAAACGAGCACGTAAGGGCCGTGGTAGCGAAGGCGAATCGATGACTCCGAGTTACTGGGAGAATTTTAGGGAAATGTAACTCATTTTTCAAGGAATACGTCAGTACTGCTCAACTGTGTGCGATCCCCAACAGGTTCGATTAATGGAAGAAAAAAAGCAGCTCTGACGTGTGCCGCTTAGACTTGTTTTCGATAGCTGTGATCATCATGCAGGTGTTACGGAGTTGCTTTGGGAACTGAAAGAAAGTAGTCTTCCCTCAAAGGATTCCCATTTGTCACGAAGCACCACTGAGAAGTTTTAAAGAACGGGAATTTGAAGCTGACTGCAGAAAGATTCTACTGCCGCCACATACATTACGATTACGGTCACGGTCACAATGGCAACATAAGAGAAACTAGTGGCCCCACGGATGCATATAGACAGTCGTTTCTTCCTCGTTCCATTTAGGAGTGGAAAAAGGAAGGAAATTACGACTAGTAGTACAAGGTACCCTCCACCGTGCGCCATACAGTGACTTGTGGCTGTAGCTGGAGATGTAGACGTACTGTTACTTCTATTTTTATACTTTACTACTGAACATGCAATGAACACCTTGCAGAGCGTTGACTGAAATGTCGTGAGACGTTGACATTGAGCTGCCAGATACTGAAAATTTACAGTTCATGAGACGAAAAATACAAATATATACATTTCAATACAATTAGTACACCCACGCACGTCAGCTTCACCCAGAGGGAAGTATTTTATAAACAACAATTTATGTACAACACCATACGTTTTATTGTGAAAAGTAGTCCTCCTAGTCTCTTCAAAATTATTGCGTTATTTACATATTTTCAAAAAAACACTACTGCTCATGAAACTGTCAGTGAAAGGCATTTTAAACACATCTGAAATGCTTAATCCTCAAATTAAATATACGGAATTCAGTTCAGAGATTTCACATAAAAAGTGTGGACTCATTACTTTTCGGCAAATCCTCGAAATTCAGAAATGAAAAGTGCAAATGTGACAGACAACTTCCAGGTTTCGGTACATTGTTCTAGGGAACAACATAGTTTTGTCCTCAGCATTACATTGCTCCACTCACATTACCAAAACTGGTTCCGCATAAACAAGGAAAAAAACTGGTGAGGCAATGAATTTACCTTGCTTGTTAACTTTTGAGATTTCACCAGCACCTTTGTTACAGTGTGAATTATCTTAGTGGGCTCTTCAACTCATCGCACCTCTTGCATTTCTTTGCCACCTTCTCAGTATAGCCCAGCGTATAGTCCAGTATGTTAGAGTTCATTAATTTTCAAACAACAGGCATTGGAACAATCTCCAGAAACGTAAGTGCTACGATAGTGATTTTTCATCGCAGGTACAGGCAGCATTGAGGTAGAGTCATTACCTTTACCTCTCAAGCAAGATTTCCGTGAAGCTCTGGCTTACAGAATCTATTCTCTATGTTAACGAAGTAGCAGGTATTAGAAAGATGGTATAAAAGTCACCTTACACTAATTGCTGATATACTTTCTCATAAAGAAAATGTCATTTTCAACTATCTAGTACTGTCAAATTGCAATAGTGAAGTGAACCATCCGCTTCAAATTCACACCCTTCCAAGAAGGATTCTTCTACCATTTCTTACCACTATTGGCAAGTGGACGTGTAATAAAACTTTCGGAAAGATATCCTTAAAAATAAAAGAAAATTAACCTATTCTCATTATGATACTCCTTGCTCTCATTATGAAGCGCTGTAGAGCATCAGCAGTAATACATTTTTTTCCTAGGATTTTAGTAACACTGAAATCAAATCAGTTATAGCACTCATCTGATTAAACATCGTTATTTAACTCATTAGAAACTGTAACGCTCTGTGGTGCATGGGTACTTTGCTCTCCTAACCGAACACATAAAAACGAAATTGACAAATCCCCATCTAACCATCAATTTTCCGGTTCAATAACTGTATAGTCCCCCCCACCACCACCATGAACCATAGACCTTGCCTTGGTGGGGTGGCTTGCGTGCCACAGCGATACAGATAGCCGTACCGTAGGTGCAACCACAACGGAGGGGTATCTGTTGAGAGGCCAGACAAACGTATGGTTCCTGAAAAGGGGCAGCAGCCTTTTCAGTAGTTGCAGGGGCAACAGTCTGGATGATTGACTGTTCTGGCCTTGTAACATTAACCAAAATGGCCTTGCTGCGCTGGTACTGCGAACTGCTGAAACCACGGGGAAACTACGGCCGCAATTTTTCCCGAAGGCATGCAGCTTCACTGTATGGATAAATGATGATGGCGTCCTCTTGGGTAAAATATTCCGGAGGTAAAATAGTACCCCATTCGGATCTCCGGGTGGAGACTACTCAGGACGACGTTGTTATCAGGAGAAAGAAAACTGGCGTTCTACTGATCGGAGCGTGGAATGTCAGATCCCTTAATCGGGTAGGTAAGTTAGAAAATTTGAAAAGGGAAATAGGTTGAAGTTAGATATAGTGGGAATTAGCAAAGTTCGGTGGCAGGAGGAACAAGACTTTGGTCAGGTGAATACAGGGTTATAAATACAAAATCAAATAGGGGTAATGCAGGAGTAGGTTTAATAAGGAATAAAAAAAATAGGAGTGCGGGTTAGCAACTACATAGTGAACGCATTATTGTGGTCAAGATAGACACAAAGCCCACGCCTACTACGGTAGTACAAGTTTATATGCCTACTAGCTCTGCAGATTATGAAGAAATTGATGAAATGTATGATGATATCAAAGAAATTATTCAGGTAGTGAAGGGAGACGAAAATTTAATAGTCATGGGTGACTGGAATTCGAGAGTAGGAAAAGGGAGAGAAGGAAACGTAGTAGGTGAATATGGATTGGGGGGAAGAAATGAAAGAGGAAGCCACCTGGTAGAATTTTGCACAGAGCACAACTTAATCATAGCTAACACTTGGTTCATGAAAGAAGGTTGTATACATGGAAGAAGCCTGGAGATACTGACAGGCTTCAGATAGTTTATATAATGGTGCGACACAGTTTTAGGAACCATGTTTTAAATTGTAGGACTTTTCCAGGGACAGATGTGGACTCTGACCACAATCCATTGGTTATGAACTGTAGATTAAAACTGAAGAAACTACGAAAAGGTGGGAATTTAAGGAGATGGGACCTGGATAAACAGACTAAACCAGAGGTAGTACAGGGTTTCAGGGGGAGCATAAGGGAACAATTGACAGGAATGGGGGAAGGAAATACAGTAGAAGAAGAATAGGCAGCTTTGAGGGATGAAATAGTGAAGGCAGCAGAGGATCAAATAGGTAAAAAGACGAGGGCTAGTAGAAACCCTTGGGTAACAGAAGAAATATTGAATTTAATTGATGAAAGAAGAAAACACAAAAATGCAGTAAATGAAGCAGGCAAAAAGGAATTCAAACGAGATCGACAGGAAGTGCAAAATGGCTAAGGAGGCTTGGCTACAGGACAAATGTAAGGATATAAAGGCTTATCTCACTAGGGGTTAGATAGATACTGCCTAAAGGAAAATTAAAGAGACCTTTGGAGAAAAGAGAACCCCTTGTATGAATATCAAGAGCTCATATGGAAACCCAGTTCTAAGCAAAGAAGGGAAAGCAGAAAGGTGGAAGGAGTGTATAAAGGGACTATACAATGGCGATGTACTTGAGGGCAATGTTATAGAAAGGGAAGAGAATGTAGATGAAGATGAAATGGGAGACACGATACTGCGTGAAGAGTTTGACAGAGCACTGAAAGACCTGAGTCGAAACAAGGCCCCAGGAGTAGACAACATTCCATTAGACCTACTGACGGCCTTGGGATAGCCAGTCCTAACAAAACTCTACCATCTGGTGTGCAAAATGTATGAGACCGGCTAAATACCCTCAGACTTCAAGAAGAATATAATAATTCCAATTCCAAAGAAAGCACGCGTTGACAGATGTGAAAATTACCGAACTATCAGTTTAATAACTCACGGCTGCAAAATACTAACGCGAATTCTTTACAGACGAATGGAAAAACTAGTAGAAGCCGACCTCTGGGAAGATCAGTTTGCATTGCCTCACGTGTTCCCATATTTCCACGGAATCCAGACCCTACGACTTATCACAGAAGCTAGACTAAGAAAAGGCAAACCTACGTTTCTAGCTTTTGTCGACTTGGAGAAAGCTTTTGACAATGTTGACTGGAATACTCTCTTTCAAATTCTGAAGGTGGCAGGGGTAAAATACAGGGAGCGAATGGCTATTTGCAATTCGTACAGAAACCAGATGGCAGTTATAAGAGTCGAGGGGCACGAAAGGGAAGCAGTGGTTGGGAAGGGAGTAAGACAGGGTTGTAGCCTCTCCCCGATGTTATCAATCTGTATATTGAGCAAGCAGTAAAGGAAACAAAAGAAAAGTTCGGAGTAGGAATTAAAATCCATGGAGAAGAAATAAAAACTTTGAGGTTCGCCGATGACATTGTAATTCTGTCAGAGACAGCAAAGGACTTGGAAGAACAGTTGAACGGAATGGACAGTGTCTTGAAGGGAGGATATAAGATGAACATCAACAAAAGCAAAACGAGGATAATGGAATGTAGTCAAATTAAGTCGGGTGATGCTGAGGGAATTAGATTAGGAAATAAGACACTTGAAGTAGTAAAGAGTTTTGCTATTTGGCGAGCAAAAATACTGATGATGGTCGAAGTAGAGGGGACATAAAATGTAGACTGGCAATGGCAAGGAAAGCGTTTCTGAAGAAGAGAAATCTGTTAACATTGAGTATAGATTTAAGTGTCAGGAAGTCGTTTCTGAAAGTATTCGTATGGAGTGTAGCCATGTATGGAAGTGAAACATGGACGATAAACAGTTTGGACAAGAAGAGAATAGAAGCTTTCGAAATGTGGTGCTACAGAAGAATGCTGAAGATTAGATGGGTAGATCACATAACTAATGAGGAGGTACTGAATAGAATTGGGGAGGAGTTTGTGGCACAACTTGACAAGAAGAAGGGACCGATTGGTAGGACATGTTCTGAGGCATCAAGGGATCACAAATTTAGCATTGGAGGGCAGCGTGGAGGGTAAAAGTCTTAGAGGGAGACCAAGAGATAAATACACTAAGCAGATTCAGAAGGATGTAGGATGCAGTAAGAACTGGGAGATGATGAAGCTTGCACAGGATAGAGTAGCATGGAGAGCTGCATCAAACCAGTCTCAGGACTGAAGACGACAACAACAACGGAGGGTACAATTACAGAATTATCGATCTGTGTTTCTTGTTTTCTCAACCCCATAGTCTAGCTAGTTGTACATTACAAAATTCCCTTGTGAGTATAATTCACCTTTCCTGCACAATCACAGTTCTCACGCTAACGTGTACTTATCATTTTATATCTTACTTCCGACTCACGCAATAATTGAGATTAATAAACAAATTAGTTATTATGCTTATTACGACTGTCAATAATTATTATTAAAGTTTTGTTTCTAAAATATGTTTAAACTACTTGCTAATTTCGTAGTCCATAAGAAGCTGACTCCTTTCGGCGACAGTCGTAACCACTGGCATCTAGCTACTGCGTCAGAGTGTGTCTGTCATGCGGTAACCGTGACTCATGGTCTGAAGCTTTCTTCTTGCTACCGTCACTTACTTAACAAGGGTGCGGTACAAAGCACTAAGTCTCATGGCCATTCTTGTTTTCTTTTTTTTAATTTTTTAGATAGAACTGCTCTTATAGAGCATGGTGATTCAGTTAATTGCGCAACTGGCGAAAATAACAACAGAATACAGGTGGCGATACCTTCAATGTAAATAATGCCGTTCCTAGAGAATTCGCATACAAAGTTTACGCTGAAGCAGTCAGGGTTAGTAAAAAATTGGCATCAGAATGAAAAAATAACTGAGTGAAGCCATTTTATTTTCATTATGCCAGTATTGTATAATAATAATAATAATAATAATAATAATAATCATCATCATTTAAGACTGATTATGCCTTTCAGCGTTCAGTCTGGAGCATAGTCCCCCTTATAAAATACCTCCATGATCCCCTATTCAGTGCTAACATTGATGCCCCTTCTGATGTTAAGCCTATTACTTCAAAATCATTCTTAACCGAATCCAGCTATCTTATCCTTGGTCTACCCCGACTCCTCCTACCCTCTACTGCTGAACCCGTGAGTCTCTTGGGTAACCTTGCTTCTCCCATGCGTGTAACATGACCCCACCATCTAAGCCTGTTCGCCCTGACTGCTACATCTAATGAGTTCATTCCAAGTTTTTCTTTGATTTCCTCATTGTGGACACCCTCCTGCCATGTTCCCATCTACTAGTACCTGCAATCATCCTAGCTACTTTCATATCCGTAACCTCAACCTTATTGATAAGGTAACCCGAATCCACCCAGCTTTCGCCCCTATACAACAAAGTTGGTCGAAAGATTGAACGGTGCACAGATAAATTAGTCTTGGTACTGACTTCCTTCTTGCAGAAGAGAGTAGATCGTAGCTGAGCGCTCACTGCATTAGCTTTGCTACACCTCGCTTCCAGTTCTTTCACTACGTTGCCATCCTGTGAGAATATGCATCCTAAGTTTTGTGACGGCCTTCGTAGCGACAACACTTCGCTGTAGAAACGGCCTACGAAGTCACCGCCACACTTTTAATAGCGGGCCGACCGGTCCGCTGGAACAGTGAACAGAAAGATGAAAACCCACACACTCGGATTAAATGAAAGTCGGTACTTATCTTTATTAACGACGATACAGAACACAGTGGTGAACATGGTCTACAGAAATCTGTCTAGTTCGAGTCGGAGCGGCTTGGTCACCGTCGGCTGACGACAAACAACAACTCTGCTGCGATGAACACACAACTGACTAGCAGGTACACAATTCGGTGGCGAGTCTACAACTGAGCGGCGAATCCAGAACTGTCCTAGCGCTCGCGACTCCAGCGCTTAAGAAGCCAGAAGCCAGCGGTGGCGCGCGCAGACTTGCGGCGATTTCCTGTCTCGCTGGCGCTGCTTATGCGGACGGCGTCCGGACTTTGATGCTGCCAACCTTTTGGCAGCGGGCTCGGTGGCATTACTGGCTAGGATATAACACTAAGTACTTGAAATTGTCCACCTGTTCTAACTTTGTTCCTCCTATTTGGCACTCAATGCGTTTATATCCCTTTCCCACTGTCATTACTTTCATTACTTTCATTTTTGAGATGTTAATCTTCATACCATAGTCCTTACCTTTCTGATCTAGCTCTGAAATATTAGTTTGCAAACTTTCAATCGAATCTGCCATCATAACTAAGTCATCCGCATACGCGAGACTGCTTATTTTGTGTTCGCATATCTTAATCTCACCCAGCCAGTCTATTGTTTTCAACTTATGATCCATAAATAATACGAACAACAGTGGAGACAGGCTGCAGCCTTGTCTTACCCCTGAAACTACTCTGAACCCTGAACTCAATTTACCGTCAACTCTAACTGCTGCCTGACTATCTATGTAAAGACCTTTATGGAATAGGAGGCAAACTTTTGCAAGCAATTAATCTCGTAGAACAGACAATAACTTCCTTCTAGGAACCCGGTCATATGCCTTTTCTAGATCTATAAAGCATAGATACAATTCCCCGTTCCACTCATAACACTTCTCCATTATTTGCCGTAAGCTAAAGATCTGGTCCTGACAACCTCTAAGAGGCCTAAACCCACACTGATTTTCATCCAATTTGTCCTCAACTAATACTCGCACTTTCCTTTCAACAATACCTGAGAAGATTTTACCCACAAAGCTGATTAAACATGGAAACAGGAAAGATTGTAACAACTACAGAGGTATATCTTCAAAGATTGTTGTGATTACTGCTTTCGTCCAGTCTGATGGAACCTGTCCCGACTCCCAGGCCATTTCAATTATCCTGTGTAGCCATTTAAGACCTGACATTCCACTGTATTTCATGAGTTCCGACTTAATTTCATCCACCCCAGCCGCTTTGTTGCCCTGCAATCTATTGACCATTTTCTCCACTTCCTCAAATGTGATCCTATTTCCATCATCATTCCTAACTCATCGTACATCGAAATCTGAAACATTACTCATCGTATTTTCACCTACATTGAGCAACTCTTCAAAATATTCCCTCCATCCGCCCAAGGCATCAACAGGATTCACCAGCAGTTTTCCTGACCTGTCCATAATACTTGTCATTTCCTTCTTACCTCCCTTTCAAAGACTGCTAATTACACTCTAGAATGGTTTTCCAGCAGCTTGACCCAAAGTCTCCAACCTGTTTCCAAAGTCTTCCCAAGATATCTTCTTGGATGCTGCAATTATCTGTTTGGCTTTGTTTCTTTCTCTGTCTACCTGAGTTCTAGTATGTAGCCATTTTTGATACGCCTTCTTTTCCCTTTTACAGGCTGCCTTGACTGTGTCATTCCACCAAGCTGTTTGCTTCATCCTACCTTTACGCACTACTGTTCCAAGACATTCTTTAGCCGCTTCTAGTACTGTATCCCTGTACCTTGTCCATTCCTTTTCCAATGACTGTAATTGCCTACATTCAACTAACTGGTACCTTTCTGAGATCACTTATGTACTTGTGCCTGATTTCCTTATCCTGAAGTTTCTCCACTTTTATCCTCCTACATATGGACCTGACCTGCTGTACTTTCGGCCTCACAATACCAATTTCACTGCAGATTAAATAGTGATCAGTGTCATCAAAGAATCCCCTGAATACACGTATCCCCCTCACAGCCTTCCTGAATTACTGATCTGTTATTGTACAGTCAATGACAGATCTGGTTCCCCTGCCTTCCCATGTTTAAAAAACGAGTTTCTGATTACTAAGCCCATACTAGCACAGAAACCCAAGAGTTGTTTCCCGTTCCTGTTGGCCTCCATATCCTCTCCAAATTTTCTCATAACCTTTTCATACCCTTCTGTTCGATTTCCAATCGTGGCATTAAAATCACCCATGAGCAGAACACTGTCCTTTTCCTTTACTGCCGGCCGCGGCGGTCTAGCGGTTCTAGGCGCTGAGTCAGGAACCGCGCGACTGCTACGGTCGCAGGTTCGAATCCTGCCTCGGGCATGGATGTTTGTGATGTCCTTAGGTTAGTTAGGTTTAAGTAGTTCCAAGTTCTAGGGGACTGATGACCACAGATGTTAAGTCCCATAGTGCTCAGAGCCATCCATCTGTCCTTTACTTTAACAACTATGTCATTAAGTGCGTCATTAAAACTATCCATCTTATCTTGATCTGTCCCTTCACAATGCGAATATACTGACACAATCCTAATTTTCTTGTTAGACACTGTCAAATCTATCCACGTCAGTCGTTCGTTTACGAGTCTTACTGCAACTACGCTGGATTCCATTTCTTTCCTGATGTAAAGCCCTACACCCCATTGTGCTATTCCTGCTAGGACATGACAACAGGAACCCACACCATGAACCACAATCACGATACATCCACGATACATGTAATCATAAATTACTGAAAGACGTTAACTGGTAGAATGTAAGCGACATCTTGGTAGTGTATCAAAGCTATTAATCATGTGGACAAATACACAGGATGCACATTCAGTAACAAAAAGTGTCTGGCCAATAATACTATCACCGTTATAGTTAAACTCCAATTTAAGTGAATCATATCAACAAGAAGTGGCTCTGTACAATTACCAACACTTTTCTGTATTCTAATCTGCTACGAAACTTCTGGGAAGATTGCTACATAAATTTTCGTACATAATATTTCATAACTCGGCACAGCAGTGCTATTTAGAATCTTCTACTTGCCTGGTGTGACATGAAACAACAATCATTAAAGATAACGGTTTCTTTATATAGCATCCACTTGTTGTCCTGCAGGACGACAGCAGACATTGTTATGAAAATTTTGCACTTGATGTTTTGACTACATAAAGGCAAAATGCTTTACTGCAGTTGATAGGCAAAAGACAATACCGTCACTTGTACCGACTCTCTTTGCATTTCGCAAATATTAAGCTGAATGCTTGTAACAAACGCATATTTCTAATGGGAATAGCTTTAATTAAGGCTATCTTCACTTCTAGTCGTCGTTTGTGGAATGATTAGTACAAATTTTGAAGTACGGTACGTTTTCACATGAAAGGAAAATTGGAGTTATTGTTGCTTTTAATCAGAAATTGCAATATATTTAAAATGTATGTATGACTGGTTGATTTCTGATCACATAAAGTTATGAGCAAAAATATTAAGTTTGATGACTTTACCTCACACCATTCCTAAGCCGTGACGTCAGCTCCTATATGATGATGTAGGCGTATAGCATTCTCAAAGGAAGCACATCATGTAAGTGATATGAAACATGTGGTTACCACATAAAAATGAAGTTTCTGAATGAACAGTTTCTGATATCCAGTGCCTACTTGATTACATGTAAAGATGGAATAGAAAGTCATTTACATTGCAGAAGCCACGGCACACGCAACAATGAAAGACAGTTGACGATCGCTAAGCTCATACCCGCGGAAACGCATCCCTTCACTCGCTTTAAGATGACGGAGCGTGTCGGAAGTGATCATGTCGCTGAGGCCGAGGTAAAGAGGAGGCCGCACTACGTGCCGTGGCTCGACTACGGAGAGGTAAGTGATGTGTTGCACTCGGTTTCAGTAAGATACGTTGGAGTGGAAAGCGCACAGTTTAGAAGCTATAGAATTCGGATGCTGTCCACCGCTCCGCTTTCATAAAACGCCTTTAATATGGGCTCAGGGACTTTCGAACTTACATACAGCGATATTACTTATAATGAGAGACAAGCAAAGATGCTTTGCTGGAAATGAGAGTCGATATTGTGTGGTTTTGTGTGCTACGCAGTTCGTAAATACACTACTGGCTATTAAAATTGCTACACCACGAAGATGACGTGCTATACAGACGCTAAATTTAACCGACAGGAAGAAGATGCTGTGATATACAAATGATTAGCTTTTCACAGCATTCACACAAAGTTGCCGCCGGTGGCAACACCTACAACGTACTGACATGAGGAAAGTTTCCAACCGATTTCTCATACACAAACAGCAGCTGACAGGCGTTGCCTGGTGATACATTGTTGTGATGCCTTCTGTAAGGAGGAGAAATGCGTACCATCACGTTTCCGACTTTGATAAATGTCAGACGGTAGCCTATAGCGATTGCGGTTTATCGTATCGCGACATTGCTGCTCGCGTTGGTCGAGAGCCAATGGCTGTTAGCAGAATATGGAATCGGTGGGTTCAAGAGTGTAATACGGAACGCCGTGCTGGATCCCAACGGCCTCGTATCACTAGCAGTCGACATGACAGGCATCTTACCCGCATGACTGTAACGGATGGTGCAGCCACATCTCGATCCCTGAGTCAACAGATGGGGACGTTTGCAAGACAACAACCATCTGCACGAACAGTTCGACGACTTTTGCAGCAGCATGGACTATCAGCTCGGAGACCATGGCTGCGGTTATCGCTGACGCTGCATCACAGACTGGAGCGCCTGCGATGGTGTACTCAACGACGAACCTGGGTGCACGAATGGCAAAACGCCATTTTTTCGGGTGGATCCAGGTTCTGTTTACAGCACCGTGATGGCCGCATCCGTGTTTGGCGACATCGCGGTGAACGCACATTGGAAGCGTGTATTCGTCAACGCCATACTGGCGTATCACCCGGCGTGATGGTATGGGGTGCCATTGGTTACACGTCTCGGTCACCTCTTGTTCCCATTGACGGCACTTTGGACAGTGGACGTTACATTTCAGATGTGTTACGACCCGTGGCTCTACCCTTCATTCGATCCCTACGAAACCCTACATTTCAGCATTATAATGCACGACAGCTTGTTGCAGGTCCTGTACGGGCGTTTCTGTGTACAGAAAATGTTCGACTGCTGCCCGGCCAGCACATTCTCCAGATCTCTCACCAATTGAAAACGTCTGGTCAATGGTGGCCGAGCAACTGGCTCGCCACAATACGCCAGTCACAGCTCTTGATGAACTGTGGTACCGTGTTGAAGCTGCATGGGCAGCTGTACCTGTACACGCCATCCAAGCTCTGTTTGACTCAATGCCCAGGCGTATCAAGGCCGTTGTTACGGCCAGAGGTGGTTGTTCTGGGTACTGATTTCTCAGGATCTATGCACCCAAATTGCGTGAAGATGTAATCACATGCCAGTTCTAGTATAATATATTTGTCCAATGAATACCCGTTTATCATCTGCATTTCTTCTTGGTGCAGCAACTTTAATGGCCAGCAGTGTAGATGAAATGAAAAGAGGTGACTGAATACGCCTTGGTTACATTTACAGGCAATTTTAGAGCACAGAACGATAGGTCATGTCGCGGTCGCATGGATGGATCTGACAAAATCGAAAGAAATGCGCAAACTGATTAGCGCATAGGTATAAACTAACTTAATATACACCGAAATGCGGTGAAAATGAGAACGTACTTTCTTATCTTCTGGTCCGCAGGGAGGAATTTGTACATGGGGTCAAGTATGCGGCAACAAGAGGAATGTAGGGAAACGATGACATCGAAGCGAGCGGATTAAGGAAGGTAGTTAATTTTTTCACGTTGAGTTCGTATTATAGAGTATGTCTACTGAGGTAGCAGTGATACACGCGAGTTCAATACGGTATTTGATGCTTTTCAGGAGGACAGAGAATCATTCACGTCTAAACTTACATCTGTGTTGAAGGATAACAGAGAGTGTACGGGATGATCGATTGAGATAGAGCTGCAACTAGGTACGATTCAAACGTTGACTCATTTATTCTAGAGAAGGACTAGTTGCTGAAGGTCGATTTTTTTCCAGTATTCTATTTGGATGCTTTAGTCACGTGATATAGCCTGCGTTCTAGTCGTATGCAGGTACGTGTTCCGTATGTGGTTTAAAGCACTGTCTACTTGCGATCGTTGACGGTGAACCCGTCTGTCATTAGAGGACTTCCATCTCATGTGTGATGAAAGTTGACACATTCCTCTAAACGCAATTTGATTTACGCGTTCCCCACCCTGTCGCATGCTTGGTGTAAAATCGAGACTTCAGCGTCATTACTAAGTTAGATGTGGGTATTTGTGAGGGGCTGTATTCATTGTGTACACACTTACCCGACAGATGGGTGTTTACAGAGTTGGTGACGGGATGACTTAATTTTCACATGTTGGACGCTGCTGTTAAGCGTATCTGTTTGCCTGTAGGATGTACCGGCTACTAATAATTATACTATTACTCCATCAGGTCTACATAAAGATGATTATTTCTGACTCGTCATTGTATGTGATCATTGGGCACTAGACGTGACCGCAGGGCCATATTGGGCTCGTATCAGAGAGGAAATGAAATGAAATGATCGTATGGCATTGTTGGCCGGGAGGCCACATGCGGGGAAGTTCGGCCGCCGTATCGCAAGTCCTTTTTAGTTGACGCCACTTCGGCGACTTGCATGTCAATGATGATGAAATGATGATGATGAACACACAACACCCAGTCATCACGAGGTAGAGAAAATCTCTGACCCCGCCGGGAATCGAACCCGGGACCCCGTGCGCAAGAAGCGAGAACGCTACCGCAAGACCACGAGCTGCGGACATCAGAGAGGAAAAGTTTTACGATTGGGGGAGAGAGATCCTTCTCCCCGCTTTCCTTACGCTGAGCCATATGTCTGACAGGACGGAAAAGTAAGCGATCTAAGGTTATCGCCCGTTTTTAAGTGCTGAACGTTCTCGTCTTAGGAGTGTGTGTGTTTATGTTCTCTCCCCCTCTCCCACCGGAACCTTCGATGCACCAATCATGGACTCTAAAACAATACTTTACACATGATAGATTGGATGACTTACGTAAAAATGCGTCGAACTACGTTGTGTATAAATATCACTCCGTTCTTGTTGTTCTTAACTGTATGCTATTAAATTAAGGCACTTTCAGATCTGTTACTATAGATCGATATGGTGTACTAAGCTCCAAGACTTTGTTACATTTCGAGAAATGTGGTGCACTTGGAGGGTTTAGGACTAGGAAAGTTCTATTCAGTCAAGAGAGGTGGAGTGTAGCTTATATTCGTCTGCTCGGTTGAGGAATAATTTGGTAGCGATGTTGCGGGGTAGGTTGGTCAATGCCGAGGTGAGAATGGTCTTTTAACGTAAGAGGGCGAGATAGCTCTGTGACCGCCATACGCAGAGAAATTGATCGAGTACTATGTGCGAGGTCTTAGAAATATGTATAGCGTTGTCTGGTATACTTTGATCGTTTCTTATGTGTTCGAGAATTAAGTTGGAATGGACGTGCTGAGCAGTCATCTATGAATGTTCGCAATGATACTTGCAAAGCAGAGGATGTATTGTTTAGCTATGATACTGAAATTAGGAAAACTAGCTATAACAAGATAGGCCAGTGTTGGACTTACCGCAAAAACTTTTACAGTATCAGCTGTGATGAATAATATTACAGAAGATCGGTGGTGTCTTATCCACCGCATCAGTGCATTGGGTACGACATAATGATTGTCCCCCAACTCAAACAAGCATTTTCAGTCAAATTTTGGTTGATGGACCGCAACTTCCGGGGTTGCTAGCACCAAAAACGGGTCATTTTTGCACACAAGTTCGGGATCACCATCACTAGAAATGGAACACAGAGTTATAAACTATTCGGTCACTGCGACATATGAGTTTAAATGTAGAGGTGGTCAATCACTTTCGAGGGAAGTCGCCACAACGCCACCAGGCTTTTCTAGTTTCCTTGTGTTGTGGCTGTCCTTTATTTGAAATCATATTCTTACAGTCGATAGAATAACATTGAATGATTTACAAGCTGCAAGATATACTTTCCTGTGAGAGGCCGTGCATCAGTCCATGTTAATGTCTGATTAGAATCAGACACTGACTTCGAAGTCGCGGCAGAAGGACGAAATGCTCGGCACTGTGCAATAGCGTGTTAGAAAACACTGTTTGAACAAGGGTCAGAGGCAGCTTCTCATTCGCTTAGATTATGGGTGGTCAAACTTTAAAGTGGTCTGTGCAGCGTCTGTATATTTAATATGATCTTGTTCATATAGGCAGCTGCAGTTTGACTTGGTGAGCTGTTTGAGGTGTCAGGAATTCTTGGATGATCGCACTCTGAGTTATTCGGGGAGAGTATTGTGAATTCCGTTTCTTCCCGCTGGAGGTAGATCGCATTGGTGCCTTCGTGACTTTTTCACTGTTTGATGGTAGAGGATAAAGATGATAGGGCGTTGAGGATCTGTTGTATCTGTGGTGTCACCGCTAGACACCACACTTGCTAGGTGGTAACTTAAATCGGCCGCGGTCCTGTAGTACATGTCGGACCCGCGTGTCGCCACTGTGTAATCGCAACCTAGCGCCACCACATGGCAGGTCACGAGACACGGACTAGACCTCGCCCCAGTTGTACGGACGACATAGCTTGCGACCAGACGTACGAAGCTTTCCTCTCATTTGCCGAGAGACAGATAGAATAGCCTTCAGTTTAGTCCATAGCTACTACCTAGCAAGGCGCCATTTGTATCAGTGTTTATAGCTTCCTAATATTCAAGAGAGATGTATTCCAACAAGAGAATAAAAGTTAAGTAACCAACATCTACGTACTTTTCTTCTTATTCATTGATAAGTCTCATGTTCCAGAACTTCAAGCCCGTCTGCGTTAGTTTAGCGTGCACCTAGCTACCTCATTGTGTCTATGCTGTATGAGGTAGACACAACATTATTTGGCGCCGAGGAGTGGTGCCGCGCCCACGTTGCTTTACTTGATTGTACTTTGCTCTGATTTGCTTGTGTCATGGCTTCACCACAATCTCCAGATGTACTGTCCGAATTTTTTCGCTTGCAGAATCAGCAGACGCAGGCGTTATTGGAAGCCCTTGGACAGCTCGTCCAGGGTCAACGTGCGCTGCAAAACGATGCGGCGGCCGCCGCTTCTTCGCTACTGCTGCCACAACACGCTGTTGCACCTCCCTTTCGGTCATACGTGGCGGCCGACGAGACCTGGCAAGAGTGGTCTCGCCAGTTCAACTTTCACCTAGCAGCATACAGAATTCAAGGTAAAGAGCGGCAGCCGTTTTTGCTTTCTTGTGTCGGTGTGTCTACCTACCGTGTGATAGTGAAATTGTTTCCCCGACGCGACGTAGCAACTCTGACCTACGAGGAAATTTTGTCGGCTTTAGATGCCTATTTCAAAGAAACAGTAAATGTAGTTGCAAAAAGGTATACGTTCTTTCGTACAAAACGTACGGCCGGTCAGACTAATAGGGAGTGGGTAGCAACTTTGCAAGGACTTACTAGGGAGTGTGCCTTTGAATGTGACTGTGGCCTCCCTTATTCAGATACTATGGTGCGTGATGCAATAGCACAGAACGTTTCTGATGTTCGCATACGGGAACAGATTTTGAAACTCGTAAATCCCTCCCTTCAACAAGTGATAGATATATTGGATAGGCAAGACACACTTGACTTTGCTCAGGAATCATTTGAAACTTCGCCAGCCATGTGTCACATTAACCGGCCCGCCGGCCGCGCTGCCCGGGACGCTACACGGCCCTCGCGCCCGTCCGCACAGCAGCGGCAGCCTAGCTCGCAAACACGTGCGCCGCGTAAGCAAGCAACTGCAGTGAAATCATGCCCGAGGTGTGCAACTAGACATTCGCGTGAAAATTGCCCGTCACGCCAAGCTATTTGCTTTTACTGTCGAAAGAAAGGACATGTTCAAAGAGTTTGCCAGAAAAAGCTTCGATCAGACAATCACACAAATTCCAGGCCTTTTGCTTCGCGCCGGAATCAAACCCAGGACAACCAGGCTCGTGGACCTTCGCCCATGGACATTCATGTAGTTCATTCCCACCCGTCCAGTGACACTTTAGCTAACAGTGACTGTGTTCGTCCCACCAAAAGTGTGCGTCGACGTCGCCGGAAATCCCGTAAAGTCGCAAGTGCTTCTGTACCTGTCTCAGTTCAAATTGCACGTGACAGTCGCTCTTGTCGTCAACAGGACAATAAACTTTTTGTGGACTTAGACTTTGAAGGCAAAGTGATACCATTCCAGCTCGATACCGGAGCTGCAGTTTCATTGCTCAATCACGACACGTACAAACAACTGGGCCAACCGCCATTGCGTGCCGCAAATGTTAAGTTAACTAGTTACTCAGGACAGCATATACCTGTGTTAGGACAGTGCAGCCTTCTTGCAACATACAAGGGACAAACAAAACTTGTATCATTTTACGTTCTTCGTTCTAATTCTAGTGCAGTGAACTTGTTTGGCTTAGATTTGTTTCAATTGTTTAATTTGTCTACAGTAAATCAGGTCCTATCCGTGAATCAGACTGTGCCTTCCGCCAGTGTTTCTAGTCTTTGTGAAGAATTTGCAGACATTTTTGCACCGGGCCTTGGTTGCGCTAAGAACTATGAAGCACATTTGGAATTGAAAGACAACGCGCAACCGAAATTTTTCAGAGCGCGCAATGTTCCCCACGCATTGCGTGATGAGGTCGCAAGAACATTGCACGATTTAGAATCTCAAGGTGTAATTGAACGTGTGCAGGCTTCTCTCTGGGCCTCACCCTTAGTCATTTTGCCAAAACCGTCCGGAACATTGAGACTTTGTGTGGACTTCAAGGCAACTGTGACTCCACAACTTGACTGCTACTTTTCCTTTGCCCCGCCCGGAAGATCTTTTTGACAAACTGTGCCCGGGAAAATATTTTTCCAAATTGGACCTAGCAGATGCGTACTTGCAGATACCTGTGGACGAAGAATCCCAGCGCGTCTTGGTAGTAAACACGCATCTTGGCTTGTATCGCTTCAAAAGACTGCCATTCGGGTGTGCATCCGCCCCTGCTTTGTTTCAGCAATATTTACAAACTGTGTGTGCGTCGGTCCCTACTGCTGCGAACTATCTGGACGATATTGTGATCTCAGGAAAGACAGAAGCCGAACATTTGCAAAATCTCCGAACATTATTTCAGGTCTTGCGTCAAAATGGTCTTCGCTTGAGGAAGGACAAATGTGTGTTTTTTGCTCGGGACTTACCCTACCTGGGGCATGTCATAAATGCCCAGGGTATACATCCGAGTCCAGAGCACCTCCTTGCCATACAGGACTTACCTGCTCCGCAAGATTTGAAACAGCTACAGAGTGTGTTGGGTAAAATAAATTATTATAATAAATTTTTGCGCAATGCTTCTTCCATTTCAGCTCCGCTTCATCGCTTACGCCGTAAAGGTGTTCCGTTCGTCTGGACGACGGAATGCGAACGCGCCTTTCGCCAGTTGAAATCGGCGTTACTTTCAAATACTTGCCTTACGCCTTTCGATCCCCGAAGACCCCTTTTGTTGATGGTAGATGCATCGGATTTCGGGATCGGTGCTGTGCTTGCGCACAAAGATGGCTCGCATGATCGCCCTATTGCCTTTGCGTCAAAATTGCTCTCATCTGCGCAAAGAAATTATTCACAGATAGAGAAAGAAGCTTTAGCTCTCGTGTTTGGTGTTACCAAGTTCCATGACTTCTTGTATGGTCGTCACTTTACAATCATCACGGACCACAAACCTTTGACATCGCTTTTTCATCCGAACAAGCCTGTACCTCCACGTACGGCGCAGAAATTCATTCGCTGGTCGCTTTTTCTCTCGCAGTACCGCTACGATATCTTGTTTCGGTCCACTGCTAAGCACGGAAACGCTGATGCGTTGTCCCGTTTGCCTGTTGCTGAGGATAAAGCATTCGATTCTTCCGAACTTGCTTGCATGTTCATTGATTCGGAAGCCGATGACGTGGTCGCATCGTTTCCGATTGATTTTCGTCGTGTAGCTACAGCCACAGCTGCTGACCCTGTCCTTGCTACTGTTTTGCGTTTTGTTGCTACGCAATGGCCCTTGTCAAAGTCACGGATCGAAGATCCTTTGGTTCGCCGTTTTTTTGCTCACAAGGAGAGCCTTTTTGTACGACGTGGTGTTTTGTTGTTGCGTTCCGATAATGATCAATCCCGAGTCGTGGTCCCACGATCGTTACAGTCCTCTGTCTTAAAGCTTCTTCACCAAGGACATTGGGGTATAGTGCGTACGAAACAACTTGCTCGTCAGCACTGTACTTGGTTCGGAATCGATGCTGCGATTACGAATATGTGCTCCTCTTGCGTGGCGGGTGCCGAACAACAATCCGCACCGCCGCGGAAATTCTTTGCATGGCCGAAAGCCACTTCCCCTTGGCAACGCTTGCACATCGATTTTGCTGGTCCATTCTGGAATGCTCGATGGTTGGTTGTGGTCGATGCTTTCAGTAATTTTCCTTTTGTAGTCCGGATGTCTTCCATGACGTCTTCTGCCACAATCCAAGCCTTGTCTGCTATCTTTTGCATTGAAGGTCTTCCGCAGACTATTGTTTCCGACAATGGCCCACAATTCATGTCCGCAGAATTTCAGTCATTCTGCAAGGCCAATGGTATTCAACATCTGACATCCGCGCCGTTTTCGCCTCAGTCGAACGGTGCCGCTGAACGATTGGTCCGGACTTTCAAGTCCCAGATGTTGAAATTGAAAGAGTCGCATTCTCGGGAGGACGCTTTGTTGCTCTTTTTGTCTTCGTATCGCTCTCAGCCCCGAGATGGTCGCTCGCCGGCTGAGTTGCTTCATGGTCGTTCTCATCGCACCCTGATGTCTTTGCTGCATCCGCCGCATCAGGTTCCTGTGCAGCGGCAGACTCCTGCTTTTGCTCCTGGCGACGTTGTCTATTATCGCAACTATCGCGGTTCACAGCGTTGGCTCGCAGGGCGCATTCTTCGCTGCCTCGGCCGCGCGATGTATTTGGTTTTGGGGGCCTCTGGTGAGGTGCGACGGCATCTCAATCAGCTGCGCCTCTGTCGTCGCCTGGGTTCTGCCGCTCCCCGTCTGCTTTCAGCGACGGACCCATCTACTGGCTCGCCTCATCCCCAGGTGTTACCGACGCTGCCTTCCCTTTTGCCTCATGGCGTCGCGCCGCCGCCGCCGCAGCCGCCGCCGGCGCCGCCCGCCGCGGACGCTTCGCTGCAGCCGCCTGGCGCCTCCCTGGGTCACGCGCCGCCGCTCGCTTCCCGTGCCCAGCCGTCCTCCACCATGGACCTCTTGCCCGCTCCGGACCAGATGTCGTCTTCGCCCGTCGGGTGCTCCGACCACATGGAGGTCGACCCTTCGGCCCCTCTTGTCTCATTACGTGCGCATACACCTCATGTTGACGTGCACCCTGGACTAGGTTTGCAGGCGTTTCCTAGCTCCCCTCGGACCCAATGGCCGGGTGCGGGTGGCACGGCCTCGCCTGTTGTTAGGCTCCCCACCTCATCGCATACGTCAACATGGGGTCCTCCCCACGGCGGGCGGAAGCCTTATCTCACGACCGTTCGCCGATTTGCGGGGGAGGAATGTGGTGTCACCGCTAGACACCACACTTGCTAGGTGGTAACTTAAATCGGCCGCGGTCCTGTAGTACATGTCGGACCCGCGTGTCGCCACTGTGTAATTGCAACCTAGCGCCACCACATGGCAGGTCACGAGACACGGACTAGACCTCGCCCCAGTTGTACGGACGACATAGCTTGCGACCAGACGTACGAAGCTTTCCTCTCATTTGCCGAGAGACAGATAGAATAGCCTTCAGTTTAGTCCATAGCTACTACCTAGCAAGGCGCCATTTGTATCAGTGTTTATAGCTTCCTAATATTCAAGAGAGATGTATTCCAACAAGAGAATAAAAGTTAAGTAACCAACATCTACGTACTTTTTTTCTTATTCATTGATAAGTCTCATGTTCCAGAACTTCAAGCCCGTCTGCGTTAGTTTAGCGTGCACCTAGCTACCTCATTGTGTCTATGCTGTATGAGGTAGACACAACAGTATCTAGTTTGTGACGTACAACATTGCGCTCATTTCTGGCGAATGGTCAAAAGAAGGTCCTGTTGCAGTAACTGAGGTCGTCCTGTTTCTATACAGGCTACAGAAGGTAATAGACATGTCTTTCTGCGACTAAAATTGCAGAGGTCAGATGGGTGAAGATAAATGCATACTCATCTATGCTTAGAAAGGGAGAATGATTTTTTAATATTATTAAGTGAGTTTTGGCAGGAGTGAATATGGTTTTATATATGCGAGTGTTTAAGATTTGCGAGTGGAAATTGTCAGCGAAGGGTGAATGACGTCAGATTCGCTGGCTGGGGGAGACACTTTTCACATGTCCTGTTGGAGATGTTAGTGTGGTGGGGGGGGGGGGGAGGGAGGGATAGAGATCTACACTATTAAGGAATCCATTTGTGCACTGTATGTCGTTAGACAATAGCTGGAGAGCAGTTATAGAAAGAGAGAGCCCACTTCAGCATTCTGGTCCCAGGGCTGAGTGGAAGGCTGTTTAGATTGACAGTTATGTTGCTTTGACATGCCGCCAGCGGCGCTCGGACGCTCGCTTTGTAAGGCGCTATGCGATTAGTTTGAGCATTTAGTACTTGTCGTGGTCGTTATTGGATTAAGAACTGTAATATTGAAGTTCATGTCCTCGGCGGGACCACTGTGTAATTGAGAGAGTGTTTGTGTATTTGAAGATATGTTTCGCGATTGGTGATGTTAAGTTGATGGCGCAATTTAGCTACCACTGTAAAAAATAGCTGTCTGCTGCTGAAAGAAGGAAATAAAGGGGGTGACCTTGCCCCCAGACCTGATGGATGAGTTATTCAACAACTATCACTTGCTCTTGCCTAATGATGTTCGGATATAGGAGTCTCTAAACGGCGCGAGAGATTTTTTTATGTGGAAATTTATGCAATCTATAGATAGTGATATTCGACCGCTAGTGACAACAGTTAAGAGCGGAAAAATAGGTCGAAATCGAGTGCTGGCAGAATGTTGGGGCTATGGTAATAATACTTAATTCAAGGTGGAGGTGGTAAATGTGGATCAGGCTTTGAATAATGGTGTGAGTGTCGTACGTGCTTGAGGATCTGTATAAAATTTTGACTCATTAATTACGTTTGGTATTTCTGGGTGTGTGTAAAATTAATTTTACTGTTGAAAGTGCGAAAAAGACGACTTGATTGGTGTTTAGATAGAGGCTACGTTTGTACGTAATTCGAAAAAAGGGGATGAGAATGGTAAATTGATTGATGAACATGGTTTGTGGGGTGATATATGAGTGTCAAGATAGGGTTGAGGACGTTTGCGTATGTTGATGGTGGGACGGGTGTGAGGTGAGGTGCTGTGGGAGGTGTAAATTAGATCTCATTAAAAAAAATGTTGTAAAGTAAGAATAATATTGAGAAGGTTTTAGATGGCTGGTCACGCGACGAGGCGAGAGCAGGGATGTGTAGTTACGTTTAGTTAAAGGGTCGTGTAATGTCGTCTGAGGAGCAATGCGCAGTGTGCTACAGTGTCATAGGAGGTAAAGACATGCGCTGCTATGATGTGTCTAGCGTATGGAGACTGCGCTTTCGAATTATGCTACGTTGATATTAAGTTGTCTTTCACCCGAGTTCGGTGGTCGCGGCTCGGGATTGTGACGGATCGTGGTCCTGGACAGACGTATGTGTGTTCTTTGACTGCTGACGAGCGCGTTTACCGCGCCAAGTCACGCTTGCGGAAGCCGAACAGGGGCTGTGTGAGGTCTGAAATCAGACGGATGGGTGACTTCACGATCCTGTGGGCAGGGTGCGGAGTGGAGGGGTACCTGAGCACGTCTGCTGAGTTATTTTGCGAGCGGATCTACAGGCTCTGCTGTGCGTTATTTGGATAGTTTACGAGTACCGAGCGTATCTACACATCTGTGTGAAGAATTATTTAGCAGCAGTTTGCTATTGTATGTACTGAAGTTATGATTGGGTGCGTGTCTGTGGACTGTGCAACATGGCCCAGGGCACATCTGGGTGGGTGTTTTGTGATAGCGTGATAGATATACTGTATCGTTAAATAAGTTGTTCGAAAAAATAGTGTGTTCTCAATGATTACACACACCTGCAGCGCAAATCAGAGTGATTGGTTTTCCAACACGACCTCGGTTGCTTGCGAGTAGTATATGTTTTCCCGGCCGCGTTAATCATGTGTGTCAACGAGCTATGGGCTGTTCTGACAACAGACCTGAAGGCAGGTCCAGACCTGAGACGCCGGCGGTAAACATGAGAAGAACAACGCAGCTTTCACATGTCAGAGGAGAGTGCCCTTTCGGGTCGGCTGTCACGAGCGAGCGCGGAAGCTGAACTTGGAATCCCTCCTCCCGCACGCGCGCGGCCTGGCTTGGAGCGTAATCTAAGACGTATAGGTGATATGAATTTTCTCGGGTGTTAGGCGCGAATGCGACTGTGACGAAGTCATGTTTGGAGGTGGTCGAGCGGAGACTTTTGGTCTGTTTGGTCCAACCAACCCATCAGTCCCTTGTTTCAAATGTGGTCCATTCCGGTAGTGTGATATCTCAAAAAAGTCAGAACGATAAAAGGGAAAAGGCTAAAAATGTAAAAGGACAGTCATGTTGGCAATGGTAAAAACAAAATGACGCAAGTCTGCAAGAGAGCGAACTCAACGCTACGCTGAAGCAGCAGAGGCAAGACCACCTGCGACTTAAAAGGTGCAACCGCTAGAATGTAGAAGTGTGTATGGGAAAAGGAGACTGTTTTTATCATTTTTTTTAGGATTAGTTAGAGTAAAAGGGGAAGAAAAGGGGATCTCAGCCAGGGAGGGGAGTCGGTAATCTCCAACCACGGCGTACAGTGGGAGATACCCCAACACTCACCGCCCTGCCACAACACCTGAGAGAGATTAAAAACCTTAAAACTGAGAATAAGAACCACTTTCCTTGAGGAAGCCGAGAACCAGAGAGACCATCCGGGAATCGTCAGCCAACATCAAAGGTAAAGTGTGGGGGAGTCTGTACTTAGCACGCAGAGCCAAAAGAAGGGGGCATTCAAGTAAAATGTGGGCTACTGACTGGAAGAATCCACAACCACAAAGTGGGGGTGGCTCCTCACACGAAAGAAAACCATGGGTCAGCCTGGTATGGCCAATGTGGAGACGACACAGTGTGGTCGAGTGCATTCGGGAGAGGCCAAAGGAAGAACGCCACGGGCCTGGTGTCACCTTAATCGCATCAAGCATATTAGACAGAGAAGTAGCCTCCCAAGAGTTGGCCCATGATTGTGTGATGTGGGATTTGATGTGAAGCCGTAAATCCGCTGCAGGAGGGCTTACAGATAACGGGGGTAAGTGACTACTCCCCCAGCCTGACGATCAGCGAGCTCATTACCCAGGATACCCACATGGCCAGGGACCCAAAGGAAGTCAACGGAACAAGGAGCACGGTGAATATCAGCGAGATGGTCATGGATGACAGAGATCAAGGGATGGCGCGAAAAACATCGGTCAATAGCCAGAAGGCCACTCATTGAGTCCGTACATAACAAAACGCGGTTGGGTTGGGACTGTTTAATAAAGGTAAGGGCCTGGGAAATTGCCATCAATTCCGCAGTAAACATCCCACATGTACGTGGCAGCAGATGATTTTCCGTTCCAACAGAGGACGTGAAGGCATACCCCACATGATCAGCAGATTTAGAGCCATCAGTGTAAAAAACAACAGCGTCCCGAAACTCCCATAAAATTCAGCGGAAAAAGAAACGGAACACCATCGGGGGGGATGGAATCTTTCGGGCCTCGGCGGAGATCCATCCGAATTCGAGGCCGAGGAACTAACCGAGGGGGCGGGGGGGGGGGGGGGCGGAGGGTAGGGAGCGAGGAACACAGGACTAAGAAGGAAGCTGAAAATCACGGTAAAGAGACGCAAGGCGGAGCCCAAACGGTAAACCTGCCTGACGGCGGGAATCAGGTGGGCGACGTCCATAGAATAGGAAGGATTAGTGGGAGAGGAACAGACAGCGAGTGCATAAGACACCAGAAGCTGGGACCGCCGAATAGAAGGGGGGGGGGGGTGATCCCAGCTTCAAACAGGAGACTATCAACAGTGCTAGTAGGGAAGGCACCAGTGGCCAAACGGATACTGTGGTGTCACCGCCAGGCACAACACTTGCTAGGCGGTAGCCTTTAAATCGGCCGCGGTCCGTTAGTATACGTCGCCACTAACAGAGATTGCAGACCGAGCGCCGCCACACGGCAGGTCTAGAGAGACTTCCTAGCACTCGCCCCAGTTCTACAACCGACTTTGCTAGCGATAGTTCACTGACAAAATACGCTCTCATTTGCTAAGACGATAGTTAGCATAGCCTTCAGCTACGTGAATTGCTACGACCTAGCAAGGCGCCATGTTCAGTTACTATTGATATTGTAAATAATGTACAGTCAAGAGCGACGTTCACCATATATGGATTACAGTTCAGTATTCCACCAGCTACGTCCGTTTTTTTGCTAAAGTCTAATTTCCTTGACCTGTTCCAGACCTCACGCCAGCCTGCGTGAGCTAAAACGCGTGCCTTTCGGCTTCCTCTAATATCACTGTGTTGGCTCTCCTGCCAACCCACAACAGATACCACGATGGTGGACTGGATCCAGCACGTGCAGTGTGGAAGGAGCAGCCAAACTATAAACTTGACAACCATAGTCCAAGCGAGGCACAACTAGAGCATGATAATGACGGAGGAGGGAGCGGTCCGCAACCCAAGAGGAGTGGGCAAGGAAGCGAAGGACATTGAGTTTATGGAAACATCCTACCTTCAGTAGTCTGATATGGGGCAGCCAAGTGAGCTTGTTGTCGAAAAGAAGACCTAGGAAACGAAACTGTGGGACCACAGGCAATCGTTGTGCATCGAGATAGAGCTCTGGCTCAGAGTGGATCGTAGTACGGCGACAGAAGTGGACTACCCGCGCTTTTAAAGGAGAGAATTGAAACCCGTGTGGGAGGGTCCATGCAGAGGCACGCCGTATAGCTCCCTGGACCTGCCGTTCTGCAGAGGCCATCGAAGAGGAACCAACCCAAATGCAGAAATCACCCACATACAGGGCAGGGGCGACTAAAGGACCAACAGAGGCCCCAAGTCCATCGATAGCAATGAGGAAAAGAAGGACATGCAAGACAGAACCCTGTGGGATGACTGTCTCCTGGGTCCGTGGAGAACTAAAAACAGTACCAACTCGAACTCTGAATGACCGATGGATCAGGAACTGGCGGATAAAAATCGGGAGTGGGCCCTGAAAACCCCACTGATGAAGGGCAAGTAAGATGTGATGGCGCCAGGCCGTGTCATAGGCCTTGCGAAGGTCAAAAACAATGCAACCAAATGACGGCGCTGGGAAAAAGCCTGCCGAACTGCGGATTCCAAGCGAAGTAAATGATCGGGTGGAGACCGTCCCTCTCGAAAGCCACACTAGTAAGGGGACAATAAATCCCGATATTCGAGGACTCAATTGAGCAGACGGGCTACCATCCGTTCAAGTAACTTACAAACAACATTGGTCAAACTAATTGGCCGATAGCTGTCAACAGATAGGGGGTTCTTACCAGGCTTAAGGACAGGAACCACAATACTATCCCTCCACTGAGAAGGGAAGTCTCCCTGGAGCCAGATACGGTTAAACACCCGAAGATGATGTTGCCGTTGTGGAGCACAGAGATGTTGAAGCAGTTGGTTATGAATGGAATCTGGGCCAGGGGCCGTATCATGAGAAGAAGATAGAGCAGAAAGAAATTCTCATTCAGTAAAAGGTTCGTTGTAAGATTCTGACTCACAAGTGGTGAAACATAAGGTGAGAGCTTCAGCCTGCTGTTTTTGATGAAGGAATGCAGCTGGATAGGAGGCTGACAATGATGCCACTGCAAAATGGGTCGCAAGATGTTCTGCAAGAACTAATGGGTCCATACAAATGCCATCTGGGAGATGAAGGCCTGGGAGGGTGGACTGCCGATGGCAACCTTGGAGAGAGCGAAGTGTAGCCCATACCCGTGACAGAGGGACAGTAGAACCAAGGGAAGAAGCAAATCGTTCCCAACATATCCGCTTGCTCTGTTTGATTAAATAACGGGCTTTAGCGCGAAGGCGTTTAAAGATAGTAAAGCTGCCTACGGATGGGTGCCTCTTAAAGTGTTGCAAAGCTCGACGGCGATCACGGATGGCAATGGCAATGGCCGTACTCCACCATGGGACTTGCCGGCGACGAAATGGTCCAGATGAGCGCGAGACAGCTGTGGTGTCACCGCCAGACACCACACTTGCTAGGTGGTAGCTTAAATCGGCCGCGGTCCATTAGTACATATCGGAGCCGTGTGTCGCCACTGTCAGGATCGCAGACCGAGCGCCACCACACGGCAGGTCTCGAGAGACTTAATAGCACTCGCCCAGTTGTACGACGACTTTGCTAGCGACTACACTGACAAAGCCTTTCTCTCATTTGCCGAGAGACAGTTAGAATAGCCTTCAGCTAAGTCCATGGCTACGACCTAGCAAGGCGCCATTAGTTACTTCATGAATCTAAAGAGTCTCACTTGTATCATCAAGAATGCTGTATACCAAAAGACGATATAAAAGTTAAGTGTTCTAGTAGCTACGTTCTTTTCTTTATCACATTCATCACGTATCCTGTTCCAGACTTCGCGCCAGTCGGTGTGTGTGTACGTGTGCCCTTTCGGCTACCCGTCTCTGTGGACTGGCTGCCTTGTCAGTCCACTTCAACAGCAAGGCTAGCAGCACGAACAATCGCGTCAGACACGTCACCGAGGACGTCATCAATACAACCCGACAAAGAGGGAGAAAACACGACATGTGCAGTGTATAGAGGCCAATCAGCGCGTTGGAAAGACCAACGAGGTAACCTGTCCATCGGGGAGCGGGAAGGGAGCGTGATAATCAACGGGAAATGGTCACCATCACAAAGGTCGTCGTGTGGCGACCAGTGCAATGAAGGGAGGAGAGAGGGAGAAGAAAGAGAAAGATCAATGGCAGAAAAGGTACCATGACCGGCACTGAAATGAGTAGGGGAGCCATCATTAAGACGGCACAGGTCGTGGTCTGCAATAAATTGGTCAATAAGACGACCTCGTCTAGATGGATAGGCACTGCCCCACAAGGGATGATGAGCATTAAAATCCCCAAGGAGGAGGAAGGGAGGAGGAAGTTGCTGAAGAAGGGCAGTTAAGGCAGCAGGTGTAAGAGTCCTGTCAGGAGGGAGATAGATATTGCAAACTGTGACCGCAGAGTCTAAGTAGACCCTAACTGCAACCGCTTCCAATGTAGTGTGAAGAGGAATCCACGGGCTAGCAATGTCCGTACGGACCAACGTACAAACGCCACCATAGCCCGCAGGGGTCCGACCCGATTTCGACAGAAAACACGAACCCACGGAGGGTCGGTGTGTGAGCATCATTCCTGTAGAACCACACAAGCTGCAGAATAAGACGAAATAAGGGATTTCAATTCTGGAAGGTGACGGTAGTCCAATTCCATTAGAGAACCACAGAATGATGATTGAAATGGGGGCTGAACACGCTAAAGCCAGTCATACCGCCAGGTCATCACCCGTCACTGACAAGAAGGGTGCTACATCCATGAACAACAGGTCAGAATCTGGTTGTAAAGCTGGGGATGGGACCTCTTGTGACACCAGAGGCTCTTTGTCCCAGGACTTATGTTTCTTCTTCTTTTCAGGTTGAGATCGAGGAGGGCTGTGTGGCATAAAGCAGCCAGCTGCAGCAAGATCGGGAACAGAAAGAGACCGGGCGACCTGGAGGCCAACAGACTGCGGTACTCGCAGTCGTCGCGTGGCAGCGGACCTGTGTCCTGGAAGGTGGTGGGGGCAACCCCAGGAGGGGCGCCCTTGACCAGCAGAACCCGAAGGAGTGAGACACTTCTGTGGCTAGGGATGGGGAGCAGCGCCCAGAGGAGAAGGTGTGGGAGCCGCAGGGGAGGGAGGGAGGGAGGAGAGGGGTCCAGGATTGAAGTACGGAAGGGGGAGGAAGGGGTAAAGATGTAACTAAAGCAAAAATAACCTACACAGAGGCTCGTAAGACGAATACACGTCTTCACCCTGTGTCCATGACGTCTAAACGATCAAGGGACTTATACTCCTGTATGTTCTTTTCCTTCTTATATACTGGGCAATCTGGTGAACGTCGAGAATGATTGCCATGACAATTTACACACATAGGAGGGGGACCACAGGGACTCCCCTCATGGAGTGGACGTCCACAGTCACCACAGAGAGGGGCCTGCGAACAGCGGGAAGACGTGTCCAATATGCAAGCACTTACAACGCCTCATAGGAGTTGGGATGCACGGCTTCACATCACATCGATAAACCATAATCTTTACTTTCTCATGGAGGGTATCCCCTTGAAAAGCCAGGATAAAGGCACCAGTATCAATGCAATTGTCCTTAGGACCCTTCTGAACACGCCGAACAAAGTTAACACCCCGCCGTCTGAGATTGTCCTGAAGTTCCTCATCAGTCTGAAGGATGAGGTCCCTGTGAAACATCGCACCTTGAACCATATTTAGAGACTGGTGGGGGGTAATGGACACAGGAATTGTACCAAGATGGGTACATGCATGAAGGGCCGCAGACTGGGCAGCTGATGCAGTTTTGATCAGCATCAAACTCGACCACATCTTGCTCAGGGAGTCCACTTCACCAAACTTGTCTTCAATGTGTTCCACAAAGAATAAAAGTTTGGTATTGGTAAAAGTATCCCCATCAGTCCTGGAGCAAACCAGATTGCGGGAGGGGGGGGGGGAAGGTTTCACCGCTAGCCGATGGGCCTGTCCCTCTTCCCAGGGGGTAGCCATGGAAGGGAAGGCCGAAGGGGGCAAGAGAAGCAGCACTAGAAGAATCAGTTCCACACAGAGAGACGGCTGCAGGAGAATGGCCAGAGTTCTGGACCCCTATGCATTTCATTTGCATAGCGTCCGCCCTGATACCACCCACTCCGATCAGGGGCTCTCCTCACGGGCGCCACCCAGGCACAGCAAGGGCCATCTGGCATGGCTACCATTGCCGGGAGTTCCGATGCTCCAGGATGACGAGCAACCACTCCAAGGCATGCATGAGGAGGTCACAGCTCAGCTATCTGAAGTGTGATCCCTGTGTGTTCAGGGGGCTCAACCAAAAGGGTACATAGCAACCCCACCACACGGGCTTGCTACTGTGCTGGCTATGCACCCTAGCATCAGACAACAACGTGAAAGAAAAGGTGGAATGAACTAGGAGGGATTATGTCGGAGACACTAGGTAAGGTGCTCTTCCCCAAATGGCTCACACTACAGAAGAGAAATTTAGTAATGGGGGTCAAACCCCAGAGGGGGACCAGGGAGTGCCAAAAGGAGGTGATTACGCATCAAAGCTAAATTGCAAAACCAACATAACCAGGAGGATAGCGGGGGTCAACATAAGCAAGGACAGCAGGAGAGGGCGAGAGGGAAGGAGCAAGAAGAGGAAAGGCGGGGAAGGGGAAGGAAATAGGGCCCCAAGCTATTGCAGCCTTCCTTCTTTCCAGGGCTGCATGCTCGCCCCACACGTATCCACAAAAGAGTTGTGGACCCCTTGGGGGGCAGGGTATTGGGTGAGGGTGTTTGGGCGCATCTGTTGGACTATTTCTTTTTTTGTGAGCATGGCTGTGCACTGTGCTGTGCCTTATTTAGAGAGTTTAAGAGTAAAGCATACTCCTTCCTCCTTCCATCAGCCTAATGCGGAGTGTGTCGTTTTACCAACAGCCCCCTACGAATTGGTGGTGGTGGTACGCCTAGTTTTCAACAATTTTCTTACGTTGGTAGCGACGACGCAAGTGAGCTTTGTTTACTGGCAGATTTCACACTTGGCGCCTGATCCTAGGAGGAAGTGGCGGTCGGGTGGATGAGGTTAGTACAAGTGCCCTTTCTTTACGCACAATTTTCTTAGGTTGGTAGCGACGGCGCAAATGAGGTTTTTTTACTGATTGAATTCAAACTCGGCGAGGGTTCCTAGGAAGAGATGGCGGTCTGGTCTTCAAAAAGTAGTTGTAGTAGGTGGCGAACAGTCGGCATCGACAGGTTTGAACGTGCCCAAGAAAACAACTTTCGCGCCAAAAGTGTGGCAGGGTGTTCTTTGTAAATTGGCTGACGGTTGTGTGATTCAGCTCCAATGCAAACAATTTTGGCGGGAAACGTGCGGAGGCGACGAATACGCGTGGTGAATGGACAATGGACCGCTGTGACGTCAAACTTGGCAAGCTCCAGCGTGTCCAGCGAAATCATGTTTACGACGTGGGAGCGATCGCCAGTCCAGCGGCAAGCACGGGCCGCTGAAGCACCTCGGCAGTCCACCGCGAGCGGCCGCCTCACGTGACAGGCGTCGGCAGTGGGTCCGCGCGATGACTGGCGGGGCCAGGGGGTGGCGACGACTTAATCTAATTCAGTTGGAGCGCGGATGTCGTGGCGACTGCACTGCAATATCAAAGAGGTGTACTGGTATGCCGCTGTCATTCATTCGTGTCTGGTCAGCATTTCCGGAAGGTAGCAACTGCGATGACCTTGTTTCCCTCGATCAGATCCTGTGTTGTGCAGGATTATTCAAATTGAGGACAAATTAGCAGGTAGTCCGGCTCTTGCGTTGTTCGGCACTCGCAGTGTATATCTCCATCAACTGGAAGAACGCCTCATTTTCGCATGTTGGTCTCGCAAAGAGGATCGCCCACCCTAAGACGATTGAGCGATCTCCAAATAGGGTAGGGCAAGTTATCAATCACTAGAGGGAACACCAGAATCTCTTTCTGAATTTCAGAACTTCAGTTGATGGACTGCAGCCTGCTGACCATGCAGCGGGTGTCAGGGATCATAAATTTGCTTAGCCCACTCTACATAAGTAGCAACAGCCCTTCTAATAGTGAGGGGAGCTGTTTCAACAATCGGGTGGATTTTATCGACTGGAGTTGGCTTCATACATCCTGGAAAGATTCTCATTGATTGCAATACCAACATGTTTGGTGTGAGTGGATGCACTCCACACAGATGAAGCATACTCTGCTGTGGACACACAGAAAACAAGAGGCTAAATTCTCAGGATGGGACAACGTGCTCCCCAGGTGGTGGATGTGAGCTTCCTGAAGATGTTATTCTGTGAACTAACTTTCAGCCTGGTGTTAATGGCAATGGGATGTCAAGCCATATATCCCTCCCACAAGGCGGTGCTTAAAGTGCTGGGAGTTTGGCCATATGTCTTCCCAGACTGTGGACGCCCATCACATCCCAATACCCCATGTGTCCTGCCTCCCATCTCTGTCAACTGCAGGGAACATCATTCACCTTGCTCGCCAGACTGCAGGATTCTCCAGAAAGAGAGGAAAATCATAGCCTCAGTGTAGGTCAGTTGGTCCAGTGTCTTTTAGTCTAAGAGGAAATTTGAGCGCCTACATCCTGTGGCAATGACCACCTTATATGCTGCCACTTCGAGAACAGTTGTCGCCCCATTAGGTCTTCTGTCGCCTCTCAGAACTGGGAGACTACACCTGCTCCCTTGATGGTGGAGGTGGAGTGCACCACCTACTTTGGGAGCAACACCCTCCCAGCCATCGGGGATTTCAGTCCGCAATTCTGAGATGGAGAAGCCTAAGTCTTCCTTGGCTCCTCTCGCTAGGAAGGGGTTCCTTGGGTCATTCCCTTCCCAGGTTTCTGCAAGTGGGAAAGATGACACCCGCCAGAGGCTGAAGAACCAAAAGCAGCTGGTTGTTGGGCATCACGGTCACCCTTAGTCCCGGAGACTTAGCCAGTGAAGTCCTCCAAGCCACAGAAACCCAAGTAACAGCGCGAGAAATCGAAAAAGAAGACCCCTAAGACGAAGGAGATTGCGGTGCCACCCACACAACCGCAACCTACAAGCTACAAGCTCTGAGGGTCAGCGAGATCCAGGTCCTCAGTGGACCCCAGAATCTCCACCCCATCCTCAGCCACAGACACAATGGATATAGGTTGCTCAGGCAAAAAGTCTGTGGCAGCAGGTGACCCTGAGGTGTAAACTGCCTCACTGAATGTTCCATGTCTTCCCAGTGGAACTGAAGTGTATTTTTTCCACCGCCTGGCTGAGCTATAGCAGCTGTTGAGCTTTACACCTGCTTTCTGCATTGGCCTCCAAAACACCTGTTTCCTGGCAATGTTAACCCCTGCACTCTGCGGCTATAAGGGATATTACAGGTACCGTAGCGACTATAATCGAGTGTCAGGTGTTGAAAGGACACAGTTTCATTACAGACTGTGTTTATGTCCTAAACTCAAACACCTCCCGAAACTGTGGCTACAAGAATACGAATGGAGGAAATAACTGTGTGCAATGTACATCTTTCTCCAGATGGTGCAATACCCCTGAATGTATTAGCTGCACTGATTGATGAACTCCCTAAACGTTTCCTACTCTTGAGAGATTTTAATACCCATAATCAATTGTGGGATGGCACCATGCTTACTGGCTGAAGCAGACATGTCGAAACTTTACTGTCTCAGTTCGACCTCTGCCTCTTAAATACTTAGGCCGCCCCACATTTCACTGTGGCACAAGGCACATATTCGGCCATTGATCTCTCTGTGTGCAGTCATGGCCTTCTCCCACCTATCCACTGAAGAGCACATGACGACCTGTGTGGTTGTGACCACTTCCCCGTGCCGGCCGCGGTGGTCTCGTGGTTCTAGGCGCGCAGTCCGGAACCGTGCGACTGCTACGGTCGCAGGTTCGAATCCTGCCTCGGGCATGGATGTGTGTGATGTCCTTAGGTTAGTTAGGTTTAAGTAGTTCTAAGTTATAGGGGACTGATGACCAAAGCAGTTGAGTCCCATAGAGCTCAGAGCCATTTGAACCATTTTGAATCACTTCCCCGTCTTGTTGTCACTGCCCGGTCGTCAGGCACATGGGCGCCTGCCCCGAGGGGCTTTAAACAGTGACAGCAGAGGTGAAAGCTTCCCACTCCAACTTGTTCAATCTCCCCCATATGTGAACATCGATGAGATGGTTGAGCAGGTGACTACCATAATCGTTTCTGCGGCATAGAACGCGATTCCTTGCTCTTTACGGTGTCCACAGCGAAAGGCAGTCCCTTGGTAGTCGCTAAAGCAATTAAGGAGCGCCGGCGAGCTCTGCAGCGGCATAAGCGGCACCCTTTCCCAGAGCGCCTCATAGCCTTTAAGTGGCTCCGTGCCCGCGTTCGCCAGCTAATCAAACGACGGAAGCAGGAGTGTTGGTCGAGACACATCTCGACCATTGGTAGCCATACAACACCTTCTCAAGTCTGGGGGAAGGACAAAACTTGTTTTTTGGAACCAGATGCCAACAAGATGTTCCTGGTGTTAACATAAATGGCGTGTTATCTACCGACGCAATCGCGATTGCCGAGTAATTTGCTGAGCACTATGCTCGAGTCTCTGCGAAGTCTGGGGGGTAATTCTCCTACACACTCTCAAATGGCGGCTGGAAGTGAAAGTCGTCTAGTTCACTATACGCCACAGTGAATCCTATAACGCCCCATTTACAGATTGGGAGCTCCGCAGTGCCTTTGCACATTGCCCCAACACAGCTCCTGGGCCTGATCGGATCCGCAGCCAGGTGATTAAACATCTCTCATCTGACTACAAGCGATATCTTCTCATCTGATACCAGATCTGGTGCGATGGCATCTTTCCATCACAATGGCGGGAGAGTACCATCATTCCAGTGCTCAAACCCGGTAAAAACCCACTTGATGTGCATAGCTATCGGCCCATCTGCCTTACCAACGATGTTTGTAAGCTGCAGGAACGTATGGTGTGTCAGCAGTTGTGTTGGGTCCTGCAATCACGTGGCCCACTGGCTCTATGTTAGGGCGGCTTCCACCATGGTCGCTCTACCACTGATAATCTTGTGTCCCTCGAGTCTGCCATCCGAACTGCCTTTCGCAGACGCCCGCACCTGGTTGGTGTCTTTTTCGATTTACAAAAAGCTTGTGACACGACCTGGCGAAATCATATCCTTGCCACATTATACGAGTGAGCTTTCAGAGGCCCACCCACTCCCGATTTTTATCCAAAATTTCCTGTCACTTTGAACCTTCCATGTCCAAATTGGTGCCTCTCATAGTCCTCCTCCCCCTCCCCCCACCCCAATATCCAGGAGAATGGGGTCCCACAGGGCTCTGTATTTAGTGTATACTTTTAGTAGTCAATGGTCTAGCAGCAGCTGTACGGCCGTCTGTCTCATCTTCTCTGTATGCAGACGACCTCTGCGTTTCATACTGCTCCTCTGCTCGTTGGGGATGGCTCCCTGTAGGCGCCGCTCTACCCCACCATTACCAGTCATGGTTTCCAGTTTTCGGCCGCAATGTCGTGTGTCATGCACTTCTGTTGGCGTTGTACTGTTCTCCGGAACCAGAACTTTACCTTAATGACGATCCACTCACTGTAGTGGAGAAATAACGAATCTTAGGACTGGTTTTCGACGCCTGATTCGCTTACGCTCACGACGGTGAGGAATCCAAGTCAGAGTGCTGGCAGCACCTGAATGCCCTATGCTGCCAGAGCAACACCAACTGGGGTGTAGATTTCTCTAAACTTCTGCATCTCTACAGAACCCTTGTTCAATCCCGCCATGACTATGAAAGTCTGGCTTATGGCTCGGCGGCGCCCTCAGTGTTGCGTTTACTGGACCCAGTGCACCACTGTGGCGTTCGCCTAGCGACAGGAGCTTATAGAATGAGTCCGCTGACCAGCGTCCTGATGGAGGCTGGAGTCCCTCCATTGCAGGTTAGGCGTGCCAAACTGCTGGCCAGTTAAGTTGCACACGTTCGTAGTTCTCCTGTGCATCCGAATTACCGTCTTCTTTTCGCACCGACAGTAGTTCATCTCCCACATAGGCAGCCCAGGTAAGGGCTTCCTATTACAGTTCGTCCGGTCCCTTGTTTATGAACTGGAATCCTTTCCTTGACCACCTATACTTGAGGTCCACTCTTGTACACCTCCATGGTGTACACCTAGGCCGCAGCTCTGCCTGGATCTTTCACATGGCCCTAAGGATGCAGTTAACCCCCGTCTCTCCAATGCCACTTCATCTCTATTCTTGACATATACCAAGGCCATGAAGTGGTTTACACTGAAAGCTTGATGGCTGGTGATCCTGTCGACTTTACATATGTCCATGGAGGACATATTGAACAGCATACCTTGCCTGATGGCTGCAGTGTTTTCACTGTCGAGCTGGTGGCTATACCTCGTGCTCTTGAGCACATCCGTTCATGCCCTGGGGAGTCGTTTCTTCTGTGTATTGACTCCTTGAGCAGCCTACAAGCTATCGAGCAGTGCTAGTCTCGTCATTCGTTGGTAGCGACCATCCAGGAGTCCATATATGCCTTGGAACGGTCCAGTCGTTCAGTGGTGTTTGTCTGTACCGCAGGTCGCGTCCGAATCCCAGGCAACCAACTTGCCGACAGGCTGGCCGAACAGTGTACACGGAAACCGCTTATGGAGATCGGCTTCTCTGCAACTGACCTGCGTTCACTACTCCGCCGCAAGGTTTTGCGGCTTTGGGAGACGGAATGGCATAACCTCAGTACGCACAATAAACTGCGTACCATTAAGGAGACTACGAATGTGTGGAAGACCTCCATGCGGGCCTCTTGCAGAGACTGTGATTTTCTGTTGTCTCCGCATTGGCCACGATGCAGGAGGTAGCCGTGTGTCACCCAAGTGTGATGACCCACTTCAGTGTTGTGTGGCGGCCGGCTGACAGTGGCCCATATCATGGTGGGCTGTCTTTCTGTGGCTGCCCTGCAATGGACTCTTCAGTTACCGGATTAGTTGCCATTAATTTTAGCTGACAACGCCTCATCGGCTAATTTAGTCTTAAGTTTTATACGTGATGATGGGTTTTATCGTTCTGTGTAAGTTTTCACGCATGTCTTTTTTCTCTTTGTGTTCTCCACTCTAATGCTTTTACGTTGGATGTTTTAATATGTCGCAGAGTGGCTGGCTTTTTCTTTTTATTCTCGTGGTCGGCCAGCCACGGTTACCTGCTCTCTTGTTTTCATTCCTTCGACCTGTTTCTTACTTCTCTGTGTGGTTTTCTTTTCCTGTCTTCTCCATAGTAGTGTTGGTTGTCCTCCTGTCGTTCTGGTTTTTCCTTTCTACTGTTATTGTGTTGTGCGTCTTCTTTCTTTCTTCTTTCCCTTATGTAATTATTTTACTGCGAACAAGGGACCGATGACCTCGCAGTTTGGTCCCTTCCCCCCTCCTTTAAACCAACCAGCCAACATCCTTTACTACGACAGGACTGAAGAGTACTGGCTTCAAAATATATGCATATGTCATCTGTGTACTATAATATAGTGTCACTGGCAAAGAGGACATGAAGGCCTGCAGTATAGATACTGGATAAAAAGGGAGCCAGGACTGATGCGTGCAGGGAGTCTTCTGCTATTTCTTGGGTCCCAGCGTAATTGCGTGTTGGAAAGTAATTGCCTCTTTTTTTTTTTTTTTTTTTTTTTTTTTTTTTTTTTTTTTTTAGAAAACATACAACGTTACGCATGAGTGGTTCTGGAATGTGGAGTTTATTCAGTTTTTTTTCCCCAAAGGTTGAGAAGACGTATGTTATACTGAAATCTACGAACGAAACTATCATATTATTTGACAGAGAGAAATTAAGCTATTACCAGAAAAACAACTTTGATTTTGAAAAAGAAAAACTGAAACCCTTTTACTGTTAAATATTGACACACAACTAATTTTCACACCGCCATTCTAAGCGCCGTACTAATCCTGTCCATTACCTTCGTCGAACACAGTAGTGTGATGAAAGGCCGACGTGACTCGCCCTTATCAGATCTTTTTCCCGACTTGTGGATGGGGACACACTACGTGTTTTCAGCTAGTGGATCTTGATCTTTTGCGTCCATAAACTATTGCAAAACTCGAGCAGCAGCGATTTTCCCTTCTGTGGGATGTGTCGTAGCCTGGGTAGTCAATATAATCCGGATGAGGAGCAGTACCCTTCCCTTGGGAGAGCGCAGTCTGGGGGTTCTTACAGCGAAAAGGTTTGTGCAACGACAATTCTCCTCTCTTCATTCCACCTCGTCTCCTGTCCATTAAGTCACATACAGCTATCAGACACAACAACGATTCTTGAAGTCTGATGTCTGTTGTGTGACCGGTTTTAATGTTCTGTGTTACATTCCAGATCCAGGTCAATGCAGTTTCTTCGCCGACTGGAGTGCAGAAATTGTCACGATTTTCGGTTATTGTGCGTGATTATTTTCTTGGCTGCAGCTTGTGCTTTCATAAGGGAAGAGCGCGTTTATCATTTGAGATATTTTAGTTTTTTATTAATGCCTTCTTGCGTTCCTTAAGGAGTGCGTCACATTCTGAATCCCACAGTCAGGATGATGGGCTAGTGGTTGTCCCTTTTCAGGTGTTGAGACTACCGCTGCTTCATCGATAAACGACACCAAGTCTCTTTCATGATTCCCAGTATAGATGATATTCGAAGTACTACTGGACGAAAAACTGGAAACTAAGTTACAGTTCACTTTCTCAACCGCGCAATCACACGGAAATTTAACACAGTCTCCCTAGATTATGCGTTTATCATAATTTGATTAGGCAATGGATGTGAACCTAAAGTATCCGCTATCACTTCCCATGTTGTTCTGGTACACAGTGCAGTTAATGCTATGCTGAAGTCCACTGCCGTCCGAGCTTCATTTGGTCGGATTTTCCATGTGGGTCAGCCGTCATTTAGTACTGCAATGTTTTCCCAATCTAGTACATCAGGTAGCATTTTCCCCACTCTGCAGCCCCACAGTGCCCGGTGGCCGTTGCAGTCACCTATATAGGAGCAGAAGGGGGTTTTCCGAGCGAGACATGATTGTTGTTAACTGCTGTCTGGAAAGTCTTATTCGGTACGTTGTATACCGAGATCAAATTCAGAGGTAGGTCGTTTATCGGCAGACGGATACCCACCGTTTGCATTGGGTTATGCTGAGTGCCGTATTGACAACGAAAAAGTGGCTGTCTTGTTTTATTAACCACGCTGCACCGTCGTAGCCATCATTTCTATCTTCTCTAATGACAGAGTAGCTCTGGCGTGCAAACAGTTCTTTCGGTTTTAACCGTGTTTCGGTGATGGTACAAATGTCTACTTGAATTTCGAGCAGAAAATGTCTAAGGCTATGTTTGTTTGCCTTGAGCGATCTTGCGAGACGAAATTTACATACCGTCTCTTGTACACTGGCCCACTCGTGTACTTCAAAAACTACAACAACCATCCTGTCAATCAATACCAAAAAAAATGAGTATTAAAAATTATTCGTGTAGCTGCAATTTTTTGTTATGTGATAGCACGCTGTAAAAGATTATCGCTTACACCCAGTGTATTGTTGTATACAATGGTGGTTCGATCAGTTTGGCAAAGAACACAATAAAAATGTTTTTTCGTAAACAATTCACCTTGCATCTCGACACAGTCTCCTTTGAGGGATGTGCACTTGGTCCGACGATCCTCCAGTCAATTGATCTAAACGGAAAAATAGATTGTCAAAATGTGCAAAATACTCGTTGACTGCAACTGTCGCTTCATTTGATGAAAGTTTCTTGCTAGCAAGCCAGAGTTTGAAGTTTGGGAACACGAAAAAGTTACTTTGGGCTAAGTCTGGTGAAGAGGGTTGGTGACGAAAACCAGGTGGAAGCCCAATTCATGCACTTCCGCCATTGTTAGCACCGATACTTGGGAATGGTGCACTAGCCTGGTGAAACAACACTTTTTGCCTGCCAACCTTGATCTATATTCAGCCAACAGAAGTTTGAAACTATCCAGCAATGAACCGTAATAGGGTCCCGCCTTGATTGTGTCTTTTACGAAGTAATCTATAAAGCTTATTCCTTGGGATTCACAACAAACCGTGGCCAACACCTTAGTCTCTTTCCATTGTTTCGACGGCTGTTTCGACTCTGGAGTATAATTATTGATCAAACCTGAAACGATCAGGTCGTCACAAGTCGGCGTAAAAAGTCTAGCGGATTCCGATGAAACATCGCCAGACATAATGTTGAAATGTTGTGCCGGATGTGCTTTTGGTAAACAATGAGAAATCGAGCCACCCATCTCTTACAGTTTCTTCGTAGTCAACTCTCAGTGCAGAATACTATCCTTTCGTTCAGTTCAGATAAGACTCAATCAGTAAATTTTATTCGACAGCCTTGCATTACCGTATCGTGGATATTTGTCAGTGGTTTACTCTGTGGTGACATCAGTTTGATGACAGACAGCACTTTGTCTTCGGTGCTTGTCCGACAGCGTTTAAATTCATTAATCCAAAAGTAGATCGTTTCAAATGATAGTGCAGAATCCGTCTGAATTTTATACAGTTCTTTTTCGATTTGTGCCTCAGTCCGACCATTCAAATAAAAATGTTTGGTAACAACACATCCGGTTTTCCCCGTTTTCAGTTACAGTCGACACACTGTAATTCAGGTGGCTCTCAGTAATAAACCGTACACTATACATTATTTAAATTCTTTGTACGGTTCTTGGAATAATAAAGCGTATCAACAGTGAAGGTGCAACAAAAATTTTCCATTCTTTATACTGTTTGCTACATCACAGTTTTCGTTGTCCATTTACTCGAAGGATTTATATTTTTATCACAGTCAGATTACGTAATCTGAATAATCTTATCAGGGGACCGCCCTACTCATCACAGATTCCGTCCACATTTATGGCATACACAGTGCTTAACCAATGAAACACAGGAAGAGGAGCTCCCTATGGTCAAGCGCTTGGAAAAAGTTGAGTTTTTAGGGTACGTCGGCCGATTTATGGGCCGTCTGTCAGCGTAGGTTCCATGCAACGATTGGCACGGCGGAAGGGATACACAACGGTAAATAGAGGGTCGCAGGGTCAAGCCTGTGTGAGAACTATTAGTTTATTTTCAATGTTTACGTTACTGGCACTGCAAAACAACCGGGATAATGCTCAGTATATCATGTTTATTAATATATTCATGAAAAGCAGACCAAGGAAAAGTTGACACAGTTATCTCTTGAAAGTAATTTGCAGTAATTAAAGTGTACAGGACTAAGATTTCATTAGTTTCATTTTGGCATTTAACAGCGCTCAGCAACTGCACGTGAGCACTATGTTCCCAGTGAGCTAAAATCGGATAATCCAGAATGAAAAAGAAATCGTAGACCGAGAAGACTACATCGAAACACATTTCATTCAACGTCAACGGCGCTTATGACGTCAGTTGTTTCTGCGCCCTCAAACAAATCCAAATACAAAATTCCACATCAACTATCCTCATCAAAATTTGGCGAATTACTGGGTAACACTTTGCTGGCAAACTGTGCGAAGAATCGCAAAGTTCGAGTATCAATGGAAAATTTTAGGCAACCACGTAGCCCAAGTTGTAAAAATGTGGCGTGTAGGACAAGTGCAAGATACCGAGATAATTACGGCTTTCCTCTTTTCACGTTGAATATCACCACAGCAGGTGTAAATTAGCTGTAAAATAATGAAAGTATGTGAATTGCATATACCTTCCTGGACATTTATTCCCAGTTCTTAAGTTTCCTTTGCCCTTCCTTTTATACCGTTACCAAAATATTAATACTCGTAAATCTAATGCATTGAGATTGTTTCGGCCTATCTGCAAAATAAAAAATAATGAAGCTGCACAGGGATTCGAGACGACAACCTTCCAACCGCCGTTCTGTATTACATCTGCTGCCTCGTAAGTGAGCTAACATTAATGGTTAATTGCCCCCGACCAGCGCCAGAATTCTTTTTTTTTTTTTTTTTTCTAAACACAAGACCATATTTATTCTGAAGCAACGAATGTTCAGAGAGTTATAGTAATGTATCTTATACATCAGAATCATGTGAAACAACATGATAAAAAAATTGAAAAGAGGATGTCTTCGAAGGTATATTTGTATTTTCAGCTGTTCTCAATGTTTAGTTTGATAAGAACCGAATGGTTACATGTGTTTTAGGGTGCTGGGAGAGTTTTTACTTTTGAAGATATATGAAAGAATTTGAATAAAATTTTACTTCAGAAGAGGAATGAAGTGCAACACCGCATTCGAAATATTGATTGCGAATCCCCTATGAAACACTTATACCACTCTCTTGTCTTACTCAAAGAGGGTCGAGAAGACATTGAAGACGAAGACCGTCCTGGACTACCTAGCACCTAAATTAGACATGCGGAAGAAGCAAAAATGGTTCTGGAAATCCGTTGAATTACCATCGGAGAGGATTCTGACGACACCGGCAAAGCCTTCGGCTCATATCAAGCAATTTTTTTCATATATCTTGGGCATGAAACGTCTAGCAGCAAAGTTTTTCCAAAATTGTTGAACGTCGGCCAAAAGCAACGCCGCTTAGGCATAGCTCAGGAATTGGTGAATGAAGTCAACGATACAGAACTTCTAAAAAAGGTTTAGCAGCTGACGAAAGATGAGTATAGGAGCCAAACCTTGCCAATGCAGACTTGTAGGAAGAGCAAACACCGTAAAAACTTCGACAATCACGATCATATGTGAGGGTTCTTCTCACTGATTTCTTTAATTACAACGGTCAATAAGGAATACGTGAATTTTTGGCAAAACATAATTTTTCTTTTGTTGCCTTAGCCAACGTTTTCGCCTGGCAGTGCCCTGTCCCCCAAGACTTCTTTCTATTCCCAAGGCTCAACAGAATCATAAAATGACATTTTGCTACCACTGATGACATAAGGAACAGGCTGAACGGTATAACGAAAAGTGAGTTGCAGAACTGCTACCAAGACTGGAAAAAGGTGTGGCGCGTGTGTGTTCTGAAGGGGAGTGCACTGAAGGGCACAAGGTTGTGTTGATGAATGACTATTTAAGGAAACCAAAAATTACGGTTACTTTTGGACAACACGTCGTACAAGCGAATAGTACGATGTTTCGCATCTGCGAGATGATGCTAATTTCTGGTTATGTCGATCTTCCCTTGTTTGGAATTATAACGTAATATTTTCACTTCGGTTGGTGGGCCCATGGTATAACATTAGTACCGACTGCACCACATTTCACGATGTCTACAAAGAAAGGGGGGGAGGGGGGGGGAGAGAGATATGCTCACAGCTCTTGGGAAAACACAACAGGAAAAGGACAGGTTTTAGTGATAGTTTTTAAAATGCACGTCAGTGTACTTATGTCTGGGTACAGCCATGCTGCTCGCTCCCTCTGCTCCGTCTGCCTCTCCCCCCCCCCCCCCCCCACCCACCCACCCTCCAGATAACGACAGCAGGCTCGTTGGTGGCCTGTGTGTGATAGCACCTCCCGATGTCTTTGGATGGTCCCCAAGGATCTCGTGAGACCGTTCTGATGGAATAAAAAGTTGATCTCACTACCTTCCATTACTATTATTATTACTCTAGAAGCAGTGCATAGCGGACTACGCTACGCCTGATACTAGTATTGATGGCTTTTGCACCATCAAATGCCAGCAAAAGGTCCGTTTTTGGATAGCAGTGTCCAGTGCATAGTTAGTGGATGCAGACACCTTTTACAGTGCGCAGAGTATCTCTGTCTGAATTCTTCGTAGTCTTTGGTCCGTCACATTAACTGTATTTCAGTGCAGATGCACACTTTGTGCAGCAGAAGTGACGACAGACATAGAAAAACGGTGCTGGAAGTGGCACACGATATTGGGGGGCCTCTGTGTAGCTGTGATCAGGTGCCCATCAGGGGCTCAGATTTGTTTGCTGAGTATGGGCTTAGCGACCTCCAGGATTCCTGAGCAGGGGACTGGTAAGCGCCGCCAGTCCCGTCACCATAAGCTCTGGGTGTGCTTCAGCGACCACTGTTTAGCGCAGCAGTGGAATGGTACGTGTCACAGGCAGTAGGGGTCTTGACTTGACCGTCCAGATCACGAGGATGGTAAATGTGGTGTCACCGCCAGACACCACACTTGCTAGGTGGTAGCCTTTAAATCGGCCGCGGTCCATTAGTATACGTCGGACCCGCGTGTCGCCACTGTCAGTAATTGCAGACCGAGCGCCACCACACGGCAGGTCTAGACAGACGTCCTGGCACTCGCCCCAGTTGTACAGCCGACTTTGCTAGGAAAGGTTCACTAACAAATACGCTCTCATTTGCCGAGACGATAGTTAGCATAGCCTTCAGCTACGTCATTTGCTACGACCTAGCAAGGCACCATTACCAGTGTATATTGAAATGGAGATTATATATGTACAAGAGCGATGTACACCGATTATGGATTAAAGTTAAGTATTACAAGATTTTCGTACTTTATTGCAATTCTCAAGACATTGTCCTGTTCCAGACCTCACGCCAGTCTGCGTGTATTTAAACGCGTGCATTTCCGCCTCCTCTAGCAACACTGTTGACTCTTCTGCCAACACAGCAGTAAAAACCTTTATAAAACGTCCCTCAATCTCAGGGTGTACTGCACAATGATGAGATTCATGGCTCTTATCGTGGAACACTCATTAGTGAGAAACCTCTGGGGAACCTACCATACCTCAGTTGTACATGGCTTACCTAGACATACAGAGGTCTAGGTGGACTTTCATTTCCCTGGGTGCTCATCGGACCAGCATTGGATCCTTCAAAATCTTCTCTTCCTCCTTCCAGCAGGAAGGGTGGGCCGCTGGTAGGTACCAATGCCCAAACAAGAGGGCTCATGTAGCCAGTCTTCCAGACTTGGGATTTACACATACTCTATCACTGTTGAGTAACAGAACGAATGCTGATCAGTATGTGTTTATGAACGAAAAGAAAGGACCTTAGAGAAATATTTTATGTAAAAAGGTGAAAAAGGGCTAGAGGAGATTGCTGAAAGCTTAGCCCCCACGTGCTGTTTGACGTGCCATGTCTTTGGTTAGACCGCCTCAGGTTGTAAGGTAGCAGCCACTTGGGGCAAATATGATGGTGTATAAACTGCTTTGATGATCACCCTGTCTGGAACAGGGACTGCAGTGTCTTTCTTGAAGAAAGGAAGATACAGGAAGGAATTGTTGGATAGTGGAGTGCTCAGTGTGGCACTGTAATGAGTTCAAGACACATGTGAAAGAATTGAGACTTCTAGGACAGGAACCCCGTCTGTGCCTCTGTTTATTATAAACAGATTTTAAAGCCACTGACACCTATGTCCTATGTGACTATACCCTTCACTGAAAGGGTGACCTGACTGGGGAGAGCCAAGGGAGATGTTTTTGTGTTTGTCAGTAACATGCAGCACTCCTCTGCTCTCACCCTGGCTACCAACCTACAAGCAACTGCTGTCGCAACGTCATGGGTGGCGAAAGATGACGCTGAACTGTTCAGCCAGCTAGTTGTGTCTGAACATTGTGACAGCATCCAGGAATGAGGGGCCATATCACCCAAGTGATCCATCGTGCCACTGACTTACCCATTCTAAAGTCCTCATGTCATCTTATGAGGTGACATCTACCTTTGTGGATGGACGAGAGCCGTTCAGCCATCTGAAATAGTCGATTTAAAAGCTATCCTATGGTAGACAACCTCATAGCCTCTCCAGCGCAAGAGCCAAAAACCTGATGCATGATTACTGAGATTATGAAAATTTCATGGCGAGCGTTCCTGGACTCCATCAACCATTTCACTTTTTCTATAAGAGTTTGGGAAGCCATTGAGAGGATTTCCGGCAAACACAGTCGTTCACCAATAGCAGCAGTGCTAAAATGCTGATATCTCCAAACTTTGCATGCAGACATCACTCAGACACTCGCGGAGAATTTTACGCACACTACTGCAAATGCCAGCCACGATCTGGCGTTTCGTTACCGTGTGACTGCAGCGAGACTAAAACTGGACTTTAGATCCAACGATTCCGAGACTTATAACAACCCTTTCTCCATGTGGGAACTGGAATAAGACCTGTCAAACTCGTGATACAGCACCTGGCCATGACCAGATCCGTAACTGACGCTGTTGGTAAATGTTTAAGCAAGCAAAGAAAATCCTCTTCATATGTTTTACTCTTATACAGCAGACAGGTAACTTCCCCATCTCGTGGAGAGAGGCGCTTTCGACACCTCTCCTCAAACCAGGAAAGGAACGTACCTATCCCAGTAGTTATCGGAATATCGTCTTAATGAGCTGTGTAGGAAAGACTCTTGAGTGAATGGTTAGCTGTCGTCTGATCTAGTTGTTAGAGACCAGGCAACTCCTTAGCTGCTCTGTGTGGATTCAGAATATTTTGATCCACTGTCAACAGCCTGCCCCTGTGAGACGGCGGCTATTCAGCAGTCTTTCCTATACAACCATCACTGTATCGGTATATTCTTTGAAATCAGTAAGACGTACGATACTACTTGGAGACACTATTCTCGGGGGACTGCATCAATAGGGCTTTCTGGGCCATCTCAGTATCTTCATACAGTCTTTCCCAGCGGTTTTTAGGATCAGAGATGGTGACTCGCTGTCAGATGGTTTTGAGCAAGAGATCTGAGTCCCTCAGGGCAGTGTTTAAAGAGTTAAGCTCTTTGCTGTAGCCATAAGCAGTATCACATCTGGGGTAAGAATTCCTGTACAGTGTTCCTTATTTGCGGACAATTTTGCTGTTTTCTGTTTCTCCTCCAGTGTTGCAGCAGCGAGCCACCAGTAACAACTGACAGTGTGGAGGTGAGTTTACTGCAGATCAGTTCATGAGTGTGATGTTTTTAATTTACCTGCATTGCATATTACAGACACCGTGCTAAATTTTAAAGACTCAGTGAGGTTTCTGGGAATCTGTTTTTGACTTCAAATTGTAGTAATTGTCACACCCAAGAGACCTGAAAGCTAGAGCCCTGAAGGTACTGAAAATCTTAAAGTGCCTTAGTCAGAGGTCTTCGGGAGTGGACAGAGTGCGTGTCCTCGAGTTTCAAGCGTTTGTGCCTGGACTATTGCTGCACCGTTTATGGATTGGTGAGGCCTTCTTATTTGTAGATCATTGATGGTGTCCACCATAAAAGGCTACAGCTGGCCACAGATGCTTATAGGACCAGTGCAATACCCAGCCTTTGGGGTGAGGCGGGGGAACTGCCACTTACCATATGGTGGCAGCTTCTCGTGGTGCATCAGGCATGTAATTTCGTTGCAACTCTGACTTCACCCACACGCCATACTGTTGCCAGTCTGCCTTTGGAACGTCCTTTTTCCAACAGTCCACGAGCCACAATGCCGTTTAGGATCCACTTGCTCCACGCCAAGTGACTCGAGCACACGTTGCAAGTACAATCCAAAATCCAGGGTTTTAACCGTCTGCCAACCTGGTTACTGGAGAGGCCCAGAGTGATTTTAGATTTCTGATGACAAGAGAGATTGGTCTCCTGCTTCCGTTTCTGATGTTTTCTGACATTTTACCTGAGCATCACGACTATGAAGCTGTTATTTATGGATTGGTTGAAACGGGATTCTCTTGGTTGTTCTGTTTTCCTGGATTGTGTTCTCATGGTAAGGCTGTCTCAAGCCTGCTTAAATTGTTTGTGTGTTCCGATTCTCTTAGTCCCTTTCATTCGCTGGAACGTTTGTACCCAGCAGATAAAGTAGTCTAGTCTATCCAAAGTGCACTCCTACATCTACAACGACTGGGGAAGGTGGTGTTATTCTGCTGGGTACCAGCACATGAGAATTGTGGGGAGTGAAACAGCGGATCTAGTAGCCAATGAGGCGTGGCTTGATCAGGTATTTCAGTGTGCCATCCCTCTATACGGTATCTCCTCGCTGTTAAGCTAGAGAGTCTTGGTCACTTCCAACCACTCATACTCAAAATGATGCAACAATAACCTCTGTGTAGTAAATCCCACAACACGGCTGTGGCGTACCTCCTTCCAGCCACATTGAGGTACTGAGGTCCTCGTCACCAGTCTTTGAATGGGCCACAGCCCTATGAAACATGGCATCTTGCTCCAGCGAGATAACCCTCCAAGGCGTGGCAGCTGTCTCAATTCGACCTCTGCCTTTTGAGTACCAGGGCCACCACACATTTCAGTGTAGCTCTACATAGTTACTCGACCATTGGTTTATCAGTTTGCAGCCCAGGACTTCTCCCATCTATCCACTGGAGAGCACATGACAACCTGTGTGGTAGTGACCACTTCCCCATCTTCTTGTCGCTGCCCCAGCGTCATGTCCACTGATGCCTTCCCAGATGGGCTTTAAACAAGGAGAACTGGGAAACTTTCACCTCTGCTCTCACCATTGACTCTCCCCCACATGGTAACATAGATGTTACTACCACAATCGTTTCTGGTGTAGAAAACGCGATCTCTCGCTCCTTAGAGTGCCCCCAGCGAAAGACAGTCCTTGCAGATCGCCAGATGTCACTGAGGCAACTACAGAGCGTTGGCAAGCTCTATAGCGGCATCAGCTGTTCCCTAGAGCATCTGATAGCCTTTAAGTGGCTCCATGTCCGTGTCCACCTGTTTCCGTCTTTTCATAAGCTGAAGTGTTGGGAGAGGTATGTGTTTACCATTGAGTGCCACAGTCACCTTCCCAAGTCTGGACGGAGATGTCAGAGACCTAACCCCCAGCCTTTCGCACTCTCAAACAGCGGCTGGAAGGGAAAGTCCTCTCATTCACTACACACCACAGTGAATCCTATAACGCCCCATTTACAGAGTGGGAGCTCCCAAATGCCCTTGCACATTGCCCCGACACAGCTCTTGGGCCCGATCGGATCCACAGCCAGTTGATTAAACATCTCTCATCTGGCTACAAGCAGCATCTTCTCGTCATCTTCAACCCGTTCTGTGGCGATGGCGTCCTTCCATCGCAGTGGCGGGGAAGCACTATCGTTCGGGTGCTCAAACCTAGTAAAAACCCGCTGGATATTGATCGCTATCGGCCCATCAGCCTTACCAACGATGTTTGTAAGCTGCTGGAATGTATGGTGTGTCGACGGTTGGTTTAGGTCCTGGAATCACGTGGCCTACTGGCTCCATGTCAGGGCGGCTTCTGTCAGGGGTGCTCTACCACTGATAATCTTGTCTCTCTCGAGTATGCCATGTGAACAGCCTCTTCCAGACACCTACGCCTTGTTGCCATCTGTTTTGACCAACGCAAGGCGTATGCAACCACCTGGCTGCATCATATGCTTGCCACATCATATGGGTGGGGTCTCCGAGGCCCTCCTGTCGCTCAGTACTTTCGTGTCCAAGTTGTTGCCTCCCATAGTCCCCCCATAACCAGGAGAGCAGGGTCCCGCAGGGCTCTGTATTGGGTGTATCAGTATTTTTAGTGGCCATTAATGGTCTAGCAGCAGCTGTAGGGCCGCCTGTCTCACCCTCTCTGTATGCAGACGACTTCTGTATTTCGTACTGCTCCATCAGTTATGGTGTTGTTGAGCGGCACCTACAGGTAGCCATCTGCAAGGCGCAGTTATGGGCTCTTGACCATGGCTTTTAGTTTTCGGCCGCTAAGTCGTGTGTCATGCACTTCTGTCAACGTTGTACTGTTTATCAGGAACCACAACCTTACCTTAATGACGATCCATTCACTGAAGTGGAGACATATCGATTCTTAGGATTGGTTTTCGACGCCCAATTGACTTGGCTACTTCACCTTCGTCAGCTTAAGCGGAAGTGCTGCTGGCATCTCAATGCCTTGCGCTGCCTGAGCAACTGGGGTGCAGATGGCTCTACTCAGCTGCAGCTCTACAAAGCCCTTGTTCAATCCCACCTTGATTACTGAAGTGTGGTTCATAGTTCAGAGGCGCCCTCAGCATTAAGTGTACTCGACCCACTGCATCACTGTGGCATTCGCCTAGCGATGGAGCTTTTAGTCCGGTGACCAGTCTCCTGGTGGAGACCAGAGTCCCTCAGTTCCAGATCCGACGTGCACACCTGCTCGCCACTTTTGTTGCACACATTCTTGGTTCTCCTGAGCATTCGAATTATCATCTCCTTTTTCCATCGGCGGCAGTTCAGTTCATCTCCCGCATCGGTGGCCCAGGACAGGGCTAACTACTGCATTTCGTGTGGGCTCCCTTCCCTTCCCTTTACCACCTCACATCCAGGTCCATCCGCATACACCACCTCCATGGTGTACACACAGACCGCTGATTCGTCTGGATCTTATGCATGACCCTAAGGACTCTGTTACTCCTGCCGCTCTCTGATGTCACTTCCTCTCGATTCTTGTCGTGTTCTGGGGCTTTTAAGTGGTTTACACCAAAGCCTCGATGACTGATGGTCATGTTGGCTTCTCCTACGTCCACAGAGCCCATTTTGAATAGCATTCCTTGCCTGATGGCTGCAGTGTATTTGCTGCAGACCTGGTGACCATCTCTTGTGCACTTCAGTATATCCGTTGAAGCCATAGGTATTATTTCGTGTACTGACTCCTTGAGCAGCCTACAAGCTATCGACCAGTACTACCCTCGCCATCCTTTGGTAGCTTCCATCCAGGAATCCATCTATGCCGTGGAACAGTGCCGTCGTTCAGTGGTGTTTGTGTGGGCCCAAGGACATGTCGGCATCCCAGGCAACGAATTTACCGACAGACTGGCCAAACAGGTTATGTGGAAACTACTTCTGGAGATGGCATCTCTGAACCCAACCCACATTCTGACTTATCCCATTCCGTATCCCAAAGCCGAAAAACCCTACAGCATAACAGTACACACAATAAACTGTGTGGCATTAAGGAGATTCTGAAAGTGTGGAAGTCTTCCATGTGGGTCTCTCACAAGGAATCGGTTGTCTGCCGGCTCCGTATTTTACACGCTTGGGCGACCCAGGGGTAACTTCTGTGCCGTGAAGACCCGCCTTAGTGTCGGTGCTTCACCCTGTTGACAGTGGCCCGTATTCTGGTGCTCTGTGCCACTTTGACTGTCCAGCGACGAAATCTTGGGTTACCGGACTCTTTGCCTCTAATTTTATCTGATAACGCCTCATCAGCTGATGTAGTTTTACCTTTTATTTGTGAGGGTGAATTTTATTGTCTGATCTAAGTTATAGCACATGTCCTTTGTCCCTCTGTGTCCACCCTAGTTCTTCTAGGGTTGAGGCTTTAAGGTTTTGCAGAGTGGCTGGCTTCTTTTTTATTCTCATGGCCAAGTAGCCATAGTAAACTGCTGTTTTGTTTTAATCTCTTCATCCCGTTTTTTGCGTATCTGGTTTTCTTGCCCTCTTTTGTCCATTTACATGTTTGTTGCCATTCATCGTTCTTGTGCTTCTTCCTTTCATTCCGTATTGAGTTATCTGACTCTTTTGTTTTGTTCTCACACATGTGGCATTGTTTTATTCAGAAAAATTGTCTGATGACCTCGAGTTTGGTCCCTTTCCCCCTCTTTCAATCCAACCAATCACGCCTTGGCAGACAGGTAGAGTTCGAATGTACCTACTGGTACAAGCCAGGCCCAGGGAGGGGTTGTCGCCTGAGCTGATACCTTCCCATACTGCCGATTGGTCCCTCTGTCAGGTGTTTGAATGCCTCATACGGGTGCACACCTCGCGAAGACCCTCCCAGTCGCACCACGGTTCCTCATGGTTGCACTTAGAGAAAATGGTCAACGCTTTGCTATGGTAAATCCGTTTGTTATTCAGAAAGGTGTTGATGCAACTGATGGCCCTGTGAAATCCTGCTGTCGTTTACTCGATGACACTACTTTTGAAGACTACTTCTGATTCTCGAGCACAACAACCGCTTGCAACTTCGGTCCTCCACGGCTATCCTGTTCAAGTCGAGACCCATCAAACACTGAACTCTTCCTGTGATGTTACTTACACTAGGCTGCTTAGGAGAGAAATCATGCCTTCATCCAAGAGGTACGTTTCGATTTGAGTCCATAGACGATGAAAAAGGCAGACGCATCATTTGTTTTCACCTGCACTCTTTTTCTCACTTTTGATATTGTGGTGTTTCCATCGAAGATCAAAGCAGGCTGTACAACTGTCGCAGTCCGACCGTACATTCCAAACCTGATGCGCTACTACCAGTGTTATCATTACGACCACGTTCAAATGTCCTGCGACACCTGGCTGAATACTGACGGCTCCAAGACCACCTTTGGAGTCAAGAGTGCCTGTATGATTGACTACACTCGTATTAGATTTCGGCTTCCATACCAGTGTTCGGTTTCTACTGCAGAGCTTTATGCCGTTCTCCAGTCTGCGCACTACATCCATCGCCATCAGCGGATACAATAAATTACATGCTCTGATTCGCTCAGCTCTCTTCTCAACCTCCAGGCTCTTTATCCTGTCCACCCACTGGTCCATCGGATACAGGTCTGCATCCACATGCTCCACTTGGGGGAGCATCTCTGTGTCATTCTTTATCACGTATACTAGCATGGCCTGTGATCCAATGAGGCAGCCGATACAGTGACAAAAGCTGCTGTCTCTTTTCTTTGGATCGCTGTTCGCATGGTTCTCATTGCTGAGCTACAGAGTGTGCCATAAAAGAGCAATACAACGAGATAAGAAAAACCGATCGGTCTGAACTTCAGGATGATAAAATTACCTCCTTCCAACGACGAGCCCGGGAGGAAGAGGGTATTTAACTGTCTTTTTAGGTCTTTTTAGTCGTAGACATGTAAGTGGCGATCCTCCCCCGCTTTGCCCCACTGCTCTCAAACGTGGATGGTGAGACCTTTTTCTTCAGAGCCCCTATTTTAATCCGCTATGCACCCGTTTACAGCTGCCGCCTGATATATTTACCCCTTTAGCAGATGTCGCGTGCTCAGCCTATCGCGTTCTTGAGCTTATAAGTGTTAGTGAGATGCCATAGGTCATTTGAAGCTCTTCGGGGAAAACAACCCCTCTTCAATAGCAGAGTTGTAGGATTTCCTTCCATTTTTTGTTTCCCTCCTCCTCGAGTTTACCTCCTATATCTGCTGACTTAAATTCTGTTTTTACCCTTAACTAAGCCACAAGATGGGCTTACGACATAGTGGTTTGCACCTTAAAACCATAATTAAAAAACCTACCAAATGTTTAAATTGGGGTAGTACTGCTCACAACAGCGATTGTCTGCCGCCTCCTCCCCACTGTATCAATTGCAATGGTGACCAAGCAGCCTACTCTTGATTGTCCTGTGTATCTCGACGTGCCGGCCGTCTGGGAGATCTGGGTGGAGGAAAAAGTGCCGTGCCGTGCCTTGCCTTGTTGCTCACAAGTTGTCGGCTACTCAGAAACCCTGTGTTCTGCCATTTGGCACTTACAGTACTGTTCTTGCTACATCTTGCTCCACGAAGGACATGGCCACACAGACATGCGACCTCAAATTTAGCACCATAGTTGTAAAATGGAAGTGTCATGGTAGCATCCTCCTCCAGCTATGCAACAAGCCACCAAACTTTCATCTCATAGGGCGGAGTCAACTGCTACAAAAATGGCAGGCCAGAAAAAAAAAGAAAAAAAAACAGAATACTCCCACAAAGACCTTTCACGTCTCTCCAGCCAACATACATCTGAGAATTCCTCTGCCAACCGTAAAGGCTCCAAGAAATCAAACAAAGGCAAACAGTTGCCTCCTTCACTGACCTGGAGATGCTCTTCAAAGGTGTCTCCCCGTGAGACTGTCGCACAACTGACCTCTGTCACACCGGTACACACCATCAAGGGAGAATGCTGACACCTGTGTAGATATTATGGAGCAGGATCCTCCAGTCTCTGTCCCCTGTACCAATGAGTCTTCGAAGGCTGGTACTCGGCAGTGCTGAGCTAACACCTTTTATTTTTCCCTCCTCCACTTTCCTAGTCATTTCTCTCCTCCAATGGAACGTTCATAGCCTTAGATCCGACGAAGAGGAATTACAGCTGCTCAAGAACATGCTGAATGGACCATTCAGGATTGGCATCATGTTCTCTTCACCAATGAGTGTTGCATATGCCCTCAACCAGACAATCGTCAGAGACGTGTTTTGAGGCAACGGGGTCAGGCTGAACTCCTTAGGCACACTGTCCAGCGAGTGAAGCAAGGTGGGGGTTCCCTACTGTTTTGGGGTAGCGTTGTGTCGGGCCACCGTACGCCGCTGGTGGTCATGGAAGGCGCCGTAATGGCTGTAAGACATGGATTCCATCCTCCAACCACTAGTGCAACCATACCAGCAGCATATTGGCGAGGCATTCGTATTCACGGACAATTCGCGCCCCCATCGTCCACGTCTTGTGAAAGACTTCCATCAGGTTGACGATATCCCTGGACTAGAATAGCGGCATGTTCTCCAGACATGAACCCTATTGAACATGCCTGGGATAGATTAAAAGGGCTGTTTATGAACAATGTGACCCACCAACTACTCTGAGGGATCCACGCTGAATCGCCGTTGAGGAACTATCTGGACGAACAGTGGCTTGATGAACTAGTGGATAGTATGCCATGACGAATACAGGCATCCATAAATGCAAGAGAACGTGCTACTTGGCATTAGAGGTACCAGTGTGTACAGCAGTCTGCATGGTGGTACAACATGCAATGTGTGGTTTTCATGATCAATCAAAACGGCGGAAATTATGTTAATGTTGCTCTCTATTCCAGTTTTATGTACAGGTTCCAGAACTCTCGGAATTGAGGTGGTGCAAAATTCTTTTAATGTTTCTATGAATAATCTTGCCTTTCTAATAATTTCTATAACACTTTTAATACACGGTTGTAATACACATTTTGAAACAATACTGACACGGCGGAGTTAGTCATACATCCTCCCTTTATCACTTATCGATACAAACAGGTGAAGATACAGAAATTAATCAATTCATAAGCGTATCTCTTCTCTTTTTTGTATCAAAATGTTCTCTCTGCAACAAAATAACTTGTTACTTTACCGTTGGTTTATATACATATAGCTTATATGTATAAAAAGGAAAGAAGAAAGAAAAAATATTATCCATTACAACGTCCCGTTCCGTTGTTGCACTAATGAATGCCACAACGCAATCCGCACTTTTAACCATCATCATACAACGGCGAAATGCATTCGTTACAAGCAATTGTGTGCCCAGCATCGTCGCCTTCCTCAAGATAGCAAAAACATAGCTGGATTTCATTTACTTGTTTAACAGTTCCACACACTTTTCTGTCGTGTGGGACACATCCGACGGCTCTTTGGGATCAAGGTCCATTCCTCAGTTTCCGGCGTGAATGTAGCAGATGACGTAATAGTGCTCTATTGCTTTCTTCAGCACCTTGCGCCGCTATTTTGCGATATTCACCCACCATCACCCTGTTTTCTCCATCGGAAGTGAGTAGAGGGAGCTCGGGTGATACCCTCCTCTTCTCAGAATCGTGAGTGCTACAGTCCCGCCTTTACCATGAGGTTGCTAGATCGTGCTCTCACTTCCTCCATATACTCCACCCCAGTGCCGGACGATGTTCACATTCAGATGGTTCAGAACCTCTGTCTTGCGCGCAAGCGTTTTCTCCTTCATCCGTACAATTGCATCTGGGCAGAGAGCACCTTTCCCAGATGCTGGCGTGAAGCCACTGTCACACCCATAGCTAATCCCGGTAAGACAAACACCTTCCTTCTAGCTGCTGCCCCATTTCTCTCATCAGCTGTGTTGGCAAGGTGATGGAATGCATTCTTCATGCCCAGCTGGTAAGGTGGCTAAAGCGTCGCAATTTATTAACTACTGCACAATATGGATTTCGAGCGCGTCGATACGCCGGTGACCATCTTGTCACTTTGTCAACCCATGTCACGAATTGTTTTCTGCGAAAATATCAGACTGAGGCTTCCACATAATCGAAAAATAAGGCCAAAGACACCTGCTGCAGGACTGCTATCCTCTGTACTCAATACAAATGGGGCCTTGAAGCCCGCATGTTCCACTTCCTTCAACAATTTTTAAAAGATCGCGTCTTCAAGGTACATGTGTGTTCTGCCCTGTCGAACGCCCTCATCCAGGAAGACGGTGCCAGGGTTCCGTCGTGAGCATCATCGTCTTCGCTATAGTCATTAACCCTGTTATGGCCTGTCTCCCGCCATGCATTATTTTGCCATCTTTTGCAGTTATGCACGGCGTTGTCTCCTTGAGCGGCGCCTTCAGCGATGTCTCTATCGTCTTTACTAGTGAAGCATCGACAATAGCTTTCGTTTTTCCACTGATAAAACTGTTTGTACGCATTTCTAGCGGCGCAATTCGTTTCTTCCAGTGTCTTTACATCATCGTCCTGTTGCTCTTCTGTTTTCTGAAATAACGAAATTGCTCATGTTTCATCGGAAACTTTCTCGGTCCTCCCACGTGTCTTACCTACCCGCTCGCTGTACGTGGTTCCTCGGTGTTCTATGTCCTCTCGGCAGTAGTTCCTGGGGAGAGTGTTGGACCACCCTCCTCCGTTTGTACCAATTTCTAATCAGTTCGAAACTAAGTTATGGGTGTTTCGTTAATGCATCTGCATGTCCGTCCATCTTACGCTGTCTAAATACTATCTACCATTCTGGCATCTGTTTGGCCATTGGCACCTTTTACACTAGTCCGGTTGAGAGAGTGTGGCGAAGCAACTGAGCTACCAGCCGTAACACCGTGACTTTCTCCTTGGCAGATACACCTGCCGTTTGTATGCCATGCGTGGTCACCCACCCTCTGCCACTTACTTCGACGACTTCTTCTTTGATCGCCAGTATGGGGCACATCCCTATTTTCTGTTACTGCTTCTACTCCCTTATGACTACTGCTCCGGCAGTTTTTCATGCTACCTGCCAGTTTCCCAATGGGCGTTAACCATTCACCACGTTGGCTTCGTGCAACGGCCTGTGTTGGTCTCTGATTTCATTCGCTTCCTAAGGACACTAGTACTCCAGACTCGCTCTATTCCCTTAAGTTTCTTCAAACAGAACTTCGCCATAGTACCTTTGGATACACTGATGGTTCTGACAGTGTGGCGTCGGGTGGGCCTTCTTCATTGGCACCGACATTTTTCAATATTGACTTGTGGAACACTGCTCAGTATTCACAGTGGAGTAGTTCATCCACATTCAGTACAATCAGCGACATAGGCTTTTGAATAGCGTCATCTGCTCCACCTCTGCGTCCTTCACAGCCTCTGTGTGCTGTACCGTCCAGGTATGCTTTCACTTGCTCACTCTTGGTGCAGCCACTATGATGTTTATGTGGGTACTGGTCACATCGTTCTGACGGGAAATGAGGCACTAACGCTGCTGCCAAGGCTGCAGTCCTCACACCTCGGCCTGCTAGTCCTTCCAGTCCCTCCAACTACTGACAGACAACAACACACAGATCATTGGTGTCACTTCCACATCTCCATTGGTCCTCCCTTCAAGGAAACAAGCTCTGGCGAATCAAATGTCCCCAGCTGCTTTGACATCATCTCTCAGCCCTCTCGCCCCCAAGGAGATCAGTTTACGTAGGTTGCGTATTGGGTACTATCGTCTTAGCCATCGCCATTTGTTAAGTGATGATCCCACCACTGTGCTCATTGCCCTCAACATTTGACAGTCTACCATTTCCTGATAGGATGCTCTTTTTTATCCACCTTCATTCTCATTTATGTTTGCCATCTTAGTTATAGGCCATTTTAGCGAATAACGCTTGTGCTGTTTTAGTTTTTATCCATCGTACCGATATGGCGAAGGAAATATGATCTTGTGTCAGAACCTCCTTTGCCTCTGGGGAGCATTTTATGGACCTTTCTCTAAGTCCATGTTTTTAGCTTTTTTTCCTTCTGTCGATTGGGCTTAACGTTTAGTCGTTTTTAACTCCTGATTCATCTTCGTGTTTTACACTTCTGACACGGGCGCCCTAAAACAAAACAAACGCAAACCGTGCCAACAAATACCACTGCCGCCAGGACCATCATCGTGGTACTGACCGGTGATACCAACTGGTTTTGCAATGCAGCTGTACCCTGGACTGTCTCGCATTTCCAGTCTGCATTGCACATGCCTTCGACATTCTTTTGCATGTAGCAACAGCTATCCCCTACCCACCCTGTAACAGATCACCAAATAAGCACTGCAGCTGCATTTAAATATTATGATAGCTGTCACTTCTAGGACAGGAAGTTACAAACGTTTGTTGGTATCTCGATTATGAAATACTAATATCCTTACAACTTCCCATAATACTTGGGAAGCCATTGTGGAAAGGATGCTCTCTTAAATGGTCAGATACCTGTGGTATACTTCCATGAAATGGAACACAGCTCTATATTGTGAGCTCGAGCACCCTACAAAAGAGGCAGTGATGCTGTTGAAGAGAAGACCATCACCCAAATTCGAGTGAGAACTGGCATGATGTAATGGGGCTGATAAATAGCACAGTGGTTTGGAAGTTTGCTGAAAGCATGGTTGAATGTGACACTCTTAACATTCAGGAGAGGGGTTTGCGTAAAGCATTCAGCCATGTATACCTCTATATCTATTCACGTATTTGTGATATACTTTATGGAGGTGAGGTTTCATCCCTCTTTCGAAAGATATTGTCACTAAAAGAAAAAGGATAGATTAATGTCTAGTCAGAAGTGGCCATTCAAAGTAATATTAAACCCCCTTTATCTAGTTTCAAAAGATAGAAGTTAGATAACAAATGCAGTCCTTTGTAATAATTCAACTACATCTAATGTCCGTGGTCATTATAATCTCTAAGCCATTTCGTTCTTAATAAAACTCCAGGACATTTCAGAAGCATATTGGACTCGCATTTAGGATGACGACGGTTCAATCCCTCGTCCGGCCATCCTGATTTAGGTTTGTCGTGATTTCCCTAAATCGCTCCAGGTAAATGCCGGGATGGTTCCTTTGAAAGGGCATGGCCGACTACCTTCCCTAATCCGATGAAACCGATGACCTCGCTGTCTGGTCTCCTCCCCCAAACAAACAAACCCCAACATTTCAAATTCTTGAGGGAGTACTCTGAATATTCAGTTTATATTTACAGACTTGGAGTTAATAGGAAGCCAGAAGATGACCATGAACACACATTGCACAACAAAGTAGTAAAGCATGAAGTAGTTCGACCACTCTAATTTCCAAAATTCGCTCCCTTGGCACCCCAAACATGTAGATGTCATGCAACTACCAAATATTGGGAAGCAACACTGCTCGTGAATCAAAAGAATGTCGCTCCTAATTTGTCAAAACATTTTGGTACACGACATTTGTCACAGATGCGTCAAATCTTTCACCAAGAGATATTATCTAGGAGGACACCTCATAGTTTGCTCGAGCCAGGAACAGCCTTATGTGGAACTGCCTGACGTCCTTAAAGGTGAAGAACACCCACTACCAGATCCAATGTGCCTTCATTGGGCGTATACAGATTAAGTTCCTCCTAGCTCCTGTGACACGTTTCTGATTATGACCCCACTGCCACCCATACAGTCGTCACAGAACATTTACCACCATACTCAGCAGAATATGAATTTGTATACTCGTATGACTCGTATCACCAGTTTGATTCACATGTCGGGAATAATCCTGTGAGACGGTGGTTGGCTTAGCTCGAGAACCTGGTATGGAAGTTGATGGGATTTATCGCAACAACATTTTCGTGACTGACTCGTAGAACAATGATGTCCTGTATGAGCAGGCAGCCGATCGTCGTGTTGGTGGGCTGCCATTGCATAGAGAAGACGAAAGTCCTTGTAGAGACCATAGTGATATATGGGGGAGGTTCCACAGTGCATCTCACAACTAATGCAACTTAGAGCCAACTATCAAGCTCTTCTCCATCCTCTTTCACAATCTGAGTAGGCGTGATGCCCACTTACTCGTTCAACACTTGGTTGATTCTGGGTTGAAAGGTGATAAGGTTAGTCATTCCTGCTACCATTGAAAAGAACATTTCATCTTCCAAGAGAACCACACCAAATATATTGCTTTGATTCCTGGAACCGCGTTGCCTCGTGAACGTGTCTCTTCACAGTCTTCGCCCCAGGAATACATGCATGTCACCAGACCACATATTCCAATGATGCAAGATTTCAGCTTGTGATAGAGAAGGGGTCTGTCCACATGAAATCCTGGATTTGTTGGAGACGCTCTATGAAACCGCATTGCCTGACATAACCACACTGTCCAGTATACTAATGGGCACTGCAATAATGGAAGTGGAGGATGTGCAAGATGGGAATGTTTGTTTGGAGTTTAGCGTCCATTGCTTAGGAGAATATGCTAGATTCTAGACGAATACCAATGTACGCTTCATCACGTACATTTTAGAGTAGTTCTGCCTGAGAACATAGAAAGCAGAATCCAGAGACTATTTCGTCATGCGAGGGCTTTCGTGGGATTCGGTACATGCAATATGTCAGCATTGAACGGTTGACTTGTGTTAACCTCTTTCTCTTCTATGAATGCAGAATTCGTGGGAAACATTCCCAGTGACTACACAGTACGCCAAGATGAATAACCCATGAATTAGTGACGAGCAGTACAGGCGATCTAATGATTTATCTAATATCATTTACTTAGATGTAAACCACCTCTGTGCGTTCGCCGCACAACTGTTAGCCATTTCCAGGGTCCCGATAGATGTGTAGAGGAGAAATTGCGAGACTGAAGGATAAGATCCATGAACCAGGTGGGGATGCCGGTTAAAGAAAGATCCTGGCCTTAGAACTGGCGTATCTCGCCCATTTGCATGGTGAACAGTCAGGTGCCAATATATTAAGAACTTCGGTATGGAGCCCTTTTGTGGGACTGGGCTCTCTGGACACGGCCGGGGAACAAAGATCATTATATTCTGCCCCGTAGAAACTTCAAGTAATGCCACAGATCTTGTATGGAATATGTTAGAATCACGCGCAGAAAATACTCCGAGCAATGCTGCCATGTGAATTTTAAAATTTTCCCGGTGAATTGACTGTTCAAACAAATTTCGGGCTTGCAGCCGGTCGTCGTTCAATACTTCGCACGATTGTCTGCGACGGCTCACCTGAAGATCTGACAGGTGCCCAGTTGAAATACAGGGCGAAGTATTGAACGACGACCGGCTGCAATCCCGAAATTTGTTTGAACAATGTTGCCATGGGTTTCCATGTTAATGAAAGACTGTAGAGATGTCCTAGATTCCAGTGCAGTCCATGAAGCCTTTCTAGATTGGTATGTGTGTTGTGGACCTCTCCAAACTCCGCATGTACCGCTTTCAGTATGAGTATGCGAAGCCAAACTTCGTCAATCCCAAGTTACAGTGTATGGCTGTAGTCAATTTAATCTACTGGGTTAAAGGCAGCGATCCATCTGAAATAATTAGATATTCGTGAAGAACTGAACACTTCTGGACACGCAGCTAATAGTCCTTTTGAAATAATACCAGAAAACAAGTAGGTTATTGGCCTAATCAAAGATGAAGTGAATGGATCACAGAATGTGGAGTTTGTTGACACTCATATGAAAGATGTGCGAGTACTGTGTAGATGCAGATGCCACCTAGTGGCGGGCTAATAGTGCGCATAGTGTGATCTCAAATGTTATCTCGATAGAGAATTAGTGTGCCTGCTTTATGGGATTGGTGCGGCTCCTCAAATGGTCAGTCTATAGAGATGTGATGAGGGCTGCCGCATCATAACATACGGTCCATCTGTGCAGATGGGATTGGCACCATATGGTATTCACAATACTCACTGGAGTGATTGTGTGGCTCACTAATTTATTTGAAGGTGGGAGACGAGTGTGTGTAATAATAGGATGAGCCACTCTGTGTGTGTGTGTGTGTGTGTGTGTGTGTGTGTGTGTGTGTGTGTGTGTGTGTGTGTGTGTGTGTGTGTGTGTAAATATAACACCAAAAAACTTGAGAATAAATGACACTATGTGATCAGAAGTATCCAGGCATCTGCCTGAAAATAACTTAGAAGTTCTCTGCACCCTCGACTGGCAATGCTGGAATTTAATATGGTGTTGGCCCACCTTAGCCTGGTGGTTTCTTGGGAAATGGCAGCCCGTTATTCATGGAGTGCTGCACTGAGGAGAGGCATCGATGTCGGTCAGTGAGGCTTGGCACGAAGTCGGCGTTCCAAAACATCCCAAAGGTTTCTATAGGATTCGGGTCAGGACTCTGTGCAGAACAGTCCATTACAGAGACGTTATTGTCGTGTAACCACCCTGCCACAGGCCATGGATTAGGAACAAGTGCTCGATCGTGTTGAAATACGCACTCACCATCCCCAAACTGCTCTTACACAGTGGGAAGCAACAAGGTGCTTAAAACATCAATGTAGCCCTGTCCAGTGATAGTGGTACGCGAAACAAGGGGTGCACGCACACTGCGTGAAAACACGACCACACCATGACAACAAAGCCTCCGAATTTTACAGTTGGCACTAAACACACTGGAAGATGACGTTCACTGGGCATTCGCCATACCTACACCCTGCCATCGGATCGCCACATTATGTACCGTGATTCATCACTCATCACAACGTTTTCCCACTGTTCAATCGTCCAATGTTTACTCTCTTTACACCAAGTGAGGTGTCGTTTGGCATTTACCGGCGTGATGTGTGGCTTATGAGCAGCAGCTCAACCATGAAATTCAAGTTTTCTCAACTCCCACCTGACTGTCATAGTACTTACGGTGGATCCTGATGCAGTTTGAAATTCTGGTGTGATGGTCTGGACAGATGTCTGCCTGTTACACATTACGACCCGCTTCAATTGTTGTTGGTGTCTGTCAGTCAGACGAGGTCGGCCTGTGCGCTTTTGTGCTGTACGTGTCCCTTCCCATTTCCACTTCACTATCACACCGTAAACAGTGGACCTAGGGATGTTCATGAGTCTGGAAATCTCGTGTACACACGTGGCACCCAATCACCTGACCATGTTCGAAGTCCGTGAGTTCCGTGGAGCGCCCCATTCTGCTCTCTCTCTCACTATATATAATGACTACTGAGATAGGTGATATGGCGTACCTGTCAGTAGGTTGCAGCACAACGCACCTAATATGAAAAAATACGTTTCTGGGGTTGGCCGGATGCTTTTGATCACATAGTGTAGTAAATAGACGCATTGTGTGTACATCAAATACATACCATTGTGAATAAAAATGAAAAATATTAATAAGCAAAAACAGTAAAAAATGTATTACAAAATCAAAATTGTTCATAATCTGTTGGCTAGTTTGTTGGAGGGTCTATAATAGTTACATCCAAATCCCGCAGCTGGATGATAACTAGTTACAGCAAACATGAGTTTTTTTCCCAGTAATGCTCAGACCTCGAATGGGAAAGCCTACATAGTCGACTTAGTTATGAAGGGTTATAATAAGGGGGGCCGAAGGTGAGCTCGAATGTTATTGGTCCACCTTGGTTTCGTACTATTTTATTGTGTTCCAATTGGCTGAGAGAAGTGGAGTGGTTGCATGCGAGTTTTTAAGAGTATATCAAATAACCTTCATCGAGTAACGTCATGGTCTTGAATATAACTCGCACAATTGCCTAAGGAGTGCGGTTAGTTCCCATGGATGACCTTGATGAAATCCCAGTGGTTTCCTGTGAGAATGGGAGTGATCTTGATTGGCGAAGTGGGTAATTTGACTCTGGATGTTCAATAAGTGGTTAGATTATCTTTGCTGAAACATACATTGCTATACTGTTGCCCTTTAAATCGCGTCCCCTTAAATCGTGTTCTCTGGAGATGCCTGTCCCTCTGAATCTAGAACATACGCTGCTATCCTGTCCCCAGACAAAGCTTATTTCACTCGCATGTGACACTTATTGGGATAGAATTTTTAGTATCATTAGTGCATATAACTAGTGCATAACATTTTTGCAATTAAATGATGTTGACTCAAGGAACCAGATTCCTGTGTACTGTAGAATAATTTTTACATATCAGTAAATAGTTCATTAATTGTAACAAAAGTTCCACATTATTTTGCCACTGAAGTTATGTTTTATGGTGGTTTTTGTTTTGAAATGAGTTTTCCTCCGGTATTAAGATGAGCACTGAAAGGAAATGCATATTAACATTTTGAGGACTGGGCAGCTAGGGTTTCTTTACTTTGTAAGAGGGCGTTTTGCCTATGAAATCCTGCAAAGAAACAGACTTAGTATTAGAATTTGTTATATATGCCTTAATATGAAAAAATTGCAAACATTTTGCAAATGAAGTCCTGTTTTACTAGCACCAGGGATATTCTTAGTGTTGTGGTTAATTATGTTTCTGACATTACTAGCAAATTACATTATTACGTTGTACAATGTGTGCTCATTCATTTCTTACAGTTCCCTACACACAAACCGTCCAGAAGGCTAACGATGTTGCCCTTGGAGTTAGCAGAGGAGGTAAGTGTTTTTGTACATTATTCAGTCATTACTGGGGGGGGGGGGGTGACATTGACATATTAATAACTAAAATATGCAGCGTTGATATTGCTCAATGAAACTAACTGAAAATGCAATTTTACATTGGAAATTGGTTACATTTACCTCACTGTGTAGAATTTCCAAAGGTTTTGGAAAATGAATCTGTATATCACAATCTTCAAAATAGTGCATGGCATCTTCTCTCGCATTTGTGGAACATCATTACTGTGTATTTAAGTTTTTGATGAGTGTATTTCTTTTACATGGTTAATTTCTTGGAAAATGTACTTCTGTGTGTTTTCTTCATAATTGCTAGGAAATCGTATCATATTGCTCAAAAGTGTAAGTTGTCTCACATTTTTTCACTTGACCTTCTTTGTCGATGAATTACGTTGAAAAATGAAAAACGTAATGGTAGGACACACAAATGTTATTTTCGGTGTCTTATGTATGGTCTGTTATCTACAATACTTATAAAAGCAAACACACTTGAATGTATTTCTAGGTTGTTAATATTTTATCTCATTGTCGATGTACGCACATAAAAAACTTCTGCATCACCGCAGTTCCCAGAACTCCTGAAAATAGATGTTGACTGAAGATGTTGTATTACAGGCAGTCTGACTGTTCAGATAGATCACTAAACCCACCCAAAGATGTAAACAACCATGCATGAGCAACGCCTATTACACAGACGGGGTCCGACAGCCGATCAGTTCTAGTCATTCCACCAGGAAGGAGGTACATGCTCGTGTTGTCTGTAGGTCAACCATGCTTAGACAGTCAATACCGCGGTTTGGTCGCTTCCACATTGTTACTTTGTGCCAGGAAGGGCTCTCAACAAGGGAAGTGTCCAGCCGTCTCAGAATGAACCAAAGCAATGTTGTTTGGACATGGAGGAGATGGAGAGAGATAGGAACTGTCGATGACATGCCTCGATCAGGCCGCCCAAGGGCAGAGGATGACCGCTACCTACGGATTATGGCTTGGAGGAACCCTGACAGCAACGCCATGTTGAATAATGCTTTTTGTGCAGCCACAGGACATCGCGTTAAGACTCAAACTGTGCCCAATAGGCTGCATGATGCGCAACTTCACTCCCAACGGCCATGACTAGGTCCATCTATGCAATCAAGACACCATGCAGTGCGGTACAGATGGGCCCAACAACATGTAGATTGGACTGCTCAGGATTGGCATCACGTTCTCTTCACTGATGAATGCCCCATATGCCTTGAGACAATCGTCGGAGATGTGTTTGGAGGCAACCCGGTCATGCTGAACGCCTTAGACGCACTGTCAAGGGAGTGCAGCAAGGTGGTGGCTCTCTGCTGTTTTGGGGTGGCGTTATGTGGGGCCGACGTACGCCGCTGGTGGTCATGGAAGACACTGTAATGTGTGTACGAAACGTGAATGCCATCCTCTGACCGATAGTGCAACCATATCTGCAGCATACTGCCAAGGCGTTCGTCTTCATGGAGGACAATTCGCGCCCCCATCATGCACGTCTTGCGAATGACTTCCTTCAGGATAACATCGCTCGACCAGAGTGGCAGCATGTTATCCAGAAATAGACTCTCTCTAACATGGCTGGGATAAATTAAAAAGGGCTGTTTATGGGCGACGTGACACATCAACCACTCTGAGGGATTTATGACAAATCGCCATTGAGGAATGGGACAATTTGGACCAACAGTGCTCTGATGAACTTAGGGATAGTATGCCACGACGAATGCAGGCATGAATCAGTGCAAGAGGTATTAGAGGTATCAGTGTGTACAGCAATCTGAAGTACCACCTCTGAAGGTCTCGTTGTATGGTGGTACAACATGTTATGTGTAGTTTTCATGAGCAATAAAAAAGGGGGGGGGCATGTTTATGTTGATCTCTCTTCCAATTTTCCGTACATGTTCCAGAACTCTGGGAACCAAGGTGATGCAAATCTTTGTTTGATGTGTGTACGTAGTTCTTGTTTATTAAACACGTTTTCAATTTTTGGTCTCCCCACTCCCTGAGGCTCGGGGTTCTATCATGAGCTCATGCATGGCTTATACAGGACCCAGAGTTATTCCAGCCGTTTTTTCCCTACCACTCTGCATTTCCGTACCCATTATCCTCCTTTCCTCCCTGTCGTAACTCCTTCCCCTCTGCCCCCTCTTTCCTCTCTTGGTTTTTGTACCTACAGTATGTTGACCTGGCCAGCCATCTGGTTTTCTGTACTCCTTCCAGTTTTGTTGCCATTGCTTTTTCTTTTTGAACCTTCCTTGTTTAGTGTGTCTGGTCCCTCTTTGGAGTTTGACCTCCACTTATAATTTTTCTCTCTGAAGCGTGAGATGAACAATTTGGGGAATAACTCCCTCCTAGTACCTATGGCGTCGATACCTCTCCCCCTTCCTTCCCTGGGGTAGCTCCACATGGCATTCTCTCCTTCAACTCTCCCACTGCCTTCAACTCTCCCACTGCCATTTCGTATTCGCCATACTAGGTTGACCAGTAGTTTTTAACCCAGCAGTGAGCGCCGCCCCCAATCCCCCTCACCTTGTAGTTGCGCCCCTCCCCCTCCACCACAGTCATCCAGATTTTGCTGGATTGCCCCTGCGTTTCGGCCCTTCTCACTACATATCCCCTCCAATCTTCCTTGTCCTGCGTGTTAGCAGATGATCCTCAAACAGTAACATCGGTTCTCTTCGCGAAAATGGTGTGTCTTCCGGTGTTTAAATCTTCGAATATTCGTCTGGAACTGGAAGCCATTAGTTAGCGTTCACATTGCTTATGGAGCCCTTGGCCTTGCCTCCACAGTGGCCGGGTTCTTCTCCCCTTTTTTCCCCTACATTTTGCCTGGTTTCTCTGCCATTTTGATTCCCCTTTTTTGATCTTCTTCTCGTGGTGTTGCCCACATTGTCACGATCATGGGATTGCGCATGCTACGGTATTCTGTATGGAATGGTATGGTGTGGTGTATATGGTGTGAGTGGTGGAGCTGATGCTCCAAAGCGCATTGCGTATCTGTGATGGTCCTGCTCTCTCTGTTTGCGCCCACCCCATCCTGATCTTTCCTCTACCTGCTGACCTTTCGTACCTTTAACCTCTTTCTTTGCCCATTTCACCTTCCCCTTGACTGACTGACTGACTGTCCTTTGTGTTGTCTCTCTTTTTCTGCCACCTTAGATCACAGGACTGATGGCGTTGCTTTTTGGTCCCCTCCTGCCACCCCCGCCCATCCCCAATCAACCAACGAAACAACCAAACATTCTTGATCTGCCCTTTACACTCCTTGATGTCGCAGTTTCGCTGTTTTGGAACAAATATCTTCAGGTACTGTTTCCTTAAAATTGAGTAATTTACTTTTACTAACTTTATGGTTAAGGCTGTGAGATGCTCTGTTTTGTGAAAACTGCCTGCATGTTAATTCCACTACATGGGCTGACTAGCAATTACAGAATATGCAAGTGGGAAACCGATCTACTGTAGAAACACAGTAGAATCTGTACTATCGCATAGCAGTGTTGCTCTGTGCCATTCTCTCAAAAAATGAGACTATAACAGAAATATGTGTCTGTATAAATGGTCCAAGTTGAATACTTGTTTAGTTTTTCTTTCGTTCTTCATATTGATTTTATTACCTTTTTTGTTCTAGGAAAAAGCTTCAGCGTATCCCATAAATACTTGTCTCTGAATGTACAATGGCAAAAAATGTATGCTAGACTTTCGTACTGTCAAACCCTATCTTGGAAAGTTTTTCCTATATAAGTCAGTACTTATCATTAAGTTCCTTCCTTTGAAGAATTTATGTAACAACATTATAACAGAACTCGCTCCGTCCATTTTTCATTCAATTCTGATTCTGTTGTTTACTTGTCTAAAATCTTGACTTGGCTGCAAACAAACACCTGCACAATAACAATACTGAATTTGTTCTTACTTTAATGCAGATCAGTGTTGTAGTAGTTCCATGTAGAGAGCTCTGTTTGAGACTTACCTACAATGGAATAATTACTACCACCGCCATTTCTCCCTACATTTCGTCATTCTACCAAAGCTTTTACACTTCAGCCCCTGGCAGCTAACTATTGCTGCTATTTTATTCTCGAGTCAGAAACATACAAATTTACAGTAGCCAAACACATCAATAAACACTGTATTTATATTACATGTGCCCAGTACTTCGCAACCTCCAAGGCGCTTGGAGTGGCTTGCAGGAGATCAATCTTCGAGCAGGGTATAGGGCACAAAAGGCACTGGAGCATGTGGCTTATGGTTTGTTCTTGTCCACAATCACAGGACGTATCTTCTGTTATGAAGCCCCATCTCTTCAGGTTGTCTCTGGATCGTCTGACTCCTGACTGTAACCTTTTTAAAGATTTCCGTACCAGGCAGCTCTTGTTGCGTCCAGGTGGTAGTTCTTCAGCTTCTGGCGTCTGCAGGTGAGGCGTCGACTTCTTCCATAACTCCAGCCTTGCCTTCTCTGGTGAAATGGTGAGCTTCTCGGATGTTCTCAGGAAGCTCTTTCGCGATCTCAGCCGTTGCTGTGGTGGATTATGTCCGTGCAGTGGATGGGCACTGTCCTGTTCCACTTTGTCCCTCCTTGTTGGCAGCCACTGTTCTGCGTACCCATGGTGGCGTTATTCCAGCCAGGCAGTAGAGCGTATCAGTTGGGGTAGGTCTTAAGCAACCTGTGATCAATCTACAGGCTTCGTTGAGAGCGATGTCTACTTGTCTGGCATGAGATGACCTGTACCAGACTGAGAAACATATTCAGCAGTAGAAAACACACAGTGCCATTGCAAAACAGCGAATAGTTTGTGGATGTGACCCCCACTGTGTCCCCGCTAGTTTGCGAATTAGGTTGTTTTGAGCGGAGATTTTCATTTTGGTGTTCTTGCAGTGAGTTTTGAATGTCAGAGTTCTATCGACAGTGACTCCCAAGTATTTAGGTGCGTGATGATGCTGGAGTTGGATGCCTGACCGTGCAATATGTAACTCACGATTAGCTTCCCTCACTTGTATCTTCGAAGGGTTTGGTGTGAGTTGGTTCCGATTGTAGTAGCTTCACAGTGTTCTAAGTGCTGTTGTGAGGTTTCTTTCCACTCTTTCAAAGCATGAGCTCTGAGTAGCAAGGGCTAGGTCATCTGCATATAAGAATCTCCTTGTGCCTGGGGTCAATGGCTGGTCGTTGATATAAATGTTGAAGAGAAGTGGAGCCAAGACGCTTCCCTGAGGTAGACCATTTTCCTGTGCTCTCAAGCGACTGTGTTGTCCTTGGAATATAACAAAAAACCTGCGGTTTTGGAGGAGGGTGCTGGGTAGTCTAACGAGGTGGGCGTTCTTGATCATATTGTATAATTTTGCATGGAGTAATCGATGATGGACAGTATCATACGCTGCTGTGAGATCCACGAAGACCATGCCCATTACTCGACGGGTTTCGAAGCCATCCTCTATTAACTGAGTGAGATTCAAAAGTTGCCCTGTGCAGCTTCTGTTTGGTCGAAATCCTCCTTCTTCGGGCATGAGAAGAGGGTCTATTACTGGTAGGATTCTATGCAGAATCATACGTTCGAACAGTTTATAAAGGTGACTCAAAAGTCTAACTGGTCTGAAATTCTTCGAACGATTTGCTTCCTTTCCGGGTTTCAGAAGAGCTATCACCCTGCTCTTTCGCCAGATCTTTGGTATTTGGCACTGGTTCATGCGGTTGTTGAAAAGCTGCAGGATCCACTTTCTTGTTTCTGGGCCGAAATTCTTGATTTGCCCCATACGGATGTCATCTAGACCGGATGCTTTTCCAGTTTTGCTCTCCTTGATAGCTTTGTTTAATTCAGATACCTAGAATGGGAGAGTCAGATCCCTCGTTTGTTCTTGGGCCTCTTGCTGTACTTTCGGAACTTTGATTCTATAGCTTCCTTTCCCATTCATGATCAGTTGGTGTGCTATCTGATCTGCAGTAATGTTGCAGTGTGCTGTGGACCTGGTTGGTCATTATTGAGGCGTCTCAATCTCGACGCTTTATGACTTTTTTTTATGACTGTTTCTGATGAGATCGAGTTCTTCCATCGTTTTAACCCAAGAATTCCTTTTGGATTCTTTCAGAGATGCAATAAGTTTATTCCCAGCCGATAGCGTTGTCTCGTCGAATGGATCTTCTTCGAATAGTATCTTATACTCTAGATTGAGCACTGAGTTCTGAAGTTAGACCAGGAATGAATGATGTTCGACAACCACGAGGAATTGCAATTCTGGAGAACCTCTTTACAGCCCTCATAGAAGTGTCATACGAGTCAGGTGAAGGTTCAATACTGGGAACTGCAGCGTCCAGCGTTTCTGTAAACTTCGGCCAGTTGGCTTTCCTGAAGTAAAACCTCCTCCTGATCGGAAGTCTGTGGTCTAACTGCTAAGTAGATTTCGCACATGATCGGTCTGTGCTGTGTATTTGGAATAGGGTTGCAGACAGTTTTTATGCACTGTTGTGAGATGTTCTCGCTGCAAAATATCAGATCGGGGTTGTATTCACCTTTCCATCTGCCACATGAAAAATGCAGGTTGCTTAGGGTCATGTATAAGGCTCCGATGGTTGCCTTCCGTCCATTCTTGTAATGCTGTACCATTCTCATCATCATGCTCATAGCCCCACGTGGTGCTGTGACAGCTGAATTCACGAGTCACTATTTACATGTGTTGACTATAAAAGCTATCAGGTAGATTGATTTTGAGATCAACGTCCGGTGGTTTGTATACAGATGCGACTGTACAGGTTTTGATTTCCAAAGTTAATATTTCAATATCATTTGCTTCAGTGAAGGCTGATGATATTATCTGTGTATCTGGTTGGACAAATATAGCACTTCCGTATTTTGGGTGGGGTCTTTCCGTAGCCAGTCGCATTCCGTTTATTTTTGGTCTGCGCATTTCACAGCTTCTGTGGGTCTCCTGTATGCAGAGTACACCGCACTTGGTTTGTCTGCACAGCTCTTGTAACAGTTCTTCTTTTGGTGGTGATATACCTTCTATATTCATCGATAGGATGGTCAACTGTGGTCCTGAAAAGGACCAAGATGATGATTCTGGTGCGGAATGATCAGCCGCCAGAGAAACCTGACGTCCAGGGTACGCCCGATTGGAAGTCTTATCTTGGTCGGAAATCATTGCAATCTTCGTGGAGGCTCCTTTCATGTACCCTATTGCTGCTATGTCCACGGATGAGGAAGCTGTGTCCAGTACGAAGAAATGCTGTAACACAGTGATACTGAGCGCCATTCAAATTAATGCTTCATTATGACAAATAGTGAAATCCAAAAATTTCAGTCAGTTGTCACATTCTTGGCAAACAGGGCTTGCTAAGAAAATTAACAGTTAAGATAAAATCTGCATGTACCTGTTAACACAATATTGTAAGGACCTGGGTTGAGACACAGTTGGGGATGGGAAAATGTGAAGTACAGCGTTTAGGGCTCGTTGTTCCTCTGTGCACTAATCAAATATCATTACAAAGAGAGATTTATTAGATTTAAGCATTGCAATGAAATCACCTCATTTGCAGCTGCGTTGAGAATACTAGATTCTGCATCAGTCGCAGAAAGCAGTGACTTGTCCTCAACAGATACTGGAAGTCATTGCCTCAATTGCCGCTGCTTATGTAGCAGTGCATCCCTGTGCAGGACAGTCGGTGGAAGCTCTAACTGCTTTTTACTAGGGCGCTCTAGTGGACATCGAAGGGTGTCTGCCTGAGTGAACTCGAGCAGCTCTGCGTGGGATGTGTCTGCTCTCAGGTGCAAGTCAGGGACAGCAGACTTTAGCGTGCCTCCTGGATATGCCAAAAGGTTGCCGTTGCACAAAAAAACTTCAGCCCTTGGGAAGCTGGAGGTAGATTTCTAAATTTTGCATTTCCCATGATATCTCCAGGTGGCAGAACAATATTAGACATTTGAGCCATATCCATGAACGTAAAACAATTCTACGTCCAGTACACAAAACTGAACCGGCAACCGCTGTTTGGTAAGATTGTTCTGTATGGAAACTCTACTTCTCATCGGAACATATGCTTATTCCAGGTAATTGTCCAACAGAAACCATAAAATGGCACGTGGTCTGCTAGCATGCAGTATACTGGTTAATGTTCCTCACATACACACCAACCTATTTCAGCCCCTGAAGTTTCCTTGGACTGATAAAGAACTGGAATACTATTCAACACTGGATAGTAGTTTAGACTCTAGCCTCTATATGGACACACACTAATTTCCACAGTACTAAAGCTACCCATTAAACTACTGTATTCACTAGCAGTAAAGTTCTCATGTTAACTTACTCAAACTTTTAATTTCAACTCCACTGTGCCCATAACAAACGGACACTCACGGCCTGACGACTGTTTGATGGCCTGACAAAAGTCAAACTGCTGTTAAGACCGTATTAAATTTCGTGATCCTTTAAATTTGAAGAAATGAGTAGAGAACCGCATTTTTTAAACTGATCATTGTATGTTACGTCAGTGAATTTCTCAGCAGCTAGCTGAGGATGAGTGTAGACTGTTTGTTGCTGCATGATTGGAAATATCCAGATGACAAATGCACTGAACACACAGTTTACTGTACCTCAGATTTGACAGCGGTCACCTGTTCGGCACTGAAGTCGCTTCTGTACAGCCTACTGGCCGGCGGTTGCACCACCTTGCAGACCAGCGACTCTTTTGTGAATGTGCCAGTGGCCTTCCTGAGGCCTTAACAGATCGAAATCATCCTCCTCACATCGTGCAGAAATGTATCTCCCACCCCTTCTCTCAAGTAATCTGCCATTTCTCAGTGCACAATGTCCAGCCACAGAGGAGTGTCCCCCTCACAACTATGTACCTCACGAGATGGAAGCAACATGATGATGTATTATGCTGAAGTTTCGAGTACTTCTCATTGTGCCTGAAAATGTGAAATATTTCCCACGTCTTCAACAGCAGCATTCCACTTTATACCCGACCTAAGCAGTATCGGCATCCTTCCCAATTTGAACACAACTCCCTACTCCTTGCTGCACATCACGTATCAGTAGAACATAGCTGTGAGACCTGTCCCGAGTGTCCTACCACTGTAAACTATTTTTGTCTCATCGTGGGTATCTCCTGCAGTGTCAGAAGCAGGGCCACCTGTGAACGTGGCCACACAGTCTACTGACTCGGCGCCAACCACTGCGCCGCACCCCCCAGTGGGGCTCGCCACATTTTGGCGGGTTCGTGCTCGGCTACCATGAGGCCCCAGTCTTTGCAGCATCTTTTCCCTTCTGTGCTGCATGTATATCCTCTCGCTATTCTTTTTCCCCTCCCTAAGAGAACATGTCTGTGGTATTATTGGGAATGTTCCGCATTATCTGTGGCTGGCATAAGAGCAGTCTCACCCATGTTTTTCGTTCCCTTTTCCTTTCTTTTTTTACCTTCTCCTCTCGTTCCTCCGCTTGCGTGTTCGAGGGTCCTCATTTTCTTCTTCCTCCCTGTGCACTCCCGAAGTCTGGCCCATGCGTCTGATATGTAACAGGTGACTGGGCCTGGCCTCTACCATGGGGTACGTGCCAACTCTACCTGTCGACTCGGGGCTGAAAATTACGCGTTACCCAGAGAGGGATGATTGCCTGAGCTGCAACCTTCCCAAATTGCCGATTGATTCCTCTGTCAGGTGTTCGCGAGGTGCGGACAGTCACCTAGGGCAGGTGCGCCCACTTGTCAAGGAGTGGGCCATGGGAGATGCTAGCAGTCGTGGGGGATTTTCTCGCCGTGAACAAATAGTCTTTACAGTCTACGTCTATGAAACGTGAACGGTATGAGGCTAACGATTCAAAGTCCCTTCCAGCTGCACCACGGTTCCTCGTCGTTTCACATACTGAAAACAGTCAGTTCTTCGCCGTGGTAAATCCGTTTATTATTCAGAAAGGTGTTCATGCAATTTTGAGCCCTGTGAAATCCTGCTATCGTTTACAGAATGGCATGTTGCTTTTGGAGGCTGCTTCTGATTCTCAAGCGCGACAACCGCTTACCACCTCAGTTATGCACGGCTACCCTGTTTGTGTCGAGGCCCTTGGACGTCTGAATTCTTCCCGTGGCGTTAATTACACTAGGCTGCTTGACGGTTTAACCGAGGCTGAAATCCAATGTTATCCATCGGGTTATAAAAATGGTAGATTCCTCCGTTATGCCAACCCGCACTACTTTTCTCACCTTCGATATAGTGGTGCTTCTGTCCAAGATCAAAGCAGGCTATGAAATTATAACAGACCGTACATTTCGAACCAGATGTGCTGCTACCAGTGTCGTCGTTTCTACCACACTAGAAGGTAATGTCGACACCCAGCCACATGTGTAATCTGTGGTAGTGATGTGCATGAGGGCAATTGTCTTTCTCCTCCTCTCCACTGTATCAAGTGCAATGGCGGCCATGCCGTCGCCTCTCGGTGTTTTCCTGTATTCCTTGATGCGTGGGCTGACCGAGAGATCTGGTTAAGGGAAAAGTACCTTACCCAGTCACTCACAAGTTATTGGCCAGTCGCAAATACTGTGTTCTCCCGTCTGGTACCTATAGTTCTGTTCTTAGTACGTCTAGATTCAGGAAGGACATGCCCACACAGACATGCGACCTCAAATTCAGCTCTGAGGTTGTGAAATAGCCCAGCTTCACGGTAGCATTGCCATCCCCCCGTCCAGATGTGCAACAAGACATCAAACTCTCACCTCAAGGGGCGAAGCCACCAGCTACACAACCGGTAGGCCAGAAAGGGCAGGAGTAGTTAGTACTCCATGGAGACTTCCTACCCCAGCTGGCCTGAGTGTTGCCAGTGCGCACCACCAACCGTTTTTCTGCGTTGGACTCCATAGACCGACAGCACAAGCAAGCCAATGCTTCTGTGCACCCCATGGAACAGGATCCTCCTGCATTTACGCCCTGAAGCAGTGCCTCTTCGCAGGCTGACACTCGGCAGCCACCGAGGTGACACTCCATCTCGTCCACATCGTGACTCTCCTCCACTCGAACGTTCGTGGCCTTCGGTCCCACAAAGAGTATTTACGGCAGATTTTAGCATCGCAGCATCCCCTTGTACGCTGCCTTCAGCCAACGAAATCCCACTCTCTCGACCACTAGAAGCTTTGACATTTCTTCCTGGGTCGTTTCACCTTCCCCCTGGGGTCGGCATTCCATCTCATTGGGGTGTCATGCTGCTCATAGGGGATGACATTCATAGTCTACCCATCTTCAAGCTGTTGTAATTCCCCTTTATCTTCCTCACCTGCCTTTTCCCTCTGTAACGTTTATATCCCTTAGTCATTTGATGTCGCCAGGGCAGACTTCCTTCAGCTTATTGGGCAGCTACCTCCTGCATTTCTGCTACTCGGTGACTTCAATGAACACCGTCCCCTTTGTGGTTCTCCCAGAACCTGTCGGAGAGGATCCCTCTTGACTGACCTTCTTAACCAACTCTACCTCTTCTGCCTTAACAGTGGAGCACCGACATTCCTTTCTGACTCCCATCGTCTTGTGTGGTCCATTCTTTGTAACACCTACTTGAGCGTCCATTTCCCATGTGCTATCAGTCTGCTGACTCCTACCTGACCTGTGTGCACACCCAAATGGCACCTTACTAAGCCTGACTGGCGGCTTTACTCCTCCATGGAGACCTTCAAAGAACAGTATTTACCCAGCTGTGATGACCAGGTGGAATATCTCACAAATGTTATCATTACTGCTGCATAACATTCCATTCCTCGCAATTGCTCTTTACCACGTCGTGTCCCAGTCCCTTAGTGGACTGAGGCATGCCGCGACACAATTCGTGCACGGAGATGTTCTCTCCGCGCTTTTACTGCCATCCTATATTGACAAACTGCTATCACTAAAAGCAGATGCGTGCAAAGTGTCGTCGCGTTCTTCAGGAAAGGAAAAAATCTAGCTGGATTGCATTAACTAGGTCTTCTAACAATTCCATCTCTTCCTCTGTCATGTATACCAACTTCAAAAGACTGTCTGGGACCAAGATCCATTTGCCAATTTCTGGCTTGAATGTAGCAGACGATATCATCGTGGACCCTATTGCCATCTCAAATACTTTGGACCGCCATTTTGCCGACCTTTTGAGCTCTTCCCACTATCACTTTGCCCTCCTCTACCACAAATGAAAGAAGGAGGCTCTGGCGATACCTTTCTCTTCTCAGAATAGTGAGTGCTACAATGCCGCCTTTACTATAAGGGAGCTAGATAGTGCTCTCAGCTCATGTCGATCCTCTGCCCCAGGGCCAGATGATGTGCAAATTCAGATCTTGCAGCACCTCTCTCTTGTGGGCAGGCATTTCCTACTTAACATGTACAGCCGCATCTGGGCAGAGGGCACATTTCCTGGCCATTGCCATTAAGACACTGTCACCCTCGTACCTAAGCCCAGTAAGGATAAAACCTTCCTTCTAGCTTAGGCCCCATTTCTCCCACCGACAGTATTTGCAAGGTGACGTATGAATCACGCCCGGCTCCAGTGTCATTTACTAACGACTGCACAGTGTGGATTTAGAGTGTGGCGTTCTGTAGTTGACCATCTCGTTAGTTTGTCCACCCGTGTCATGAATGGTTTTCTGCGGAAATCCCAGACTTTGGCGGTGTTTTTCGATTTGGAGAAGGCCTACACCACCTGATGGAGAACTGTTTACATGTGGGGCTTCCGTGGCTGCCTGCCCCGTTTCCTACGGGATTTTTTGAAGGCATAGTTTTCAAGGTGCACGTGGGTTCTGCCTTGTAGGACACCTTTATCCAGGAAGGCGGTGTGCCTCAGGGTTCTCTCCTGAGCATCATCCTATTAGCTATCGCCATTTACCCTATAATGGCCTGTCGCCCACAGGACATCTTCGGCTCCCTCTTTGCCTTCTATTCCAGTTCTCACGGACCTGTCACTGAGCGGCGTCATCGACGACGTCTCGATCGTTTGTACTCCTGGAGCACTTACAATGATTTTCGTTTTTCCACTGACAAACCCGTCGGTATGAATTTCTGGCGGCGCAAATGGTTTCTCCTACCATCTTTACATCTTGGGCATGTTGCCCTTCCGTTCGTTGAAACTACGAAATTCATGATGCTCATGCTCGCTAGGAAACTCTTGGGCCTCTCATGGCGCCATTTACACTACCCCAGGTGATAGCCTGTATGCTGAAGCTGCTAAACTACCACTGTCCTACCGTCACGACTTTCTCCTCAGGCATGCTGTTTGTCTGCCATGCGTGGCCACCAATCCTATGCCTCCTCGTTCGATGCTTACTTCGATCGCCAGTACGGGGCAAATCCCTCTTCTCTGTTACCTCCTGGAGTCCGTTTTCGGCACCTGCTTCGGCAGCTTAATTTCACACTACCTGCAACTTCCCCAGTGAGTGTGAATTCTTCGCCAATTTCGCTTCGTGAAGTGGCCCTTGTTAACCTTGGCCTTCATTAACTTCGTAAGGACACTACTCCAGCCTTACTCTATCGCCTTCAGTTTCGTTAGTTTCGCACGGAATTTCGCGATAGTCTGAGAGCCATCAGTATACACAAATGTACAGACTGTTGGAAACCGACTACTAAAGACGTGAGTGCCAATGAAGGAACATCTGACCCTACACACTGCTCATTATTTACAGCATAGCTCTTCGCCTTTTATCAGGCCACAGAGCACATCTGGCGTCAGAGACTATTAAATTGTCGTGCTCAGACACACTCAGCGCCCTTCAAAGTCTCTGTGCGTTTTACACCGCCCAACCCTTAGTGCAACGGGTTCAGGAGAACTGTTACTTGATCACTCGTGGTGGAGCCACTGTGAAGTTTGTGGATTCCTGGTCATGTCAGTCTGCCAGGAAATGAGGCTGCTGACGCTGCTGCCAAGGCTGCAGTCCTCTTACCTCAGCCCGCTAGTTTCTATATTCCCTCCAGTAATCACTGTGTTGCTGTAGATCAGGAGGTGGTGTCCCTTCGGCATCGCCATTGGTCCTTCCTTAAAGGAAGAAGCTGTAGATTATTAAGCTTCTCCCAGTGGCACGGGTGGCCTCCTCTCGGCTCTCCCGCCTGGAGGAAGTCATTTTAACTCGGTTGCGTATTGGGCACTGTCTTTTTAGCCATCGTCATTTGATAAGTGGTGCTCCTCCACTACTTTTTACACTGAACCAAAATTTTAACTGTCCGCTTCTTGCTGGCTGAAGCCGGCCGAAGTGGCCGTGCGGTTAAAGGCGCTGCAGTCTGGAACCGCAAAACCGCTACGGTCGCAGGTTCGAATCCTGCCTCGGGCATGGCTGTTTGTGATGTCCTTAGGTTAGTTAGGTTTAACTAGTTCTAAGTTCTAGGGGACTAATAACCTCAGCAGTTGAGTCCCATAGTGCTCAGAGCCATTTGAACCATTTTTCTGGCTGAAAGTTCATTTCTTAACCGTTTCTGTTCCCACTTGCCGTCTGATTTATCGACCGTTTTAGCATTGACGCGTGGGCTGTCTACCGCGATTTACTTTGTCCGTGAAAGCAATATGGTGAAGGGCATTTAATTTTTAGTTTTGGACCTCCGTTTCTGTATGGTGTGTTTAGTAGCTCTTTCTCCACGTCCCTGTTTTTCACTGACTTCTAAAACGTCGATTGGGGTTGACGTTTAGTCATTTTTAACACCTCTGTCTTCGTGTTCTCTAGTTTTGACGTGTGCGCATGTGACACCGGTTGTTTTTGCGCCGAAAAATGAGAAACTGTACCGCATTCTATGTGAGCATCTCCTCTGACGAGCAGTTTGTCACTGTGAATGGCCACTGCTAGAATGTGGCTGAGAGGCAGCTGGCCCGCCCATTTTGAGTTGGCTGCCTGACCTGATGTGCTAGACTTCGACTGCTTCGTGGTCTGCGCTGTAACTGTTCGGGCCTCATCTACACCTGCTTCTGTCCCAACTCCTGCTCCCACCTCAGCTCTACGCACGCCTTCTGTCGCCCCATCACCCCCCCCCCCTTGCACCTGTACAGTTTTTTCACCTTTTCTGCTACTCTCCCCAACCCTTCCCCCCTTCCCCATCCAACCGTCCTGTCACAACAATATGTATGCTTCCTCCCATAGGCAGCACTGCAGCATCCTACGCCACCCTTTCCTTATACTGCCCTCCATCCCCATGACACATTTCTTGTGTAAAGCCACATCAGCTGAGATAGCTGTTCTCCACGTTTAGGCCTTACTAACCTTCCCTGTGTGTGCATGGTTTTTGTTTTTCATCATTTCATGGAGGATTAAGTTCTGTAGCTTAAAAAACCGTGTGTTCTTATAATGTGCTTGGCTGATGCTCAACATCTCTTCCATGTGGTGAGTTGTAATTTATCCTATTTCATATTGCTGCCCCATCCGAGATTTTCTATCACGTAAATTACACATTTCGACATTCTCAGAATCCTTGCATCAACACACCCTAACAGAATCTCAAAAGATGTATCAATGTAAATAATATTGTTTGCTAGGAGAGTAATTGTGCTTCACCTACACTGTCCACATATTCTCGTAACTGTGGATTGCATGCACTATTTGACGAGTGCTGCTCGATTAATCTCATCTTAAAGCACGATGGTGGAATGTGGTGTATCACATGTAATGGGATCTTGGCTTGACCACGCACATTGTGAGGATGGTGAAAACCTCTATAAATAGCGCCTCAGGTTTGAGGTGGGCTGTGTGCCAAAGAGATGCACAGCTGTGGAGATGGAACAGTCGTTAGCGGGCAACCTCTGAGGGACCTGCTGCGCCTCAGTTGTATAAAGTCTACCTAGGCACACAGGGCTCTATCTAGAGAAACTTATTTAACTAGTTGTTCCTGGGACCGAGATGGATCCTTCAAATTTTTCTCTTCCTCCTCCAGTGGAATGGATGGGCCACTGGCAGGTCCCCACTGCAGATTCGGGGGTTAGAATAGGCCCGCGGTATTCCTGCCTGTCGTAAGAGGCGACTAATAGGAGTCGCCAACGTTTTGGCCTTATGTGATGGTTCCCTGTCGGGTTTTCCGAAGAGCGAGCCGATTGGCGAAGGGCGCCTTACTTTGTGCATTGTGTCCATCTTGCATCGATAACTTTCGCCAGCTTATTCGTCGTTGCATTGCAGTCCAGCCTGCTCTCCATCTCTTTGGCATGGATACGTTCCTGCGTGCACTTTCCGCCATGCAATGTGCAGTGCCAATTTCTGCACTGACAGCGACCATGGACTACGTGTCACCTAAAATCCAGCATGGTAGCCAGTCCGTTGTGGTGGGGTCACCATGTACCCTGTCGGTTTTTTGTTTTTTTTTTGTTTGTTTTTGGAGTTAGGGCGCAAAACTGCTATGGTCATTAGCGCCCGGTCCGTGACTGAGGAAATAATAAAAACTGAAAATGGAAAACAACAAAATTGGGAGCAAAACTCAAAAAATTGGAGAAACTAAAAGCAGAAAGAAGGCTTAAAATTCCACTACAGAGAGGGGTTGGTGGTCCCCGAAAAAAGAGAACGCGGTCGGCTGAGCGCGTGTCATCGGCTAAAATCGACGATAGATCAGGCGATAGCTGTAGACGGGAGCGTAACGGATTAAAATAGGGGCATTCAATTAAAAGGTGTCTTACCGTCCACAGCTGAGAGCAGTGGGGACAGAGTGGGGGATGATCGCCGCTTAAAAGATGCCGATGGCTAAAAGGACAGTGCCCTATCCGGAGTCTAGCTAAAATTACCTCCTCCCGACGACGCGTTCGGGAGGAAGAGGTCCAAGCGCAAGGAAGGGCTTTCACTCCCGCAATTTATTACGGGGAAGTGTTGACCAATGCGCATGCCATAAATGAGCAACTTTGCGACATAAACCGCTCCGTAGATCGGTGAAGGGAAGCGACTGAATAGCTGGCCGAGGAAGAGAGACTGCAGCCTTGGCCGCTATATCGGCCGCCTCATTCCCACAGATACCAGCGTGTCCCGGGAGCCAGAGGAACGCCACCGAGACGCCCCCCAGGTGGTGCAAGTGCAGACAGTCCTGAATCCGGTGGACCAGAGGGTGCACAGGATAAAGAGCTTCGAGACTGAGGAGAGAGCTGAGAGAATCTGAGCAGATTACGTACTGTATCCGCTGATGGCGGCGGATGTAGTGGACAGCCTGGAGAACAGCGTAAAGCTCCGCAGTATAAACCGAACACAGGTCAGAAAGCCGAAAGTGATTTGGGGTGTCGCCAACAATATAGGCACTCCCTACACCTAACGATGTTTTCGAGCCGTCGGTGTAAATAAATGTGGCGTCCATTATTTGTGCACACAGAGCAGCAAATGCCTGACGATAAACAAGTGTAGGGGTATCATCCTTGGGAAATCGACAAAGGTCACGGAGCAGGCTGATCTGGGGACGGAGCCAAGGCGGTGCTGTACGTCAAGTTGTCAAGAAGGTTTTAGGAAAGCGGAAGGAAAGAGAATGGAGCAGTTGACGGAAGCGGACTCCCAGGGGTAGTAGGGAGGAGGAGCGGCCAGCATACCCTACATCAAAGGAGGCGTCGACAAAAAGGTCATGGGCTGGATTAGCAGGCATGGAAGACAGATGGCTAGCATAATGACTCAGGAGGACTGCTCGCCGATTGGATAGTGGAGGTTCAGCAGTCTCAGCATAAAGGCTTTCCACAGGGCTAGTGTAAAAAGCTCCAGACACTAAACGTAATCCACGGTGGTGGATAGAGTCGAGACGCCGAAGAATAGATGGCCGAGCAGAGGAGTAGACTATGCTTCCATAATCCAATTTCGAGCGCACTAAGGCGCGATAGAGGCGGAGAAGGACCACTCGGTCAGCTCCCCAGGAGGTACCATTCAGGACACGGAGGGTGTTGAGCGATCGCAGACAGCGGGCCGAAAGATAGGAAACGTGGGAGGACCAGCACAGTTTTCTGTCAAACATAAGACCCAAGAATTTTGTGACGTCTGAAAACGGAAGGTTGACAGGACCTAGATGTAAGGAGGGCGGAAGAAACTCCTTACGTCGCCAAAAATTAATACAAACGGTCTTACTGGGAGAAAAACGGAAGCCGGTTTCGATGCTCCAAGAGTGGAGGCGATCGAGACATCCTTGAAGACGTCGTTCAAGAAGGCTGGTCCGTTGAGAGCTGTAGTAGATCGCAAAATCGTCCACAAAGAGGGAGCCCGAGACATCAGGAAGGAGACAATCCATAATTGGATTTATAGCGATGGCAAACAGTACAACACTCAGCACGGAGCCCTGGGGTACCCCGTTTTCTTGAGAGAAAGTACGGGAGAGAGTAGTGTTCACCCGCACCCTAAATGTTCGCTCTGCCATAAATTCGCGAAGAAAAAGGGGCAGCCGGCCTCGAAAGCCCCAAGAGAACAGTGTGCGGAGGATGCCTGTCCTCCAACAGGTATCGTATGCTCTCTCCAGATCAAAAAATATTGCTACCGTTTGGCGTTTCCGGAGGAAATTGTTCATGATATAAGTGGAGAGAGCAACAAGATGGTCAACTGCAGAACGATGCTTTCGGAATCCGCATTGGGCAGGTGTTAAAAGACTGCGGGATTCCAGCCACCAAGCTAAACGGTAATTCACCATACGTTCCAAAACCTTACAGACACTACTCGTGAGAGAAATGGGGCGATAGCTAGAGGGGAGATGTTTGTCCTTTCCAGGTTTCGGAATGGGAACGACGATAGCTTCCCGCCATCGTCTGGGAAAAGTACTGTCGGTCCAAATTCGATTATAAAGGCGAAGAAGGTAACGCAGACTATGGTTTGATAAATGCAGCAACATTTGGACATGGATACCATCCGATCCTGGGGCGGAGGAGCGAGAAGAAGAGAGGGCATGTTGGAGTTCCCGCATGGAGAAAACAGTATTGTAGCTTTCGTGATTTTGAGAGGAGAAAGCAAGATGTCGCACTTCCGCTGCGCGTTTCTTCGGGAGAAACGCTGGCGGGTAATTTGAAGAGCTCGAAATCTCAGCAAAGTGCTGACCCAATGAGTTAGAAATTGCGATGGGGTCCACTAAGGTATCATGCGCGACAGTGAGCCCAGAGACCGGGGAGAAACTAGGCGCGCCTGAGAACCGTCGAAGCCGACGCCAAACTTCCGAAGAGGGAGTGAAGGTGTTAAAGGAGCTAATAAAGAATTTCCAGCTTGCCTTCTTGCTATCGCGGATGCCGCGACGGCATCGCGCACGGAGCTGCTTATAGCGGATACAGTTTGCCAAAGTAGGATGGTTACGGAAAATGCGAAGAGCACGTCGCCGCTCACGTATTGCGTCACGGCATGCCTCGTTCCAACAAGGAACTGGGGGGCGCCGGGGCAATTCGGAGGTGCGTGGTATTGAACGTTCCGCAGCTCTAAGAATAACGCCGGTAATATGTTTGACCTCATCGTCGACGCTGGGTAAGCGACGGTCATCGAATGTCGCTAGAGACGAAAAAAGTGTCCAATCGGCTTGGGCAAACTTCCAGCGTCGCGGGCGCATATATGGCAGTTGAGGCTGCAGCCTAAGGACACATGGAAAGTAGTCACTCGAGTGTGTATCATCAAGGGCGAACCATTCGAAGCGCCGAGCTAGCGGAACAGTACCGATCGCAAGGTTCAAATGAGATAAATTTGTCGTGGAGGCAGACAAAAACGTGGGGAACCCAGTGTTGAGGCAAACTAGATCCGCTTGGTGGAAGACGTCTAGCAATAGGGAGCCACGTGGAGAAGGAAGTGGAGATCCCCAAAGCGGGTGGTGGGCATTGAAGTCCCCAACCAGCAAATAGGGGGGTGGAAGCTGACCAAGAAGATGAAGGAGATCAGCTCGTGCCATTGGTGTGGACGATGGAATGTATACAGTACAAAGAGAGAACGTGTATCCAGAAAGGGAAAGACGGACGGCGACAGCTTGGAAGGAACTGTTTAAGGGGATTGGGTGATAATGGAGAGTATCATGGAGAAGAATCATGAGTCCTCCATGGGCTGGAGTGCCTTCCACAGAGGGGAGGTCATATCGGACAGACTGAAAATGAGGGAGAAAGAAGCGGTCATTAGGACGCAGCTTTGTTTCCTGAAGACAGAAGATGACCGGCGAGTAGGATCGTAAGAGGATCGACAATTCATCCCGATTGGCTCGAATGCCGCGGATATTCCAGTGGATAATGGACATAGGGTGAACAGAAAATGGAGGATTGTGACCAAGGGTGCTGTCAACTCAACGACTGCTCAGAGCTTGCGACCGACAGCATGGAATGGCATTCAGCCGAAGGCAGAAGATCGTGATCCATAGGTTGGTCAGGAGCAGCTCCTGCCACCAGCGATCGGCCGGTTGACCGGCCACCAGCAGTGCGCCTCGGCGACACAGAAGACGGCCGAGGGCGATTTCCGCCAGGTGGCGCTGTGGATGGGACACGCCTTGGCGGAGAAAGAGAGGAACTGGGTTTCTTTGTAGCCTTCTTGGAAGTATGAGGTTTAGATGAAGGAGGAACCGATGGTGGTGAAGTTTCCATACGTAAAAACTCTTCACGAGTATGCTCTTTCTTCGAAGACTTGGTGTCTAACTTTTGGGCTCGAGATTTAGCAGAACCCGACGAAGGGTGAGCCATAGAGTGGGCAGGCGAAAGTGGTGAGGTTGAACGGGCGATCTTGGCGCTGGCCGATCGGACGACCGTGGCACTAAAGGGGAGGTCGCAAGTCTGCGTGGTCGCCTCCTTTGTTGGCCGAGGAGAAGCAAGGACAGTGCTGTATTTGCCTGTCTGAGGCACGGTGGGCTGTCGACTGGCGAATAATTTTCGAGCAGCAAAGGTCGACACATTTTCTTTCACTCTTAATTCCTGGATGAGCTTTTCGTCCTTAAAAACTGGGCAATCTCTAGAGGAAGCAGCGTGGTCACCCAAACAGTTGATGCAGCGAGGGGATGGAGGTGGACAAGCACCCTCATGGGCATCCCTGCCACACGTAACACATTTGGCCGGATTGGAACAGGACTGGCTGGTGTGATTGAACCGCTGACATCGATAGCAACGCGTAGGGTTTGGGACGTAAGGGCGAACGGAAATTATCTCATAGCCTGCTTTGATTTTCGATGGGAGTTGAACTTTGTCAAATGTCAAGAAGACAGTGCGGGTTGGAATGATCTTCGTGTCAACCCTTTTCGTAACTCTATGAACAGCCGTTACGCCCTGGTCAGACAGGTAGTGCTGAATTTCTTCGTCAGACAGTCCATCGAGGGAGCGTGTATAAACGACTCCACACGAGGAATTTAAGGTACCGTGCGGTTCCACCCGGACAGGGAAGGTGTGGAGCAGAGAAGTACGCAGCAATTTTTGTGCCTGGAGGGCACTGTGTGTTTCTAGCAACAGGGTGCCATTCCGTAATCTGGAACAAGACTTTACAGGACCTGCAATTGCGTCGACACCCTTCTGAATAATGAAAGGGTTGACCGTGGAGAAGTCGTGACCTTCATCAGACCGAGAAACAACAAGGAACTGTGGCAACGATGGAAGAACTGTCTGTGGCTGAGACTCAGTGAACTTACGTTTGTGAGCAGACATAGTGGAAGGTGAGGAAACCATTGCGGAAGAATCCCCCGTGATTACCGGCGTCTCCGATGGCGCGCTCCTCCCTTGTGGGGGCCCTCACTGAGTCTCAGGGGCTTCTGGCTCCATCTCAGAGTGGGTTCCGTAAGACTCAACTAGCCAACTCAACCTCTGGCTCATCATGGGTTTGAGCAACTTGCAAAGAAAGTAGGTGAGGTTAATGGGGCGGTAGCTGTCTTGCCAGGTTCTTGCCAGGTTTCAACATGGGGATTACGATGCTTTCTCACCATTGTGACATGAACTAACCCTCAATGCAGATATGATTGAAAAGGTCTAGGAGGAATCGCTGGCAGTCCACTAATCTGGTCACTCAAATTTGTTGCTTCTGGAAGCAGCTAGATTCTTCATGCACACCCGCCTTAGGTGATTGTCGGGAGGTGTGACCTGAGGTGTGAACAAACGGACGGAGGGACCAATCGGCACTTTCGGAAGGTATCAGCTCGGGTAATCACCCCTCCCTGGGCCTGGCCGTTACCAGGGGGTACGTACGTGTCCTACCTGTCTACCCGGGGCGGGGAATTACGCGTTACCCCGTCACCGGCTACGGCTTCAAGAGGAGCTGGCCCCAATTCTGGAGGAGAGGGGACAGTCAGGCAGCACCCCTGAGCCTGGCAGAGCACATGTGAGTTTCACCAGGAGCAAGAAAGTTAGATTTTGTAGCATATAATGCAAATCACATTGCTTCCTGACCTCTTTGCACAAATTAAATCAGCCCAGAGGCCTTCAGACACGCAGTTCAGTGGGCAGTCGTTTTGCTGTTTTGTGTCCTCAGAATGGGACTGGCTGCTCATGTCACACACCAACATACCTAATAACCAGTGTTCAGCTTCCTGTGTCAGAATGACAACTGTAAACTTTCATGAAGGATGAATGCCTGTGAGTTCCTGGTGCTCAGAGTTGGCTGTTTGAATGTGTGTCAAAATTACAGTTGCGAAAACTCTCTCTACTGCATGAGCTGAGGTGCCCTGACCACCCAAATCTCCCTGTTGTGCACTAGGCCCTCCTCTCTGTATTGTAATTATTTCCTCTGCTTTTCTGTGATAACTGGCAGTTCTTTATAATCATATAATGCTCTTCTGTGCTGAATTCTTACAGAGCATGTTTTGCAAGTTCATACCACCAAAAGTTTGTACACCATTAAGATTTGTAGTGTGGCATATTAGACTGCTCAAGGGTAATTTTTAATTCCAGAATGGTGTTGCGTGTTGCTGAACTACAGATTACTTGTACTGACAGTATGTTCAGTTAGATAGCTGCCATCCCCTCTTACTCAGCATGGTCACACTGACATTGTACATGAAGTGACTCGCAATTCCTCTTTATATCCTGAAGACCTTGGTAAGGACACGATAGATGAGCACTCTACTCCCAAACATATCTCGTGTACCACTCGTGACTAATCCTTCAGTCACTTGTTAAGGAATGTTCCCAGTATTACCACAGACAGGACAACTTAACTGCATTCCTAGTCTTGGCTCTGGCATCTTCTCTCTTTGCCAAAGTGGAAATTTGCCACCTGACGTATTAAGTAACCTGGTCCATTGTTATGCCATACTTCCTCCCAGACCCTTTCCACATCAATCATCTGCCTGTGGAAGAACCAAATGCAAGGCTAGCCATATGCAGCAACACAACTGATAATATTACAGCTCCTTCAGAGGAATTTACCATGCTTCAGAGTCATATCTCACCCTATCAGAGGCAGGGCCATCCTTAAAATCAAAATGTATTCCAGCTCTACTGTAACTTCTGTATGATATTTTACCTGAACTGGCACATGATGACCATCTCAAATCGCAGTGAAGAGCACAATTACTACCCATGGGCAGAATGTGCTGCCAAGAAAGAGATGCTCAGCTACTACCTGGCTTCATGACCCACAGCATATGGGTTCCCAGCATTCCGACTTCACCACTGCCATTGTCTCCAATATCAGATTATCTGATTAAAGTTCATGGGAGTTGCCTTATATCATACCTTTGTCCCACAAGCCTCAATCATCACTTGCTCCTGCCCCATGCACACAGACATATCCACCCTGCCCTGTTTGTTGTATTTCATTCTCTTCACTTAAACTTTCTCTCCAACTTCGTCCTTCCATTTTCTGCCCCCCCCCCCCCCCACCACACTTTGTCCCATCACACTCATCCACACTAAGCTGTGTACCACATGAGACTTCCCCACTCTGCCAATGGCTGGGGCACATATGGGCTGTTCCATTTCGATTTGGAAAACAGGAAACATTTTTTGTCTGAGTTCATTTTAGTGTAACCTAACATGGACACTGAGTTATTCTTCTACAAACTCACAGCTGTCATAAGTAGACACTTTGTTTCTTTGAATCAGTTACTTTAATAAAAAAAACACATTATTCTAAGACTTATCTGAACCTGTTTGAAGTGAAATTCTCAAACACAATTCAAAATGAAAGTAATATTGTATAGTTTTGGTATTTTTGTGATAGTTAAAGAACTTAAGTAAATTTAATTTTCAATACAGTTAATCTTTTTCTCAAAACGAGATTTAACTTGGAATAAAAAGTACTTTGTGTCATTCAGCATTGATATAAAAAAGTATTATTGAACATTTTGTGGTACCTTCAATCGAGAGTTACAGGAAACATAAAAAAAAAAAATTGAAATAAATTCAAAACCTGATGGTTGCGCTATGCCATATTACAAAACACCCATGAATCATGATGCCATTGTTGATAGACTGCTAATCGTTTCACAGTGTGAAGATGCTGACAACTGGGATGCTATGACCATGAATAAGACTGTTTTTGTTCCCATGAACCAAGGCTGGGCAGGATGAGCAGGAAAGAAAGGAAAGTCAGGGAGTACAAGACCATGGACAAACTGACCTACACTGAGGCTAAGAGAAAATTTGAACACCTACTTCCTGTACATATGGCATTGTCTTAAGCCACCAGTACAACAGTTCTGGCACGATCAGCTCCGACAACCCAGGTCACCTCTCAGAGCCAGAAGACTACACCTGCCCCTGCGATGGTGGGAGAATTTTCTTCCCTGTTGATCCTGCACCACCTACTTTAGGAGCAACACCCCCCCCTCCCCCGCCCAACCATCGGGGACATCTGTCCCCAATTCTAAGCCAGAGAAGTGTAAGTCTTCTTCAGTTTCTTTCGCTAGGATGGGGTCCTGTGGGTCACTCCCTTCCCAGCTTTCTTCTAGTGGCAAAGATGACACCCACCAGTGGCTGAAAAGACCAAAAGCAGCAGGTCATATGGCTTCAGTCCCAGAGACTGAGCCAGTGAAGTCCTCCCGGCCAGAGGAACCCAAGGAGCAGCGAGAGAATTCCAACAAGAAGCCTCCTAATGCCAAGGAAATTGCAGTGGCACCCACACCATCGCTACGTACAAGCTGTGAGACTGAGGATCGGATGGAAAATTTCGGCCTCTGCTGAGGACCTAGATCTCGCCATACCCTCACACTACAGATGTAGACTGTGCAGGCCATAAATCGGTGGCAGCAGGTGACTATGAGGCGTAAACTGCCTCATTAAATGTTGCTTCCCCGTCTCATGTCATCCTCCAGTGGAATTGCGGCAGTTTTTTCAACCAGATGGCTGAGCTATGGTGACAGTTAAGCTTTACACCTGCTATCTGCATTGCCCTCCAGGAAAACCTGGTTCCCAGCAATGTGGGCGCCTGTACTAAGTGGCTATAAGGGATATTAAAAGAACTGTAGCGACTGTAATACTGTCTGGTGGAGTTTGCGTCTATGTCCTAAACTCATTCTGTAATGACACTGTGCCCCTTCACACCCCTCTTGAAGCTATGGCTGTCAGAATAAGGACGACACAGAAAATAACTATCTGTAATATATATCTTCCTCCAGAGGGTGCAGTACCCTTGAATGCATTAGCTGCACTGGTCGATCAACTCCCTAAACCTTTCCTACTTTTGGGAGATTTTAATGCCAATAACTACTTGTCAGGTGGTACCAAGATTACTGGCCGAGGCAGAGATGTCGAAACTTTACTGTCGCAATTCGACCTCTGCCTCTTAAATACTGGGACCACCACACATTTCAGTGTGCCTCATGTTAGTTACTCGGCCATTGATTTATCAATTTGGAGCCCAGGACTTCTCCCATCTATCCACTGGAGAGCGTATGACGACCTATGTGGTAGTGACCACTTCCCCGTCTTTCTGTCACTGCCCCAGTGTCAGGCACATGGACGCCTGCCCGAATTGGCTTTGATCGAGGAGAAGTGGGGAGCTTTCGCCTCTGTCACTGCTGAATCTCCCCCACATGGTAACATTGATGTGATGGTTGAGCAGATGACTAGCACAATTGTTTCTGCTGCAGAAAACGCAATCACTCGCTCTTTAGGGTGCCCAAAGTGTAAGGAAGTCCGTTGGTGGTCGCTGGAAATTGCTGAAGCAATTAAAGAGAGTTGACGAGCTCTACAGCGGCATAAGCGGCACCCTTCCCTGGAGCACCACACAGCCTTTAAACGTCTCACTTTGCCGGGAACTTTGCCAGACACTTTGCCGGACGCTTTGCCGGGCGCTTTGCCGGGCGCTTTGCCGGGCGCTTTGCCGGGCGCTTTGCCGGGCGCTTTGCCGGGCGCTTTGCCGGGCGCTTTGCCGGGCGCTTTGCCGGGCGCTTTGCCGGGCGCTTTGCCGGGCGCTTTGCCGGGCGCTTTGCCGGGCGCTTTGCCGGGCGCTTTGCCGGGCGCTTTGCCGGGCGCTTTGCCGGGCGCTTTGCCGGGCGCTTTGCCGGGCACTTTGCCGGGCGCTTTGCCGGGCACTTTGCCGGGCACTGCCTCAGATAATTACCCCCCAGCCTTTTGCACACTCAAACGGCAGCTGGAATGGAACGCCCCCTTTCACTACACGCAGCAGTGTATCCTATAACACCCAATTTACGGAGTGGGAGCTCCCGGTGCCCTTGCACATTGACCCGACACAGCTCCTGGGTCTGATCGGATCCACAGCCAGATGATCTCTCATCTGACTACAAGCGACATCTTCCAGTCATCTTCAACCAGATTTGGTGCGATGGTGTCTTTCTGTCGCAATGGCGGGACAGCACTATCATTCTGGTGCTCAAACCCGGTAAAAACCTGCTTGATGTGGATAGATATTGCCCCATCAGCCTCACCAACGTTCTTTGTAAGCTGCTGGAACATATGGTATGTTGGCAGTTGGGCTGGGTTCTGGAGTCACGTGGCCATTAACGGTCTAGCAGCAGCTGTCGGGCGCTCAGACTCACCTTCTCTATATGCAGACGACTTTTGCATTTCGTACTGCTGCTCCAGTACTATTGTTGCTGAGCGGCGCCTCCAGGGGACCATCCATAAGGCGCAGTCACGGGCTCCAGCCCACGGCTTCCAGTTTTCACCCGCAAAGTCGTGCGTCATGCACTCCTGTCGGAGTTGTATCATTGACCTGGAACCCGCACTTTACCTTATTGACGATCCACTCACTGTAGTGGTGACATATCAGTTTCTAGGATTGGTTTTCAATGCTCGATTGACTTGGCTCCCTCATCTTTGTCAGCTTAAGCAGAAGTGCTGGCAGCACCTCAATTCCCTCTGCTGCCTGAGCAACACTATTTGGGATGCAGATCGCTGTACACTGCTGCAGCTCTACTGAGCCCTTGCCCAATCCCGAATTGACTATGGGCGTGTGGTTCATGGTTCTGAAACGACTTTAGCATTGCAATTACTCGACCCTGTGCGCCACTGTGGGGTTTGATTAGAGGCAGGAGCTTTTAGAATGAGTCTGGTGACAACAATACTGGTGGAGGCTGGTGTCCCTCCACTGCAGATCAGACGTGCGCAACTGCTCACCAGTTACACAGCACACATTCATAGTTGCCCTGACCATCGGAATTACCGTCTCCTTTGCCCACCCGTGGTGGTCCATCTCCCAGATCAGTGGCCCAGATCGAGTCCAACGTTGGTGGTTTGCGTGCGGTCCCTTCTCTCTGAACTGGAGTCCTTCCTATTACCACCTCTACTTGCGGTCCATTCACGTATACCTCCCCCCCCCCCAGGGGGTCCACAACTCTTCTGTGGATACGTGCGTGGCGAGCATGGGGCCCCGAGACATTACAGCCTTCTTTCTCTCCCGGGCTGCATTTCCTTTCCCTTCCCCTCCTTTCCCCTCCATGCTCCTTTCCCCTCGCCCTCTCCTCTCCCTCTCTTGGTGTCCTTGCTTATGTTGGCCCCCGCTATCCTCCTGGTTCTGTTGGTTTTACACTCCGGCTTTGTTGCGTAATCATCTCCTCCTTTTGGCATTCCTTGGTCCCCCCCTGGGGTTTGACCTCCATTACAAAATTTCTCCTCCATAGTGTGAGCCATTTGGGAAAGAGCACCTTACCTATTGTCTCTGACGTGCGCCCTCCTAGTACATTCCACCTTTCCTTTCACGTCGTTGTCTGATGCTAGGGTGCATAGCCAGCACGGTAGCCAGCCCGTGTGGTGGGGTCGCTATGTACCCTTTTGGTTGAGCCCCCTGAACACACAGGGATCACACTTCTGATAACTGAGCTGTGACCTCCTCATGCATGCCTTGGAGTGGTTGCTCGTCATTCTGGAGCATCGGAACTCCCGGCAATGGCCGCCGTGCCAGACGGCCCTTGCTGTGGCTGGGTGGCGCCTGTGAGGAGAGCCCCTGATCGGAGTGGGTGGTATCAGGGCGGACACTATGCAGATGAAACGCATACGGGTCCAAAACTCTGGCCGTTCTTCTGCGGCCGTCTCTCTGCGTGGTACTGATTCCTCAAGTGCTGCTTCTCTTGCCCCTTCGGCCTTCCTTTCCATGGCTACCCCCTGGGAAGAGGGTCAGGCCCGTCGTCTAGGGGCAAAACATTTCCCCTGTTATCTAGTTTGCACCAGGACTGATGGAGATACTTTCACCAGTGTCAAACCTTTATTCTTTGTGGAACACATTGAAGACAAGTTCGGCGAAGTGGACTCCCTGAGCAAGATGCGGTCGGGTTCGTTGCTGATAAAAACTGCTTCAGCTGCCCAATCTGTGGCCCTTCGTGCCTGTACCCATCTTGGCACAATTCCTGTGTCCATTACCCTCACCAGTCTCTAAATATGGTACAAGGTGTGATTTTTCACAGGGACCTCATCCTTCAAACTGATGAGGAACTTCGGGACAATCTCGGACGGCGGGGTGTTCACTTTGTTCGGCGTGTTCAGAAGGGTCCTGAAGATAATCGTATTGATACTGGTGCCTTTATCCTGGCCTTTGAAGGGGATACCCTTCCTGGGGAAGTTAAGATTATGGTCTATCGCTGTGATGTGAAGCCGTACATCCCACCTCCTATGCGGTGTTTTAAGTGCTTGCGTTTTGGCCACATGTCTTCTCGCTGTTCCCAGGACCCTCTCTGTGGTGACTGACTACCATGACAATTTACACATACAGGAGGGGGAACACAGGGACTCCCCTCATGGAGTGGACGTCCACATTCTCCACGTTCACCAGATTGCCCAGTATATAAGAAAGAAAAAAAGATACAGGAGTATAAGTCCCTCGATCGTTTAAGCTACACAGAGGCCCGTAAGAAATATGCACGACTGCACCCTGTGTCCATGACATCTAGTTACGCCTTGGTTACATCTACACCCCTTCCTCCCCCTTGCTTACACCCATCCCGGACCCCTCTCCTCCCCCCCTCCCCTGCGACTCCCACACCTTCCCCTCTGGGCGCTACTCCCCCTCCCCAGCCGGAGAAGTGTCCCACTCCTTCGGCGTCTGCCAGGCAAGGGCGCCTCTCCCGGGATGCCCCTTCCCGGCACCTTCCAGGTCAAAGGTCTGCTGCCGCGCGGCGACCGCGAGAGCCGCGGTCTGTCGGCCCCCAGGTCGCCAGGTCTCTTTCTGTTCCTGATCTTGCTGCAGCTGGCTCCTTTATGCCACACAGCCCTCCTCGATCTCAGCCTGAAAAGAAGAAGAAACATAAGTCCCGGGACAAAGAGCCTCTGGTGTCACCGAAGGTCCCTTCCCCGACTTCACAACCGGATTCTGACCTGTCGTTCATGGATGTCGCCCCCTCCTTGTCGGTGACGGGTGGGGGCCCGGCGGTATGACTGGATTTAGCGTGTTCAGCCCTCATTTAAACCATCGTTCTGTGGTTCTCCAATGGAATTGTAATGGATACTATCGTCACCTTCCGGAATTGCAATCCCTTCTTTCGTCCTACTCTGCAGCTTGTGTGGTTCTCCAGGAATCTCATTTTACTGATGCTCACTCACAGACCCTCCATGGGTTCCGTGTTTTCTGTCGAAATCGGGTCGGACCCTTGCTGGCTTCTGGTGGCGTTTGTACGTTGGTCCGTACAGACATTGCTAGCACGTGGATTCCTCTCCAAACTACATTGGAAGCGGTTGCTGTTAGGGTCCACTTAGACTCTGCAGTCACCGTTTGCAATCTTTATCTCCCTCCTGACAGGACTCCTACACCTGCTGCCTTAACCACCCTTCTTCAGCAACTTCCTCCTCCCTTCCTCCTCCTTGGGGATTTTAATGCTCATCATCCTTTGTGGGGCAGTGCCTTTCCATCTAGACGAGGTCTTGTTATAGACCAATTTATTGCAGACTACGACCTGTGCCTTCTTAATGATGGCTCTCCTACTCATTTCAGTGCCGGTCATGGTACCTTTTCTGCCATTGATCTTTCTCTTTCTTCTCCCTCTCTCCTCCCTCCTCCCTTCATTACACTGGTCGCCACACGACGACCTTTGTGATAGTGACCATTTCCCGTTGATTATCACGCTCCCTTCCCGCTCCCCAAAGGACAGGTTACCTCGTTGGTCTTTCCACCGCGCCGATTGGCCTCTATACACTGCACAGGTCGAGTTTTCTCCCTCTTTGTCGGGTTGTATTGATGACGTCCTACGTGACGTGACGTGTCTGACGCGATAGTTCGCGCTGCTAACCTTGCTGTCCCGCGCTCATCTGGACCATTTCGTTGCCGGCAAGTCCCGTGGTGGAGTACGGCCATTGCCATTGCCATCCGTGATCGCCGTCGAGCTATGCAACACTTTGAGAGGCACCCATCCGTCGCCAGTTTTACTACGTTTAAACGCCTCCGTGCTAAAGCCCGTTATTTAATCAAACAGGGTAAGCGGATATGTTGGGAACGATTCGTATTTTCCCTTGGTTCTACTGTCCCTCTGTCACGGGTATGGGCTACACTTCGTTCTCTCCAAGGTTGCCATCGGCAGTCCTCCCTCCCAGGCCTTCACCGCCCAGATGGCATTTGTACAGACCCATTAGTTCTTGCAGAACATCTTGCAACCCATTTTGCAGTGGCGTCAGCGTCAGCCTCCTATCCAGCTGCTTTCCTTCATCAAAAACAGCAGGCTGAAGCTCTCACCTTATGTTTCACCCCTTGTGAGTCAGAATCTTACAACGAACCTTTTACTGAATGGGAATTTCTTTCTGCTCTATATTCTTCTCATGATACGGCCCCTGGCCCGGATTCCATTCATAACCAACTGCTTCAACATCTCAGTGCTCCACAACGACGACATCTTCTTCGGGTGTTTAACCGTATCTGGCTCCAGGGTGACTTCCCTTCTCAGTGGAGGGATAGCATTGTGGTTCCTGTCCTTAAGCCTGGAAAGAACCCCCAATCTGTTGACAGCTATCGGCCAATTAGTTTGACCAATGTTGTTTGTAAGTTACTTGAACGGATGGTAGCCTGTCGGCTCAATTGGGTCCTCAAATCTCGGGATCTATTGTCGCCTTACCAGTGTGGCTTTCGCGAGGGACGGTCTTCAATCGATCATTTACTTCGCTTGGAATCCGCAGTTCGGCAGGCTTTTTCCCAGCGCCGCCATTTGGTTGCAGTGTTTTTTGACCTTCGCAAGGCCTATGACACGGCCTGGCGCCATCACATCTTACTAACCCTTCATCAGTGGGGTCTTCGGGGCCCACTCCCGATTTTTATCCGCCAGTTCCTGATCCATCGGTCATTCAGAGTTAGAGTTGTTACTGCTTTTAGTTCTCCACGGACCCAGGAGACCGACATCCCACAGGGTTCTGTCCTGAGTGTCCTTTTCCTCATTGCTATCGATGGACTTGTGGCCTCTGTCGGTCCCTTGGTCGCCCCTGCCCTGTATGTGGATGATTTCTGCATTTGGGTTAGTTCCTCCTCGATGGCATCTGCAGAACGGCAGCTCCAGGTGGCTATACAGCGTGCCTCTGCATGGACCCTCTCACACGGGTTTCAATTCTCTCCTTTAAAATCGCGGGTGGTCCACTTCTGTCGCCGTACTACGGGCCACCCTGATCCAGAGCTCTATCTCGCTGCACAACGATTGCCTGTGGTTCCACAGTTTCGTTTCCTGGGTCTTCTTTTCGACAACAAGCTCACTTGGCTACCCCATATCAGACTCCTAAAGGTAGGATGTTTCCGTAAACTGAATGTCCTTCGCTTCCTTGCCCACTCGTCTTGGGGTGCGGACCGTTCCCTCCTCCTCCGTCTTTATCGTGCTCTAGTTCTGTCTCGCTTGGACTATGGTTGTCAAGTTTATGGTTCAGTTGCTCCTTCCACACTGCACGTGCTGGATCCAGTCCACCATCGTGGTATCCGTTTAGCCACCGGTGCCTTCCCTACTAGCCCTGTTGATAGTCTCCTGGTTGAAGCTGGGATCCCCCCCCTTTCTGTTCGGCAGTCCCAGCTTCTGGTGTCTTATGCACTCACTATCCGTTCCTCTCCCACTCATCCTTCCTATTATATCCTGTTCCCAGACCATGGACGTCGCCCACCCGACTCCCACCCTCGTGCGTGTTTACCGGTTGGGCTGCCCCTTGCGTCTCTTTGCCGTGATTTTCAGCTTCCTTCTTTGTCATGTCTTCCTCGCTCCCTCCCCTCCACCCCTCCTTGATTAGTTCCTCGGCCTCGACTTCGGATGGATCTCCGCCGCGGTCCGAAAGATTCCATCCCCCCGGTGGTGTTCCGTTCCTTTTTCCGCCAAATTTTGTGGGAGTTTAGGGATGCTGTTATTTTTTACACTGATGTCTCTAAATCTGCTGATCGTGTTGGGTATACCTTCACGTCCTCTGTTAGAACGGAAAGTCATCTGCTGCCACCTATATGTGGGGTGTTTACTGCGGAATTGATGGCAATTTCGCAGGCCCTTACCTTTATTAAACAGTCCCAACACAACCGCGTTTTGTTATGCACGGACTCGATGAGTGGCCTTCTTGCTATTGACCGGTGTTTTTCGCGCCATCCCTTGCTCTCTGCCATCCATGACCATCTCGCTGATATTCACCGTGCTGCTTGTTCCATTGACTTCCTTTGGGTCCTTGGACATGTGGGTATCCCGGGAAATGTGCTCGCTGATCGTTTGGCTGGGGGAGCAGTTACTTACCCTCCGTTTTCTGTAACATCACCTGCAGCGGATTTACGGCTTCACATCAAATCCCACTTCGCACAGTCATGGGCCAATTCTTGGGAGGCTACTCCCCGGTCTAATAAACTTCGTGCGATTAAGGTGGCACCAGGGCCGTGGCGTTCTTCCTTTCGCCTCTCCCAAAAGGACTCGACCACACTGTGTCGTCTCCGCATTGGCCATACCAGGCTGACCCATGGTTTTCTTTTGCGTGATGAGCCACCCCCACTATGTGGTTGTGGAGCCTTCCAGTCAGTAGCCCACATTTTGGTTGAATGCCCCCTTCTTTTGGCTCTGCGTGCTAAGTACGGACTCCCCCGCACTTTACCTTTGATGTTGGCTGACGATTCCCGGATGGTCTCTCTGGTTCTCGGTTTCCTCCAGGAGAGTGGTTTTTATTCTCAGTTTTAAGGTTTTTAATCTCTCTGGTGTTGGGGCAGGGCGGTGACTGTTTGGGTGTCTCGCACTGTAAGTAGTGTTTGGAGATTCCCGATTCCCCTCTCTGACTGACATCCCCTTTTCTTCTCCTTTTACTCTATTTTTACCCTTTTTTTCCGGCTTGGTTAGTCTTTTTATTCCCATACGTACTTTCTACATTCTAGCAGTTGTACCTTTTCGTCACAGGTGGTCTTTCCTATGCTGCTTCAGCATAGTGTTCGTCCTCTTGCTGACTTCCCTCTTTTTGTTTTTTACCAATGAAAACATGACTGCCCTTTTACGTTTTTACCTTTTTCCGTTTTATTTTTCTGACTATACTGAGATGTCCCATTAGCGGAATGGAGCCTATCTGAAACAAGGGACTGATGACCTTGCTGTTTGGTCCCTTAAACCTCAAACAACCAACCAACCAACGTATACCTCCATGGTGTATGCCTTGACCACAGCTTCATCTGGACATATTGCATGGCCCTAAGGACTCCATTAAGCCCGCCGCTCTCTTCTGCCACTTCCTCTAGATTCTTGACGAGTTAGGGGGCTCTGAAGTGGTTTACACCAACAGCTCAATGGCTCATGGTCACGTAGGCTTCACATATGTTCATGGAGGACATGTTGAGCAGCACACCTTGCCAGTTGGCTGCAGTGTTTTCACTGCAATGCTGGCGACCAAATATCGTGCTCTTGACTACATCCACTCGTGCCCTGGCGAGTCATTTCTCCTGCGTACTGACTCACTGAGCAGCCAGCAAGCTATTGACCAGTGCTATCCTCTCCATCCTCTGGTAGTGTCCATTCAGGAGTCCATCTATTCCCTGGAACAGTCCCACCATTCCGTGGTGTTTGTGTGGACCCCAGGACACGTCGGAATCCCTGGCAACGAAATTGCCGACAAGCTGGCCAAACAGGTGACGCAGAAATCACTTCTGGAGATCAGCGTCTCTGAAGCCGACCTGCATTCTGTCTTACACTGCATGGGTTTTCCGGCTTTGTGTGATGGAATAGCATAACAGCACACACAACAAAACTGTGTGTCATTAAGGAGACAATGAATGTGTGGAAGTTATCCATGCAGGCCTCTCACAGGGAGGCAGTTGTCCTCTGCTGGCTCCTCATTGGCCAAACGTGGCTAACGCATGGTTACCTACTCTGTTGTGAGGACCCACCCCAGTGTCGCTGGGGCTCCCAAATGACAGTCGTCCCTCTTGCTTGACTGCCCACTTTTAGCCGCTCTGCGGTACACTTCTAACTTTCCCAGCACGCTGTCTTCAGTGTTGGGTGACAATGCCTCCACATCAGTTTTATTTTTAAGTTTTGTCCATGAGAGTGGGTTTTATACTTCTATGTAGGTTTTAGCACATGTCCTTCATCCCTCAGTGTCCTACAACCTAATGGTTTTAGGGTGGAGGTTTTAATGTATTGTGGTATGTCTGACTTTCCCTCTTTATTCTTGTGGTTGGCAAGCCACTGTAATCTGCTTTCATGTTTTACTCCCTTCTGTTTCTAGCTTCTCTCTCTTTTCTTGTTCTCTTTTGTTCCTTTTAGTATTCGTTGTCTTCCCTTTGTTCTTGTGGCTTTTCCTTTCTTTCCGTTTTGTGTTATATGTTTCGTCCATTTTATTCTCACCCTTGTGGCATTGTTTTATTGGGAACAAATAAGTGACCTTGTAGTTTGGTCCCTTATCCCACCTGTAAATCAACTATCATCTGTTTCATACATATTCACACCAGATGGAATAGTTCTGTTTCATTACGGCTGCTCTCCCAAGGCTGTTAGTAGTTACGACAAGATGTTGTCCACTCCATGAACCTTGTTTTGACTCAGATCCTTCAGGTTCTTGACGTATCATATCTCCCATCTCATCTTTGTCCACATCCTCTTCCATTTCTATAACATTGCCCTCAGGTTGACGTCCTATGTACAGACCGTCTATATACTCTCAGCTTTTTCTTCATTATTTAAAAATTGCTGTCTATCTTGGTTCTTGATATTCATACTTCTGCTTCTGTTACCTGCAAAGGCCTCTTCGGTTTCCCCTAGTGACATCTGCTTCTGAATCCTTAAATTTGGACTGTAGCCTTTCTTGCTTAGCAATTTGTTACTGCCTGTCACTCATTGACTTTTTATTCACTTTTGCATGCTTCATTTGCTGCATTTTTATATTTTTTCAACAACTGAATTCTGATCTCCTGTGTTGTCAAGTGATTTCTACTGAGCCTTTTCTTTTCACATAATTGGTCGTCTTCTGCCTTCATAATTCCAGCTCTCAAAGCTACCTATTGCTCTGTTACTGTGGTAATGGGCAATATCATTGGCTTTGGGGGCATTCTTGTGTAGGCAGAGGTTAGCAGAGGGTCACAATTCTTAAATGATAGCACGCAATAGTTTATTTTGCATTTAAAGAAAGTTATAAATTGTTACAAAAAATTCTGACTGTATTGGGAGGCCTCACAAAAACCACTGGTGGGCTGCTATTAGCCCACACTCGTCTTATTATGTTCCTTTTCTCCTGGTATTGTCAGTCATTGCATAATGCTCCCTCCATTATTTGCAACAACCTCTGGCTCTTTCAGCTTATTCAGGTAATATGTCCTCCTACCTTTTTGACATTGCTTAAATTTTAATCTACAATATATAACCAGTACATCATAATCATTCTGCATTGCACCTTGATATATCTTTGAATTTGGACACAGATTTCTAATTCTCTTCTCCCAAAATCGTATAATCAATCTGAAACCTTGTGGTGACTGCAAATCTTCTATGTGTGTAACCTTCTTTCATGATTCTTAAACCAAGTGTAACTGATGATTAAATTGTTCTGTGCAAAATTGTACCAGGCAGCTTCCTCTTTCATTCCTTTTCCCAGTCCACATTCCTCCACTATATGTCCTCTTTCTTTTCCTACTATTGAATTTCCAACCGCTGTCACAATTAAATTTCTGTGTTCCTTAACTATCCAAATATTGTATTTTGTCTCACCACATTCAATTTCTCCATATGCAGAGCCAGCTGTATTGTAAACTTGTACCACAGCTGTGGGTTTTGGCTTCACATATCTTGGCTGCAATAATGTTACAGTGTTGTTCTTAGTAGCTTACTTGCATTGTTATTTTCTGATTCATTATTACACCTATTCCTGCATTACTACTATTTAGTTCCTTTCTACAGCCCTATATTGACTTAACCAGAAATTTTGTTCCTCCTACCATCAAACTACTCTAATTCCCATGACATCTAACTTCAACCTGTACATTTCCCTTTATAAATTTTCTAGGGTCCCTGAAAGATTAAATGATACAATTTACCAGCTCAGACTTGTATGATTCCAGTTTTGTTTCTCCTGCTATGGCAACAAACTCCTGAGTGGTCCTTACCTGGAAATCCAAATGGGGGATCATTTTTAGCTCTGGAGTCTCTTCCTAAAGAGGATACCATCACTTAACCAAACAGTAGAGCCGCATGTCCTTGATAGATAATGGCTGTAGTTTCCTCTTGCTTTGAGATGTTTGCTGTACCAGCACAGAAAGACCATTTAAGTTGTCACAAGGCCACATCAGTTACTTATAGTGGCTTATTTATGTGCTACTGAAAAGGATGCTGTGCCCTTTTAAGGAACTACACTTTTGACTAGTCCCACAAGAAATACTCCTTCTTTATGGTGGCATCTATGGCTCAGTATCACTAATGCATGGAAAATCCCAAAGAAAATGCACCTGGTGACTCTTGAAATGGATGTAAGTCCCCCCACATGCACACGCATACATGTTCGTAAGTTCATGCAACCTGACACAATAGTCTTTTGCTCATGCCTGTCTGCAGCTCAACATGTCATCTTTATGGTGAGTATAAATCTATTATTTTCATAATATTGTTAATATTCCAACCTGGGTTTTCTATTGTTTAATTTGCGCCATTTTCATTCCATGATTAAAAACCCTTTGTCCCTCTTTCACGTGTATTATAGTTGTCTTATATTTGTGCCTAAATTTTGACAGTAACTTTAAATTGATCTTTCTTCCTGACAATCAGGACCCACATTAGCAGTTATGGAGGAGACTGGTGTTCACAGGGGATGACAAGAAGAAAGAGAAGCACTAATGGTGAGTTTCATTAGCAGCATACGAGTACCCCCTCCCCCCTGCAGGTCCGGGGTAAGAATAGGCCCGAGGTATTCCTGCCTGTCGTAAGAGGCGACTAAAAGGAGTTTCAACCATTTCGGCCTTCCATGTGATGGTCCCCCATGGGGTTTGACCTCCATTTTTCAAAATTCTACAGAAGTAAGAGCCTTTGGGGGAAGGACGCCTTATGTGGTGTACCCTGGCCCTCCGTGCACTAAGACCTTGGCACTCAGCATTGTACCGGCGTTGTAACCATACCCACTATTCCTCAAATTGGGCCTAAACGCCTGATGGGTTGTACAAGTTACGCCCATAGTGCGTCCCCATCTGCACCTACGATCATGACGGACTTTCCATGGCACCAAAAATCCAGCACGGTAGCCAGCCCGTTGTGGTGGGGTCGTCATGTACCCTCTACGTTGTAGCCCCCTGACAACACAGGGATCGTACTGCCGATACCTGAGCTGCACCCTCCCCACGTCGGCCAAGGAGTAGATGCCCGTCTCCTTGGGGCATCAGGACTCCCGGCAACAGTCATCCTGCCAGGTGGCCCTTGCTGAGGCTGCGTGGCACCCGTGGGGAGAGCCCCTGGTCAGAGTGGGTGGTATCGGGGCGGACGTTTCACAGATGAAAGGTCAACATGTATCAGGTCGCTCTGCGGCTGAGTCTTTTAAAAAGAAAGGTACTCTCTCCGGTTCTGGTTCTCCTGTCCTTTCCCCCTTGGCCACTCCCTGGGATGAAGGACAGGTACTCCGGCTTGGGGCGAAGTACTTCCCCTCACTATTTGGTCTGTTCTCGGACCGATGGGGGGACGTTCGCCGCCTCCAAGCCCATGTTCTTTGTTCAGCACATCGAGGACATCTTTGGGGAAATCGAGGCTCTCAGCAAAATGCGTTCGGGGTCCGTTCTTATGAAGACCACCTCCGCCACACAGTCGGCGGCGCTCCAGGCGTGCGACCAACTAGGGGACATCCCAGTGTCCATTGTCCCGCATCTGGCACTGAATAGGATGCAGGGGTTATTTTTCATCGAGACCTCCTGCTGCAATCTGATGAGGAGCTCAGGGCCAACCTGGAGTGCCGAGGCGTGCATTTCGTCCGGCGGGTCCAGCGCGGCCCCAAAGACCGTCGCATCGACACCGGGGCCTTTATCCTTGCCTTCGAGGGGGACGTTCTCCCGGAGAAGGTAAAGGTGGTGTGCTACCGGTGCGACGTGCGACCTTACATCCCGCCTCCTATGCGCTACTTTCGGTGTTTGCGCTTTGGGCACATGTCATCACGGTGTGAGGCTGAGCCAATTTGTGGCGATTGTGGACGTCCTCTTCGTGAGGAACATACATGCACCCCACCACCTCGGTGCGTTAATTGTCCTGACATCCACTCGCCTAGATCTTTAGACTGCCCCGCGTATCAGAAGGAGAAGAAGATTCAAGAACTCAAAACTTTATTCTGAGGCCGGGAAGAAATATGACCGCCTCCATCCCGTGACGTTGACAACTTCGTTTTCCTCAGTCGTGTCCACTCCTTCCACAGTATCCTCACCCCTATTCTGTCCTGCCTCCACCTCCTCCCCCCATCCAGGGTCTATGCCTCTGCCTCCCAAATGCCTCCTTTCCAAATCATCCTCCCCCACGGCCCCCGCCCCCTCTGCCCCAGGGGCCACCCTTCCTCCTCCTCCCCCTCCCCCCCCCCCCCGCCGCCTGAGAAGCGATCCTCTTCTCAGGCATCCATCGGGGAAACGTTCCGGACCCCGGCTTCCGAGGTCCGGCGTTCCAAAACAGACCCCGCGCGTGAGGACCTTCTTTGGGTCCAGCCCACCATCCCCGTGCCTCCTTGGACTTCCAAGAAGGCCTCCAAGAAGAAGTCTCTATCCCCCTCTCCACTCCGGTGCGCTTCGTCTGACGCTCCATCCGTGAGTCGCTGTTCCTATACCCAAACCCGGGAAGGATAGACACCTTCATCCTAGTTACCGCCCCATTTCTCTTACAAGCTGTGTCTGTAAGGTGATGGAGCGCATGGTTAACGCTCAGTTAGTCTGGATTCTTGAATCTCGACGGCTACTTACCAATGTTCAATGCGGCTTTCATCGCCGCCACTCCGCTGTTGACCACGTTGTGACCTTGTCGACATTCATCATGAACAACTTTTTGCGAAAGCGCCAAACGGTAGCCGTGTTCTTCGATTTGGAGAAGGCTTACGATACCTGTTGGAGAGGAGGTATCCTCCGCACTATGCACAGTTGGGGTCTACGCGGTCGCCTGCCCCTTTTTATTGATTCCTTTTTAACAGATCGAAAGTTTAGGGTACGTGGGGGTTCCTTATTGTCAGACGTCTTCCTCCAGGGGAACGGAGTGCCTCAGGGATCCGTCTTGAGCGTAGCCCTTTTTGCCATAGCCATAAATCCAATTATGGATTGCATTCCACCTAATGTCTCAGGCTCTCTCTTTGTCGATGACTTCACGATCTACTGCAGTGCCCAGAGAACATGCCTCCTGGAGCGCTGCCTTCAGCGTTGTCTAGACAGCCTATACTCGTGGAGCGTGGCAAATGGCTTCCGGTTTTCTGAAGAGAAGACGGTTTGTATCAACTTTTTGCGATATAAAGCGTTCCTTCCGCCATCCTTACATCTCGGTCCCGTTGTTCTCCCATTCGTGGAAACAACTAAGTTTCTAGGGCTCACATTGGACAGGAAACTTTGTTGATCTCCGCATGTCTCTTACTTGGCGGCCCGTTGTACACGTTCCCTTAATGTCCTCAGAGTTCTTAGTGGTTCATCTTGGGGAGCGGATCGCACTGTCCTGCTTCGCTTGTATCGGTCCATAGTCCGATCAAAGCTGGATTATGGGAGCTTCGTCTACTCGTCTGCTCGGCCATCCCTCTTACGCAGTCTCAACTTCATCCATAATCGGGGGTTACGTCTTGCGACCGGAGCTTTCTACACTAGTCCCGTCGAGAGTCTTCATGCTGAAGCTGCCGAATTACCGTTGACCTACCGGCGCAACGTACTGCTGTGTCGGTATGTATGCCAGCTGTTGTCAATGCCCGACCACCCCTCTTATCAGTCCTCCTTCGCCGATTCTCTCGACTGTCAGTACGGGTTGTATGTGTCTGCCCTGCTGCCCCCTGGAGTCCGCTTCCGTCGCCTGCTTCGACAATTGGATTTGGCCCTCCATACCATCTTCATAGAGAGTGAGAGCCCGAGACCACCTTGGCTCCAGGCTCCGGTTCATATTTATCTCGACCTCAGCTCGCTCCCGAAGGAGGGTACTCTGGCTGCAGTGTATTGCTCACGGTTTGTCGAACTTCGTGCGCGACTTGCCAGTCACACCTTTATTTACACCGATGGCTCCAAAACTGACGATGGTGTCGGCTGTGCCTTTGTTGTCGGGGCCATCACCTTTAAATACCGGCTCCTCGAGCAATGTTCGAGCTTTATGGCTGAGCTTTTTGCTCTACATCAGGCCGTTCAGTATGCCCGCCGCCACTGCCATTCATCTTATGTACTCTGCTCTGATTCACTCAGTGCTCTTCTGAGCCTTGGAGCTCCCTATCTGGTCCATCCCTTGGTGCAACGGATCCAGCAGTCCCTCCATTCTTTTGCTGATGGTGGCTGTCCTGTCAGCTTTCTGTGGGTTCCCGGACATGTAGGAGTGCCTGGGAATGAGGCTGCTGATGCTGCAGCCAAGGCTGCAGTCCTCCTGCCTCGGCCAGCCTCCCATCGTGTCCCGTCATCTGACGTTAGTGGGGTTTTTGTAAGAGGCTTGTGTTGTTGTGGTGGGATACTTGGTCATCCCTTCAAGGAAACAAGCTCCAAGCAGTAAAACCGTTCCCAACTGCTTGGACAACCTCCTCCCGATCATCTCGGCGAGAAGTGGTCCTTCTGACCAGGTTGCAGATTGGGCATTGCCGGTTTAGCCACCACTACCTGCTCTCCGGTGACCCACCCCCGCAGTGCCCTTGTGGTCAAGCATTAACAGTGCACCATATTTTATTGTCGTGTCCCCACTTTAGTCAATCTCGTGTTGTCCTGTCCCTGCCATCTACTTTACAGGATATTTTAGCTGATGACCCTCGAGCAGCTGCTCGTGTTCTTTGTTTTCTAACTTTGACTGGCTTGTCCAAAGACATCTAACTCTTTTACTTATTTTATCTGCATCTTTGTAAGGACTTTCTGGTGTCCCCCCCCCCCTCCCCTTGAGTTTTACTAGATTCTATGTGCTCTAACAATTGTGACTGGGTGCTAATGACCTCAGTAGTTGAGCGCCCTTAAACCCAAACAAAAAAAAAAAGAAATGAAGAGTACCCCCACACTCGTTCCCATTTTCGTTCCAGGGCACCCCTCTTTTCGTGTGCATGGAGCTCCAAGCAATGAAAATACATTGTGTGCTACTATCCCTTTCCGTAACTTTTTTCATTTGAGACAAAATGTCCCCCAGTGCATTATTTCTGATAATATTCACAATTTATTTCATCAAATAATCTCCTTTCTACATAACCCACCCACCTACAGGACAAATAATAGAGTTCAGTATGTGCTTTTGTGCACTGCTATCTACAAACTGCAGTCCCTTCCAAATGGAAGCAGAAAGTAGACTGTGAAGCCAACAGTTACACTTTGGAACAAATGACAATGACAATGAGAAGCTCCTGTCCTGGTGTGACTAATTATGCTACTTTCAGGCTATTAGTCATCACTAACATGTGGAAAAAATTTTTTGAACTTTGCCAGTTTAGTGCTACCATAATGTTTGTATGATGACTGATACACATCAGTATATCAGGAATGAGTTAACTTACTGAGGAAGCATGCAAGAGGGAATTACTAGATGTAAGAATACTTGGTACTGACTTACAAAGCAAGGAGAGCTTCTAATTCTGAAGGCTTAGGATAGGAATTGCTAAACTTCTACTACCCTTAATAACTTGAAAATGGACCCAGAAACCACTGCCAAACTTTGAGGAAAGGGTCTTCTCTCTTTATGCAGACTGGTCTGTCCACACTAAGTTCACTCATGATTTTCTTTATCAGAGAACACACCCAAGTTCAGTGTATTCCTCTCCTCACATTGGCTCATATGCTGACAAACTATTCTACCCTGGCTGGCCTGAGGAGAGATGGATGCATACTGATGTACAATGAAACAGCTGTTGGGCAGGTCCTGAGATTCATAGTGGATTTCTCCATTAAATTTGATGATCCTCTCACCTTCGTGACAGAGTTTGTCAAGAATCTGAAGGCAGAGGATATTACCACAATAACAGCCCTAGATGCTTCCAGCTGCATCACAACCTCATGCTGATCTACGATGCAGTTACTTATAGCCTATTAAGCATGCAGCCCCTTTAGCTGTGACAGGTCTTGTCTGTCTTCTTCTCCCACTGCAGATCTAAATGATGATACTATTTTCCCTGCATTCCTCTAACTTCATAGTTGTGGTGCAGTTGGTATTGTGGGGTGGGACACACCTACCATAAGAAGTCGACATGGGTTTGCTGGCTGGGTCTTCCCCTGCACAGCAAATACAAATCAACAGTACTCCAATTTTTTAAAAAAATTCACTTTTGTTTAAGTAAACTTTAATAAAGACAGCGGTTTAAATATCAGGATGTTCACACCTACTTGATATTGGTTAATTAATGAATTACAGTCATTTTATGATGAATGTACTCCCTGCAACTTGTCTGAACATGTCCCATGTAGGGAGTTTCATACTGCTTGATGTTTAATGGTAGATTTGACCGCTGTTTTCTTCTATGGTTTCCATTCTAGCTGTCCTCTGGAAGTCAGTCAACCTGTTGCCCATTCTCTATGGGCAATGAATTCTCAGATGGCGTGTCAGGCCTATAGCCTTTGGTTTGGGCACAACTTGAAACAGAGTCCTCAACAGTAGAGTACTTGAAACGCTCATTCCCTTCCGTTGTAAGAAAAAAAATTAACCTAGCAAAATTTTCCAGTGTTGTAGTAATTCTTCCTCTCTAGGCTTCATTGTTACAGAATTCCAAAGGAAAATGATGTACCACAGAAGATACTAAATCCAGCAGTGGAATACAATAAAAATGTTTTTAGTGCCAAGTTACTACTGTTTGTAATATTCCACAGATGCTGCCAATGTTAAGTTGTTTTGAATTGCTTTTTTAGTGTATTTACTTTTACTTCCAACAGTGGAATCTATACACACATGCTCAGCAGTACCTCCATGAATGGCATTAACTGCTAAAAGAAGTAATTTTTTCAACATTTGTCACATTAGAAAATTTTATTTCAGGTGGAAATTATCTTTACACTTGAAAATACTGGAAATCACTGTTAACAAATGAACCATATGATACCCCATATTATTATTATAGAATGTGACCTGCTGGTTGAAGTGAGTTAAGCCATCAACCCATCTACCGCTCTACTCCAGATATTTGTATAGATTTCTTTGCTGCTCTCTCATCATCCACATTTCCCGAGAGAAAGTATATTTTACAATATGTTTTCTTTCCTAGACACGTGTTGTATTTTCTATTCCTCCACTTTTGCTTCCATTTCAACTTTACAGTATTTTTCTTGTTGTGGGTGCCAGTTCACTGCTAGTCCTTTGGCTGCCCCATTCCAGTCATGCCCCTGCTCACGATAGTGATTTGCCTGGATGAAATGCAAAGAAGCCTTAAAAAATGTCCAGAGCAGCTGCTCTAGCAGCTTCCATAGCACATGCTTGAGTGTGCCAACAATAGAGCATCCATCCATTATGGTAACTGTCTAGCTGTAGTGTTACATTTTAACTTTAAGCCTTCAGTTTTGATGTTTAGTTTCCCTTGAAGTGATGTAGTACCTGAATTTCGCATATCACAAAATATAAAATTACATTGCAATTTGTTTTTGAGAAAATTGTTGATTGGTTTCTTACAAGAGTTTTAACTTCAGTCACAGTATTCTCTATAACTATTGTCCATTGTTCAGTCATAAGCACCACTTTAATTTGTGATATCTTTGGGGGTTCAGCTGCCTATTCACTTCAACACAGTTTCTTTATTTACCGGATATGGCATTTTGGAACTGTTGGAACTGTCATAGCCATGTGCTATTCCTTCATGCTCACTCAAAATTCCTCCCTTTTGTATTAGTATAAATACCTTTTAAGCTGTCCTAGTGCTTTTTCCATTATGATACCATACACTGCCTCATCCTCCATTTTACTTAAATCTCCACTATTGAATGTGTAAATTTGACTTGGGTTATTGTGCAGTAGCTTAAAAACATTAACAGGATTAACTGGCTTTCATCTACCCATTCACTACCAAATACAACAGCAGCCTCACTTATACTGTGTTCAGTTGCAATGCAGTGAGGGCGAACACCTGCATGCTAGGCACCACCTGCATGTTTTTAAGAGTGGATACCATCAATACTAAATTTTAAGTATGTTTACCATCAGTTGTAGCTGTTTGAACTTGGAGTAGTCTCCTTATCAGTAGTGAGTTGTCAGCTGTCATCACAATGCTCTGCTGACTGTTTGCGCCCCCTTCATGCTCATATTACACTGTAAAAGGTCATGACATGTATCTTAGGTAAACTGCTCTGAGCAACTTACTTCTCTAGTGTTATTACACTACCATAAAACTTGGCATTCTAGTTGATTTGGAAAGGATGCTGAATTGTTGATTGTCTGTGCAGGAAAATGTAATGTAATGCTGATGGCGAGCATTGTTTGATCACAGACAGACAAAAATGATTGGGAGTTCAGTATACTCACCAGAATTTGCTTCATGCGATATAGGACAGAGATGAGAGAACAGTCAGAGAATGGAAAAAATTTCGATTTGTTTTCATGACAGTAATCCCTCATATTTTTCTTGGTCTGTAGTGTGGAATATAGGGTAAGCATGACCTGGAAACATCAAAAACCACCAATGAATGCACAGTCAACAAGAGACAGTTGATATCGATCCACACTTGGTAGTCACTGGGGTTATACAATTTGATGTCCTGTCAGCTGTGTGTGCCCCCCCCCCCCCCCTTCCACTCCTCCCTCTCCCCCTCCCTCCCCATCCCCCTGAGCTCAGTTAGTGAGGAGCACTGGGGAAACATTACTGCCATGATCTGATGGTGATGTGGCTAGAGGACACCCGAGGTACTTCACAGTGGGGGCAGAGGTGTTGTAAGTGTTGGTTCAAACAGTGTCAGTGATAGGGGGGATCAGCTGTATATAGGGCACTACAGAGGTAATAATCTTGAATGTGTCGTGAGGGGCCTATTGGAGGTGTCAGTCATCAGTGTGTAAACTCCCCCATGAGGCTGACCACTCTTTTGAGCATTCATGCTTGGCTAACACAGGGCACCATCCTTTGGACACCTTTTCCTTATGTGCTGCCTCTCTCCTCCTGCTATTCTTTCTTCCCCTCCCTTGGGGACCACAAACGTGATATTTTTGGGATTATGTTCTGAATTTTTAAGTAGCATGACTTAAGAGCATGCCCTGAGCTGTTCTTTCCTTTCCTGTTTCCTGTAATTCCTCGCTCGCTTACTTGAGCCCGCCCCCCCTCCCCCCCTCTCTCTCTCTCTCTCTCTCTCTCTCTCTCTCTCTCTCTCTCTCTCTCTCTCTCTCTCTCTCTCTCTCTCTCTCTCTCAACAGGCCATAAAGGACATAAGGAATACTTCCACAGAAACTCAAAGGCAAATATTTTTCTCCATTACCGACTCAAAGATCCCCTTTGGTGGTGTCATGACGTGATAGCCTTATCCTGCCAACCTCCATTTTTGCCGGTGTGTGCGACCAACCATTTTCATGCCCTGGAGTCTGCAGACTGACTGAGGGAGAATGCTGACACCTCTGTAGGTGTAATGGAGCAGCATCCTCCAACCTTTGCACCTTGTAGAAATGGGTCTTCAAAGGCTGGCTCTTGGGAGCTTCTGAGGTGATACACCTTCATTTTGTACCTTATTTTTTTCCCCATCATGACTATCCTCCAATGGAATGCTTATAATGTTGGATCCAAAAAGGAGGAATTCAGACTGCTCTCAGAATCACTGTGTTCACTTGTTCTCTGCCTCCAGAAAACTAATTGTGTCCTTATGGCTTCTTTGACCTCTTGCATTTCTGTTTGGCATATTTTGACCTTCCCCAAGGATGGAACTTAATCTGATGGTGGAGTCACACTGCTCATCCAGGATGATCATTTTCAAACCATCTCGCTGAACATGTGGCTGCAAACTGTTCTGGTCAGCATTTTCCTTCCTCATTTCACCTTTTCTCTTTGTACCACCTAAATCACACCAGGGCAGACTTACTTCACATTATTGGGCAGCTACCTCACCCATTTCTGCTACTCTGTGACTTTAATGCTTTAATGCTTATGCCCTCTTGGCCGATCGTCTTAATCAACTCAACCTCTTCTGCCTTAGAACTGGAGCATCCACATTTCTTTCAGACTCCTTGCACACCAAGTCCCATTTGGACCGAACCTTCCGCACTGCCAAACTTGCCCATTATCTTGAGTAGTCTATTCTCTCTGACACTCGAGCAACCATTTCCTGTGTGCTATCCATTTGCTGACTCCTACCCCACCCATGTGTAAAGCCAATTTGCAGCTTTCTGAGGCTCACTGGAGGCTTTAATCCTCCTTGGCGACCTCTGATGAACATCATCTGCCCAGTTGTGCTGACCAGGTAGAATACCTTACAAACTTTATTCTTACACCACAGAACATTCAATTCCTTGTGCTTCACCTTTGCCGTGCCATGTCCCAATCCCTTGGTGGACTGAGGCATACTACAATGCAATTTGTGCGTGGAAATGTGCTCTCTCATTCTTTGAGATAGCAAAGCAGCTAGCTGCCTTTCAATTATTATATATTTTAACACTTCCACTCCCTCTTCAGTCATGTGGGCCATCCTCAGATGGCTCTCTTGGAACAACGTCTTTACCACTATTTCCAGTGTGACCGTAGCATATGATATCATCATGGACCCTTTTACTATCGTCTGTACCTTGAGCTGCTATTTTGTAGAGCAGCGCCTTCCTCCATCAGAAACAAGTGGAGGAGCCTCAGGTGATAACCTTCTCCTATAAGAATCATGAATACTACAATACTGCTGTTAATTTGCAGGAGCTAGATCATTCTTTCACTTCATCCTGACCTTTCATGCCAGGGCCAGATCAAGTTAACATTCAGATGTTGCAGAACCTTTCTCTTGTGGACAAGCACTTTCTCATTCATACGAACAATCCCATCTGGCAGATGGCACGTTTCCCAGTTGCTGGCATGAAGCCACTGTCGCACTCATACGTAAGCCCAATAAGGACAAACACCTTCCTTCAAGCTACCTCCACCTCTCTCCCACTAGCTGTGTTTGCAAGATGTTGGGAAGTTTGATTCCTGCCCAGCTGGTGTGGTGGCTAGTCTCACAATTTACTAACCACTGCACAAAGTGGATTTAGAGTGCACTGTTCTGCATTTCATCATCTCGTGACTTAAACCCATGTTGTAGACAATTTTTGTGGAAATGCAAGACTGTGGTGGTGGGTTTTGATTTGGAGAAAGCCTACAGCACATGCTGGGTACTGGTATCATCTATACTCTCTATACGTGGAGCTTAGAGAGCAACCTACCCCAATTCCTTCAGGAATTTCTTAAATACAGATTTTTAGAGTATGTGTGGGTTCTTCCTTGTCAGACAGCTTAATTCAGGAAAGCAGTGTGCCTCAGAGTTCAGTCCTGAGTGTTGTCGTCCTTGCTATCGCCATGAACCCTACTATGGCTTGTCTCCTACTTTGCATCTCTGGCACCACTTTTCATGATTTTTGCGACCTATTGCAGTTCTCAGTCATCTTGTCTCCTTGGTTGGCATTTTCAGCATTATCTCAATTCTTTTTACTTGTGGAGCATTGACAATGGCTTTTGCTTTTCCACTGATAAAACCATTCGTATCAATTTTTGGCAGTTCATTGGGTTTCTTCCAGTTTTCACATCTTTGACCTGCTGCTCTTCTGTTTGCTGAAAATGCAAAATTTTTGGGGCTCATGCTTGACAGAAAACTTTCTTAGTCCTCTAAAGTGTCTTACCTGGCTGCCTTCTGTACCCAGTCACTTAATGTCATATGTGTGATCAGTGATATACTTTATGGGGAGTGGCTCAGACCACCTTCATCTGTTATTATCAATCCCTTGTCTGTCTGAAACTAGAATGTGGGTGTTCCATTTATTCCTCTGCATGTCTTTCAATTTTATGCCATCTAAATACCCTCCACCATTGCAACATCCATTTGAACACTGGTGCATTATACACTAGCCTGTTTGGGAGTCTTTATACAGAAGCAGCCTAACTAATGCTGTCATACACTCCTGTTCCTCACTCTTGATTGAGCCACTGTGACACTGTGATGTTTGTCAATCCCTGGTTACATTGGTCTGGTCTGAAACAATGTTTCTGACACTACTGCCAAGGCTGCAATCCAAACCACCACCCCCCCCCCCCCCCTAGTTCTTTCATTGTTTCAAATGATCTCTGTGTTGCCATCGGTCAGCAGGTAGTGTCCCTTTGGCATTGCCACTGTTCTTCCTTTAATGGGAACAAGCTCCAGGGAATAAAAACCTCTCTCAACTGCTTGGCCAACCTCCTCCTCGACCCTCTCACAGTGAAGGGATCATTTTAGGTAGGTTGTATATTAGCCACTGTCATTTTAACCGTATCATTTGTTAAGTGGTGATCCCTTACCATTTTGTGTTAATTGTCATCAACCTTTGATGGTTCACCATTTCCTGGCAAAATGGCTATTTTTTAACCACTTACAGTCCAATTTTTTTCCATGTGAGTTACTGGCCATTTTAGCAAATGATGTGCAGGTCATCAACTGTGTTTTACTTCTTATCCATCGTAGAAATATGGACATTTCATCTTCAGTTCAGGACATGCCTCCTCTCTACAGTTTATTTTATGGATCTTTTTCCAGGAGGAAGTTGTTATTTTTAGCTGTTTTTGCATCTGTCAGTTGGGATTAATGTGTACCCATTTTTAACACCTCCTTTGTCTTTGTTCTAAGGTCCTGGCATGGGTGCATTTGACCTTAGTAGATTTTGTGCCACAGAACAAAACAATTAGTATTAAGAACATCCTTGATGGATCTGCTAAAAACAAATCCATTTTAAATCTGAAGAACCTTACAGATGTGCAACTCTTCACAACTTTGACTGGGCTGCCTTTATGGGTGCTGACAAGAAATCTACTATTGGGTTCTGTAGAAGTCAAGTAGGGTTTTTCCATGTATAAGGAACTATTGAGCTCAAAATGTCTGCAACTTGGCGTGTAAAAACATTGAAATGACAGAAGCCTTTAAATGGGGCAAACAAATTTAATGTAGCTGATAAAAATCAAATGAAAGTGATTTCATCAGCAGCTTTTGGTATGTATGTTTAGAAACTTCTTGTCCCTTTGTGGCCATAATTTGTCACTAAAAATACTCTATTTATTATAACTTTTTGTAGGAAAGAATAAAGAGAATAAGACACAATTTGCTGTATGACATACTTGATTATTTTAAAAAACAGTTGATCAATTCCTATAAAATACATGATGTATTCCATCATAGAGTTAAAATTTGGTAAATTGGAATACATTTTGCAATAAACATTTATCATTCTTTCACCTTTTAACAACAGACAGTATTGCTGAACTGTGAAGAATTCTGTTCATAGCAGTTCCTCTTGACACATGCACTGATGAAAAGTTTGTTGTTAAATCAACATAGTACTGTAAGTGATTGTTGAATGGCAATAGATTGTTAGCTGTCTGCCACCTGCCCACACCACTACTAATTCGCAGCAAAACCATGCAGATTGATGCTTATCAATCCTATTCCCTCATCACTTGTACTTGCACCAATACAATTCATTTTAATGCGGAATATTGTGTTTATAATGAATCATTTAAGATTCTTTTACTGCCACAAACCATTAATTATTACTGCACAAGTACTTTTGGTGTGTGTAGTTTCTTAAGCTTGGATACATGCATTTAATGGTGTCATTTTTTGTCCACTGGGACTCAAAATTTCAAATTATATTTAAAAAAATATTGACGAGTGGGAGCCCGCTGTGACATGCGGAGATTTGTATGGGAGAGCTGGTGTGGAGAGCTGCATCAATCCAATGTTCTGACTGAAGACAACAAGAACATTATTTTTGTTTTGAGTTGCTGTGCACTGAAAGGCAGGAAGTGCTATCATATGAAATCAGTATCATTGACAGGGTCTAGGTCTTGTTTTCCTGTCAGATCACACATTGTCAGTTTCTTCCTTTACTCCTCCATTTGGTCTCCTATCTACACTCCTGGAAATGGAAAAAAGAACACATTGACACCGGCGTGTCAGACCCACCATACTTGCTCCGGACACTGCGAGAGGGCTGTACAAGCAATGATCACACGCACGGCACAGCGGACACACCAGAAACCGCGGTGTTGGCCGTCGAATGGCGCTAGCTGCGCAGCATTTGTGCACCGCCGCCGTCAGTGTCAGCCAGTTTGCCGTGGCATACGGAGCTCCATCGCAGTCTTTAACACTGGTAGCATGCCGCGACAGTGTGGACGTGAACCGTATGTGCAGTTGACGGACTTTGAGCGAGGGCGTATAGTGGGCATGCGGGAGGCCGGGTGGACGTACCGCCGAATTGCTCAACACGTGGGGCGTGAGGTCTCCACAGTACATCGATGTTGTCGCCAGTGGTCGGCGGAAGGTGCACGTGCCCGTCGACCTGGGACCGGACCGCAGCGACGCACGGATGCACGCCAAGACCGTAGGATCCTACGCAGTGCCGTAGGGGACCGCACCGCCACTTCCCAGCAAATTAGGGACACTGTTGCTCCTGGGGTATCGGCGAGGACCATTCGCAACCGTCTCCATGAAGCTGGGCTACGGTCCCGCACACCGTTAGGCCGTCTTCCGCTCACGCCCCAACATCGTGCAGCCCGCCTCCAGTGGTGTCGCGACAGGCGTGAATGGAGGGACGAATGGAGACGTGTCGTCTTCAGCGATGAGAGTCGCTTCTGCCTTGGTGCCAATGATGGTCGTATGCGTGTTTGGCGCCGTGCAGGTGAGCGCCACAATCAGGACTGCATACGACCGAGGCACACAGGGCCAACACCCGGCATCATGGTGTGGGGAGCGATCTCCTACACTGGCCGTACACCACTGGTGATCGTCGAGGGGACACTGAATAGTGCACGGTACATCCAAACCGTCATCGAACCCATCGTTCTACCATTCCTAGACCGGCAAGGAAACTTGCTGTTCCAACAGGACAATGCACGTCCGCATGTATCCCGTGCCACCCAACGTGCTCTAGAAGGTGTAAGTCAACTACCCTGGCCAGCAAGATCTCCGGATCTGTTCCCCATTGAGCATGTTTGGGACTGGATGAAGCGTCGTCTCACGCGGTCTGCACGTCCAGCACGAACGCTGGTCCAACTGAGGCGCCAGGTGGAAATGGCATGGCAAGCCATTCCACAGGACTACATCCAGCATCTCTACGATCGTCTCCATGGGAGAATAGCAGCCTGCATTGCTGCGAAAGGTGGATATACACTGTACTAGTGCCGACATTGTGCATGCTCTGTTGCCTGTGTCTATGTGCCTGTGGTTCTGTCAGTGTGATCATGTGATGTATCTGACCCCAGGAATGTGTCAATAAAGTTTCCCCTTCCTGGGACAATGAATTCACGGTGTTCTTATTTCAATTTCCAGGAGTGTATTTCCTGGGGTTTGGTTCTGCTCAGAAATCATGATAACTTTGTAGTGCCTTTCAGAATTCATCACTGGCATTGAGTGCATTTTTAATGATGATGCTAGTATTTTATTTTTATATAGTGATTCAACCTAGCTGAAGAGTACAGTGTTGTGCTGTCGCCTCCCTAACTGCCAAAGTGGGAGGGAGTGCTATTTTTTTAAAGGCTGTTGTCAGTGTGGCTAGTGTGTGATGATGAACACTATGAACTGCAACACACCTTCCAACAGCAGGTAAAACTTGATCTTTTATGCAAGTCATTGGTGCTTAAGCTAAAAGAAAGTGTGCTAAATTGCCATGTGAAATACATACCTAAAGGCCAAGCCTCATACAGATGAATTGTGTTGCACCGAAGGATGAAATCACCACCTGCTGCTCCAGTGTAAGGTTTGAGGATGACACCATTGTGCTTTCTTAACTGTGGAGTTTCAATGGAGTGATTAAAACACAATAGGATAGAAGAGGTCATATCAAGGAACTGGATAAGGAGTTCATTGTGGCTTTCGATATTGGAATACAGTGTTGCAGATGCACCTAAAATTATGTAGCATGTCCACAAGTTGTACTAACCAAGTGAGAATAGTGTTATGTTCTACTGTGCTTTAATTACTTCACTGAAATGCCACACTTACATTTTAATGCTGAATAGTGGAATAACATAGGTGAAAAGAAACGTCTGTTTTGGGAAAAACCACAACACACACATTGGATGTGTGAGCATGTATTAATCATACAGATGTTTTAGTTTCTTGCCAAATAGTACCACATCTATGATTTTGGAATCTTGTAGTAGTAATGATTTGCTGGATACTATTGTTTCTTCAGTGGCTTATTTCTGTTGTCCCTGTCATGTCTTTCAAACAAAAATTATACACAAATTTTGAGCTTTACAGCTAAATGATTTTGAAAGGTGGTAGCACAGAAGCAGACTAGTACTTAAAATCACGTTTATTCAGGTTTAGACTATGGAGTGGAGGTATTTTCCATGGTAGTATACTTTAACTGATAACGTTCCAGCTGCCAATTAACTTTCATTGTAGTCCATTTGGTAAAAGACATACTGATGCCACTTGACACAGTTGCTATTTGTTCCATGTGTGTGTCCTCTCACAGCACCAAACAGAATCCTCCTCTCAAACACAGTTACCTGCTGTAGCTGTGTATTGTAAGCAGATGGCATTGACTGGATTCCTCTGCTCTAGTAGCAATATAAGTATTTGTGACTGTTGCTTCCTGTTTTCCTGAGTTATTTCTGTTTGTGATCCCCTATAATTTCTGAGAGACTGTCCAGTTCTGCATGGTCCAATTGAATGATATTCAAAGATGAAATATTTGTTTTATAGCTTGATGCAATAGAAACTGAATAAAATCAATGCTTGGTTCAGCCTACTAAAGTGTGTGTTAAAATAAAGATTGAGGAGCTAGAGTGAGTGTTGAAAGTAATGGTTGTCAGCCACAAATAGTGTGGGAGAGGTCATTGTATCACATTTTGTACTGCTTCTAACTGGTGGTAATAGTAGTTGCTCCTTCTAGAATATACAGTATCGTAACCCAGTCTAACATAAGTGGAATATTAATGAGCACTTACTACAGATATTTATTTGCTCGTATTTGCAGTTACATCAGTCACCACCCTTGGGCGCATTGTGCTTCGTGTGTGGGAAAGCTGCTGTACCTAATGCATCACCACTGTCATCGCGGACAGAGACACGAAAAATAAAACTGTACAAGTGTCTCCAGTTTCTTGCAGAAGATATATTAGACATAGAGATAAATCACGATGGAGTAGTCTGCAATGACTGCTGCTGCATAATTAACATAATTGATGAGTACGAAAGCAAAATAAAGAAGTTCAGGAAAAAAATTCTGCAGCAACTGCTCCATCGTGATGAAGTCTTTCCTCACCATGTGGATGATGCCACACACTCCGCAGGTGAGTAACATTATCTGATTTTTAGTGTATATGATCATTTTGTTTGATGTTACTTGCTAACATGAAGTCTTGAAACAAATTTTCTGAGAGCTCAGGGCACCACGGGGAATGTGGGGAGGATATGGTGTGATCATTCTAGTGGAGAGCTGTTTATGGTTATTGTAATGAATTTTCCATGTTCTAGTTTGAGAGGGGAAACTTCTAATGCTCTCTTTCCTGTTATGTATGAACCATGGACCTTGCCGTTGGTGGGGAGGCTTGCGTGCCTCATCGATACAGATAGCCGTACCGTAGGTACAACCACAACGGAGGGGTATCTGTTGAGAGGCCAGACAAACGTGTGGTTCCTGAAGAGGGGCAGCAGCCTTTTCAGTAGCTGCAAGGGCAACAGTCTGGATGATTGACTGATCTGGCCTTGTAACAATAACCAAAACGGCCTTGCTGTGCTGGTACTGCGAACGGCTGAAAGCAAGGGGAAACTACGGCCGTAATTTTTCCCGAGGGCATGCAGCTTTACTGTATGATGAAATGATGATGGCGTCCTCTTGGGTAAAATATTCCGGAGGTAAAATAGTCCCCCATTCGGATCTCCGGGCGGGGACTACTCAGGAGGATGTCGTTATCAGGAGAAAGAAAACTGGCGTTCTACGGATCGGAGCGTGGAATGTCAGGTCCCTTAATCGGGCAGGTAGGTTAGAAAATTTGAAAAGGGAAATGGATAGGTTAAAGTTAGATATAGTGGGAATTAGTGAAGTTCGGTGGCAGGAGGAACAAGACTTCTGGTCAGGTGACTACAGGGTTATAAACACAAAGTCAAATAGGGGTAATGCAGGAGTAGGTTTAATAATGAATAGGAAAATAGGAACGCGGGTAAGCTACTACAAACAGCTTAGTGAACGCATTATTGTGGCCAAGATAGATACGAAGCCCACACCTACTACAGTAGTACAAGTTTATATGCCAACTAGCTCTGCAGATGACGAAGAAATTGAAGAAATGTATGATGAAATAGAAGAAATTATTCAGATTGTGAAGGGAGACGAAAATTTAATAGTTATGGGTGACTGGAATTCCAGTGTAGGAAAAGGGAGAGAAGGAAACATAGTAGGTGAATATGGATTGGGGCTAAGAAATGAAAGAGGAAGCCGCCTGGTAGAATTTTGCACAGAGCACAATTTAATCATAACTAACACTTGGTTTAAGAATCATGATAGAAGGTTGTATACATGGAAGAACCCTGGAGATACTAAAAGGTATCAGATTGATTATATAATGGTAAGACAGAGATTTAGGAACCAGGTTTTAAATTGTAAGACATTTCCAGGGGCAGATGTGGACTCTGACCACAATCTATTGGTTATGACCTGTAGATTAAAACTGAAGAAACTGCAAAAAGGTGGGAATTTAAGGAGATGGGACCTGGATAAACTGAAAGAACCAGAGGTTGTACAGAGTTTCAGGGAGAGCATAAGGGAACAATTGACAGGAATGGGGGAAAGAAATACAGTAGAAGAAGAATGGGTAGCTTTGAGGGATGAAGTAGTGAAGGCAGCAGAGGATCAAGTAGGTAAAAAGACGAGGGCTAGTAGAAATCCTTGGGTAACAGAAGAAATATTGAATTTAATTGATGAAAGGAGAAAATATAAAAATGCAGTAAATGAAGCAGGCAAAAAGGAATACAAACGTCTCAAAAATGAGATCGACAGGAAGTGCAAAATGGCTAAGCAGGGATGGCTAGAGGACAAATGTAAGGATGTAGAGGCTTATCTTACTAGGGGTAAGATAGATACTGCCTACAGGAAAATTAAAGAGACCTTTGGAGATAAGAGAACCACTTGTATGAACATCAAGAGCTCAGATGGAAACCCAGTTCTAAGCAAAGAAGGGAAAGCAGAAAGGTGGAAGGAGTATATAGAGGGTCTATACAAGGGCGATGTACTTGAGGACAATATTATGGAAATGGAAGAGGATGTAGATGAAGGTGAAATGGGAGATAAGATACTGCGTGAAGAGTTTGACAGAGCACTGAAAGACCTGAGTCGAAACAAGGCCCCCGGAGTAGACAACATTCCATTGGAACTACTGACGGCCTTGGGAGAGCCAGTCCTGACAAAACTCTACCATCTGGTGAGCAAGATGTATGAAACAGGCGAAATACCCTCAGACTTCAAGAAGAATATAATAATTCCAATCCCAAAGAAAGCAGGTGTTGACAGATGTGAGAATTACCGAACAATCAGTTTAATAAGCCACAGCTGCAAAATACTAACACGAATTCTTTACAGACGAATGGAAAAACTAGTAGAAGCCGACCTCGGGGAAGATCAGTTTGGATTCCGTAGAAATACGGGGACACGTGAGGCAATACTTACCTTACGACTTATCTTAGAAGAAAGATTAAGGAAAGGCAAACCTACGTTTCTAGCATTTGTAGACTTAGAGAAAGCTTTTGACAATGTTGACTGGAATACTCTCTTTCAAATTCTAAAGGTGGCAGGGGTAAAATACAGGGAGCGAAAGACTATTTACAATTTGTACAGAAACCAGATGGCAGTTATAAGAGTCGAGGGACATGAAAGGGAAGCAGTGGTTGGGAAGGGAGTAAGACAGGGTTGTAGCCTCTCCCCGATGTTATTCAATCTGTATATTGAGCAATCTGTAAAGGAAACAAAAGAAAAATTCGGAGTAGGTATTAAAATCCATGGAGAAGAAATAAAAACTTTGAGGTTCGCCGATGACATTGTAATTCTGTCAGAGACAGCAAAGGACTTGGAAGAGCAGTTGAATGGAATGGATGGTGTCTTGAAGGGAGGATATAAGATGAACATCAACAAAAGCAAAACGAGGATAATGGAATGTAGTCGAATTAAGTCGGGTGATGTTGAGGGTATTCGATTAGGAAATGAGACACTTAAAGTAGTAAAGGAGTTTTGCTATTTGGGGAGCAAAATAACTGATGATGGTCGAAGTAGAGAGGATATAAAATGTAGACTGGCAATGGCAAGGAAAGCGTTTCTGAAGAAGAGAAATTTGTTAACATCGAGTATAGATTTAAGTGTCAGGAAGTCTTTTCTGAAAGTATTTGTATGGAGTGTAGCCATGTATGGAAGTGAAACATGGACGATAAATAGTTTGGACAAGAAGAGAATAGAAGCTTTCGAAATGTGGTGCTACAGAAGAATGCTGAAGATTAGATGGGTAGATCACATAACTAATGAGGAGGTACTGAACAGGATTGGGGAGAAGAGGAGTTTGTGGCACAACTTGACCAGAAGAAGGGATCGGTTGGTAGGACATGTTCTGAGGCATCAAGGGATCACCAATTTAGTATTGGAGGGCAGCGTGGAGGGTAAAAATCGTAGGGGGAGACCAAGAGATGCATACACTAAGCAGATTCAGAAGGATGTAGGTTGCAGTAGGTACTGGGAGATGAAGAAGCTTGCACAGGATAGAGTAGCATGGAGAGCTGCATCAAACCAGTCTCAGGACTGAAGACAACAACAACAACAACAACAACAATGGCAGGAGTTCCAAAACTACCACTCTGATAAAGCACTCTGAGAATTCCACTACATTGACGGAGCACCTAGCTTATTTTGAAAGCTAATAAATGTAAAAGAGCCAGAACCTTATTTTATTCAGTGATTTCTTTGGTTTTGAATTAGAACTTGTAACCCTCTCACAATTTTCCGGGAAGCCACTTGTAACACTCAAGTGTCATACGCAATATGTCATTAAAACTTATACTATGGTAAGTTGACGGGCTTCACCATATGAGAAAGGATTTTGGTATATATGTTGACCGCGTGTACCTGAATGGAGGCAAAATCAGACTTTCACCCACTCAGTAACAACCATGATACGTCAAGCAAGTCTGAAGTGCAACTACTCGTTAGGACGGACAAGAAATGACACCGCGGAGGCTACCAAATTATTAATAATACGGTCGCCAGCCTAATTAGGCATTAACTGAGTTTCATCCCACTACAAGTTGAAGTACGTTCATACCAAACAACACGTAACAAAACTGCATAATATGGTAAATTTTAGAAACAGAAAATCTACTGAACTAATAATTCCACTTTCTGTACTAATATGAACAAGCCATAAATACACAACAATACACTATAATGTTTACTACAAACTTCGTACTGTCTACTGATCTGATTAAAATCGGGCATAGGTTACCCTAGAATTAGCACTTTCAAAACACACATACAATGTCAATTGTGAAAAAGGTAAAACACTAATATATTTTGGTTTTATATTGACTTTAACTTTGCTGGTCAAATCAGTTCAGTACACTTCATAATTCAAATGAATAGAAAAGAAAAAAGGGGGTGGGGAGGGAGGACCCTGAAACTGTTATGATCACTGTATTGAAACTATTAACTATTGAAAGCATTGAGCACTCAAGATTTCCAATATATGAGTTACTACTCTTTTTGTCTTATTACCTGCTCATTTAACTACCATTATTTTTGTCTCAAATTAATTAAACTTCATTACTAAACCAATTTCAACATTATCTTCCAACTTTGTCATACCTATTTTATTTGCTTATATATTCTTTAACAACAAAGTTCTTTAAACATCGTTCTAACATAGATAGGTCTGCTGGTAATTATTATTAACGTAAACTTTAAATCTTCATCTCAGGACACTCGGATTGCACAACATATGGAAAGGACCCTGTCTAGGTTAGTGATGAGGATAATTAAATGATAGGACAGTTCTGGTAAAAGTTAAGTTGTTATTGAACAGTCAGGAACAAAAGTAACACTGGTCCACACGAATACAGTACTAAAAGATTCAACCTGTTCGTATCGATGCAGCGGTTGGCGGACGGCGAGACGGCGAGGCGCAGAGCACACATACAATCACAGCTATGGCTCTTGATGTATCGGCACTTTACTTCTTCATAGCGTCGCAATGCTTTCCCTTTAGTGCCTATGGAATATTGCCATGCTGTATAGGCATCTGAAACGGCACATCCGAGGCTCAATGAAATCACGTTTTCCAGGAGAGCCTCCTTGATCCAGAACATGTTGCTCAGATCAAAGTCCAACTCCGACTACTACTGCTGAGCCAGTTATGCCGTACCGCGCCCGTGTGCATTTTCCCGCGCTCGCCTGCCATCCACCTTTTACCGCTCCCCTGCAGACAGGGTATTCACCAGAGGTTTTGCATTCTACATATCCTAATACATTGCCTACATATGGACCAGGCACACAATTACAACTTTGACATCTTACAACAGTTTCAACATTTCTTACATTTCCATTTTGTTATAATATTGCTTGCAATTTGACATAAACATTAATATTCACATCAAAAATTGTTTACAGTTTCTTTAACACAATGGCAAGAAAAGAAAAAGAAATGAAATCAGAACATCGATTACACTAATTAATCAGAAGAAAAAATTATTATATGTACAGTTGTTGTTGTTACAAGCTAACAACACAGAAATCAGAACAAGGCAAAAAAACCTTTTGTGATGATCCAAAGGTTTTATTATTTTGGGACTGTGTGTGGAGACTGTGAGAAAATTATGAAATATGTCCAGTAAATCAGTGTGCCTTACCTCTGATATTCACAATATTTATTGCCATCTTCCTAACATCCAGAAATTTAGTTCTAAAGAAAACCCTAGTCATGAGAGACGACATGAAGCATGACATCCAAAATACTGATTCCTCTATCATGTGCAACTAGATCTATTAATCATTGGTGTAATTCTTTGAAATCTTCACCAGAAATGGCTTTACAACACATGGTAACACATTTCCCTGTTACACTATTGTTTATTACTGCTGGTATCACTGAAAGAGCTGTGTCAGTGTCAGTTTTACAGCAAATGTGTCAGTTTAAATCAGTTGTTCCTGTCTGGAAACACAATATTGGAAAGCAGCATGTGTACTTAGTAAACTTCATGTTCTCATACACAACCTATCGAAATTTATTCCATACTTCACTGTTTGGATCCACCATATTTACTTCTTCAATGTGTATGCATTGGTTTCAGTCTTACTTCTCACTGCATTGGATTTCTCATGCTACAGGATTATTCATGCACAAAGCAGAAGACAGTACTGGAGATAATCAGGGAATGTAGACACATTTAACACGTTTGGAGTGAAAACTATTTAGGGCTGACAAAAGAAATTTGACTTTTACTGGAATAATGGATAGAAACAACACAATCATGGCACATGAACATTTGTGCCACACCAGGATGCAAACAGAAATTTTTCATTTTATGCCATTTGTTCCCTTGACTGCTTGGGTTATCAGTGTGTGTTCCCTATTAATTTCCATATTCTGGACACTGCAGACTAGTGTATCCAGTATGTTACTCTTCCTTGCTTCTAGATCTACTGTATTTGTGAGGGACACAAGACATTACAGTCCATCTGCATGAGAGGCTGGTATGCTGTCAGGCACATATATTTATACAGGTGTGGCACCCATTCCTTCAGAATAGATAGGCTGAAACTATCAAATCTCACATTTTGTACTCGCTTACTCGGTTGGGCGGGACTCCAACCCCTGTGTGATTCATCTGTGAACTGCAGTTTCCTTCTCATGTTGTACATTCCTATGGCTGCAGTCAGGTGTCTTGTGGTGAAACTATTTAGTACAATGTGGTATTATCTTCCATGTCTTATCTTCCGTACTTCTTTCCAAAATGTATTAAAAGTACTTTAAAATTTGGATTGTGTGTCATTGCTACACCACATTTTTAATAACTTTCCATATTACTTTTGACTTAACAAATAATTTAATTCTTTCATCTTTACATTTATGAACTACACTAAAACACCACCTTCATTCATTCAGTATAAAAGAGACACAATGATTTCCAATTTTCCCCTTCCGTATCTCACAATAACTGTCCTTTGGAAGCCCGTCCATCTGCAGCACAGTGTGGTGAACCACAGAATACCTATTTCTACAGCTGGGCAGGTACTTTCTCATGAAAGCTGCTGCAATAGCTATCCTGCGCTGAAGGTTAATATTGGCCCCTGACATAAATCACCACACATAAAATAAAAATAAAACTAATGAACAACATCTGCACATTTATGTTTGACATGTTCTATTAGGTTGCTATTTACATGATGTATAAGTAATTCCTTTTTTGAAAATGTCATTCATTGTTAACAATGCATAGGTATGTGCATCACTCCTGGAGTGATATGTACAGGGCTATTACAAATGATTGAAGCGATTTCATAAATTCACTGTAGCTCCATTCATTGACATATGGTCAAGACACATTACAGATACATATAAAAACTCATAAAGTTTTGTTCGGCTGAAGCCGCACTTCAGGTTTCTGCCGCCAGAGCGCTCGAGAGCGCAGTGAGACAAAATGGCGACAGGAGCCGAGAAAGCGTATGTCGTGCTTGAAATGCACTCACATCAGTCAGTCATAACAGTGCAACGACACTTCAGGACGAAGTTCAACAAATATCCACCAACTGCTAACTCCATTCGGCGATGGTATGCGCAGTTTAAAGCTTCTGGATGCCTCTGTAAGGGGAAATCAACGGGTCGGCCTGCAGTGAGTGAAGAAACGGTTACAGGACACGTGTATCTGGACATGCTGGAAAATTGGCTCATGCCACAACTGGAGACAGACAACGCCGACTTCATCTTTCAACAGGATGGTGCTCCACCGCACTTCCATCATGATGTTCGGCATTTCTTAAACAGGAGATTGGAAAATCGATGGATCGGTCGTGGTGGAGATCATGATCAGCAATTTGTGTCATGGCCCCCACGCTCTCCCGACTTAACCCCATGCAATTTCTTTCTGTGGGGTTATGTGAAAGATTCAGTGTTTAAACCTCCTCTACCAAGAAACGTGCCAGAACTGCGAGCTCGCATCAACGATGCTTTCAAACTCGTTGATGGGGACATGCTGCGCCGAGTGTGGGAGGAACTTGATTATCGGCTTGATGTCTGCTGAATCACTAAAGGGGCACATATCGAACATTTGTGAATGCCTAAAAAACTTTGAGTTTTTGTATGTGTGTGCAAAGCATTGTGAAAATATCTCACATAATAAAGTTATTGTAGAGCTGTGAAATCGCTTCAATCATTTGTAATAACCCTGTATATGCACAGTCCAGAAAAGTTGTATCCCAATGCTCATTTTATTTGTCTTTTTTCTTTTTTTATTACACAAATGGCATGATACTGATTACTGTTTCTTACTAATGGCATCTGACATTAGTTACAGGGCCAGAATACCATTGTGTGTTTTAAAATATGTGTATACCTGTCATTGCAACCATTTAGGAATAGTAGGAGCAGCATGTCAGTAAAGCAATACATAAAGTTCTTAAAAGATGTTTCCCTTTGTACAACCGTAGGCACAGCTGAACCACAGCAGCTTCCCACACAAGAGGCTGGAAGCGATACTGAGGCTGGGGCCAGGACAGCTACAGATGTACTCGGTGAGTAACAGAAATAGCCCACAGTGGGAGGCTTGTGTTCATACTCTATACACCAGTGAATGAAATGTATCTGGATACTTATTAGTGGACATTAAGACTGTGTGTGTCCACCGTTCCACTTTATGATGGCTTGAACACTTCTGGGGGCACTTTCAGTGAGATGTCTTAATCTGTTAGAAGGAATGGCAGCGCATTCTTCCTCTAGGGCTGAAACCAGAGAAAGTACAGATGTTGGGTGCTGGATTTAGAGTGAAGTCACCTTTCTAACTCATCCCAGAGGTGTTCCATTCGATTCAGGGTGGCACATGGGGCAGGAAAGGTCACTTTAGGAGTGCCACATCCACAAACCATTGCGTCACAATGCTGCTACATGACAAGTGGCATTTTTGAAACAATTCAAGCAATCATTGCCTCTGAATTGTTCCTCTGCTGCATATAGTACACAATACTGCCAAATATGTACTTGTTCTTCTACATTTGACATTTCCTAAAGTGCGATAAGGAGAGAACAAATTAATAAGGAGAAATTGCATGCTGTAATACTGCCTTCCTGCACTTCATTGTTGGCATGAAAGATGACACGTAATGTTCACATTGGATTCAACAAACCCAAATTCTTCCATTGGATTACTGTGGGGTATTGTCTCCAAAAGTCCACTGTCCTGTGGTCATTGCTCTTTACACTACCTGGAGAATGGCTTAATGTTGAGAACAGAAATGTGTGATTTTAAGAAGCGGCTCAGCCATTGTGACTAGTTTCTTGTAACTCCCTGTGCACAGAACTTTTCTTATGGGACTGCTAGTAGCATATCAAAACTAAGTGACCACAGCAGCTATATTTTACCACCACCCACCACAATGTTAGATACCCCCTGTCCAGCAGCACATTAGGCCTGCCCAGAATTCATTTAGCTTTTAATAATTTTTTTCATAATGTGGGGCCACACTCATAATATATTTCCTTATATTGCCATTAGACTGTTGTTTGTTTGCAGTGTTACATTTACACTTACACGATCACGATTTTGTCTTCAAAGTGCCATTATCAAGTCTTTTAAATGTTATACAGTGCCTAAGGTGGCATACTCTCATATTTCAAATACACTATTAGATACATTGTCTAAGGGTCGATATTTCTGGTAAAACCTTCTGCTTTGTTTCGTATGTGAGTATACCATCTTGACTGAATGACAGTTGGCGAACTGTCCTTCAGTCAAGATGGTATACTCAGTAATGAAACAAAGCAGGTAGGCTTTACCAAAAATATCAACCCTTAGACTGATGTGTCGGCAGCTGGGCCAACACCTTGTAGATAGAGGCGGCTTAAAAGGCACGCTAGACTAACGCAGATGGGCGTGAAGTACTGGAACAGGATACTTAATTAATGCTATGAAGAAAAGTACGTAGCTGGTATAATACTTATCTTTAATCAATCATTGTGGTACATCGCACAAAGGAGACTTTAATTACAATCACTGTAAGGCTAATGGCGCCTTGCTAGTTCGTAGCCATTAACTTAGCTGAAGGCTATTCTGTCTCTCGGCTAATGAGAGAAAAAGGCTTCGTACGTCTAGTCGCTAGCTATGTCGTCCGTACAACTGGGGCGAGTTCTCGTCAGTCTCTCGAGACCTGCCTTGTGGTGGCGCTAGGTTTGCGATCACACAGTGGCGACACGCGGGTCCGACATGTACTACAGGACCGCGGCCGATTTAAGCTACCACCTAGCAAGTGTGGTGTCTGGCTGTGACACCACATTCCTCCCCCGCAAATCGGCGAACGGGCGTGAGATAAGGCTTCCGCCCGCCGTGGGGAGGACACCATGTTGACGTATGCGATGAGGTGGGGAGCCTAACAACAGGCGAGGCTGTGCCACCCGCACCCGGCCATTCGGTCCGAGGGGAGCTAGAAAACGCCTGAAAACCTAGTCCAGGGTGCACGTCAACATGCGGTGTATGCGCCCGTAAAGAGACAGGAGGGGCTGAAGGGTTGACCTCCATGTGGTCGGAGAATCCGACGCGCGATGCCGACATCTGGTCCGGAGCGGGCAAGAGTTCCATGGCGGAGGACAGCTGGTCACGGGAAGCGATCGGCGGCGTGTGACCCAGGGAGTTGCGTGGCGGCTGCAGCGAAGCGTCCACTGCGAGCGGCGCCGGAGGCGGCTGCGGCGGCGGCGGCGCGACGCCATGAGGCAAAATGGAAGGCAGCGTCGGTAACACCTGGGGATGAGGCGAGCCAGTAGATTGGTCCCCAGGGCGCTGACCTGACGGCTCCGTCGCTGAAAGCAGACGGGGAGCGGCAGAACCCAGGCGACGACAGAGGCGCAGCTGATTGAGATGCCGACGCACCTCACCAGAGGCCCCCAAAACCAAATACATGCAGCGGCCGAGGCAGCGAAGAATGCGCCCTGCGAGCCAACGCCGTGAACCGCGATAGTTGCGATAGAAGACAACATCGCCAGGAGCAAAAGCAGGAGTCTGCCGCTGCACAGGAACCTGATGCGGCGGATGCAGCAAAGACATCAAGGTTCGATGAGAACGACCATGGAGCAACTCAGCCGGCGAGCGACCATCGCGGGGCTGAGAGCGAGACGAGGACAAAAAGAGCAATAATGCGTCCTCCCGAGAATGCGACTCTTTCAACTTCAACATTTGTGACTTGAAAGTCCGGACCAATCGTTCCGCGGCACCGTTTGACTGAGGCGAAAACGGCGCGGACGTCAGATGTTGAATACCATTGGCCTTGCAGAATGACTGAAATTCTGCGGACATGAATTGTGGGCCATTGTCGGAAACAATAGTCTCCAGAAGACCTTCAATGCAAAATATAGCAGACAAGGCTTGGATTGTGGCAAAAGACGTCGTGGAAGACATCCGGACAACAAAAGGAAAATTACTGAAAGCATCGACCACAACCAACAAACGAGCATTCCAGAATGGACCAGCAAAATCGATGTGCAAGCGTTGCCAAGGGGAAGTGGCTTTCGGCCATGCAAAGAATTTCCGCGGCGGTGCGGATTGTTGTTCGGCACACGCCACGCAAGAGGAGCACATATTCATAATCGCAGCATCGATTCCGAACCAAGTACAGGGCTGACGAGCAAGTTGTTTCGTACGCACTATACCCCAATGTCCGTGGTGAAGAAGCCGTAAGACAGAGGACTGTAACGAACGTGGGACCACGACTCGGGACTGATCATTATCAGAACGCAACAACAAAACACCACGTCGTACAAAAAGTCTCTCCTTCTGAGCAAAAAATCGGCGAACCAGCGGATCCTCGATCCGTGACTTTGACAAGGGCCATTGCGTAGCAACAAAACGCAAAACGGGAGCAAGGACAGGGTCAGCTGCCGTGGCTGTAGCGACACGACGAAAATCAATCGGAAACGATGCGACCACGTCATCGGTTGCCGCATCAATGAACATGCCAGCAAGTTCGGAAGAATCGAATGCCTTATCCTCAGCAACAGGCAAACGGGACAACGCATCAGCATTTCCGTGCTTAGCAGTGGACCGATACAAGATATCGTAGCGGTACTGCGAGAGGAAGAGAGACCATCGAATGAATTTCTGCGCCGTACGCGGAGGTACCGGCTTGTTCGGATGAAAAAGCGATGTCAAAGGTTTGTGGTCCGTGATGATGGTAAAGTGACGACCATACAAGAAATCGTGAAACTTAGTAACACCAAACATGAGTGCTAAAGCCTCTTTCTCTATCTGTGAATAATTTCTTTGCGCAGATGGGAGCAATTTTGACGCAAAGGCTATAGGGCGATCATGCGAGCCATCTTTGTGCGCAAGCACAGCACCGATCCCGAAATCCGATGCATCTACCATCAACAAAAGGGGTTTTCGGGGATCGAATGACGTAAGGCAAGTATTTGAAAGTAACGCCGATTTCAACTGGCGAAAGGCGCGTTCGCATTCCGTCGTCCAGACGAACGGAACACCTTTACGGCGTAAGTGATGAAGCGGAGCTGAAATGGAAGAAGCATTGCGCAGAAATTTATGATAGTAATTTATTTTACCCAGCACACTCTGTAGATGCTTCAAGTTCTGTGGCGACGGCAAGGCCTGTATGGCATGGAGGTGCTCCGGACTCGGATGTATGCCTTGGGCATTAAGGACATGGCCCAGGTAGGGCAAGTCACGAGCAAAAAACACACATTTGTCCTTCCTCAAGCGAAGACCATTATGTCGCAAGACCTGAAATAATGTTCGGAGGTTTGCAAGATGTTAGTCTTCCGTCTTTCCGGAGATCACTATATCGTCCAGATAGTTGGATGCAGTAGGGACCGACGCACAAATAGTTTGTAAATAGTGCTGAAACAATGCAGGGGCGGATGCACACCCGAATGGCAGTCTTTTGAAGCGATACAAGCCAAGATGCGTGTTTACCACCAAGACGCGCTGGGATTCTTCGTCCACAGGTATTTGCAAGTACGCATCTGCTAGGTCCAACTTTGAAAAATATTTTCCCGGGCACAGTTTGTCAAAAAGATCTTCTGGGCGGGGCAAAGGAAAAGTAGCAGTCACTAGTTGTGGATTCACAGTTGCTTTGAAGTCCACACAAAGTCTCAATTTTCCGGAAGGTTTTGGCAAAATTACTAAGGGTGAGGCCCAGAGAGAAGCCTGCACACGTTCAATGACACCTTGAAATTCTAAATCGGTTAATGTTCTTGCGACCTCATCACACAATGCATGGGGAACATTGCGCGCTCTGAAAAATTTCGGTTGCGCGTTGGCTTTTAGTTCCAAATGTGCTTCATAATTCTTAGCGCAACCAAGGCCCGGTGCAAAAATGTCTGCAAATTCTTCACATAGACTAGAAACACTGGCGGAAGGCACAGTCTGAATCACGGAGAGGACCTGATTTACTATAGACAAATTAAACAACTGAAATAAATCTAAACCAAACAAATTCACTGCCGTAGAAGAACGAAGAACGTAAAATGACACAAGTTTTGTTTGTCCCTTGTATGTGGCAAGAAGGCTGCACTGTCCTAACACAGGTATCTGTTGTCCTAAATAACTATTGAGCTGAACATTTGCGGCATGCAACGGAGGTGCGCCCAGTTGTTTGTACGTGGCGTGATTGAGCAATGAAACTGCAGCTCCGGTATCGAGCTGGAATGGGATCACTTTGCCTGCAAAGTCCAAGTCTACAAAAAGTTTATTGTCCTGCTGACGACAAAAGCGACTGTTTTGTGCAACTGGAACAGACACTGGTACAGAATCACGTGCGACGTGACGGGACTTCCGTCGACGTCGACGCACACTTTTTGTGGAATGATCACTGTCACTGGACGGGGTGGAATGAACTACATGAATATCCATGGGCGAAGGTTCACGAGCTTGATTTTCCTTGGTTCGATTCCGGCGCGAAGCAAAGGGCCTGGAATTGGTGTGAGTCTCTGATCTTAGCTTTTTCTGGCGAACACTTTGAACATGTCCTTTCTTATGACAGTAAAAGCAAATAGCTTGGCGGGACGGGCAATTTTGACGCGAATGTCTAGTTGCACACCGCGGGCATGATTTCACTGCATTTGCTTGCTTACGCGGCGCACGTGTTTGCGAGCTAGGCTGCCGCTGCGCGAACGGCCGCGAGGGCCGCTTAGCGTCCCGTGCAGCGGGCCCGGCGGGCCGGTTAATGTGACACACTGCTGGCGAAGTTTCAAATGATTCCTGAGCAAAGTCAAGTGTGTCTTGCCTATCCAAGACGTCTGTCACTTGTTGAAGGGAGGGATTAACTAGTTTCAAAATCTGTTCCCTTATGCGAACATCAGAAACGTTCTGTGCTATTGCATCACGCACCATAGTATCTGAATAAGGAAGTCCACATTCGCATTCAAACGCACACTCCCTAGTAAGTCCTTGCAATGTTGCAACCCACTCCCTATTAGTCTGACCGGCCGTACGTTTTGTACGAAAGAACATATACCTTTTTGCAACGACATTTACTGTTTCCTTGAAATAGGCATCTAAAGCAGACAAAATTTCTTCGTAGGACAGAGTTGCTACGTCGCGCCGGGGAAACAACTTCACTATCACTCGGTAGGTGGACACACCGACACAATAAATCAAAAATGGCTGCCGCTCATTACCTTGAATTCTGTAGGCGGCGAGGTGGAAGGCGAATTGACGGGACCACTCTTGCCAGGACTCGTGGGTTGCATCAAAGGGTCTGAATTGAGGTGCAACAGCATGTTGTGGCTGCGGTAGCGATGAAGCGGCGGCGGCCGCATCGTGTTGCAGCGCACGTTGACCCTGGACGAGTTGTCCAAGAGCATCCAATAACGCCTGCGTCTGCTGATTCTGCAAGCGATAAAATTCGGACATACATCTGGAGATTGTGGCGAAGCCATGACACAAATAAATTAGAGCAAAGTAAAAGACAAGATCCTTTGTAGACTCGTCGCCATGTGATGTGTCGGCAGCAGGGCCAACACCTTGTAGATAGAGGTGGCTTAAAAGGCACGCTAGACTAACGCAGACGGGCGTGAAGTACTGGAACAGGATAATTAATGCTATGAAGAAAAGTACGTAGCTGGTATAATACTTATCTTTAATCAATCATTGTGGTACATCGCACAAAGGAGACTTTAATTACAATCACTGTAAGGCTAATGGAGCCTTGCTAGTTCGTAGCCATTAACTTAGCTGAAGGCTGTTCTGTCTCTCGGCTAATGAGAGAAAAAGGCTTCATACGTCTAGTCGCTAGCTATGTCGTCCGTACAACTGGGGCGAGTTCTCGTCAGTCTCTCGAGACCTGCCTTGTGGTGGCGCTAGGTTTGCGATCACACAGTGGCGACACGCGGGTCCGACATGTACTACAGGACCGCGGCCGATTTAAGCTACCACCTAGCAAGTGTGGTGTCTGGCTGTGACACCACATAGACAATGTATCTAATAGTGTGTTTTAAGTACAGGAGTATGCCATATTGGTCACTGTATAAAACTTAACACTTGTTTATTTGCAGTGCTACATTTACACTTACATGATCATAATTTCGGCTTCAAACTGCCATTATCAACAGTCTAATGGCAGTACTGGCTTTAAAGTCATTTTGCTTTGTTTTGTACTTAATATTCCCTCTTCTCTATCACATCGATGACTTGACTTGGGCAAATTCAGGAGGGTTGAAATGCCTCCCTGTTTTAATTATTCAGGTGACATCCAAAGACAAATCCATGTTAAATGTGCTGAGCTCTTCTGACTGACCAAGTCTGCCATTACTGCTCCTTAACTGATAAAGTAGTACCACCTGGCACCTTCTGTAATGGTCTTCGGAAATATAGTGGTCAATTCTGCCCTAAATAAGTGTCCAGGTACTTTGATCAGATAGTGTTTGGTAATTCTTATTTGTGATATCTGTAACCCCTTAGTCATCTGGCCACACTAAAATGAATTAGAATTGACAAATTACAATATGTTTTATTGCAATAATGTTCATTAATATTGAGAAGTTCAGTCTGGAGCAAGTAGATACTGACTTACAAAATTGAAAGTTTGTGTGGATAGCAGTGGAGAAATGAAAAGCAGAGAATTACCTAGAGAGACAGGGAAACAAAATGATCAGGGAACAGACTGGAGTAGGAGACTTTGTGGGAAGGAAGTGGTGTGGCATGCATTTGGGGAATGGGCTGCAGATAGGGTGAGAGAATTACATCCTATAATAGTGAAGAGGAGAAAAACTGTGGTGATAATCTGACTAAATGGGGAGTGGACATGCGTATAGCTTGAGACTGGAATACCAGGAGAAGTCTGGAGGGAGGCTTTGTCCAACAGTGGGGCTCCAGTGATGATGCTAGTAGAAAAAATTAGGAAGATTTTGAATTTCAAAATTGAACATCTATGTGCAACCCAGTAAGGTAGTAACTGAAATGAAATATTGGGGTGTGAATCTGGTTTATAACTGGCCCTAGCTGTTAAATGAAATACTACCATATGAAGAGCTTGGTACTAACATTTTTCAGAGGCTCCCTCAACCGTATTGTGATCAGTCAGATGTAAGCATCCCATCAACACATTTGTTTCAGTGTCCTTAGGACTATAGGAATGTCCCATTTCTGTGGGGAAATGTTTTTGCTTTGTTGGTACAGTAGTGTGTACAGTATGTTTCATAGAAAGAGCTTCCAATCTTTCACTTTGGTTTCTGTAAGTGACAGTCTGTGAAGATACACATTATCTGTTACATTATTTGCTATCTATATAGTGTTAAACTATATATATATATATATATATATATATATATAATATATATATATATATATATATATATATTATATATATATATATATATTCATTGATAACATTTTCTTGAAGAGAACAGGTGTCCATCTCTCTTAATCAGAAGGTTAAGAGAAATAAAAATTTTCATCATTTCTTCACATTCAAAACTACATTCCTATATAATAGCGACCACAGCTAATTCTGATCATCATTCATTGGACAACATGTCTGGTATTGCAGTAATAGGCTATACAAACCAGCCTTGCTAATTAATCCATGTATCTGCTTATGAGAACCATATAAAAATCCCAACTGTAAATGGGGTTAGCACTCAAAAACGTTGATATACGGTTTCCCATGTACTATATTTCTTACTTACTGCGAGATGGGGCACTGGACACAGTTGTATTATCTTTATTTTGTCTTGGGTGTCCTGATAGCTTTTTGGAGTCTTCAGTTGCTACAGTCCTTCTTGGAGGTATCTGTTGTCATTCTTCGTTGGAGGGGGAGGGGGGGGGAGTGTTACAAAGAAGCCTCTCAGCAGAAAATAAGGTTTCTGTGATCTATGTTAAGATAAGAGAGCTAATCACCTCCGAAATGAAGGTGCTGGGAGTAAATAGTGTAATGGAAACAGCTGTAGCATAGCACACAGGACAAATGGGTTGACATTGAAAAGAATGGCTGATAAGTAACCAGATGTTATGTACATACTGTATCAGTTCTTGTTCCCTTCTTTTATTTAAGGTGACACTCCATCTGAACATAAATGTTTCAGAATATGACTTCCACTACAGTTTGTTCCTAGACCAATCTGTTCATCTTTGTGCCTCACATCTCTACACGGAGACCAGCAGAAAACTTGCTTATGCCATCTGCAACCGATTCTCCTGGCCACATGTCCCAAGTATTGTGGGTGATGAATGCACAAAAGAAATGTGCTCAAGGAGCAATGAGTGGCAGCCCTTCATTGCAACATGGAAGGTACATAATGTTGAGCAAGTGAAACAGTTTCCTAGTGAAGGCAACATAAAAATTGTCCTGATGTGCTTTGGGTGTCACCAACACAGTGAACCTGCTTGAAGGTGCAAATTGAGCACTGGCAGCTGCACTTGGGACGTCCTAGATTCCAATGATATGTGCTGCACTCAGAGGAATAGTTGTGACTGGACCAACAGCAAAATATAGAGAACTGTCATCTCAATGAATTAGATGGCAGTGCCATCCAGGAGGCACAGACCTTAAACAAAACTACAGGAATCAGGCAAGGACATGATTAAGGAAAACTGTTGCGTGGCTCAAGGCAGCTTGATCTGGTGAGGCTAGGCTTGTGGCAAAATTTCCAGTATCAGGGAAGAGGAGTGACAGTGAAAGACAACTGAGGATGCAGAATCGGTGCCCTGGAGAAGAGGCTGGCACTCAGGAGATGACAAAGACTGGAGATGACCAGGGTCAAATGGCAATGACCTGAGGTGGGTGATGGCATGCTGTGAAGGTGCCTGTTGGAGAAGAAACCCATTGTGTTACAGATGCTACAGTGAAACTCAGAATATTTGGGTGGGAAAGGAAGTAGTGATCCCAAGGATGGGTGCAGAGCAGCAGCAATGGGTGGGAAGCTTGAGGGAATGAAGGGCAACTTGTTTGAAGGAGACAAGAAGTGGACAGTATTGATAAATGTGGATGGATATTTGCCACCATTGTACTGACCCCTGCAGGTCTGGGGGTTAGAATAGCCCCAATGTATTCCTGCCTGTCATAAGAGGCAACTAAAAGGAGTCCCACATGTTTTGGCCTCATGTGGTGGTCCCTTTTAGGGTTTGAACATTTTTCAAAATTTTCCCAAAGAGTGAGCCAATTGGGGAAGGGCGCCTTAAAAGATGCATAGTGTCCATCGTGCACTGAGACATTTAGCCCACTTCGTCGTGGCATTGCAGTCCCACTCATTCTCCATCTCTTGGGCAAGGGCACCTTCCTGGGTGTGTTTCCCTCCATCCACTATGCAGTGTCCTTTTCAGCACTGATGACGACCATAGACTCACTTGCACCTCATATCCAGCATAGTAGCCAGTCTGTTGTTGTGGGCCACCATGTAGGCTGTTGGTTGTAGCCCCCTGACCCCACAGAGTTCACTCTGCTGATGCCTTTGCCATTAACGCTCCACGTATGCCAAGGAATAGTTCCCTGTCACCTTGGGCCATCAGGACTCACGGCAGTGGCATCGTGACAGGTGGTCCTTGCTGCGGCTACGTGGCACACAAGGGGATGGGCATTGGTGGCATCAGGGCGGATGACGTGCCATGAAGTGTAGTAAGTCTTTAAGCAGTCGAGGTCTAATTTCAATGTGAAGAAGTATGACCCCAAATCGTTCCCCTCCCTGGACACACCATGGGAGGAATGCCAGGCTAAGGATGGCAGCAAAGCTTATTCACCCCAGTACCATGTATGTACAATACTTTGTGGGGAATTTTCCATGTCAACGAAGCCTCAGTTTTCTGTGGAGAGTTAGACAAGTTTGGGGAGGTGGAGGGTTTGTCCAAAATGTGCTCTGGGTCAGTCTTGAGAAAAACAGCATCCTCCGTCCAGTCATGGGCATTACTTACTTGCAACACCGTTGGGGGATGTTTGTTACCATCACGCCACATAACAGCTTAAATGTGGTCAAGGGTATTATACTCCATAGGGACCTTCATTTGCAGTCTGACGATGAGATGCACGCCAATTTAGAGCAACAAGGTGTTCATTTCACCTGGCGCATTCACCGGTGTCAAAGGGATAATCAGGTTGCCACCGGTGGCTTCATCTTGGCCTTCGAGGGTCAAGGTGATGGTCTACCACTGTGATGTCAAGCCATATATCCCTCCCCCGATGTGGTGCTTTAAGTGCTGGAAGCTTGGCCATATGTCTTCCTGCTGTACTTCCAGCATCACATGTTGAGATTGTGGATGTGCATCACATCCCAGTACACCTTGTGTTCAGCCTCCCATCTGCATCAACTGTGGAGAGCAGCATTCACCTTGCTCCCCAGCCTGCAGGATTTTGCGGAAAGAGAGGAAAATAATGGAATGCAAAACCCTTAACTGACCAACCTACACTGAGGCAGCGCATATGACATTGACTTAAGCTGCTGCTATGACAACAGTTTTAGCACCTTCTGTTCTGCTGTGTACAGCTACCTCTGAGCCATCAGACTTCACCTGCCTCCTTGATGGTGGTGGGCACTTTCCTCCCTGTTGCTCCTGCACCACCTACTTTGGGAGCAACACCACCACTGCCCCAACCTCCCTCCCCCCCTCCCTCCCCCCCTCCCTCCCCAACCATTGAAGACATGAGTCCCCCCACTTCTCAGCTGGAGAAACAAAGTCTTCTTGGGTTCCTCTTGCTAGGAAGGGGTCACTTGGGTCACTCTCTTCCCAGGTTCCTACCAGTGGCAAAGCAGACACCTGCCAGTGGATGAAGCAATGACAGGTAGCTGGTTGTAGGGCATCACGGTCCTCAGTCCATGAGATTGACTCAGTGAAGCCCTCAGAGCTAGAGAAACCAAAGGAGCAGTGAGAGAGCAAATAGTGGTAGTCCCCCAAGAACTCCAACCTTGCGGTGGCACCCATACCTCTACTCCATAAAAGCTCTGTGTCTGATAATGGTTGAGAATCTGGTGTCCCCTGAGAACCTAGATCTCTCTAGGTCCTCAGACACAATGGATATTGATTGCACAGGTACTTGGTGGCAGCCAGTGACCCTGTGGTGTAGCCTGCCTCACAGAGTGTTTCATGCCTTCCCTGCCTCATACATCGTCATATTCCAGTGGAATTGTGGTGGTTATTTCCACCACCTGGCTTAGCTGTGGCAATTGTTGAGCTTCACACCTGCTTTCAGCATTGCCCTCCAGGAAACCTGGTTCCCAGCAATGTGGAACCCTGCCTCTGTGGCAATAGGGGATATTAGAAGCACTGTAACAAATATACTGTCTGGAGTTTGTCTATGTCCTGGATTCGGTATGTAGTGAACCTGTGCCCCTTCACACTCTTAAAGCTGTGGCTGTAGGATAAGGACACTGCAGGAAATAACTGTCTGCAACGTATATCTCCTTCCAGATGGTGCAGTAGCCCTAAACATTTTAGTTGCACTCATTGATAAACTCTGTAAACTTTTCCTACTTTTGGAGATGTTTATGCCTATAACCCTTTTTGGGATGCCACTATGCCTACTGGCAGAAACAGAGAGGTAGAAAATTTACTGTCCAAGCTTGACCTCTGCCTCCTAAATATTGGGGCCCCCACACATTTCAGCGTGGCTCATGGGACTTACTAGGCCCTTGATTTATCAATTTTGCAGCCCAGGACTTCTTCCATCTGTCCACTGGAGAGCCGATGGGGACTTGGGGTTGTAGTGACCACCCTCCCATCTTCCTTTCACTACCCAAGACCCTGACAACAGATGCTTACCCAGATGGGTTTTAAACAAGGCATCCTCGAAACTTTCACTTCTGCTGTCACCACTGAATCTCCCCCACATGGTACCATCGATTTGGTAGTTGAGCTGGTTACCAGAACAATCGTTTCTGTGGCAAAAAACGTGATTCCTTGTTCCTTAGGGTGCCCCGGCGGAAGGCTGTACCTTGGTGGTCGCTGAAAGTAGCTGAGGGCATTCAATAGTGCAGGTGGGCTCTACAGCGACCTAAACAGCACCCTTCTCTGGAGCACCCAACCGCATTTAATTGGCTCCATGCCAGCATTCATCAGCTTATAAAAAGACGAAAACAGGAGCATTGGGAGAGGTATGTCTCGACCATTGTGCGCCATATGTCACCTTCCCGAGTCTAGACCAAGATCAGATCTGTTTTTGGGTACAGACCTCAACAGGTGCCCCTGTCGTTCACACTGATGCCGTATTACCTATGATGCAAATGTGATTGCCGAGCACTTCGCTCAGCACTATGCTCGAGCCTCTGTGTTGGAGAATTACTCCTCATCCTTTCGTGCCCTCAAATGGTTGATGGAAGGGAAAGTCCTCTTGTTTACTACATGCCACAGTGAACCCTTTAACACACCTCTGAGTGGGAGCTCCTCAGTGCCCTTGCACATTGCCCCAACACAGCTCCTGGGCCAGATCGGATCTACAGTCAGATAATTAAACATCTCTCATCCAATTACACGGGACATCTCACCATCTTCAGCTGGATCTGGTGCAATGGCATCTTTCCATAGCAATGGCAGGAGAGCACCATCATTCCCTTGCTCCAACCCAGTAAAAACCCACTTTATGTGGATAGCTATCAGCCCACCAATGTTCTTCGTAAGCTACTAGAATGTATGGTGTGTCAGCCGTTGCGTTGGGTCCTGGAGTCACGTGGCGTTCTGGCTCCATGCCAGGGCAGTTTCCACCAGGGTCGCTGTACCACTGATAATCCTGTGTCCCTCATATCCTTGCCACGTTACATGAGTGGGATCTTCAGGGCCCGCTCTCGATTTTTATCCAAAATTTCCTGTCGCTCCATATGTTCAAAGTTGGTGCCTCCCATAGTTACCCCCATATCCAGAAGAACGGGGTCACCACAGAGCTCTGTCCCCCCTGCGGGTCCGGGGGTTAGAATAGGCCCGACGTATTCCTGCCTGTCGTAAGAGGCAACTAAAAGGAGTCCCTCCCCCTCAAGGGGGTAGTTAGCACCTGCGTCCGGAGACCGACGGTTCCACGACCTATATTTGCGGTCATTTTGGTTTTTCACTTCTTCTGGTCTCTTCCTTCCTTTGGTTGGTTCCTTTCTTTGTTCTTCTCCATCTCACTGTCTTACTTACTCTTTCCCTTGCCTTCTTCTCCTTGCCTTCTCTGGTCTCCGCCTCGGCGTTTGAGACAGTCTCTCTCCCTCTCTCCCTTCTTTTTCCTCTTCTTCCTTCCACCCTGTGCGTGCCTGAAGGCCGACCCACGTATTAGCACGCGTAGCCAGTGACGGGGTAACGTCTAATTCCCCGCCCTGGGTAGACAAGTAAGGCACGCATGTACCCCCTGGTAAAGGCCAGGCCCCGGGAGGGGTGATTGCCTGAGCTGACACCTTCCGACCATTCCGATTGGTCCCTCCCTCTGTCCGTTTCTCGGGAGGTGTGACCTGAGGTGTAAATATTCACCTAAGGTGGGAGTGCCCTCTGAGAGGGTCCCCACAAGGAAGGAGCGCGCCATCGGAGATGTTGGCCATCATGGGGGATTCCTCTGCAATGGATTTCTCTTCTTCTCTCTCGACTTCTGCCCACAAACGGAAACTAGACCAGCCACCAGTAACAAAAGTAATACCGCCTGCCCCACAGTTCCTCGTAGTTTCTCGATCTGAGGACGGAAAGGATTTTTCCTCTGTCAACCCTTTCGTTATCCAGAACGGCGTAGATGCCATAGCCGGATGTGTCAAGTCTTGTACCAGGTTGCGTAACGGTACCTTGTTACTTGAAACTGAGAGTACCTTTCAGGCACAAAAACTGCTTCAGGCCACACTCCTGTACATGTTCCCTGTCCGGGTGGAGGCTCACCGCACTTTGAATTCGTCTCGTGGTGTGGTATATACTAGATCACTCGACGGATTGAATGACGAGGAAATAGTCTTTCCTCGCTGAGCAGGGCGTGACAGCTGTCCATAGGGTCATGAAAAAGGTCAACAATGACCTTGTACTGACCCGGACACTTTTCTTGACCTTTGATAGTGTTCAGCTGCCGTCGCGCATCAAAGCGGGCTACGAGGTTATTTCTGTTCGCCCCTATGTCCCGACACCTACGCGCTGCTACCAGTGTCAGCGTTTTAATCACACTCGCCAGTCTTGTTACAATGCGGCTAAATGTGTCACTTGTGGCAGGGATGCCCATGAGGGTGACTGTCTACCTCCGTCTCCTCATTGTGTGAACTGTCAGAGTGACCATGCAGCATCCACCCGCGACTGTCCCTTCTACAAGGAAGAACACTGTATCCAAGAAATTCGGGTCAAAGAGAAAGTGTGTACCTCGGCTGCTCGCAAGCTATTTGCTAGTAGGAAGCCCACGCTGCTCCCAGCGGGGAAATACAGTACTCTCCTCGCCTCTCCTCGGACTACCAGGGAGGTGGCGACGCTGACATGCGATCTGACTTTCAGCACTACAGTCGTCCATTAGGCCAGTGCTAAGATCGCCCGGTCGACATCTCCTCTTACTCCAGTCACCCCTCAGACACAAGCACCTTCATCAGCTTCTGCCAAGACGAGGACCCAGAAGTCAGATGCACGGGCCTTCAGGAAGGAACCGTCCCATTCAGACTTCCTACGTACCTCGAACTCCCAGCCATCGACCAGTACTTCCACTAAACGACCTTCCAAGAAGGCTCATACGAAGTACAGTTCTCCTTCTCCGCCACGGCGCATTTCTTCTCCTGCGCCACCCAGCGGTTGCCGCCGCAGGCCATCATCCGTTTCGCCTGGCCGCACCGCTGGTAGCCGAACATCTGGCCGTTCACCAGCGGAGGAATCTCCCCCTCTTGTCCATCTTAACAAGATGGCCGATGACACTATAGAACCAATGGACGATGACTGCCTATTGACAGCGGCGGCAGTGCTCGCTCGAAGCCAGGCTCTCAGCAGCCTTCGAGGTGACCCCTTCTTGCTTTTTCTTCTCATGATGGCACTTCTTCACTGGAATATTCGTGGCATTCACTCCAACCAAAAGGACTTGAAGTTGCTGCTCCGCTTGCACCGTCCGCTCGTCGTAGCACTCCAGGAAACGAAGCTACACCTATGTGATCAAATTGCCTTGGCACACTACACCTCTGTGCGTTTTGACCTAACCCTGTGGTAGGTATTCCGGCTCATGGCGGGGTTATGTTGCTGGTCTGGGATGATGTTTACTATGATCCCATCACATTTTACACCGGCCTGCAGGCAGTTGCCGTCCGAATTACTCTCCCCACTTTTACATTTTCCATTTGTACCGTTTACACTCCACCGTCGTCTGCTGTTACTAGGAAAGACATGATGCAAATTATTGCTCAGCTACCTGCACCATTTTTGTTAACTGGAGACTTCAATGCCCACCATCCCCTTTGGGGCTCTCCAGCATCCTGCCCGAGGGGCTCCCTGTTAGCAGACCTTTCCAACCAGCTCAATCTTGTCTGCATCAATACTGGCGCCCCAACTTTTCTTTCGGACACATCTAACACCTATTCCCATTTAGACCTCTCTATATGTACTACCCAACTTGCACGCCAGTTTGAGTGGTATGCACTTCCTGATACATATTCAAGCGACCACTTCCCGTGTGTTATCCATCTCCTGCATCATACCCCCTCTCCATGCTCAACTAGTTGGAACATCTCCAAAGCAGACTGGGGGCTCTTCTCTTCCAGGGCGACATTTCAGGATCAAACCTTCGCAAGCTGCAATAGTCAGGTCGCACATCTCAGGGAAGTCATTCTCACTGCTGCTGAATATTCCATCCCTCACACTACTTCTTCTCCATGTCGCGTACCGGTCCCCTGGTGGACCGCAGCATGTAGAGACGCTTTACATGCTCATCGACATGCTTTACGCACCTTTAAACGCCACCCTACAGTTGCAAATTATATCAATTATAAACGATTACATGCGCAGTGTCATCGTATTGTTAAAGAAAGCAAGAAAGCCAGCTGGGCTACTTTCACAAGCACCTTCAACAGTTTTACTCCTTCTGTTGTCTGGGGTAGCCTGCGCCGGCTGTCTGGCACTAAGGTCCACTCACCAGTTTCTGGCTTGATGGTCGCGAATGACATCCTTGTGGCCCCGGAGGATGTCTCCAATGCCTTCGGCCGCTTTTTCGCATAGGTTTCGAGCTCCGCTCATTACCACCCTGCCTTCCTCCCCCGAAAACAGGCCGAGGAGGCTAGGCCACCTAACTTCCGCTCCTCAAATAGTGAAAGTTATAATGCCCCATTCACCATGCGGGAACTCGAAAACGCACTTGCCCGGTCACGGTCCTCCGCTCCAGGGCCTGATTCTATTCATATTCAGATGCTGAAGAACCTTTCTCCTGGGGGTAAAGGTTTCCTTCTTCGTACTTACAATCGCATCGGGATTGAGGGGCATGTTCCCGAATGCTGGCGCGAGTCTATTGTCCCGATTCCTAAGCCGGGGAAGGACAAGCACTTGCCTTCCAGTTATCGACCCATCTCGCTTACCAGCTGTGTCTGTAAGGTGATGGAGCGAATGGTTAACTCTCGTTTGGTTTGGTTGCTCGAATCTAGACGCCTACTTACCAATGTACAATGTGGATTTCATAGGCGCCGCTCTGCTGTTGACCATCTGGTTACCTTGTCGACCTTCATTATGAATAACTTCTTGCGGAAGTGGCCGACCGCGGCTGTGTTCTTTGATTTGGAGAAGGCTTACGACACCTGTTGGAGGGCGGGCATTCTCCACACCATGCATACATGGGCTCTTCGCGGTCGCCTCCCTCTTTTTATTCGTTCCTTTTTAATGGATCAACAGTTCAGGGTACGTGTGGGTTCTGTCCTGTCCGACACCTTTCGCTAGGAGAATGGGGTGCCACAGGGTTCAGTATTGAGCGTCGCTCTCTTCGCCATAGTGATCAATCCAATAATGGATTGCCTCCCAGCTGATGTATCAGGCTCCCTTTTTGTGGACGATTTTGCCATCTACTGCAGCGCGCAGCGTACATGTTTCCTGGAGCGCTGTCTTCAGCTTTGTCTTGACCGTCTTTACTCCTGGAGTTTCGCCAATGACTTCCGTTTTTCTGCCGAGAAGACGGTCTGTATTAACTTCTGGCGCTACAAAGAGTTTCTCCCACCGTACTTACGACTTGGTCCCGTTGCTCTCCCATTCTGGAGACAACAAAATTTTTAGGTCTTACATTTGACAGGAAACTTAGCTGGTCTCCAGCTGTGTCATATTTGGCTGCCCTTTATACCCGTTCCCTAAATGCCCTCCGTGTTCTCAGCGGTACGTCGTGGGCAGCGGATCGAACAGTCCTACTTCGCCTATATCGGTCGATCGTACGCTCAAAGCTGGATTATGGGAACTTTGTATATTCCTCTGCACGGCCGTCCATCTTACGCCTCCCCAACTCTATACAACATCGGGGGTTACGTCTTGCGATCGGAGTGATCTATACTAGTCCCGTCGAGAGTCTTCATGCTGATGCCGGTGAATTGTCACTAACCTACCAGCATGATATACTGCTTTGTCGGTGTTCCTGTCGGCTACTGTCAATGCCCGACCACCCGTCTTATCGCTCCTTTTTTGATGACTCTCTTGACCGTCAATACAGGTTGTATGTCTCTGCCCTGATACCCCCTGGAGGTCGCTTTCGTCACCTCCTTCAACACCTTGATTTTTCACTCCCTGCAACCTTTAGAGTGGGCGAGAGCCACACGCCACCAGCAGCAGCTGCTCACGTTCTTCGTTTTATCAACTTCACAAACCTGTCTTAAGGACATTTGATTATGCTGTTTTTTTTTTTTTTAATCCTATGCCTGTTAATACGTCTTTTATAGTGTTGTCCCTTTTAGTTGCTGTTTTAACCTTGTACCTTGCGGTGCATTCCTAACTTAGTCTGGGCGCTAATGACCATTGTAGTTGTGCGCCCTAAAACCACAAAAAAAGAGCTCTGTATTGTCTGTCTGTATTTTTAGTGACCATTAACGGTCTAGCAGCAGCTGTTGGGCCCTCTGTCTCGCCTTCTCTGATGCAGAAGACAACTGCATTTCGTACTGCTGCTCCAGTACTAGTGCTGCAGAGCGGCCCCTACAGGGAGCCATCCACAAGGTGCAGTCATGGGCACTAGCCCACAGCTTCCTATTTCCAGTTGTGAAGTCATGTCATGCATTTCTGTCGACGTCGCACCATTCATCCAGAACCAGAACTTTACCTTCACGATGATCCACTCACTGTAGTGGAGACTTCGATTCTTAGGACTGGTTTTCGAATCCCAGTTGACTTGGCTACCTCACCATCATCTTAAGCGGAAGTGCTGGCAGCACCTCAGTGCCCTCCGCTGCCTGAGCAACACAAACTGGGGTGCATATCGCTCTATGCTATGGCAGCTCTACAGAGCCCTTGTTCAATCCCGCCTTCCCTATGGGAGTCCGGTTCATGGTTCGTCAGCACCCTAGCATTGTTTACACTTGATCCAGTGCACCACTGCGGCGTTACTCTAGCGACAGGAGCTTTTAGGAAGAGTCTGGTGACCAGCATACTGGTGGGGGGTGGAGACCCTCCATTGAAGGTTAGGCACACACAACTGCTCGACAGTTACATTGCACACCTTCATAGTTCTCCTGAGTATCCAAATTACTGTCTACTCTTCCCAACCATGGCATTTCATCTTCCACATCTACGTCCCAGGTCAGCGCTTATGATTGCAGTTTGCATGTGATCACTTCTGTCTGAACTGGACTCCTTCCCTTTACCACCTCCATTCCAGGTCAACCCACATACTCCTCCGTGGTGTTAACTTTGGCTGCGGCTTTGTCTGGAAACTCTCATATGGCCCTAAGGATTCAGTTACTCTAGCGGCTCTCTGCTGTCACTTCCTCTCAATTCTTGACGTTTTCTGGGGCTCTGACATGGTTTACACCGACGGCTCAATGGCAGTCATTGACAGAGGCCATATTGAACAGCATTCCTTCCCTGATGGCTGCAGTGTTCTCACTGCAGAGCTGGTGACTGTTTCGTACTTTTGAGCATATCCGTTCTTGCCCTGGGGAGTCGTTTCTTTTGTGTACTGAGTCATTGAGCAGCCTACAATATATCAACCAGTGCTACCCTTGTCATCCTTTGATTTTGATTGGATTTGATTTTATCAGGGAAGCTAAAACAGCTTATGCCTAACCCGCCAATGCCCACACCGACACTAAGTTTATTGCATGGTATCACTCCCTGTCTACCTAGTAAAGCCAACCAGTGCCCTTAAATATTGCAAGGAGTCCAACTACCAGTTTTTTGTTAGACACAATTTCTTCAGGTCTAGTTCTTCTGAAGATTCTGTACCTTTTACTCTCCAATGCCATCCATTCAAAGATTAGGTATGATGAAGTTTCTTATCCCTCATCACAGATCCTACATTTAGGGCCCTCTTCTATTTTACCCATTGTGTGTACGTGTTTTTTGAGATTCGCATGGCTGGTTGTAAGTCCATTCATGAGTTTGATCTCTTTCCTGTTCAACCCCAGGATTAAAGAGATTCTTTTAAAACATGGCTTGGGCATTATTACCTTCCCATGTTTTTGTTTATGGACCTTGGTCCAGTGTCCTACTTGCTGTTTCCTAAGCCAGTTCCATAGTTCTAATTTAATCGTAGCCTTGGTGATTGTCAGGACAGGTTCCAATCCAATAAATGGAGTTGTTGTCCACATCCTAGCCAACCTGTTGGCTTGTTCATTGCCACAGATCCCTGTGTGGCCAGGGACCCACGCTAGGTTTACCATATTGCTTCCCCTTAGCTCCACCAGAGCCCTGTGGCATTCTGCAACAATCTTAGACCTCATTGTAGGAGCTGCCAATGGTTTCAGAGCTGCCTGCCTGTCTGAATAGATGCAGATACTAGGCTTCTTGTAGCACTATGTATATTCTCCTCCACATGTGCCCCGATTGCGGTAATTTCAGCTTGGAATATAGAGGCCAGTTTTCGTTGAGAGGTGATGCCCTCCAGTCTTGGCTGAACCACATACACCCCTGCCCCAATGTCTTGGTCAATGTTTGATCCATCGGTGAACCAAATTATGTCCCCGTACGGTGTCGAACTGTTCTTCCCTCACTTCTCCCTGCTTCCAATTATATTGTAAGGCTTGTCAAAGCAGTTGGGAGTTATTATGTAGTCAGCAGGCATTTCCCCAGCCATTCCTATATTTACCTCACTCACTATGTTAGTGTGTGATTCTCGATATCTGAGTGAGACCCAGTTTTTGCCAGTTTTAAGTCTGTGTGCCCCAGCTGCTGCTTCCATCCTGACCTAAAGGTGTAGTGGAGGCATGTCCAGTATGGCTTCCATTTCAGCGGTTGGTGTGCTGCTAATTTCACTCACTATGGCTAAACAGGCCAATCTCTGCACCTTAGCCAGCTCCTTAGCTGCAACCTGCTGTTCTACCTTCTGCCACCAAACTATGGCCCCGTAGGAAATCGTAGGTCTGACCACTGTGGTGTATATCCAGTGCATACCCCTGGGGCTTAGGCCCCAGTTTTTGCCACAAGCCCTTCTAGTACTCGCTAGTGTACTTTTTGCCTTGGAATGGACACTCTTAGTGTTAGGGGTCCATGTTAGCTTCTCATCTAAGGTTACCCCTAAATATTTCACTATCCCCTTCACAGGTCAAGTTTCATCGAAGAGCTTTGTATTCCAACTTGAGTGTCGAATATGTCTCTTTGTAAACGGCACCACAACAGTCTTCTTAGGATTAACACTGAGATCCTGTTTAATGCACAAATTTTGCCCAATGTTCAAACTTTCTTGTGCCATATTTCTAACTGTATGAGTAAATTTGCCTAGTATTACTAGGACAAGGTCATTTGCATATCCTTGGCAGAAGCATTGTCTGGAAATTAATTCCACAATGATTTCATTCACCACTAGATTCCACAACAGCGGTGATAGAACTACTCCTTACGTGCATCCTCTAGTGGTGTTAATTACCATCTCTTCATTCATCATGGTATCCTCCACATTCCTTCCACTAAGTGTGGCCCTGGTCTACCTGCATATAGTGGTCCCCAGGTCATGCACCTCTGCTACCCTTACCATGGAATCGAAGGTCATGTTACTGAAGGCCCCCTTGGTATGTAGGAAGATACACAGGGCTATTTCTAGGAAGTGATTTCTCCACCTTCCCAACGAGTTGGAGGAGAGCTGACTCGTATGATTTACCTGGTTGATATGCGTGCTGGTTTGAATGTAGGGGGGCACTACTTAGCATCCTCTCCTTAATATATACATTAACCAGTTTTTCCAATGTTTTGAGAATGGAGGAGGACAGACTGATTGGTCTCATATCCTTCGCCTTCGTATGATAAATTGTCTCTGGCTTTGGAATGAAGACAACCTTCACTGCCCTCAAAGCACTGGGAGTGATTCCTACTGATAGGCTAACCCTGAATAGCCTGCATTGAACTCTTATGAGCTTCTCTCCTGCCTGTTGAATGAGAGCTGGAAAAATTCCATCTGGGACAGGTGACATGAACAGTTAGAATGTTCCCACCACCCATAGTATTTTATTAAAGTTCACACATTCCTTGGCCGATTCCCAGTCCTCTCTTTGAGTGCCTGAGAACTGTTGTCTCTCAGGGATCACATTTTGGACTGTGTGGTCTGGCAGAGCATACTGAAGAAAGTGAGTTTTGAGGAGCAGTTCCTGCATCTCATGTGCTGTTGTGGTATATTCCACATCCTCCTTCCTCAATGTATCTCCTGGATTGGTTGGTACTCTAGTGAAAATCTTGTGCAGTCTGGCTTGTGCAGCTGCGCACTCCACTTCCTCACAGAATGCCTCCCAGGATGCCTCCTTTGCTTGTCTGATTGCAATATTGTAGTTGACAAGGGCCTCAAGATATCTAGCCCATTGTCCTTTGTCTCCCAATATTAAACAGTCTCCATACCTGTTTCCTTTGCATTTCTAAGTTATTACACCAAGGTACAATCCTATATGTGCACTTCTTAGTGGTTGTGCAGTTGTCCTGATATGAGGTCATTATGGCAGAGGTAACTACCTCTGCTACTTCTTCCAGTTCTACTTCTTCCAATTCTACTGGATTCCTTATTGAAGTTTTAACTTCCAATAAGCCTAAATCAAGGTCCCTCGTATATCTCTCCCAGTCTGTTTTCCTGGGATTTCTATAGGTCATGGTCTGTCTGATTCCCATTTCAACCTTGAATTTAATGTAGATGTGGTCCAATGAGGATGGTTCCAGCACCACATGCCATTGTTTGACATAGCTGCCCATCATCATGAAACCAAAGGTTATGTTAATTACTTCGTCCCTCCTGCTATTCCTGAATGTAGGTTCATTGCCCTATTCAGGACCTCTAAGTTGATAGCTAAAAGGAATTCAAGGCGGTATTCACCTCTACAGTTGGTCTCCTTGCTGCCCAACAGTAGGTTATGGACATTGGCGTCACATCCCACCAGCAGTTGGTCACTTTGCTGATGGCAAGTGTCTACCAGTCTCCTCACCTCCAAGGAGGGAGGAGGAGAGCTGTCTTCATAAGGGAGGTATGCTGAGGCCAAAACAATTTACATTGTGGTAACTTCATCAAATTGCTGCAATTTAATGGTCACTAAATCCCTTGAGGAGAAGTCCATCATTGGCATGAAAGAAATTCCATTTCCTACGTAGATGCACGGTCTGGAGTTTCTTAGATTTCTAACATGGAATAGCTTACCTCCAGTACCATCGAGACCCAATACACCCCCTTCATATAAATAGATTTCTTGTGTTGTGGCCACGTCCACTTCCTCCCTCCCCAGGCAGTGACTCAGGGCAGCAGAGGCACCCTTTACTGCGCTGCAGATTAATCTGCAACATCTCAAAGATGGCAGCAAGATGGAGACAGGAGGTCTTTGAAAACCCTGACACTGACCTGCAAGAACCCTAAAAGCAATATCAGACAAGCCTTTGATCTTAATCCAATGTGCTATGCACCTGTTGGCACAGATCCCATCACAACTTATGTTGGGTCAGGAAGTTAAGTAGGACTAGGAATGGATAGGGAAGATGGGATGTTGTGGGACACTCTTAGCCTGATCCATCGGCTGAGGCCTTTCCAGCAGTACATCCTCTACCTTAGGCATAGCCCTCAGCGTCATGCGGATACGCAAGCCTCTCCACCTCCACAGACAGTTCTTTGTTAAAGTGGTGTCCCCCGGAGAGGTCGTCATACTTTGGTAGCAACCATCAAGGAGTCCATCTATGCCATGGAATGGTCTAGTCATTCTGTGGTGTTTGTCTGGGCTCCTGGTCACATCAGAATCCACGGAAATGAGCTTGCCGACAGGCTGGCCAAACAGACTACACGGAAACAGTTTCTAGAGATAGGCATTCCCGTAATTGACCTGCCTTCATTATATGCTGCGAGGTTTTTTGGCTTTGGGAGACTGAATCACATAAGCTCAGTATGCACACCAAATTGCGAGCTATTAAGGGGACTGTGAATGTGTGGAAGTCATTAAAGAGCGCCTCATGCAGTGACTCTGTGGTTCTCTGCCAGGTCCACATTGGCCACACATGGGCGACCCACGGCTATCTTGTGCACTATGAGGATCAGCCTCAGTGTCAATGCAGTACCCAGTTGACAGTGGCCCATTTTCTGGTCACTGCCCCACTTTGACTGCCCCGTGACGAAATCTTCGGTTACTAGTCTTGTTACCACTAATTTTATCTGACAATGCCTTATCGTTGTTGTTGTTGTTGTTGTTGTCTTCAGATCTAGGACTGGTTTGATGCAGCTCTCCACACTATTGTATCCTGTGCAAGCTTCTCCATCTCCCAGTACCTACTGCAGCCTACATCCTTCTGAATCTGCTTAGTGTATTCATCTCTTGGTCTCCCTCTATGATTTTTACCCTCCACGCTGCCCTCCAATACTAAATTGGTGATCCCTTGATGTCTCAGAACATGTCCTACCAACTGATCCCTTCTTCTAGTCAAGTTGTGCCACAAGCTCCTCTCCAATTCTATTCAATATCTCTTCATTGGTTATGTGATCTACCCATCTAACCATCAACATTCTTCTGTAGCACCACATTTCGAAAGCTTCTATTATCTTCTTGTCTAAACTATTTATTGTCCACGTTTCACTTCCATACATGGCTACACTCCACACAAATACTTTCAGAAATGACCTCCTGACATTTAAATCTATACTCGATGTTAACAAATTTTTCTTCTTCAGAAACGCTTTCCTTGCTATTGCCAGTCTACATTTTATATCCTCTCTACTTCGACCATCGTCAGATATTTTGCTCCCCAAATAGCAAGACTCCTTTACTAATTTAAGTATCTCATTTCCTAATCTAATTCCCTCAGCATCACCCGACTTAATTGAACTACATTCCATTACCCTCATTTTGCTTTTGTTGGTGTTCATCATATATCCTCCTTTCAAGACACTGTCCATTCCTTTCAGCTGCTCTTCGAAGTCCTTTGCTGTCTCTGACAGAATTACAATGTCATCGGCCAACCTCAAAGTTTTAATTTCTTCTCCATGGATTTTAATACCTACTCTGACTTTTTCTTTTGTTTCCTTTACTGCTTGCTCAATATACAGATTGAACAACATTGGGGAGAGACTACAACCCTGTCTCACTCCCTTCCCAACCACTGCTTCCCTTTCATGCTCCTTGACTCTTATAACTGCCAACTGCTTTCTGTACGAATTGTAAATAGCCTTTCGCTCCCTGTATTTTACCCCTGCCACCTTCAGAATTTGAAAGAGTATTCCAATCAACATAGTCAAAAGCTTTCTCTAAGTCTACAAATGCTAGAAACGTAGGTTTGCCTTTCCTTAATCTTTCTTCTAAGATAAGTCTTAAGGTCTTTATTGCCTCACGTGTTCCAACATTTCTACGGAATCCAAACTGATCTTCCCCGAGGTCCGCTTCTATCAGTTTTTCCGTACGTCTGTAAAGAATTCGCGTTAGTATTTCGCAGCTGTGACTTATTAAACTGATAGTTTGGTAATTCTCACATCTGTCAACACCTGCTTTCTTTGGGATTGGAATTATCATATTCTTCTTTAACTCTGATGGTATTTCGCCTGCCTCATACATCTTGCTCACCAGATGGTAGAGTTTTGTCAGGACTGGCTCTCCCAAGGCCATCAGTAGTTCTAATGGAATGTTGTCTACTCCCGGGGCCTTGTTTCGACTCAGGTCTTTCAGTGCTCTGTCAAACTCTTCACGCAGTATCTTATCTCCATTTTATCTTAATCTACATCCACTTTCATTTTCATAATATTGTCCTGAAGTACAGAGCCCTTGTATAGACCCTCCATATACTCCTTCCACCTTTCTGCTTTCTCTTCTTTGCTTCGAACTGAGTTTCCATCTGAGCTCTTGATATTCATACAAGTGTTTCCCTTTTATCCAAAGATCTCTTTAATTTTCCCGTAGGCAGTATCTGTCTTACCCCTAGTGAGATAAACCACTACATCCTTAAATTTGTCCTCTAGCCATCCCTGCTTAGCCATTTTGCACTTCCTGTCGGTCTCATTTTTGAAACTTCTGTATTCCTTTTTGCGTGCTTCATTTACTGCATTTTTATATTTTATCCTTTCATCAATTATGTTCAATATTTCTTCTGTTACCCAAGGAGTTCTACTAGCCCTCATCTTTTTACCTACTTGATCCTCTGCTGCCTTCACTACTTCATCCCTCAGAGCTACCCATTCTTCTTCCACTGTACTTCTTTCCCCCCTTCCTGTCAATTGTTCCCTTATGCTCTCCCTGAAATTCTGTACAATCTCTGGTTCTTTCAGTTTATCCAGGTCCCATCTCCTTAAATTCCCACCTTTTTGAAGCTTCTTCAGTTTTAATACACAGTTCATAACCAATAAATTATGGTCAGAGTCCACATCTGCCCCCTGGATATGTCTTACAATTTAAAACCTGGTTCCTAAATCTGTGTCGTACCATTATATAATCTATCTGATACCTTTTAGTATCTCCAGGATTCTTCCAAGTATACAACCTTCTTTCATGATTCTTGAACCAAGTGTTAGCTATGATTAAGTTATGCTCTGCGCAAAATTCTACCAGACGGCCTCCTCTTTCATTTCTTAGCCCCAGTCCATATTTACCTACTATGTTTCCTGTGGTGTCACCGCTAGACACCACACTTGCTAGGTGGTAACTTAAATCGGCCGCGGTCCTGTAGTACATGTCGGACCCGCGTGTCGCCACTGTGGGATCGCAAACCTAGCACCACCACAAGGCAGGTCTCGAGAGACTGAGGAGACCTCGTCCCCAGTTGTACGGACAACATAGCCAGCGATTGGACGTGCTAAGCCTTGCTCTCATTTGCCGAGAGATAGACAGTAGAATAGCCCTCTGCTAAGTTAAATGGCGACCACCTAGCAAGGCGCCATTTGTATCAGTGCCAATAGCTTACGAGTATGCAGGAGAGATGTATTCCAACAAGAGAATAAAGTTAAGTATTAAAAAGGCTACGTATTTTTCTTTAGTGCATTTATAAGTCATGTTCCAGACTTCACGCCCGTCTGTGTTAGCCTTGCGTGCCCTATCGGCTACAGCATTGTGTCTGGGCTGTATGGTCTAGACACAACATTTCCTTCTCTCCCTTTTCCTACTACCGAATGCCAGTCAACCATGACTATTAAATTTTTGTCTCCCTTCACTACCTGAATAATTTCTTTTATCTCATCATACATTTCATCAATTTCTTCATCTGCAGAGCTAATTGGCATATAAAGTTGTACTACTGTAGTAGTCGTGGGCTTTGTGTCTATCTTGGCCACAATAATGCATTCACTATGCTGTTTGTAGTAGCTTACCCATACTCTTATTTTTTATTCATTATTAAACCTACGCCTGCATTACCCCTATTTGCTTTTGTATTTATAACCCTGTAGTCACCTGCCAAAATTCTTGTTCCTCCTGCCACCAAACTTCACTAATTCCCACTATATCTAACTTTAATCTATCCATTTCCCTTCTTAAATTTTCTAACCTACCTGCCTGATTAAGGTATCTGACATTCCACACTCCGATCCGTAGAACACCAGTTTTCTTTCTCCTGATAACGACATCCTCTTGAGTAGTCCCCTTCGGAGATCCGAATGGCGGACTATTTTACCTCCGGAATATTTTACCCAAGAGGACGCCATCGTCATTTAATCATACAGTAAAGCTGCATGTCCTCGGGAAAAATTATGGCTGTAGTTTCCCCTTGCTTTCAGCCGTTCGCAGTACCAGAACAGCAAGGCCATTTTGGTTAGTGTTACAAAGCCAGATCAGTCAATCATCCAGACTGTTGCCCCTGCAACTACTGAAAAGGCTGCTGCCCCTCTTCAGGAACCACACATTTGTCTAGCCTCTCAACACATACCCCTCCGTTGTGGTTGCACCTACGGTATGGCTATCTGTATCATTGAGGCACACAAGCCTCCCCACCAACGGCAAGGTCTATTGTTCATGGGGGGGGGGGGGGAGAGGAATGCTTTATCAGCTGATTTTTTTATTCTTGTGGTCAACCAATCATGGTCATCTGCTCTCCCTCCAACCTGTTTCTTCTGCCTCTCTGGTTTTCTTGTCCTGTTTTGTTCAGTGTAGTGTTCGTTGCCCTTCTATCATTCTTGTGATTTTTCTCCCCCATTTTGTGCTGTGTCATTTTATTCTCTCTCTTATGGAATTATTTTAATTGGAACAAGGGACAAATGGCCTCAGTTTGATCCCTTCCCCCCCTCTTTTAACTAACCAGCCGTTGGACTGAGAAGGTGCTGGCATGCATCATGTAGGGGCTTACAGGGGGACAATGGCTTCTGGTATGCAAGTCAGAAACAAGAGGCATGTGTGCCAGCGATGGTTTTTGGATCCAAAAGGGCACCAGGGTTGGTGGCACTAGCACTTTTGTTGTGGTGGCACTAGCACTAGCAGCACTGGAAAAGGGTGTTGGATGTGCCCATTGCTGCAGCCATGTGTCTTTTTTGTAACACTGATGCAGGCTGGCTGGGAATTGGACAGTGACAGGACTCAGGTGGCAAATGGGAGGCACACAGGTGGGACATGAGGGTGCCAATGGGGCCAGACAGGCAGTAACAGCTGGAGATGACATAACAGAAGCTGGGTCAGATGTAACAGTGCAAGCAAAATGCACCAGGAGAACATAGGTTTCTCTTCACAAAGTGAAGCAACTGCAGAGGGAGGAAGGAAAGCTGATCACAGCAATGGACTTTTGGCAGAAGGTATGAGCAGCATTGGACATCGCTGGTGGAGTCAAGCTGTTGGGTCAACATAGTCAGATGAGTGAAGAGTAAACCTGGAAAAATGAAACATTTGTGGCAGCATTGTTTAGAAAGGGCAACTGGGCCGCCAAAAGCGAGACCCTAGTTGAACCTTGACGTTGAAACGAAAGTTTAGAGACAAAAACCGAGATGAGCAGGGAAGTTAATGAGGCTGTAAGAGATGGCTGTGGTGACCAGACCACAGCACCGCCAGGCAGGGCCTGACCAAAGGCAGAAGGCAGGCCATGCATGTGTCAGTCAGAGAACAAAATAGGGCAAGAGCCACATTGACCAAAGAGGAGGACCAGGAGGGGAAGGAAGAGACCTAAGGTGGGCTTAAAGCATCAGTGAGAGCAGACTGATGGGAGACATGGCAGGAGGTGAGAGATGAGATCTGACTAGAGAAGACAAACATATAGCAATGGCACCAGGGGAGAGAGAAGGGGGAGCACCCAGAGTGCAGAGGATTCTGGGGGCTGCAGAAGATAAGGTTTGGGCATGGAAGGAGCCGAGGTAAATGAGCAAGTGAGAGCAATGGCAAAAGCGTGAAAGAGATCCATAGGTTGACAAGATGGTGGAATGGCACATCAGGACGACACCAGAATAAAGGAATGAAGTGTAACCACCACAAGACAGAAAAAGAGAGAGAAAGTAAGAATAAGGCAAAGACTCACTGAACATGAGACAACAAAAGTGTGCAGTCATCTGCAATGCAAAGGAACCAGGAGCAATGTATTTTGAACAGAGTAAAACCATGCAAACACTGTATGGAAGCACATGAACACGCAGAGGAAGGCTACCTGGTGGAACACAAGTATCCGGAGGCTAGAAAATAATGAAAAATGCACAAGAGGGATGCTCCCAGTTAGCCAAGAAGAGCAGAACTTCATTGCAATCTGAGGAATGTACATGATAACTAGGATCAAATGAAGCAGCTTTCTAGTGAAGGCCAGTTAAAGATGGTCCTGCTCTACTAAAAGATTGGTGCTAATATGAGAATTATTCATGAAGATACCAGTTGGGTGCTTTATCTGTGATGACTGACACACTGCTGTAGGAACCATCAGTACCCATTGCACTGGGAATGCTAATATTGTGGGCTGCACTCTTAGGAATATAGTCACGCCACTCCTAAGTAGGTAACTGATGTCAAGCTTGGAATTTGGATTGGTTGGTGAGCTGCTGTGTAGTGTCCTCTAAAGGATGTCCAGTGGATGAATACTAGGAAGTTTTCCAGTGTCATATGGCCCACAGGTGGGAGGTACGCAGTGCCTGTCACAGGCAAGATGAGCTGGACAGTGTCTCAGGATCATGATTTCGTGTCATCGCATTGTCACTGTAGTCTTGTACCATGGGAAGCAAGGACAATATGTTGGTTCGTGGTTGGTTCATCTTTCTATAATGCAAACTGCAAGCATATATTAACTGGGTTCTTTATTCGTAAGAATAGATGACTTAACTCAAGATAGTCCTGGTGCTGCTGCTGTAGAAGCTCTCTGTAACAGACCATGTTAGCCTCACTGCTGGTGAAGTAAAAGTCTGCCATGTACACTATTCTGGTCACTTAGTACTGCCTGCGATGGTCCCCAACTGTAAGTGACTACGACTGCTGACTCTACTTGTTGACTCGTTGGACGAAAGATAGAAACAGACTGACTGGCCCGTCCAGACCAAGGTGGTGATGTAGAAACTGGTTATGCAGGATAGTCAGTCAGGTTATGGTTGTGGCGGGGGCCGTAATCAGTTACTGTTAGCTACACAAAACACACAAATGTTTATTTTCCTAAGAACCACTAAATTACACTTAGCCTTAAAAGGATCGAATTAAAACAATATGGCTGAAGGCGTAGATAAGAAAACTTCCAATCGCTGTTGGGATGAAGGCCCAAACAGCATAGTGAATACATTATTGTGGCCAAGATAGACACAAAGCCCACGACTACTACAGTAGTACAACTTTATATACCAACTAGCTCTGCAGATGATGATGAAATTGAAGAAATATATGATGAGATAAAAGAAATTATTCAGCTAGTGAAGGGATGCGAAAATTTAATAGTCATGGGTGACTGGAATTCGAGAGTAGGAAAAGGGAGAGAAGGAAATATAGTGGGTGAATATGGATTGGGGGAGAGAAATGAAAGGGGAGGCCGTCTGGTAGAATTTCGCACAGAGCATAACTTAATCATAGCTAACACTTGGTTCAAGAATCATAAAAGAAGGTTGTATACCTGGAAGAATCCTGGAGATACTAATAGGTATCAGATAGATTATATGATGGTAAGACACAGATTAAGGAACCAGGTTTTAAATTGTAAGACATTTGCAGGGGCAGATGTGGACTCTGACCACAATCTATTGGTTATGAACTGTAGATTAAAACTGAAGAAACTGCAAAAAGGTGGGAATTTAAGGATATGGGACCTGGATAAACTGAAAGAACCAGAGGCTGTACAGAATTTCAGGAAGAGCATAAGGGAACAATTGACAGGAATGGGGGAAAGAAGTACAGTAGAAGAATGGGTAGCTCTGAGGGATGAAGTAGTGAAGGCAGCAGAGGATGAAGTAGGTAAAAAGACGTGGGCTAGTAGAACTCCTTGGGAAACAGAAGAAATATTGAACTTAATTGATGAAAGGATAAAATATAAAAATGCAGTAAATGAAGCACGCAAAAAGGAATACAGAAGTTTCAAAAATGAGACCGACAGGAAGTGCAAAATGGCTAAGCAGGGATGGCTAGAGGACAAATTTAAGGATGTAGTGGCTTATCTCACTAGGGGTAAGATAGATACTGCCTACAGGAAAATTAAAGAGACCTTTGGAGAAAAGGGAACCACTTGTATGAATATCAAGAGCTCAGAAGGAAACCCAGTTCTAAGCAAAGAAGAGAAAGCAGAAAGGTGGCAGGAGTATATAGAGGGTCTATACAAGGGTGATGTACTTCAGGACAATATTATGGAAATGGAAGGGGATGCAGATGAAAATGAAATGGGAGAGATAATACTGCGTGAAGAGTTTGACAGAGCACTGAAAGACCTGAGTCAAAACAAGACCCCCGGGAGTAGACAATATTACATTAGAACTACTGACAGCCTTGGGAGAGCCAGTCCTGACAAAACTCTACCATCTGGTGAGCAAGATGTATGAGACAGGTGAAATACAGTCAGACTTCAAGAAGAATATAATACTTCCAATCGCAAAGAAAGCAGGTGTTGACAGATGTGAGAATTACTGAACAATCAGTTTAATAAGTCACAGCTGCAAAATACTAACGCGTATTCTTTACAGAAGAATGGAAAAACTAGTAGAAGCCGACCTCGGGGAAGATCAGTTTGGATTCCGTATAAATATTGGAACATGTGAGGCAATATTGACCTAACAACTTATATTAGAAGAAAGATTAAGGAAAGGCAAACCTACGTTTCTAGCATTTGTAGACTTAGAGAAAGCTTTAGACAATGTTTATTGGAATGCTCTCTTTCAATTTCTGAAGGTGGCAGGCGTAAAATACAGGGAGCAAAAGGCTATTTACAGAATGAGATTTTCACTCTGCAGCGGAGTGTGCACTGATATGAAACTTCCTGGCCCTTCCATGCCTGCAAAAGGCAAAGATCCCGGGTTTGAGTCTTGGTCGGGCACAAAGTTTTAATCTGCCAGGAAGTTTCAGGCTATATACAGTTTGTACAGTAACCAGATGGCTGTTATAAGAGTTGAGGGGCATGAAAGGGAGGCAGTGGTTGGTAAGGGAGTGAGGCAGGGTTGTAGCCTCTCCCCGATGTTATTCAATCTGTATATTGAGCAAGCAGTAAAGGAAACAAAAGAAAAATTCAGAGTAGGTATTAAAATCCATGGAGAAGAAATTAAAACTTTCAGGCTCGGCGATGACATTGTAATTCTGAGACAGCAAAGGACTTGGAAGAGCAGCTGAAAGGAATGGATATTGTCTTGAAAGGAGGATATAAGATGAACATCAACAAATGCAAAACGAGTATAATGGAATGTAGTCGAATTAAGTTGGGTGATGCTGAGGGAATTAGATTAGGAAATGAGACACTAAAAGTAGTAAAGGAGTTTTGCTATTTGGGGAGCAAAATAACTGATGATGGTCAAAGTAGAGAGGATATAAAATGTAGACTGGCAATGGCAAGGAAAGTGTTTCTGAAGAAGAAAAATTTGTTAACATCGAGTATAGATTTAAATGTCAGGAAGTCATTTCTGAAAGTATTTGTATGGAGTGTAGCCATGTATGGAAGTGAAATATGGACGATAAATAGTTTGGACAAGAAGAGAATAGAAGCTTTCGAAATGTGGTGCTACAGGGGAATGCTGAAGATTACATGGGTAGATCACATAACTAATGATGAAGTATTGAATAGAATTGGGGAGAAGAGGAGTATGTGGCACAACTTGACAAAAAGAAGGGATCGGTTAGTAGGACATGTTCTGAGGCATCAAGGGATCACAAATTTAGCATTGGAGGGCAGCGTGGAGGGTAAAAATCGTAGAGGGAGACCAAGAGATGAATACACTAAGCAGATTCAGAAGGATGTGGGTTGCAGTAAGTACTGGTAGATGATGAGACTTGCACAGGATAGGGTAGTATGGAGAACTGCATCAAGCCAGTCTCGGGACTGAAGCAACAACAACAACAACAACAACAACAACAACAACAACAACAACAACAACAACAACAACAACATACTTCCTAATATCTACACCTCCATATTTCTTAGCACAGTGAGTATGTTTCAAATGATTCTTCTTTCTAGGACTTGAAATTTGTGTAATTTGTTATTCAAGACTAATCCTTCACCTGGCTCTGCTACTGGGTTGTAGTGCTATATTTTCAAATTGTTAGACAGAGACCTTGTGTTGTAAACATTCGTGGTTATACCACATGGTCTCTCCATTTATGATTTGTCCCAAGTATTTAAATTCATTAACCCTCCTTATCTCCCCATCAGTTTCTAGGATTTCAGGGGCATTTCTCATGTTTGTCAGGAATTTTATTTTTTATACAGAAACTCTTAATGCTGCTTTGTTGGCTGTTTCTCTTGAGAGTCTGATTTGTATTTCTACATTAGTTGGATTTTCACCTAGAATGGCATAATCATTTCCAAATGATCGACAGTGAATTTCACTGTTTATTTTCTTAGCATCTAGTCTTACTGGTACTACCTTGTGTTCTGTCAGTTTTTGTTTGCATTATCTTACTATTTTCTCTAGGATGAAGTTAAAGAGGAATGGAGACAGGCTGTACCTTGCATTACACCTATTTTTATTTGGAGTGCCTTCAATACTTCACACCAAAAATGTACTTTCGCTTCATTGTCTGTGAGTGTTTCATGAATAAGGTAGTTTAGCTTTAATGCCAAATTCTTGAGTCACTTTGTCTAGTGATTCCCTGTCAATCAAATAAATTGCCTTTTTAAAATCTATCAATGTTAAAATTATGTCTTCAGAGTTTGTATGTGTGTGGCAGATAATGGACTTTATGTTGAAATTCTGTTGTGAGGAAGATCGGCCCTTTCTAAATCCACTCTAGTATTCTCAAAAGTAGCTATCAAGTGTTGCTTCTACCTGCTCACTGACAGTAGAGATACATCTCTGGAGCTATTTACATCATGCTTATTGCCTTTTTTGTGCACAAGATTGTTAAGAGCCACTTTAGAGCCTTTTGGCATCTTTGCAGTTTCCCATATTTCTTAAAATACAGTCTGAATTCATCTTTTTTGGTTGAGACCATTTTATAATTTTCTCTGCTGGCTTTGTTGTTTTTCAAGGTATTTATTGCCTTTTTTAGATTTCCTTGGCTGTAGGTGGTGGATTTGCTTCTGTTTTTCCATGAAGATGTGGAAATTATAGCTGACAGTTCAGTTCTCCAGAGTTCCAGATTTGTTGAAAGTACCATACTTTCTCATTAATTCACAGGTTATTTGCTTATTTTACCATTTTCATCTCTGAAGCAAATACTTCAAGCTTGGCAGCCCTTTAGGTGATTTTTAAACATCCTATAGAAATTGTGGGTGTGATCTTTAACAAAGCTGTTTTGTATGTCAAGAAGTTTACACTTCCCAAAAGACCATTTAGCACCCTTTATTGTTCTTTCAGTTTCTGTCCTTTGCCCTTCAAGTTTATCAAAGTGCTTAGTCTTCCAAGAACATTTCCTTTTTTCCTTTCTTTTGTTCCTGCAACTGCTTTTTCACATGTTACATTTCACCAGACTTTCTTCTTTTTTGTTGTACCAATAGATTGTTCACTGCCCTATTGATTGCTTTGGATAATTCTTCCCATTTTCCTGATTCACCTATTTTAATTTCTTCTTAAAAATGTTGTATTGTCTCTTTTGAGCCTCTGTGTTATATTTAATCTGTTTTTGCTGTCTTTTGTGGTTTTATTAGGGAGAAGATCGAGTTTAATTTGTCATGTGATAAGAGACAAATTCCCTGTTTCTTGTTTCTTTCACATTCATGATTTCTTTAGTATTGTTTTGAGAAATGGCCACTTGATCTTATGGCATTGCATCTAGTATTATATTTGGAGATAGCCACCATTTTGCTTTCCTTGTCATTTTATGAAAGATTGACATAAACTTCAACTGAAATGTTTTATGAAGATTAGTAAGTCCTGAACCATATTCATTCATTCTTTTTTATGGGCTGGATATTCTCTTAAAATACCCCAGTAGCATCACAAAATTTGTTTATGTAAATTTTGATATTTTGTCTTTAAAAGTTATCAAATGCTGCTACTTCCCTCATTTTTCTTATCGTCATTAATTGGAATGTGGCAATTAACAATTATACTGTTTATTTTTGCATTTCATGGTGAGAAGTGTGTCTTTCTCAATGGGATTGAAATTACCACATTGTATTCAAACTTTTTATGAACATAGGAGGCAGTACCAATTATTGGCATACCTATTATAATTCTTATTGCTGGTTTCTCCTCAAAAAATTTTGTTGTTTTCTTCGATTCTGTAACATTTTTGTCGAAAAATTGTGTTTCTTGTACTGCTAAAATTTGTATGTCGTGCTTGTCTAAGAGAATTCAAAGTTCTTCCTGTTTACCGAATGTTAGTAATGAGTTCACATTCAAGGTGCCTGTGAAGAATTGTTAATGATGTGGTGGTGGTGGTGATTATAAAAGTAAACAGATGAGTTTTAGGACTTATTCTTTCATGTACAAAATGATTTATATCATTGGTTTACACCACAAGGTGCTTCTTTCTTGATATTCAACAAGATATCCCTGATTTCCAGCAGTTGCTATTTTTAAGTAACTAAAAAATTAAAATTTTTAATAATTTTAGCTCAAAGACCTGGCTTCATCTTTAGCTTCAATAATTTTAGCTCAGAACCAAATTATTTTGGAAACTTTAGAATGCCACCATGTGCAGAAAATTGCAGACTGCAAGTTATCAGAATTTTAGGAAAGTGTGACAGTGTACAGGGATAGGTGGTGACTTGAAATAGTATCTTAAGTAATTAATGACTTTTGAACTACATAAGTAATGTATACATAATTACTACTTCAGTGTCAGGAACAACTGACCTACAAAGCTGACTAGGTTGTTGTTTCTCAAGGTAAATTGTGACATGTATTTTTTGCTTAGTAACAAATATACAGTATATTGAAATTGTATCTTTTATGAAATAATTAACAAAACTGGAAAACAATTGTCACAAAATATTCAGGCTTGAAGAAAGTACAAATAGTGAACCAGAACTCCACAGAAATACGTCTAGACATTGTTCAGGGGTCCCTAAGTATTTTGGTATAAGGAACACACTGTATACAGCAGCTTGTTACACAGTAAGTTTAATTGATTTAGTCTGTTACCCATATTACAATGGTTTCTATGAAAAACTTTTGCAAAACTGGAAGAGTTTGCGTGTTTAAACATCAAAACACAAAACGCAGGTTAATGCCACTACACATTGATGGAACTGTGGTGTGGCGGCCTTTGCTGTGGGAATAGTTCAGCACAGTGTAATCATTCCACAGCATTCAATGAACCCATACAAAAACTACATGTCGGCCAATTCTAAGTGAGCTGCGTTATCCATAGTTGTGTGTGTCACTGTTCATGTAGAACTAATAGGGGTGGAAGAACAATTCTGAGACTGAGCTTGCATTCAGTACTGCTCAGTTCTAAGATGAAGAGTAAGATATGCATTATGTTGCTAACAGTAACTACTGTTAATGAATGGAACAGATTTGTTTCCAAACAAAAGACATGGCAGACACCATTGATATGTGGTGGTGTGCTGATGTACTCAGTACATATGAAGTGCTGAATGTGCACCTAGATCTATTAATCATTGGCCTAGTTCTTTAAAACCTTCACCAGAAACAGCATTAGAAGGACTTGTACCTTTAGCACACATGCCTACACCCTTTGTTGTTAACCTATTGTTTAATATGATCAGTATCACTGAAGGAGCTGTGTCAATGTGGGTTTTCTTACAAATGCATTGCCTTAAATGAGTAGTTCCTGACTGGAAACACAATAATGCAAAGCAGTATATGTACATAGTTGACTTCCTGTTTTCTCACTTGAGTGGTCACCTTAATTGCTCTGGCTGTCAGAGCATGTTTCCTATCTAACCCAAATCTCCATATGATGGACCTTACAGCATGTTGTTCCCAGTATTTTGTTCTACTTTGCTTGCAGGTCTATTGTGTTTCTGTGAAATAAGACAACATCGTGCATCTGGACTGAAAGGCAAATATGCCATTAGGCACGTGTATTTATAAAGGTATGGTGTCTGTTGTTATGGATGTGTGACCAAAAGAACAGACACTATATCTTTAAATTATCTAGGTTTGCCACATTTTCTGTGCTTGGCTATGACAGGTGGTGTGGGCAGACGAGATCTACATCTACATCCATACAACACAAGCCACCTGACGGTGTGTGGTGGAGGGTACCTCTAGTACCTCTATCGGTTCACCCTTCTATTGCAGTCTCGTATTGTTTGTGGAAAGAAAGATCATCAGTATGCATCTGTGTGGTCTCTAATCTCTCTGATTTTATCCTCATGGTCTCTTCGTGAGATATATGTAGGAGGGAGCAATATACTGCTAGAGTCCTCAGTGAAGGTAACTTCTCCAAACTTCAACAAAAGCCCGTACCGAGCTACTGAGAGTCTCTCCTGCAAAGTCTTCCACTGGAGTTTATCATCTCCATAACGCTTTCGTGATTACTAAATGATCCTGTAACAAAGTGCACTTCTCTCCGTTGGATCTTCGCTATCTCTTCTATCTCTTCTATCAACCCTATGTGGTATGGATCCCACACTGCTGAGCAGTATTCAAGCAGTGGGCGCTCAAGTGTACTGTAACCTACTTCCTTTGTTTTCAGATTGCATTTCCTTAGGATTCTTCCAATGAATCTGTCTGGCATCTGCTTTACCAACGAACAGCTTCATATGATCATTCCGTTTAAATCACTCCTAATGCCTACTCCCAGATAATTGATGGAATTAACTGCTTGTAGTTGCTGACCTGCTATATTGTAGCTAAATGAGAAAGGATCTTTCTATGTACTCGCAGCACATTACACTTGTCAGCATTGAGATTCAATTGCCACTCCCTGCACCATGCATCGATTCATTGCAGATCCTCCTGCATTTCAGTACAATTTTCCATTGTTACAACCTCTCAATATACTACAGCATCATCTGCAAAAAGTATCAGTGAACTTCTGATGTTATCCACAAGGTCATTTATGTATATTGTGAATAGCAACGTTCCTACAACACTCCCCTGCGGCACACCTGAAATCACTCGTACTTCGGAAGACCTCTCTCCATTGAGAATGACATGCTGCATTCTGTTATGTAGGAACTCTTCAATCCAATCACACAATTGGGCTGATAGTGCATATGCTCTTTGTTCATTAAACAACTGTGGGGAACTGTGTTTAACACCTTGCAGAAGTCAAGAAACACGGCATCTATCTGGGAACCCGTGTCTATGGCCCTCAGAGTCTCATGGATGAATAGCGTGAGCTGGGTTTCATACGATGGTCCTTTTCAAAACCCATGCTGATTCCTACAGAGTAAATTTCTTGTATCCAGAAAAGTCATTATACTCGAACATAGTACGTGTTCCAAACTTTTACAACTGATAGACGTCAGAGATATAGGTCTATAGTTCTGCACATCCGTTCGATGTCCCTTCATGGAAACGGGGGGTGATCTGTGCCCTTCTCCACTCATTTGGAATGCTATGCTCTTCTAGAGACCTACGGTACACCGCTTCAAGAAGGGGGGCAAGTTCCTTTGCATACTTTGTGTAAAATCGAACTGGTTTTCCATCAGGTCCAGCGGCCTTTCCTCTTTTGAGCGATTTTAATTGTTTCTCTATCCCTCTGTCATCTATTTCGGTATCTACCATTTTGTCATCTGTGCAACAATCTAGAGGGAACTACAGTGCAGTCTTCCTCTGTGAAACAGCTTTGGAGAAAGGCATTTAGTATTTCGGCCTTTTGTCTGTCATCCTCTGTTTCAGTACCATTTTGGTTACAGAGTGTCTGGACATTTTGTTTTGATCCACCTACCACTTTGACATAAGACCAAATTTCTTAGGATTTTCTGCCAAGTCAGTACACAGAACTTTACTTTCGAATTCATTGAATGCCTCTCGCATAGCCCTCCTCACACTACATTTCGCTTCGCGTAATTTTTGTTTGTCTGCAAGGCTTTGGCCATTTTTATGTTCGCTGTGAAGTTCCCTTTGCTTCCGCAGCAGTTTTCTAACTCGGTTGTTGTACCACGGTGGTTCTTTTCCATCTCTTATGACTCGCTTGGCACATTCTCATCTAATGCATACTGTACAATGGTTTTGAACTTTGTCCACTGATCCTCAACACTATCGCTACTCGAGACAAAACTTTTGCATTGAGCTGTCAAGTACTCTGAAATATGCTTTTTGTCACTTCTGCTAAACAGAAAAATCCTCCTACCTTTTTTAATATTTCCATTAATGGCTGAAATCATCGATGCAGTAATCACTTTATGATCACTGATTCCCTGTTCTGTATTAACTTTTCAAATTGTTCGGGGCTGTTTGTCACCAGAAGGTGTAATATGTTATTGCCACGAGTACGTTCTCTGTTTAACTGCTCAAGGTAGTTTTCACATAATGCACGTAAAAAAAATTCACTGGATTCTTTGTCCCTGCCACCCGTTACAAATGTTTGAGTCTCGCAGTCTATAGCCAACAAATTAAAATCTCTACCCAGAACTACAACATGGTCAGGAAATCTACTCAAAATATTTTCCAAATTTTCCCTCAGGTGCTCTGCCACAACAGCTGCTGAGCCAGGGGGCCTGTAGAGACATCCAATTATCATGTTTGAGCCCACTTTAACCGTGAACTTCACCCAAATTATTTCACATTTCGGATCTCCGTCTATTCCCTTCGATACTTTTGTACTTTTTATCACTATGAACACACCTCCCCCTTCACTGTCGAGCCTGTCTCTGCATTATACATTCCAATCTGAGTTTAAAATTTCATTCCTGTTTACATCTGGTTTAGCCATGTTTCTGTCCCTAGTACTATGTGGGCATTGTGACCATTTATTAATGAGAGCAGTTCTGGGACCTTTCTATAGACGCTCCTGCAATTTACTATTAGCACATTAATATTGCTGTTCCCCCCTTGCGTTTTGCCTATTACTATAAATTTATCCTGTGGTTACTTAATATCACATTTTGTGCTCACTTGCATAGTTGTGCAAGACGCCAGCACCTGTCTCACTCCTCTGTCAACCACAGCTTCCGTTTCATGTCTTATTTCTCCTAACACTACAGTCAGATGTGTTGTGGTGTAACTATTTAGTCAAATGACAAACTATCTTCTTTACCTTATCTTCTATACTTTCCTGAAACCCTTTTAATAATTAAAATACATAATTAATGTCTTTGTTAAATCAAAAGTAATACAGTATTTATAAAAATGTGACGTAGCAAATTTCTCTCTCTCTCTCTCTCTCTCTCTCTCTCTCTCTCTCTCTCTCTCTCTCTCTCTCTCTCTCTCTCTCTCTCTCTCTCTTCATTAAAGCAGTAGGTAAAGATTTTAAAAGAAGTTTTCCTCTGTGTGTTTACAGCTGGAGGTGCTGGGGGTAAGACCAGGCAGCGTCATCTGGAGCCGGAGCCTGGTCCCAGTTCCAGGTCACCAGCTGCACACGCACCAGGTGAGTAACAATAAGAGCCCACAGTTGGAGGTTGGTGTTTCTACTCTACTCTACTACTCCTACTCTGGAATCAAATGTGTTTGGGCACCTATTAGTGGACTTCAAGATGGGGTGTGTCCACACTTCTCCTTTAAATGATTGAACTCATGTGGGGAAACTTTCATCCGTTCTTCCTCGATAGTCGATACTGGAGAAGATGGAAATAGTGGACATTGGGTTTGGAGTGAAGCCACCTTCATATCTCATCCCTAAGATGAACCATTGCTTTCATGCTGGAACATGGACAGAAAGGTACACTTCAGGAATGTCACTGTCCATAAATAATATTCTCACAATTCTGCTTCATAACAGGTGGCATTGTTGAACTGATTCAAATGGTCATTGTCTCTGCAATCTTCCTCCGCTGTACACATTACACAGAACTGTCAAATATATGCTTATCCTTCTGCATTTAGCATTTTTGAAAGTGCAATAAGGGGAGAACAAGTTAACGAGGAGGACTGGCATATTGTAAGACATGCCTCCTGTGAATGTCATTGTTTGCACTAAGATAATGGCAGGTAAAGTAAACATCGGGTTTTTCAAACTGAACTCAGCCATCAGATTGCCATGGAGCATGATACAAGGCTGGCCGCTATCTAGAAATATAGCAACCCAATTTTATTGACAATGTAACATACGAGGGTCGGTCAAAAAGTAATGCCTCCCATTTTTTTTCTACTTAAAGAAATTAAGTTAAGTGAAAAATTTGAATTTGGCGCCATTCCTCAAACCTTCTTCTGCAATCCACTGCAGTAGTAACTTTCTGTGTCAACAGGTGGCAGCACAGCAGATGTTTGTAAGATGGCCGACATCGATGTTCGTTTGAGACAGCGTTGTGTGATTGAATTCTTGAATGCAGAAGGTGAAACGCCCATACGCATTCATGAAAGACTGAAGAAGGTGTATGGTGTTGTGACAGTGGATGTCAGCACTGTTAGACGATGGGTTCGTCGTCGTAAGGAAGCTGAAGGGCAAACACCGTTGACTGACGAAAAGCGGAGCGGCAGGTCGGTGAGTGCAGTGACTCCACACAACATTCAGCAAGTTGATGACATCATTCGTGGTGACCGTCGGGTGACTGCAGATGAAGTGTGTTGCATTATTTCTCTTAGTAAAGGCAGTGTGATCACGATTATTAAACAATTGGGGTACTCAAAAGTTTGTGCACGGTGGGTTCCAAGAATGTTAACCGATCAGAATAAAGAGGCAAGGAAAACAATAGCCTCCCAACACTTGCAGCGCTTCCGTTTGGAGGGAGATGAGTTTCTGAAAAAAATTGTGACCGGGGACGAAACATGGGTGCATTTTTTTGAACCCGAATCAAAGAGGCAGTCAATGGAGTGGCGTCACACAAGCTCGCCGAGGAAGAAAAAATTCAAAACTGTGCGATCGGCAGGGAAAGTTATGGCAACAGTTTTCTGGGATACAGAGGGTGTGATTCTGGTTGATTTTTTGGAGCAGGGATGCACAATAAATTCTGTTCAATACGTCACAACCCTCAAAAAACGTAAAGCACGTCTTCAGCGAGTTCGCCCAACAAAATCAATGGCAGATGTTCTTCTTTTGCATGACAATGCAAGACCACACACCAGTCGTCACACCTCTGACGAGATTGTCAAAATTGGATGGGAAGTTTTGCCTCATCCCCCATACAGCCCTGACATGGCACCATCAGACTTCCATCTGTTCGGGCCACTAAAAGAAGCTCATCGTGGGATTCATTTTGAAGATGAGGAGGCCGTCAAAACATCCGTGCGTCAATGGCTTAGGAAGCAGAGCTGTGATTTTTACCGTGCTGGGATACATGCCCTTGTTCAAAGATGGACCAAAACTGTAGAGATGGGCGGAGATTACATTGAAAAATGACAAAATGATCCTCAATGTTGTGGTTTTCAACCTATGTAATTGCATTTAAATTTCCTGACAATTAAACGTAGAAAAAAAAAATAGGAGGCATTACTTTTTGACTGACCCTCGTACTTGGTGTGGCTCTGGAAGCTTGCATAAGTTAAAAATTGATTTTCATGGTATTGTTATACTAAGCCTATTTTATTGTTATTTTAAAGGTGGTTTGACATGAAACATGACAGTTTGAGGAATATTGGAGATAAACAAAATGTGCTCATTGGGATAAAATAAAGAGTATATGTAATTTCTTATTAAAAGACTAACCACATCTTTACAATTGCAATTGGTTTTTACATGACAATTTGTATCCCTGTAGGAAGAATTGTGATAGTGCAAGTATCCTACAGTACAGGGTAAAAATGTAAACATTATGCACTTCCTCAAAACCAGGAGATCAAATTGGTTGGTTCTTTTGTCTTAGGTGTGGTATAGACAGGACTTTCATTGCTTTAATATGCCATCTTTTCCATGTGGGATTCCTGAGAAGCTGCAAAATCCCCAATTTCTTCTGTACGAAAAGAACAAACTGTGGGGATGTCCACTTCTGCAGTTTCTTTTGATTGGAAATAAGGGAAAATTTTACTGTTGGTTCTAAAGATGATATTCTCAGGGAACATCAAAACATTTATTTATAACATTACTTGTTGCTAAGAACCAGTGGTTCAGAGTTGTCATACTTTTGTTGCAAATTATGCATGTAATTACTGGTCTGATGCATAAATATAGTTTTGTCTGATGCCGTGGACGTGTGGCAAGGGTTGTAGGGTCATCAATGATTTCTCAGGTCACAAAATTATTTTTTTAGTCATACTTTTTTAGTCAATTTTTTCACGAGTGAAGCTTCATGATAACTCGCTCTAAACAATAGGCACTTGATACTTATACAGGTGTGGCCAGAGTGGTATTGCAGTAACAAAACATAAGGTAACAAGGATCTTGATATACCTGGGAAGAGAAAGATGCTAAAAATCTTGTAAAAACTGGGAAGACTGGAAATTCAGTAAAATATTTCTAACATTTTTACTCTTGTTTCCTGATTACAATCCACAAATTCCAAAAACCAGTCAAGTGTTTGACATTTATCAGTATCCTTATCACAGTAAATATAATGCTGGGGGAATGTTGTTTGTTCAGTGTGATTTGAATCTGGAGTTGCAGCAACAGTAATTGAGAAAAATGTTTTATTTTCTCTCTGTTCCAATATGGCACCAATGACATGACAACTAGAAATGCGTTCATTGTGAGCACCACATATCAGATAATGCACATGTAAACTCTTTCCAGACACTTGTTGGTATCTGACCTTGCTTATGTATTGGATCATTGTAGAAATAAGGGTACTAATATTCACAAGAGATTTTCTTTGTTTGTATCTGCAATTTCCTGAGTGGAACCTCTGACTGCCAAGCCTCTTTGACCAAGAAATAATGTCACATCAAGTAACATGAGAGCTCCAATGCAAGTTGGCTATTCTACAGATGAACAGAAAACATTACGTCTCCACTACCAAGCACTCTTCCATGTCATTTCACTCCTTCGCTTTCATGATTCTCCCATCAAAAATATTTAGAAATGGGAGTATTCCATTTGAAGTTTGCTCTTGGATGAAAAATATTTTCTATGTACTCATTTTTCATTCATTGAGGATGATTTGAATTTCAAAACAGAATATTTTTGTACAGCCTCTTAGGGGAGAAAATGAAATTAAATATTGGGGTGTGAATCTAGTTTGACAGGCTGTAGTTGATAAATTCAGCACTACCCTATGAAGTATTTGGTACCAACATTTTCAGAGGCTACCTTAACTCTTCTGTGAACCATTGGACTTAAGGGACCTGCCAGAATGTTTGTTTCTGAGTGCACACATCTGTAGGAATGTCCAATTCCTGTGTGGTACTGTGATGTGTTGTTGAGTTTGCCTACTATCTGACCACACAGGCTGACAGTTGGTGTTAGAAATGTATATTTCTGCTGTATTTCTACAGAACCGAGCACTATGTTTTGTGGAAGGAGCTTCTTATCTTTCCCTTCCTTGTGGGTGGCAAAGTCAGTGAAGGTATTATACTACAATATTTGCTACACTTCTAGTCTGGGATGTCTATGTTCACTGATGACTTATTATGAAAGAGAACTTATGTCTGTGTCTTGTAAGTAGACTGTTCAGAAAAATTAACATTCTGACCATTTCTTTACATCAAAAACTGTTTCTAGATATCTCATAGCTACCACAGCCAACACTAAGTATCAATGGCTGGACATGTCTGGCATTGCAGTAATAGGCTATAAAAACCAACCTTGCTAACTAACCTATGTGTCTATTAATGCAAAACCATGTGAAAATCCTGACTTTAGTTTTAGATTAGCCCTCACAAATGTACAGATACTGTATCCAAAGATAATGTACATACAATAACACATCATGTCCTCTTGATTTATGTGGGATGCCATTGCCTTTGCTCATAAAATTTTTCCCACTAAGCCTTTCTCTACAGTGTTCCCAGACCAATGTGTTTGTCATTCTGCCTCATCTTCTATAGGGAGTTCAACAAGGAACTCCATTGCCCAACCTGCCACCCACACTCATGTTCCGATGTACCACCAATTCTGGATGATCCGTGCACAAGAAAGAAATGTGCTCAGGTAGCCACGAACATTAGAATATCATTGCAACACGGAAGGAACAACATAATACTCAGCAAGTGAAACAGCTTCCTAGCGAAAGCTATGTGTATATAGTCCTGACAGGCTGTAATGTCACTAAAGAGAATCATTCATGAAGGTGCAAGTAGGGCACTGCAAGGTGCACTGGTGATGTCCTAGATTCCAATGTTGTGTGCTGTACTCAGGGGTAAAGTTGTCACTGTAACAGCAGCAAAATATATGAAAACTGTTATTCCCATGGAGGAGATGGCAGTGCCATCAAGGAGGTGCAGACCTGGAAGAAAACTACAGCAATCAGGCCAGGACATCTTGAAGGAGGGATTGTGTGGTGTAATGACACTGGCAGGAAGATACCAGAATGAATGGATGAAGTGCCACAAGACAGGCACAAGATAAAACAGGTAAGAATGAGGCAAAGAGTCACAGAACATGAGAAAACAAAAGTGTATAGTCATCTGCAACCAAAAGGAAACAAAAACAATGTTTTTTAAACATGGAGCAGAACCATCAAGCTCGGTGTGGAAGCACATGAACACAGATCGGAATGCTACCTGATGGAACACGAGACAATGGAAATAAATTTTCAGAGACAGAAAAGTAAGGAAAAGTGCACAAGAAGAGAGATGTTCCTGAATAGGCGAGAAGAATAGAGCTTCATTGCAACACACACATTGTACACGCTAACATGCAGCAAATGAAACAGCTTTCCAGTGAAGGCAAGGTAGACATTGTCCTGATCCACTAAAACATTGGCACTAATATGAGAACTATTGTTGAAGCTTACATTCCTGCACTCTGTCTTGTAACAACTGACGAACACTGCTGTAGGCACCATCAGTATTGGCTGCACTTGAAATACCAATATTGTGTGCTGCACTGCTAGGAATATAGTCACAGCACTCCAAAGTAGATAATTGGAGTCGTGCCTGGAACTTGGATTGGGTGGTGCTCCACTCTGCAGTGACCTATAAAGGCTGACCATTGGAGGAATGCTTCAAAGTTGTCCAGTGTCACATGGCTCATGGATGGGAACTATGCCGTGGCTGTCACAGGCAAGATCATAGGCATTGAGTTTGGATTTCAGGCTTCTTAACATGGCAGCAACAGACAGCCGTCTGTTGTGTGGTGTAAGGATGGATTTTAAGGCAGCAGTCAGATGGTATATCACCCACTTGCACCTCAATCCTATTGTCTCACCTATTCCGTCATGTTGTCATAACCATCCGCTTTTCTTCCTGCCCCACTTCTACAAAGAATCCAGCTGAGAAATACCCCACCCATTTGCCACTCATTCTCCTGGCTGCATCTACTCATCAGTAAGTAAAGAAAGGAGAGTTACATTGCATGTGTTTGGTGTGGCAATTTTACTGTGTGAACAGCAAAAATCTTGTAAGCGATAAACATTTTTCCTATAACATTGTGTTGGGTATACCTGAGAAAAATTCATGATAGTTTGAAATTGTGGGTGAAGCTTTTTGCTAGTCACGATGTTCTCTCTTTGCAAAAGGCTGGATTAATATAGTGTGAGTATATGCCTGCAGTGAGTGAGGCTGCATATACAGTCTTATTCACTGTTTGTAACTGTAGAACTTGGCACAGTGAGTAACATAAGGATGTGTGTTTTAATAGGCAGATGACTACAGGATTTAAAATTTTAAAATTTTTTCAGTAATAATTTGAAATGTTGATGGTAAATGTTAGTTTGCCTTGAAGGTCTTCAGATAGCCAGCCTCCAACTGGAGTAAAGTTCTGGCTTTCTGGAAGTTTGTTAGTAATGTTGATTCTTGTGCATAATTGTGTAGATTAGATGCTGATCATTCACTTATCAGTAGGGATTTGAAAAGACTGACATAAATGACTCCATTCTCTTTCATTTTGTTTTTAAACTATCTTATTTTATTTGGTTGCTTTATGTTTGCAGGTAAAATGTTCGTTGCATTAACTGCAAATTTCTTTTTCTGTCAATCAGGACCTCTGTCAGACCATTGAGCAGCCTGGCCGTAATATATACAATGCTATCATGATCTGCACATTACGAGGCATAATCTCATGTTTGAAGTTTAACAACAAAACTAAGCAAGTATTACAGTTACAAACTGTGTGACCTTAGGCAGCATAACTGACAGCACGGAAGTATCTTGACAATTCATCCAGTATGAGGATGCGAACACCCAGTGATTTTCTTGCTTATGTACATGAAGTTCGTTTGGAAAGTTTATGAACGACTTGAAATTAAATTTGACATGCCATTATTATAACAGTAGCTAATTTATAATCAGACGACTGAAGCTGTTTTGTACGCGAGAGTTCGAGTCTAAGGCTCAGAGGTTTACTGGTACATTTAGAACGCCTGCATGTTCAGGCACAGCATTTTCTCAAATGAATTAGAGATATATGGAAACATCACGTCGATATTTGGAATAATCATGTTACTGCACTGGTAACAACGCATGCATAATATTAATTTACAATAAACTTCTTTGTTGTTGTTAACCGACAATTTCACGGAAATCACTCATCAGTGGCTGTCAACTTTCAGTACAGACAGGAAAAAATCCTTAATCATTCACAAGCTTCATTTTCTACTATCCGCCCAATGTGTTTCGGAGCTATAGCTCCATCTCAACGACTATGGATACAACGGGCGTTTCATCTGCTGCGGGTTTTTAGCTTAACACATTTCTAGATAAAAAACACCCTCAAACAGGATACTTACAGTACACCACTTCTCTCCGCTTTCGACCATTCTAATTTATTACCTACGTCTGACGACAACTTTCGTCTTCTACAAAGGTGAGATACATTTGCCGTTTGAATTTAATCTATTTGACGTCTTAATGACAGTACTATATTACTCACATTTTGCACATTTAACCGTATTACAGTCATGTGATGTAATGCATTAACTTTGATTTTCATTTACATAATTGACATACTTTAGGAAATAATGGATTACTAGGAGATCCGACAGCTGATTTCAGTTTACATATATATTCAACATGAAATTTTACTTGCTATTTTATGTAACTGATTTAGGTACAGAAGCAGTAAACAACAGTATGAAGTACGTAAGATAGGGGATGGGAGTGATTTGGGGGGGGGGGGGGGGGGATGTCCGTAACTTCGGAGCCACTAGCCTTTAAACTATCACTGTCCTTCCAGAGCCAACTCTGGAATGTCTCGATGAAAGGCTCGTTAATGTTGGGAACGGATTTCCACTTTTGAGGTGCTGGCCAACAACTTGCATCGTTCACTGTACATCTTGTAAGCTGGGTGCTTTCAGGTCGGGCAGTAGTGATAGTGAAATAGCGGTAAGGACTGTATTCAGCGGAGGCCACGATCTTCTTCGTCAAGTGAACGACAGCAGGTGAAGTTCTGGCTGGACCTCTTATTCTTGCTGACTGATCTGCGGAACGATCTTCTTCAATGACAAATGATCATAACTCTTCCAGTTATAGCCACCAACATACAAATGATGAGAATCAGTGCAGACGTCCGTGAGGTCTGAGACACACAACTTGGAATATGGTGCCATCTGGCGGGCTGTGTACTGCAGACATTGTTTTGGGAGGAAGTACACCAGTATCTGATACAGCAATGCTCTACCACAGCGTTCTATCCCCGTCTTCACATTGTCTTCTCTTCGCAACTGGCAACCACAAAATTATTTTGCTTGTGAGCGGTCTACGGCATGGTACATAATATCACTGGAGTTTTGAAGCATCAGTCTTCTGTCTCACTTTCATTTGTTCACTAGCCATCATGTTCAATTGAACACTGTGGACTTTTCCAGGATTGTCCCTGTAGTAATTGCAGGAACTTTAGATTGTGTGATTCCAATATGCTCCAATATGCTCCAATATTTCTACAGGTGATCACACCTCCAAGATCAGCAACAATTAACATTTGACATGGTTTACATCCTGAGAAGCATCCTTCGTGATGTGTAAGGCTTCTTTTTCGATCCCATTTACTTCACTACTGATGTAGAGTGACGCCTCCATCTGCGATTGACATTTTATTCACGAACTAGGGATATTGTGAGTGATCATGCTGACACTGCTATTTACTCATCTAGTATGGCTTCTTCTATGTCTTGCTTGGTCTTCACATCCAAAGATTATTTTCAGGCGTGGGACTATGAAGACTTACATGGATCGTTTACCAACTTTATCGCTTAACACCCAGCTTGGAGGGCCAGGCTCTCTCTGATGGGATTCCTCCCAGGAACGTTGGCTTCCCCCTCACCGTGTCTGAGGCGGCCGCCGCCGCCGCCGCCGCCGCCGCCGCCGCCCCCCCCCCCCCCCCCTTTCCCCCAATCGAAGGCAAAAATGAGAATGAAAGACACCCTCTGGCCTCGCAACCTAATACCATTGGGGTCGAAAAGAACAAGAGTTGACCAAGAGAGGCCGACAGGAAAGGAAATAAGATTATGAAGTGGAAAGTCGGACTTCGTTAACAGTTATTAGCAAGACCATATAGCATGGAAGGAACGTTGCTGTACTAAGGTTGTCAATTTTTTAAAGTAATAATTCTAGTCTGACTGCGCTTCTGTAATACTGCTTACAAAGGAATGGTGATTAATAGAAGGTAACTTAAAAGATGTATCTGCACACTGTATGTTGTAGAAGTTACGTATTTAATAATGCTGCTGATGTATTTGACATTGAAAGTTTGTGATAGTTACACAACGAAAGCTAAATTGAGGTTACACCTTACCTAAAAATAAATCCTTGACTTACAATTTTCTTAATCTCAGTTATAGTTGAAATGACTATGCAAGTTGTTAGATCTGGTGATACAAAGTAAAGTATTCGGGACAGTTCAACTGTCAACCAGTTTCTGTATCTACCATTTACCAATTTTATTAAGTAGACAATTTTTGTAACAGGCTTTATTACACTGCTTGTGAGAAAACACCAATTTAAAACTCTCATCAACTTTTCACGTAATATTACAGTTCACTTTCAGAGACAGGAATTTCAATTGACTACTTGTAACACCAATTTCAGTTACGATTAACTCATTGATTGCAAATATTTCAGCGAGTTCTCTGTGCTGAGGAATAATTTTTCCCCGAATGAAGTGCAATACTTCAAGCACACCACAAACTGTTTTTAAGAACTGCTTTGCAAAATCTAGTTGAACACTTTTGCAAGCTATTAAAATATGAACATGAAAAATTATCGAGTGTTACACTGTTTAATACATATCGTGACCCACAATAATATGAACACACAAAAATTCATATAAAGACAATGGTTACATAGGTACCATTAATTACAATGAAGGAAAACATGGATTCTGTAACTAGCAGTTCGTTCCTGAAGCAGAAGATGTAGGCTGCGACAGGTTAAAAAGGAAGAGAAAGTGAGACTACAATGAGTAGGACCCACATGCGGCATTTGTGAAGTTACATAAAGATCGAAGGTTAGAAAAAATTACTTCTATAGCTATCTATAAGCAGTAACGTGTTTTATCTTCAAACACCGTCTTTTGGATATACTTGCGATCAGTACGAAATCAATTACTGGCTTCGAAAAGTCCATTACAATGCTGTCTTAATCATTTATTACGACTAGTTTCATTCACTGACCACACTCAGAATACTACACAAACACCATAAGAGAAGGAAACCAAATATACAATAGAAAGAATTAAAGATCCAATGGGATTACAATGTTATCTTCACATACTTATCAAAAATTATTTATCATATCAGATATCCTACATTTCTACATATATGATGAAAAACTGTCACAATGAAAATGTATATAAAAGTCAACATAAGTTTGCAGTTATACATTAACTGTCAGGACAAACAATATACATGCGCATAGCAATATGGAACAATTTCTGCCAAGTATTATGTCGCAAGTTCGTATTACTGTATGAAAGTAAATTGAGTACGTTCAATAAAAGGATTATGAAATCGAATTTCACTCCACTCACAAAGTGAACTGTATGTACAAAGTTCACATTCTTTATGAACATAACCATGCACAAACCCAGAAGTAAAGGGCACAAAAATCAAATAATATAATGGGCTTTATTATTAAATTGAACATACTAAAAGACAATGCAATGAAGCCATGTTAAGGAATGTAATATTTTATGTATCAAATATTTCTGAAGTATCTAATACTGCTAAGAGACTGCAATATATGAGTATCAATAAACCTAAGAATCTTAAGTATATTAATCCCAACTCAATCCAAGCCAACATGAGAGCTTCCAGATGTAATCTTAGACCTATGAGAGTATTCCACTTCAGACAAGGGGGGGGGGGGGGGGTGCTGTCAATAGCACTAGGGAACCAGCACTCAAGGTAATGCTGAAACAGCTTGTGATTATTCCTTATGCACAATGACTAAACGAACCTATCCGCAACTGAACCGAAACAGAGCGAAACACACTGAAGGCCAAAGAAACTGGTACACTTTCCTACTATCGAATACGGCCCCTACGAGCACGACGAAGTGCCGCAACGGGACGTGGCGTGGATGCCTCAAGTCGTGCTGGAGGGAAGTGGCACTATGAATCCTGTAGGGCTGTCCATAAATCCGTGGTAGTACGAAAGGGCGGGGATCTCTTCTGAAAAGCTCGTTGCAAGGCATCCCAGATATGTTCATGTCTGGGACGTCTTGTGGCCAGCGGCAGTATGAACTCTGAAGACTGTCCCTGGAGCCACTGATGCCATTCTGGACGTGTGGGTTGTTGTATTTTCCTGGTGGAGTTGCTAAAGTCCGTCGGAATGCAGAGGGACGTCAATGGATGCAGGCGATTATCAGGATGACTACAAATGTGCCACTTTTCAACCGTATCTAGACATATCAGAGGTCCAACATCACTACAGCTGCACACGCCCCACACCATCACAACTTCCACTAGCTGTAACAGTCCCCTAGTGTCTTGCAGGGTCCATGGATTCGTGAGGTTGTCTCCACACGTCCATCCGCTCGATGCAATTGGAAACAAGACTCGTCCGACCAGACAACGTGTTTCTCGTCAAACGTCCAGTGTCCAGTGTCGGTTGTTGCGTTGAATTGTTCACACGCTGACACTACGGCCCAGCATTGGTATCTGCAGCAGTTTGCTGAAGGGTCGCATTTCTGTGACGTTGAACCATTTTCTTGCCATTGGCACCGTTCTTTTAAGATATTTTTCCGGCAGCATGATGTCAAAGATTTGATGTTCTACCGGATTGCTGATATTGAAGGTACACTCTTGAAATGGTCATACGTGAAAATCCGGACTTCATCGCTACCTCAGAGATGCTGTGTCCCATCACTCGTGCGGCGACTATAGCACCACGTTCAAACTCAAATGTTGATAACGTGCCGTTGTACCTATACTGACGATCTAACAGCCGCGCCAGGAACTTTTTGTTATGTAGGCGTTGCCGACCGGAGCGCCGTATTCTGCCTGTTTACATCTCTGTATTTGAGTACGTATCACTTTCTTTGGCGCTTCAGCGTATACAAAGCCAATAAATTTCTGTTTAAAATTTTGGAACAGAGTGAGAAATGAGAGTTCAAATGCACATGACTAGTAACATGCTTGTTTATCTACATATGCAGTTCAGATTACACCTAGAACACAATTACCATTATTAATAGCAAACTACTCATTCTCTAATGCACTTAACTAAAAACAATTACCTACTATGACAGTCCTGAGATGATAGGATTGCTTAAAAACAAGATTTATACAGCACATAATAAAATAAACAATGAAAGGGCATAAAAACGAAGAAGCATGGTTACAATAAGTTTCTTGAGTTGGCCCTTATAAATTTCGTATCCGTAAGATATAATTGAAAGGTCAGCTATATGGTAGCAAGGAGTGCTGCTAATATCTAAATTTATATAGTATGCACATTGCTGAATTGCTCACTGAGAAAGTCAACGACTGAATGCAATCAGGCGTTCGTCATCAGACATCTGTTTAATTAAATCAATTACTCATGAAATAAAAATGAGTTACAGAACCAATATCGGCATACAATAAAAGCATTGCAAAGCTGAAGAGGACATGTGCCAGGGAACTGCATGCAACTAGTAGACTTAGTTACAAGCACAACTGGACGTAATATTTACATGTTTTAATGTTAACAGACATAAAACTGATCATTAGGTGAGAATACCAATTTTTAATACCAGATTGCGTTACAAGAGCGGGTGTTGCGCCTGCAGCACCGTAGTATGAAATTACGTACGACTTACAAAAAGCATTAAACCAAGGGAAATACAACGCAATGTGCAAGAATAGTAATAAATGTTTATACAAATAAAGTGTCAAAAGTTAGTAAAACATAGCATTGTTAATATTGCTGACTGTACAAGTGTTTGACGCCAGATGACGTTGCATATCCAAGTATGACGCTACGTAGTGACAGTTTTAATTGGTGGTTTGTACTAATATAACACGTAGGAAGCTGACAGTGCTCACAATCAAAATAAGCTTGGTTCTGAACTTAAAGCGCAAAACTTATTTCGAGCAGTACATTTCCTTGCCTGTTCGAAATTACACACTGTGCCGACGTAAGTACAATGAAACAGTATCAGTTCTAAACTACGAACTGCGTATGTAAGCGCTGTAATAGCTACATGCATTGTATAGTCTAAGTGGTTACAAGGAATTAAATATTTAGTTCTGACTTATTAGCATGAAAGGAAACTATAGTACACTGCCTGTTTAAAACAAAGTGGTAAATAACTTACTATTTGCGCCAAGCAGTGCATGAAGCTATTGCAGCACTGAACGAATTAATATGAACTGCCGACGTATTGGTACAACTAACAGCACAGTTCTCTGCCTGTTAGAAGTGAAGCACGGTACCCAAGTGCTAAAGCTGCTAGATACACTGAATGGCGTAAGTAGTTACAAAGATGTACATATTTAGTAGCGCCGTCACATTAGCACAACGAAACTAAATAAAAACCTGTTTATGGCAATCAGTACAACCGTAATGAGCAAGTTTCGTTGCTCTATCCGGGATAACGACGTTAACAATTACCTTGTAGCGTTTTGTTTCACTTAAATTAATGTAGTTCTCATGGGAGAAGTCTTACATCAAGCATATGTGGAAAATAATATATGAGACCAAATCTGTAACATGAGAAACCTCTGTCATCTGAAGCATTATTAGCAATTAGAAATCGAATAGTAAACCTCTGAGTCTTTATGCCATCAAACTCCCATGTTTTCAACTCACGTGTAAAGCAATCTGAAGTTTAAGCTGTTCCAGTGTGTTAAATATCTGACATTAGGAGCGTAAGCAAGAAAAAAAAATTGTAAAGCGTTTTTGTAATCATGCTTAGCAACGGCCAACTAACATTGAATATCCTCACTACGGAACACTGAGTAAGTATGGCTAATTTCCGCGTCGTGAGCTATGCATCCTGGAGAAACATACATAGGTCGCAGGTTTCATACAGTAAAACAAATATTTTAGACCAAATACTAAGATTCTCCCTCTTAATGACCAGATTATGAGTCACTTGGTTTCCAAAATTATCTTTTTAAAATTGTGTCTAAAATTTTGTTGCTTCTAAAAGCCACTATACAGGTAAAATGCACCTGGCGCTGGGTGTCATGAACCGAGTTAATAGTGCAGTAATATCTATGTACTTCCTGTGCTGTATCCTTTAACGTCTGTGATTTATGCCTATCTACCAGCAGTAGTGAATGGGGCAGAGTGCAAATTTGCTTGTCTGACATGTTACATTGTCACCCGTCAACAGTCAGTAACAACATTTTATAGAAAGTTATTAATTGGTTTGCTGGTACCTCCCTCCCTGCGCGCCTAAGAAACTAATTTAACGCAATTTAGATCACGTCACAGAGCCAAAGAAATTCTCAGTGACAATAACGAGCACGATATTCCTGGGCTTTCAGAGTGCAAACTACACTGGGAACTTCCCATTCTGAAAACAGATTTGGCTCAGCACCTTTCGGATCCAGAATGCCCTCTCGTATTAGATACGAAACAGTCACAAAGGCTGCTTTTTGGCTTCTGGGTACTCACTGCCACACTGAATTATCTTCCGAGGGATTTTCTCTCCTGCTCAAAATATTTTCATTGCTTAGTAGAATGATCGGAGTCATATGTAGATGTAGTCCAAGTATGTCCCGTTTCAAATTGAGCAAGCTGAGAATATTTACCAGCGGTTCTGTTAACCTTTTTTTTCTCTCATCTGTCGTCACGGTCACCATACTCTTTGGACGCGACTACTTCCGTGTGAGAAAAATATGACTTCTTTAACGTAATCTGTCCCAGCTGTAGAGAGACGTTAAGTATTCTGCTGTAGAATTTATGGTGTCACCGCCAGACACACTTGCTAGGTGGTAGCTTAAATCGGCCGCGGTCCATTAGTACATGTCGGACTCGCGTGTCGCCACTGTCAGGATCGCAGACCGAGCGCCACCACAAGGCAGGTCTCGAGAGACGTACTTGCACTCGCCCCAGTTGTACGACGACGTTGCTAGCGACTACACTGACGAAGCCTCTCTCTCATTTGCCGAGAGACAATAGCCTTCAGCCAAGTTTTTTTTTTTTTGGTTTGGTTTTAGGGAGCAAAACTGCTATGGTCATTAGCGCCCAGCCTGTGACTTAGGAAGCAGTAAAAGAAAAACCGAAACTGAAAATCAGCAGCAATGGGAACAAAGTCATAAAATTGGAGAAACAAAGCAGAAGGAAGGCTTACAAATCCACTACAGAAAGGGGGTGGTTGTCCCCAAAAAAAGCTTCAAATGACTGACGTCATTTCACTAGCACTAATAAACTGAAGAACGCGGTCGGCTGAGCGCGTGTCATCTGCTAAAATCTACGATAGATCAGGCGATAGCTGTAGATGGGCGCGTAACGAATTAAAATAGGGGCATTCAATTAAAAGGTGTCTTACCGTCCACAGCTGAGAGCAGTGGGGACAGAGTGGGGGAGGATCGCCGCTTAAAAGATGTCGATGGCTAAAAAGACAGTGCCCTATCCGGAGTCGAGTTAAAATTACCTCCTCCCGACGACGCGTTCGGGAGGAAGAAGTCCAAGCGCAAGGAAGAGCTTTCACTTCCCGCAATTTATTATTGGGAAGTGTTGACCAATGCGCATGCCATAAATGAGCTACTTTGCGACATAGACCGCTCCGTAGATCGGTGAAGGGAAGCGACGGAATAGCTGGCCGAGGAAGAGAGACTGCAGCCTTGGCCGCTATATCGGCCGCCTCATTCCCACAGATACCAGCGTGTCCCGGGAGCCAGAGGAACGCCACCGAGACGCCCCCCCAGATGGAGCAAGCGCAGACAGTCCTGAATCCGGTGGACCAGAGGGTGCACAGGGTAAAGAGCTTTGAGACTGAGGAGAGAGCTGAGAGAATCTGAGCAGATAACGTACTGTATCCGCCGATGGCGGCGGATGTAGTGGACAGCCTGGAGAACAGCGTAAAGCTCCGCAGTATACACCGAACACTGGTCGGGAAGCCGAAATTGATTTGGGGAGTCGCCAACAACATAGGCACTCCCTACACCTAACGATGTTTTCGAGCCGTCGGTGTAAATAAATGTGGCGTCCGTCAGTTGTGCACATAGAGCAGCAAATGCCCGACGATAAACAAGTGTAGGGGTACCATCCTTGGGAAATCGACCAAGGTCACGGAGCAGGCAGATCCGGGGACGGACCCAGGCGGTGCTGTACCCCAAGTTGTCAAGAAGGTTTTAGGAAAGCGGAAGGAAAGAGAATGGAGCAGTTGACGGAAGCGGACTCCCGGGGGTAGTAGGGAGGAGGAGCGGCCAGCATACCCTACATCAAATGAGCCGTCGAAAAAAAGGGCATGGGCTGGATTAGCAGGCATGGAAGACAGATGGCTAGCATAACGACTCAGAAGGACTGCTCGCCGATTGGACAGCGGAGGTTCAGCAGTCTCAGCATAAAGGCTTTCCACAGGGCTAGTGTAAAAAGCTCCAGACACTAAACGTAATCCACGGTGGTGGAGAGAGTCGAGACGACGAAGAATAGGCGGCCGAGCAGGAGTAAACTATGCTTCTATAGTCCAATTTCGAGCGCACTAAGGCGCGATAGAGGCGGAGAAGGACCACTCGGTCCGCTCCCCACAAGGTACCATTCAAGACACGGAGGGTGTTAAGGGATCGCAGACAGCGAGCCGAAAGATAGGAAACGTGGGAGGAGCAGCACAGTTTTCTGTCAAACGTAAGACCCAAGAATTTAGCGACGTCTGAAAACGGAAGGTTGACAGGTCCTAGATGTAAGGAGGGCGGAAGAAACTCCTTACGTCGCCAAAAATTAACACAAACGGTCTTGCTGGGAGAGAAACGGAAGCCTGTTTCGATGCTCCAAGAGTGGAGGCGATCGAGACATCCTTGAAGACGTCGTTCAAGAAGACTGGTCCGTTGAGAGCTGTAGTAGATCGCAAAATCATCCACAAAGAGGGAGCCCGAGACATCGGGAAGGAGACAATCCATAATTGGATTTATAGCGATGGCAAACAGTACAACACTCAGCACGGAGCCCTGGGGTACCCCGTTTTCTTGGGAGAAAGTGCGGGAGAGAGTAGTGTTCACCCGCACCCTAAATGTGCGCTCTGCCATAAATTCGCGAATGGGCAGCCGGCCTCGAAAGCCCCAAGAGAACAGTGTGCGGAGGATGCCTGTCCTCCAACAGGTATCGTATGCTCTCTCCAGATCAAAAAATATTGCTACCGTTTGGCGTTTCCGGAGAAAATTGTTCATGATATAAGTGGAGAGAGCAACAAGATGGTCAACTGCAGAACGATGCTTTCGGAATCCGCATTGGGCAGGTGTTAAAAGACTGCGGGATTCCAGCCACCACGCTAAACGATAATTCACTATACGCTCCAAAACCTTACAGACACTACTCGTGAGAGAAATGGGGCGATAGCTAGAGGGGAGATGGTTGTCCTTTCCAGGTTTCGGAACAGGAACGACGATAGCTTCCCGCCATTGTCTGGGAAAAGTACTGTCGGTCCAAATTCGATTATAAAGGCGAAGGAGGTAACGCAGACTATGGGTTGATAAATGCAGCAACATTTGGACGTGGATACCATCTGGTCCTGGGGCGGAGGAGCGAGAAGAAGAGAGTGCATGTTCGAGTTCCCGCAAGGAGAAAACTGTGGTGTCACCGCCAGACACCACACTTGCTAGGTGGTAACTTAAATCGGCCGCGGTCCTGTAGTACATGTCGGACCCGCGTGTCGCCACTGTGTAATCGCAATCCTAGCGCCACCACATGGCAGGTCACAAGACACGGACTAGACCTCGCCCCAGTTGTACGGACGACATTGCTTGCGACTAGACCTACCAAGTCTTCCTCTCATTTGCCGAGAGACAGATAGAATAGCCTTCAGCTTAGTCCATAGCTACTACCTAGCAAGGCGCCATTTGTATCAGTGCTTATAGCGTACTAATATTCAAGAGAGATGTATTCCAACAAGAGAATAAAGTTAAGTATTATACAACTACGTACTTTTCTTTAGTGCATTAATAAGTCTCCTGTTCCAGTACTTCAAGCCCGTCTGCGTTAGTTTAGCGTGCACCTAGCTACCTCATTGTGTCTATGCTGTATGAATTAGACAACATTATTTGGCGCCGAGGAGTGGTGCCGCGCCCACGTTGCATAAATTGATTGTACTTTGCTCTGATTTGCTTGTGTCATGGCTTCGCCACAATCTCCAGATGTACTGTCCGAATTTTTTCGCTTGCAGAATCAGCAGACGCAGGCGTTATTGGAAGCCCTTGGACAGCTCGTCCAGGGTCAACGTGCGCTGCAAAACGATGCGGCGGCCGCCGCTTCTTCGCTACCGCTGCCACAACACGCTGTTGCACCTCCCTTTCGGCCATACGTGGCGGCCGACGAGACCTGGCAAGAGTGGTCTCGCCAGTTCAACTTTCACCTAGCAGCCTACAGAATTCAAGGTAAAGAGCGGCAGCCGTTTTTGCTTTCTTGTGTCGGTGTGTCTACCTACCGTGTGATAGTGAAATTATTTCCCCGACGCGACGTAGCAACTCTGTCCTACGAAGAAATTTTGTCTGCTTTAGATGCCTATTTCAAAGAAACAGTAAATGTAGTTGCAAAACGGTATACGTTCTTTCGTACAAAACGTACGGCCGGTCAGACTAATAGGGAGTGGGTAGCAACTTTGCAAGGACTTACTAGGGAGTGTGCCTTTGAATGTGACTGTGGCCTCCCTTATTCAGATACTATGGTGCGTGATGCAATAGCACAGAACGTTTCTGATGTTTGCATAAGGGAACAGATTTTGAAACTAGTTAATCCCTCCCTTCACCAAGTGATAGACATATTGGATAGGCAAGACACACTTGACTTTGCTCAGGCATCTTTTGAAACTTCGCCAGCAGTGTGTCACATTAACCGGCCCGCCGGGACCGCTGCACGGGACGCTAAGCGGCCCTCGCGCCCATCGCAGCAGCGGCGGCCTACCTTGCAAACACGTGCGCCGCGTAAGCCAGCAAATGCAGTGAAATCATGCCCGCGGTGTGCAACTAGCCATTCGCGTGAAAATTGCCCGTCACGCCAAGCTATTTGCTTTTACTGTCAAAAGAAGGGACATGTTCAAAGTGTTTGCCAGACAAAGCTTCGATCAGACAATCACACAAATTCCAGGCCCTTTGCTTCGCGCCGGAATCGAACCCAGGACAGTCAGGCTCGTGGACCTTCGCCCATGGACATTCATGTAGTTCATTCCCACCCGTCCAGTGACACTTTAGCTAACAGTGACTGTGTTCGTCCCACCACAAATGTGCGTCGACGTCGCCGGAATTCCCGTAAAGTCGCAAGTGCTTCTGTACCTGTATCAGTTCAAATTGCACGTGACAGTCGCTCTTGTCGTCAGCAGGACAATAAACTTTTTGTGGACTTAGACTTTGAAGGCAAAGTGATCCCATTCCAGCTCGATACCGGAGCTGCAGTTTCATTGCTCAATCACGACACGTACAAACAACTGGGCCAACCGCCATTGCGTGCCGCAAATGTTAAGTTAACTAGTTACTCAGGACAGCCGATCCCTGTGTTAGGACAGTGCAGCCTTCTTGCCACATACAAGGGACAAACAAAACTTGTATCTTTTACGTTCTTCGTTCTTCTAGTGCAGTGAACTTGTTTGGTTTAGATTTGTTTCAATTGTTTAATTTGTCTATAGTAAATCAGGTCCTATCGGTGAATCAGACTGTGCCTTCCGCCAGTGTTTCTAGTCTTTGTGAAGAATTTGCAGACATTTTTGCACCGGGCCTTGGTTGCGCTAAGTACTATGAAGCGCATTTGGAACTGAAAGAAAACGCGCAACCGAAATTTTTCAGAGCGCGCAATGTTCCCCACGCATTGCGTGATGAGGTCGCAAGAACATTGCACGATTTAGAATCTCAAGGTGTAATTGAACGTGTGCAGGCTTCTCTCTGGCCTCACCCTTAGTAATATTGCCAAAACCTTCCGGAAAACTGAGACTGTGTGGACTTCAAGGCAACTGTGAATCCACAACTTGTGACTGCTACTTTTCCTTTGCCCCGCCTGGAAGATCTTTTTGACAAACTGTGCCCGGGAAAATATTTTTCAAAATTGGACCTAGCAGATGCGTACTTGCAGATACCTGTGGACGAAGAATCCCAGCGCGTCTTAGTGGTAGACACGCATCTTGGCTTGTATCGCTTCAAAAGACTGCCATTCGGGTGTGCATCCACACCTGCTTTCTTTTAGCATTAATTCCAAACAGGTTTGTGCGCAATGCTTCTTCCATTTCAGCTCCGCTTCATCGCTTACGCCGTAAAGGTGTTCCGTTCGTCTGGACGACGGTATGCGAACGCGCCTTTCGCCAGTTGAAATCGGCGTTACTTTCAAATACTTGCCTTACGTCATTCGATCCCCGAAAACCCCTTTTGTTGATGGTAGATGCATCGGATTTCGGGATCGGTGCTGTGCTTGCGCACAAGGATGGCTCGCATGATCGCCCTATTGCCTTTGCGTCCAAATTGCTCTCGTCTGCGCAAAGAAATTATTCACAGATAGAGAAGGAAGCGTTAGCTCTTGTGTTTGGTGTTACCAAGTTCCATGACTTCTTGAATGGTCGTCACTTTACCATCATCACGGACCACAAACCTTTGACATCGCTTTTTCATCCGAACAAGCCTGTACCTCCACGTACAGCGCAGAAATTCATTCGCTGGTCACTTTCTCTCGCAGTACCGCTACGATATCTTGTATCGGTCCACTGCTCCGCACGGAAACGCTGATGCGTTGTCCCGTTTGCCTGTTGCTGAGGATAAAGCGTTCGATTCTTCCGAACTTGCTTGCATGTTCATTGATTCGGAAACCGATGACGTGGTCGAATCGTTTCCGATTGATTTTCGTCGTGTAGCTACAGCCACCGCTGCTGACCCTGTCCTTGCTACTGTTTTGCGTTTTGTTGCTACGCAATGGCCCTTGTCAAAGTCACGGATCGAGGATCCTTCGGTTCGCCGTTTTTTTGCTCACAAGGAGAGACTTTTTGTACGACGTGGTGTTTTGTTGTTGCGTTCCGATAATGATCAATCCCGAGTCGTAGTCCCACGTTCGTTACAGTCCTCTGTCTTAAAGCTTCTTCACCAAGGCCATTGGGGTATAGTGCGTACGAAACAACTTGCTCGTCAGCACTGTACTTGGTTCGGAATCGATGCTGCGATTACAAATATGTGCTCCTCTTGCGTGGCGTGTGCCGAACAACAATCCGCACCGCCGCGGAAATTCTTTGCATGGCCGAAAGCCACTTCCCCTTGGCAACGCTTGCACATCGATTTTGCTGGTCCATTCTGGAATGCTCGATGGTTGGTTGTGGTCGATGCTTTCAGTAATTTTCCTTTTGTTGTCCGGATGTCTTCCACGACGTCTTCTGCCACAATCCAAGCCTTGTCTGCCATCTTTAGCATTGAAGGTCTTCCGCAGACTATTGTTTCCGACAATGGCCCACAATTCATGTCCGCAGAATTTCAGTCATTCTGCAAGGCCAATGGTATTCAACATCTGACATCCGCGCCGTTTTCGCCTCAGTCAAACGGTGCCGCTGAACGATTGGTCCGGACTTTCAAGTCACAGATGTTGAAATTGAAAGAGTCGCATTCTCGGGAGGACGCATTGTTGCTCTTTTTGTCTTCGTATCGCTGTCAGCCCCGCGATGGCCGCTCGCCGGCTGAATTGCTCCATGGTCGATCTCATCGCACCCTGATGTCTTTGCTGCATCCGCCGCATCAGGTTCCTGTGCAGCGGCAGACTCCGGTTTTTGCTCCTGGCGACGTTGTCTATTATCGCAACTATCGCGGTTCACAGCGTTGGCTCGCAGGGCGCATTCTTCGCTGCCTCGGCCGCGCGATGTATTTGGTTTTGGGGGCCTCTGGTGAGGTGCGTCGGCATCTCAATCAGCTGCGCCTCTGTCGTCGCCTGGGTTCTGCCGCTCCCCGTCTGCTTTCAGCGACGGAGCCGTCCGGTCAGCGCCTTGGGGACCCATCTACTGGCTCGCCTCATCCCCAGGTGTTACCGACGCTGCCTTCCATTTTGCCTCATGGCGTCGCGCCGCCGCCGCCGCCGGCGCCGCCCGCAGCGGACGCTTCGCTGCAGCCGCCTGGCGCCTCCCTGGGTCACGCGCCGCCGCTCGCTTCCCGTGCCCAGCCGTCCTCCGCCATGGACCTCTTGCCCGCTCCGGACCAGATGTCGTCTTCGCCCGTCGGGTGCTCCGACCACATGGAGGTCGACCCTTCGGCCCCTCTTGTCTCCTTACGTGCGCATACACCTCATGTTGACGTGCACCCTGGACTAGGTTTGCAGGCGTTTCCTAGCTCCCCTCGGACCGAATGGCCGGGTGCGGGTGGCACAGCCTCGCCTGTTGTTAGGCTCCCCACCTCATCGCATACGTCAACATGGGGTCCTCCCCACGGCGGGCGGAAGCCTTATCTCACGACCGTTCGCCGATTTGCGGGGGAGGAATGTGGTGTCACCGCCAGACACCACACTTGCTAGGTGGTAACTTAAATCGGCCGCGGTCCTGTAGTACATGTCGGACCCGCGTGTCGCCACTGTGTAATCGCAATCCTAGCGCCACCACATGGCAGGTCACAAGACACGGACTAGACCTCGCCCCAGTTGTACGGACGACATTGCTTGCGACTAGACCTACCAAGTCTTCCTCTCATTTGCCGAGAGACAGAATAGCCTTCAGCTTAGTCCATAGCTACTACCTAGCAAGGCGCCATTTGTATCAGTGCTTATAGCGTACTAATATTCAAGAGAGATGTATTCCAACAAGAGAATAAAGTTAAGTATTATAGAACTACGTACTTTTCTTTAATGCATTAATAAGTCTCCTGTTCCAGTACTTCAAGCCCGTCTGCGTTAGTTTAGCGTGCACCTAGCTACCTCATTGTGTCTATGCTGTATGAATTAGACACAACAAAAACAGTATTGTAGCTTTCGCGATTTTGAGAGGAGAAAGCGAGAGGTCGCACTTCCGCTGCACGTTTCTTCGGGAGAAACGCTGGCGGGTAATTTGAAGAGCTCGAAATCTCAGCAAAGTGCTGACCCAACAGTTAGAAATTGCGACGGGGTCCACTAATGTGTCATGCGCGACAGTGAGCCCAGAGACCGGGGAGAAACTAGGCGCGCCTGAGAACCGTCGAAGCCGACTCCTAACTTCCGAGGAGGGAGTGAAGGTGTTAAATGAGCTAATAAAGAATTTCCAGCTTGCCTTCTTGCTATCGCGGATGACACGACGGCATCGCGCTCGGAACTCCTTATAGCGGATACAGTTGGCCAAAGTAGGATGGTGGCGGAAAACGCGGAGAGCACGTCGCCGCTCACGTATTGCATCACGGCATGCCTCGTTCCACCAAGGAACTGGGGGGCGCCGGGGCAATTCGGAGGTGCGTGGTATTGAATGTTCCGCAGCTGTAAGAATAACGTCGGTAATATGTGTGACATCGTCGACGCTGGGAAAGTGACGGTCATCGAATGTCGCTAGAGACGAAAAAAGTGTCCAATCGGCTTGAGCAAACTTCCAGCGTCGCGGGCGCATATATGGCCGTTGAAGCTGCAGTCTAAGGACACATGCAAAGTGGTCACTCGAGTGTGTGTCATCAAGGGTGAACCATTCGAAGCGCCGAGCTAGCGGAACAGTACCGACCGCAAGTTCCAAATGAGATAAATGTGCCGTGGAGGCAGACAAAAACGTAGGGACCCCAGTGTTGAGGCAAACTAGATCTGCTTGGTGGAAGACGTCTAGCAATAGTGAGCCACGTGGACAAGGTTGTGGAGATCCCCAAAGCGGGTGGTGGGCATTGAAGTCCCCAACCAGCAAATATGGGGGTGGAAGCTGACCAAGAAGATGAAGGAGATCAGCTCGTGCCATTGGTGTGGACGATGGAATGTATACAGTACAAAGAGAGAACGTGTATCCGGAAAGGGAAAGACGGACGGCGACAGCTTGGAAGGAAGTGTTTAAATGGATTGGGTGATAGTGGACAGTTTCATGGAGAAGAATCATGAGTCCTCCGTGTGCTGGAGTGCCTGCAACAGAGGGGAGATCATATCGGACGGACTGAAAATGAGGGAGAACAAAGCGGTCATGGGGCCGCAGCTTTGTTTCCTGAAGACAGAAGATGACCGGCGAGTAGGATTGTAAGAGGATCGACAATTCATCCCGATTGGCTCGAATACCGCGGATATTCCAGTGGATAATGGACATAGGGTGAACAGAAAATGGAGTAATGTGACCAAGGTCGCTGTCAACTCAACGACTGCTCTGAGCTTGCGACCGACAGCATGGAATGGCATTCAGCCGAAGGCAGAAGATCCTGATCCATAGGTTGGTCAGGAGCAGCTCCTGCCACCGGCGACCGGCCGGTTGATCGGCCGCCAGCAGTGCGCCTCGGCGACACAGAAGACGGCCGAGGGCGACTTCCGCCAGGTGGTACTGTAGATGGGACACGCCTTGGCGGAGAAGGAGAGGAACTGGGTTTCTTTGTAGCCTTCTTGGAAGTATGATGTTTAGAGGAAGGAGGAACCGATGGTTGGGAAGTTGCCGTACGTAAAAACTCTTCACGAGTATGCTCTTTTTTCGAAGTCTTGGTGTCTGACTTTTGGGCTCGAGATTTAGCAGAACTCGACGAAGGGTGAGTCAGAGTGGGCAGGCGACAGTGGTGAGGTTGAACGGGCGATCTTGGCGCTGGCCGATCTGACGACCGTGGTACTAAAGGTGAGGTCGCAAGTCTGCGTGGCCGCCTCCTTTGTTGGCCAATGAGAAGCAAGGACAGCGCTGTATTTTCCTGTCCGAGGCACGGTGGGCTGTCGACTGGCGAATAATTTTCGAGCAGCAAAGGTCGACCCCTTTTCCTTCACCCTGATTTCCTGGATGAGCTTTTCGTCCTTAAAAACGGGGCAATCTCGGGAGGAAGCAGCGTGGTCACCCATACAGTTGATGCAGCGAGGGGATGGAGGTTGACAAGCACCGTCATGGGCATCCATGCCACACGTAACATTTGGCCGGATTGGAACAGGACTGGCTGGTGTGATTGAACCGCTGGCACCGATAGCAACGCGTAGGGTTCGGGACGTAAGGGCGAACGGAAATTCTCATAGCCGGCTTTGATTTTCGATGGTAGTTGAACTTTGTCAAATGTCAAGAAGACAGTGCGGGTTGGAATGATGTTCGTGTCAACCCTTTTCGTAACCCTATGAACAGCCGTTACGCCCTGGTCAGACAGGTAGTGCTGAATTTCTTCGTCAGACAGTCCATCGAGGGAGCGTGTATAAACGACGCTACGCGAGGGATTTAAGGTACGGTGCGGTTCCACCCAGACAGGGAAGGTGTGTAGTAGTGACGTACGCAGCAATTTTTGTGCCTGGAGGGCACTGACTGTTTCTAACAACAGGGTGCCATTCCGTATTCAGGAACAAGACTTTACAGGACCTGCAATTGCGTCGACACCTTTCTGAATAATGAAAGGGTTGACCGTGGAGAAGTCGTGACCTTCGTCAGACCGAGAAACAACAAGGAACTGTGGCAACGATGGAAGAACTGTCTGGCTGAGACTCAGTGAACTTACGTTTGTGAGCCGACATAGTGGAAGGTGAGGAAACCATTGCGGAAGAATCCCCCATGATTACCGGCGTGTCCGATGGCTCCGATCCCTTGTGGGGGCCCTCACTGAGGGCACTCCCGCCTTAGGTGATTGTTCACACCTCAGGTCACACCTCCTGACAAACGGATGGAGGGACCAATCGGCACTTTCGGAAGGTATCAGCTCGGGTAATCACCCCTCCCTGGGCCTGGCCGTTACCAGGGTGGTACGTACGTGTCCTACCTGTCTACCCGGGGCGGGGAATTACGCGTTACCCCGTCACCGGCTACGCATGGAAGTGCGTGGGTTGGTCTTCAGAAATGCACAGGGAGGAAGAAAGAGAAAGGGAAAGGAAAGAAGAGAGGTCTCAAACGCCGCAGCGGAGAAGGTAGAGAGAAGAGGTAAGGAAAAGAAAAGGACAAAGGAAGGATGAAGACTTACAAGCAAGGAAGGAAGGAAGGCGAAGAATGTAGTATATGTACAAGCGTCCGTCTCCGCACGTAGGCACAAACCATAACCCCTGAGAAAGGGAAAGAAAGAGCCAGAGGTGAAGGGGGCGGGGGTGACGAAGATGGGGGATGGGGAAGGATGCGGATAGGGAAGGTATGCAGCCCGGAAAGGAAGGAAGGCCACATCAGCTCGGGGTCCCGTGCTCGCTACGCACGTATCCACAAAAGAGTTGTGGATCCCCTGGGGGGTTCAGCTAAGTTAATGGCTACGACCTAGCAAGACGCCATTAACCATTTGTAACGTTGCATGTACCTCAAGATAGAGTCTCACTTGTATCATCCAGAATGCTGTATACCAAAGGACAATATACAAGTTAAGTGTTCTAGTAGCTGCGTTCTTTTCTTCATCACATTCATTGCGAATCCTGTTCCGGACTTGGCGCCGGGCGGCGTGGGTTGACGCGTGCCCTTTCGGCTGCTTCACTGTGGACTGGCTGCCTCAACAATCCACTACAGAATTTTACTAACTTCTTCCCATTAGCGTGTAAAATGCATGAATATTAAATCTGTTCAAATCAAATGCCCACCAGTTTCTCTTAAATGACTCATTCCATTCTTTTGAGCAACATTGGAGTAGACGGCGTAACGAAAGTAAACGTCAATTGTTAAACTGTTGAGCTACATCTTTCTTTATTTCAGGGATCGATGTACCTTCACATCCGTAGGTGACAACCTATACTTGCCCTACAGATGCTTGGGTGCTGCTAAGAAAGCAACGGAACTGACTGCTAGAGAATGTTTTCAGATACGTGAGATGTAACCAACTTTGATTCCATAAGGAATCGCTGTGCACAGCGACTGTAGATTAAGGGTAAGGACTCAGCACATCAGAACTCTTTTGCAGGGTCAACCATCTGCAAAAGTGGGATCATATTAAAATATGTCAACTGAACATTGAGAGCATTACCAGAACGAAATGCCAAAGCTCACAGGAGGTGCTGTTTAAGCCCATCTTCTACATTCTTGTCCTAAATACTGGGATATGATATTGTCAGAGCAACGTTTCACAATGTCTACGGAGCAGTCACGTGTCCTGGGTAAAACCGTGAATGCTCATTTGCTATCCGATTCCATGAACTATATTCGTCAAATCTGAATCGGAACTGGAGAACTGACAATACGTAATATCTACACACCGGCATGTTCTCCGTTGCCAATCCATGTTCTTGAAACACACTGACATCCTGCAGAAGATGCAATCGACACACACACACACACACACACACACACACACACACACACACACACACACACACACACACACACACTGACGTAAAAGAAACGTAACACCAAAAACTACAGTAATGAAATTTCAGGAATACATTTGTCTAGGTGACGAATTTAAGTGAGTAACATTGCGAATCACAGGTTAACGTTAGCGTGAAATAAGCCATTGCAAATTTGAAATGCTGTTACATTTAAAACCCGTGTAACTGCCAGGATGTTGAATCTAAGCATGCAAACGTGCATTCAGTGTGTTTCACACGTGACTAAAGCCAGTGTGTACGACAGAGTTCTACGCCTGTTGCACTCAGTTAATACATGTACTGGTCGGGAAGCCGAAATTGATTTGGGGTGTCGCCAACAATATAGGCACTCCCTACACCTAACGATGTTTTCGAGCCATCACTGTAAATAAATGTGCCTTCCTACATTTGCGCACATAGATCAGCAAATGCCAGACAATAAACAAGTGAAGGGGTACCATCCTTGGGAAATTGACGAAAGTCACGTAGCAGGCAGATTCGGGTACGGAGCCAAGGCGGTGCTGTACCCCAAGTTGTCAAGAAGGTTTTAGGAAAGCGGAAGCAAAGAGAATGAAGCAGTTGACGGAAGCGGACTCCCGGTGGTAGTAGGGAGGAATGGCGACCTGCATACCCTACATCCAAGGAGGCGTCGAAAAAAATGTCATTGGCCGGATTAGCAGGCATGGAAGACAGATGGCTAGCATAACGACTCAGAAGGACTGCTCGCCGACTGGACAGTGGAGGTTCAGCAGTCTCAGCGTAAAGGCTTTCCACAGGGCTAGTGTAAAAAGCTCGAGACTCTAAAGGTAATCCACGGTGGTGGATAGAGTCGAGACGACGAAGAATAGACGGCCGAGCAGGATTAAACTATGCTTCTATAGTCCAATTTCGAGCGCACTAAGGCGCGATAGAGGCGGAGAAGGACCACTCGGTCCGCTCCCCACAAGGTACCATTCAGGACACGGAGGGTGTTAAGGGATCGCAGACAGCGAGCCGAAAGATAGGAAACGTGGGAGGAGCAGCACAGTTTTCTGTCAAACGTAAGACCCAAGAATTTAGCGACGTCTGAAAACGGAAGGTTGACAGGTCCTAGATGTAAGGAGGGTGGAAGAAACTCCTTGCGTCGCCAAAAATTAATACAAACGGTCTTACTGGGAGAAAAACGGATGCCGGATTCGATGCTCCAAGAGTGGAGGCGATCGAGACATCCTTGAAGACGTCGTTCAAGAAAGCTGGTCCGTTGAGAGCTGTAGTAGATCGCAAAATCGTCCACAAAGAGGGAGCCCGAGACATCAGGAGGGAGACACTCCATAATTGGATTTATGGCAATGGCAAACAGTACCACACTCAGCACGGAGCCCTGGGGTACCCCGTTTTCTTGGGAGAAAGTACGGGAGAGAATAGTGTTCACCCGCACCCTAAATGTGCGCTCTGCCATAAATTCGCGAAGGGGCAGCCGGCCTCGAAAGCCCGAAGAGAACAGTGTGCGGAGGATGCCTGTCCGCCAACAGGTATCGTATGCTCTCTCCAGAACAAAAAATATTGCTACTGTATGGCGTTTCCGGAGAAAATTGTTCATGATATAAGTGGAGAGAGCAACAAGATGGTCAACTGCAGAACGACGCTTTCGGAATCCGCATTGGGCTGGTGTTAAAAGACTGCGGGATTCCAGCCACCAAGCTAAACGGTAATTCACCATACGCTCCAAAACCTTACAGACTCTACGCGTGAGAGAAATGGGGCGATAGCTAGAGGGGAGATGTTTGTCTTTTGTGTCAAACACACATAGAAGTATATATTTGACAGTATTGCGTACTACATTCAGTATAACAACAATTAAGAAAAAATGAAGCTTGAATCAGGTGAACAATGCCACCTGTCACGACAAAGCATTGTGAGGTGATGGTTTACGGAAGATGGCACTCCTGAAGTGAGCTTTCCTGCCCCATGTTCCATCCTGATTGGGATGTTGGGATGAGTTAGAAAGGTGACTTCACTCCAAACCCAGCACCAGACATCTGTATCGTCTCTGGTTTCAGCTCAAGAAAAAATGAGCTGTCATTCCTTCTAAGAGATTAAGATCTCACTAAAAGCATCCTAAGAAGAGTTCAAGCTATTGGAAAGGGGAAGGGTGGACACACTAATACGTGTCCAGGTACATTTGATTCACTAGTGGAGAGTAGGAATGCAAGCCTCCAAGAGTGGTGTCTGTGTTACCCAGTACATCTGTAGCTGCCCCCACTCCAGCCACAGTACTGCTTTGAGCCACTTCTGTGGTAAGCTGCTGTGGTTCAGCTCTGCCTACAGTTGTGCGCGCACGCACACACACACACACACACACACACACACACACACACACACACACACACACACACACACACACACACACACACACACACACACACACACATTAGTAACTATGTACTGCTTTATTGACATGCTATTATTCCCAAATGGTTGCAATGACAGGTATGTACCTTATTTTAACATACAGTGCTGTACTGTGTACTGAGCCTCTGTCAGAAGCCATTACTAAGAAACAGAAATCAACATCATGCCAAGTGGATGAACACAGCAAGTGTACTATGTACACATACTGCTTTGTATTATTGTTTCCTGTCAGGAAGCACACACTCAAAGCAACATATTTGCTAGAAAACTGACTTGTTTAACAGGGAAATGTGTTGCAGCGTGTCACAGATGCGAGTCCTCTTAACGCCATTTCTGGTGAAGATTTCAAAGAATTGCACCAATGATTAATATGTCTAGTTGCACATTATGAAAAATGAGCATTTTGGATGTCATGCTGCATGCTGCATGCTGTCTCTAGAGACTAGGGTTCTCTTTAAAACAGTATTTCTTACCTCCGATATTTATAATATTTACTGCCATCTTTCTAACATCCAGAAATTTAGTTCTAAACATTTAATTTTCTTCTAGTCTCCAAGCAGGGTCTCAATAAAACCCTTGGAAAATCACACAAGGGTTTCTTGCACTGTTCTTATTTCAGTGTTATTTACAATTTAAAACTAAAGTAATCGCTGAATAAAATAAGGTTCTCATTCCTTTACATTTATTAACCTTTAAGCAAAGTGTTACATCAAAGTAGCACAATTATCAGAGTGCTCTAACAGAGAAGCAGTTTTGGAACCCCTGTCATAACAAAATAAAATAAGATACAGGAAAGAGCATTAGAAGTTTCCCTCTAACTATAACATGGAAAGTTCATTACAATAGCCATTAACAGCTTTCCACTAGAATGATCACACCATATCCTCCCCCCATCCACCGTGTTGCCCTGAGCTCTCAGAAAATTAGTTTCAAGACTTCATGTTAGCAAGTAACATAAAAAATGATCCTATACCCTAAAAATCAGATAATGTTACTCACCTGCAGAGTGTGTGCCATCATCCACATGGGGACGAAAGACTGCATCACGATGGAGCAGTTGCCGCAGTAGTTTTTTCGTGTACTTCTTTATTTCGCTTTCATGGTTGTCAATGATGTTCAGTATGCAGCAGCAGTCATTGCAGACTACTCCATCGTGATTTATCTCTAATATGTCCTCTATAAGAAGTAGGAGACTCTTATAAAGTTCTATTTTTCTTGTTTCTGTTCGTGATGGCAGTGGTGATGCATTTGAAGCAGCCGTTTTCCCACACACGAAGCACAATGCACCCAAGCGTGATGACGGTTGTAACTGCAAATACGAGCAAATAAATATCTGTAATGAAGTGCTCATTAATATTCACTTTGGGTTACAACTACTATTACCACTAGTCAGAAGCACTACCAAATATGATACAATGACCTCTCCCACACTATTTGTGGCTGACAACCATTACTTTAAACACTCAGTGTAGCTCCTCAATCTTTATTTTAACACACGCTTTAGTATTCTGAACCGAACTTTAATTTTAAGTTTCTGTTGTATTAAGCTATTAAACAAATATTTCATTTTTGAATATGAATTAATTGGAACATGTGCAACTGCACAGTCTCTCAGAAATTATAGAGGATCACAAACAGAATTAACTTAGGAAAACAGGGAGCAACTGATACAAATGTTTATACTGAAGCAGTTAACTGTGTGTTTGAGAGAATCTATTTGGTGCTGTGAGAGGACACACAAGTGGAACAAATAAGAACTCTGACGAATGGCATCAATTTCTTTAACCAAATGGACTACAATGAATGTTCATTGGCAACAGGAAGGCAATCAGTTAATGTATACTAACATGGGAAGTACCTCCTCTCAAGTCTAAACCTGAATGAATTGATTTTAAACCCTAGTCTGCACCTGTCACGATCATTTAGCTGTAAAGCTCAGAATTTGTGTCTAATTTGTGTTTGACAGGCATGACTAGAACTACAGAAGTTGTCATTGAAGAAACGTAGCACATAGCAAGTAATTAGTACCAGAAGATTCAAGAGTTATAGACGTGGTACTATTTGGCAAAAAGCTAAACATCTGTATGAATAATACATGCTCACTGATTCATTATATATGTAGTGGTATTTCCCAAAACAAATGTCTGTGTTGTCCTATCTTCTTCCAATATTCAGCATTAAAATGTGAGTGTGGCGTTTCAAGGAAGTAATTAAAATACAGTAGAACGTAACCAGTATGCACACTTCGTGAGCACAACTTGTGGACATGCTACATAATTTTAGGTGTATCTGCAACACGGTATTCAAATATCGAAAGCCATAGTGAACTATTTACCCAGTTCTTTCACGGGAGCTCTTACATCCTACCGTGTTACGTCTTCCTAAATGCAGAGCTTTAAACAGTCCTCCTCAAAGGTTACACTGGAGCACCAGGTGACTTCATTCTTAAGCATGATAAAATTCAACTATACGCATTTCACATGGCAATTTAGCACATAGTCTGTTAGCTTAAACACCAATATGACTTGCAGGAAAGAGCAAGTTTTACCTGCTGCTGGAAGATGTGTTTCAGTTCATAGTGTTCATCGTCACACACTAACCACAGTGAGAACAGCCTCTTCAAAAAAGCATTACCTCCCACTTCAGAGGTCAGTAAGGGAACAGCACAACACTGCACTCTCCAACTAGGCTGAATCACTATATTTAAATAAAATACTGGCGCCATCTTTAAAAATAGTCAATGCCAGTGATTAACTAAGACAGGCACTACAAAGCTATCTGAACATGAAGCCAGGAAACAGACATAAGGCCAATCGGAGTAGTAAAGGAAGAAATCTGACAATACCTAAACCCTGTCAATCATACTGATTTTATATGATGGCACTTGCTCTCTTTCAGTGTACAGCAACTCAAATTACAAATGTTCTCTTCAGTCAGAACATTTGATTGATGTAGATCTTCACACCAATATATCCAATGCAAATCTCCATATATGACATAGCCAGGGAATTACCTGTCCCCACTCCCCTCTCCCCACTCAATATTTTTTGGAAAATAATTTCAATTTTTTGAGACCTAGTTTTCTAAAAATTACACCACTGAATGAATACATCCAAGCTTAACAAACTACACATACTGAAAGCACTTGCGCAGCAAGGATTAATGGTCCACGGCACCAAATAAAATAATCTTACATGGTTCATTAAAAATACAATATTACATAAAAATGCATTGCATTGATAAAAGTGGTGAGAGACTAAAGCATTAACCTGCCTGGTTTCACTATAAAATTGTAGGTGGTGTGGCTAGGAGGCAGACGGCAAACAATCCAATGCCATTCAACAATTACAGTACTATGTTGATATAATAATGACCTTTCGTTGGTTGGCTGTTTTGGAGGCAGGAGAAGGGATCAATCTAAGAGGTCATTGGTCCCTTGGTCCTAATAAAACAATGCCACAAGTGTCAGAATAAAATGGATGAAACATATAACACACAACGCAAAGAAAGCAAAAGTCACAAGAATGAAGGGAAGGCAAGGAACACTAAAAGGAACAAAAGGCGACAAGAAAATAGACACTAGAAACAGAAGAGAGTAAACCATGAAAGCAGATTAAAGTGGCTGGCTAACCACAAGAATAAAAAAGGGGAAAGCCAACCACTTTGCAATTCATTAAAATCTCCACCCTAAAAGCACCATGCTGGAGGAAAGAGACAACGGACATGCGCTAAAACCTAGAGGTGAGTATAAAACCCACTCTCGCAGATAAAACGTAAAAGTAAATCTGCTGTTGAGGCATTGTCGCCCAACACCGAAGGCAGGGTGGTAGGAAAGTTAAAAGCCTGCTGTAGAGCGACTGAAAGTGGGAAGTCCAGCAAGAGGTGGAAGACTGTCATCTGAGACCCACAGTGACACTGAGGTGGGTCCTCACAACGGAGTAGGTAACCATGCTAGCCATGTATGGCCAATGTGGAGTCAGCAGAGGACAACTGATTACCTGCGAGAGGCCTACATAGAAGACTTCACACACTGTCTCATTGCAGTTCGTTGTGCATACTGTTATGCCATTCCGTCTCCCAAAGCAGGAAAACCCTACGGTGTAAGAACACAGCTCAGCTTCAGAGACGCCTATCTCCTGAAGCAGTTTCCACTTCGCCTCTTTGGCCAGCCTGTCGGCAAGTTCGTTGCTGGGGATTCTGACGTGTCCTATAGTCCACACAAACACAGAATGGCGGGACTGTTCCAGGAGATAAATGGACTCCTGAATGGACGCTACCAGAGGGTGGTGAGGTTACACTGGTCGATAGCTTGTAGGCTGCCTAATGAGTCAGTACACAGGATAAGTGACTTGCCAGGGCATGAGCGGATGTACTCAAGAGCACGAGATAGGGCTGCCAGCTCAGCAGTGAAAACAGTGCTGCCAACTGGCAAGGAGTGCTGCTCAATATGTCCTCCATGAACATATGCGAAGCCTACATGACCATCAGCCATTGAGCCGTCGGTGTAAACCACTTTAGAGCCCTGGAACACGTCAAGAATCGAGAGGAAGTGACAGCGGAGAGCGGAGGAGTTAATGGAGTTCTTTGGGCCATGCAAAAGGTCCAAACAAAGCTGCGGCCAGGGCGTACACCATGGAGGGGTATGTGAACGAACCACAAGTAGAGGTGGGAAGGACTACAGTTTGGAGAGAAGGGACCACACGTGAACCGCAATCGTTAACCCCGATCTGTGCCACTGATGTGGGAGACTGACAGCCGCAGGCTGGAAAACGAGACGGTAATTCGGGTGTGTGCTGCGTAACTGGCGAGCAATTGTGCACGTCCGATCTGCAGTAGAGGGACACCAGCCTCCACCAGCACGCTGGTAACCGGACTCGTCCGAAATGGCCCTGTCACTAATGAAACCCCACAGTGGAGCAAAGAGACGAGTAAATGCAATGCTGAAGGCGCTGCTGAACCATAAACCACACTCCCATAGTCAGTTCAGAATTGGACAAGGGCTCAGTATAGCTCCAGCAGCGTAGAGCTATCTGCACCCCAATTGGTGTTGCTCAGGCAGTGGAAGGCTTTCAGGTGCTGCCAGCACTTCTGCTGAAGCTGACTAACAGCAGGAAGCAAAGTCAATCGAGCGTCGAAAATCAGTTCTAGGAGTTAATGACGATCCACTCACTGTTGTGGGACTTAAGGTAGTGTGGATTCCGGATGAATGGTATGACGCCGACAGAAGTGCATGACAAGACTTTGCGGCTGAAAACTGGAAGCTGTAGCTCCCTGGAGGCGCCGCTCAGCAACAACAGTACTGGAGCAGCAGTACGAAATGCAGAAGTGGTCTGCATGCAGAGGTGAGACAGAGGGCCTGATACTTGCTGCTAGACCGTTTATGACAGTTAAAAATAGACTATACAGAGCCCTGCAGGACTACATTCTCCTGGATATGGGTGGAACTATGGGAGACATCAACTTGGACACGAAGTACGGAGCGACAGGAAGTTTCGGATAAAAATCGGTAGTGGTCCCCGGAGACCACACTCCTACAATGTGGCAAGCATATGATGTTGCCAAGTCGTATCGTATGCTATACACAAGTCAAAAAAGATGGCAATCAAGTGTTGCCATCTGGAAAAAGCTTTTCGGATGGCAGACTCGATGGACACACGATTATCCATCGTAGAGCGACCCTGGCGGAAGCCGCCCTGACATGGAGCCAGGAAGCCACGAGACTCCTGAATCCAACCCAACCGCCGACATACCATACGTTCCAGCAGCTTACAAAGAATGTTGGTGAGGCTGATGGGCCGATAGCTATCCACATCAAGCGGGTTTTTACCGGATTTGAGCACCAGAATGATGGTGCGCTACCACCATTGCAATGAAGAGACGCCATCGCACCAGATCTGGTTGAAGATGACGGGAAGATGTCGCTTGTAGTCAGATGAAAGATATTTAATCATCTGGCTGTGGATGCGATCAGACAGAGGAGCTGTGTCAAGGCAATATGCTAGAGCACTGAGGAGCTCCCACTCCGTAAATGGGGCGTTGTAGGATTCACTGCAGCGCGTAGTGAATGAGAGGACGTTCCCTTCCAGCCACTGTGAGTGTGCAAAAGCCTGGGAGGGGGGATTCACCAACGCAGAGGCTCGATCAAAGTGGTCGCGTCGGTACATAGCTTGCCATTTATAGTAACACTGTGGATAGCTGTTGGGACCTAGTACCCGAAAAGACGTTTGATCTTTGCCCAGACTTGCGAAGGCGACGTACGGCACCAAATGGTCTCTCCCGTAACTCCTGATTCCATCGTTCGGTAAGTTGGCAAACGCGGGCACGGAGCTGTTCAAACGCTATGAGGTGCTACAAGGAAGGGTGCCACTTACGTCGCTGTAGAGCTCGTCGACGCTCCTTAATTGCTTCAGCGACTTCAGGCGACCACCAAGGGACTACCTTACGCCTCGGTCACCCTAAAGAGCGGGGGATCGCATTTTCTGCCACAGAAACGATTATGCTAGTCACCTGCTCAACCATCACATCGATGTTACCGTGTGAGGGAAATTCAGCGGTGGCAGCAGAGGTGAACGTTGCCCAGTCTCCCGTCTTCAAAGCCAATCTGGGCAGGTGTCCGTCTGCTTGACGCTGGGGCAGTGACAGGAAGATGGGGAAGTGGTCACTACCACACAGGTCATGTGCTCTCCCGTGGATAGATGGAAGTCCAGAACTGCAAATTGATAAATCAGTGGCAGAGTAACTACCATGAGCCACACTGCCTCTTGAGTACTGGGACCGCCACACATTTCAGAGGTTGAATTGCGACAGTGAAGTTTCGACATCTATGCCTTGGCCAGTAAGTTTGGTACTACCCCACAAGGGGTTATGGGCATTAAAATCTCCCAGAAGTAGGAAAGGTTTAGGGAGTTGATCAATCGGAGCAGCAAATACATTCAGGGGTACTGCACCATCTGGAGGAAGATTTACATTGCGTACAGATATTTCTTGCGTTGTACTTACTGACAGTCACAGCTTCAAGAGGGGTTTGAAGGAGCACATGTCCACTATAGACTAGTTTAGGACAAACGCAAACTCCACCTGACACTAGATTATAGTGTATATATGGTTCCTGTAATATCACTTGCAGCTGTGGAGGGCAGGGGTCGGCGTTGCTGGAACCAGGGTTCCTGGAGAGCAAATCAGATAGCAGGTGTAAAGCATAACATTTGTCTTAGCTCTACCAGGTTGTGGAAGAAACCACTGCACTTCCACTGGAGGATGACATGAGATCGGGAAGGCATGGAACATTCTATGAGGCAGTTCACGCCTCAGTCACCTGCTGCCACTGATTCATTGCCTGAGCAGTCTATATCCATTGTGTCTGAGGATCTGGCGAGATCAGGTAAACTAGAATCTCCACCCCATCCTCAGCCACAGAGCTTCAAGGTAGCGGTGTTGTGGGTGCCACCGCAATTTCCTTGGTCTTAGGGTTTTCTTTCTGGCTTTATCTCGCTGCCCATTGGGTTTCCCTGGCTGGGAAGCTTCCTTGGCTCAGTCTCCAAGGATGAGAGTGAAGCACTACGACCAGCTGCTTTTGGGCTCTTCAGGCACTGGCGAGTTTCATCTTTCCCACTAGAAGAAACCTGGGAAGGGAGTGACCAAGGGACCCCTTCCTAGCGAGAGAAGCTGAGGATGACGTACGCTTTTCTGGCTTAGAAGCCCCCACCATCAAAGAGGCGTGTGTCTTCTTCTGGCTCTGAAAGGTGACATGGGTTGGCGGAGCTGATGGTGCCAGAACTGTAGAGGCGGCGTAAGGCGATGTCATACGTACAGGGTGCAGGCGTTCAAATTTTCTTAGTCTCAGTGTAGGTCAGTCTGCCCAGAGTTTTTCACTCCATAATTTTCCTTTCTTTCTGGAGAATCCTACATTCAAGCAAGCAAGGCGAATGGTGCTCTGTGCAGTTGACACAGATGGGAGGCGGGGCACGTGGATTATTGGGATGTGATGATGGCCGTCCACAATCTCGGTATGTGACGCTGGAAGTACAGCGGGAAAACATACGGCTGATTTCACCCACTTAAAGCACCATACCAGGGGAGAGATATAGGGCTTTTCATTACACCGGCAAACCATCACATTGACATTCTAGGGCAATGTATCACACTCAAAAGCAAAGATGAAGGCACCAGTGGCAACCAGATTATCCCTCAGTCCCCAGTGGACACTCTGGATGAAATGTATTCGCCGCTCTAAATTGGCGTGCAGCTCACGTCGGACTGCAAAAGAAGAGCTCTGAAATGATACCCTGGACCATATTTAAGCTCTTATGGGGCGTGTTACAGAAAGATGCCCCAGGTTGTCAGAAACGAGTAACTCCCATGACTGGGCAGAGGATGCTGTTTTGATTAAGACTGACGCAGATCTCATTTTGGACAAGCCCTTCACTTCCCTGAACTTGTCCTCTAAATGCTAAAAAAACGAGGCTTCATCGTCATGACTACGCTTCATCACGTGTCATCGGCCCTGTTGCCGCCCACCCTGACCAGGGGCCCTCCCTTCAGGCGCCACCCAGCTGCAGCAAAGGCCACCTGGCAGGATAGCCATTGCTGCGAGTACCGATGCTCCAGCGGGATGGGCATTTAACCCTTGGCATACATGGGTAGTAAACGGTGCAGGAATCAGCAGAGCAGTTTGTGTGGTCAGGGAGCTACTACCATCAGGGTACATGGCCCCACCACAACAGGTTGGCTACCACGCTCTGTATCAGGTGCAAAGTAGTCGACAGTCATAGCCAGCGCAAAAATACACTCTGAATAGTTCCTGGTGGAAAATGCGCCTAGGAAGGTGTCCTTGCCAAAGAGCAGGACTGCAGTGCAACGACGAGGAAGTGGGCTGAAGATATCAATGCACGATGGACACGATGAACCTTGTAAAGTGCCCTTCCCCATTTGGCTTGCTCTTCGAGAAAATTTTGAAGAATGGAGGTCAAACCCTACAGGGGACCATGACAAAGGCCAAAATGTGTGAAACTCCTTTCAGTCGCCTTGTGCAAACAGGCACGAATACCTCAGACCTAACCCCCAGACCCGCATGGGGGTAATGACGTTTTTGTTAGTGCATGTGTCAAGAGGAATTGCTGTGAAAATAGTCGGTTCAGCAATATAGTCTTGTCAAAAGGGGAAGGTATGATGAATATTTATTGCAAAATGTATTCTAGTTTACCAAATTTTAACTCCACGATGCAATGCAACCAATATTTTATAGGAATTATCAATGGCTTTCTAAAATAATGAAGTATGTCATAAGACATTTTGTCATACGTATTTTCCTGTATTCGCCCCTAAAAATGGGTTACAATAAATAGAGGATTTTTAGCAACAAATTATGGCCACAAACGGACAAGAAGGTCCTAAAAATACATACCAAAAGTTGGTGATAAATTACTTCATTTGATTTTAAATGGAAAAAAATTTAGATGATTAAAGGATTCTGCTATATTGGATTACACACACAATTTTAATATTTTTCATGTTACGTCAGACACTTACAGCTCAATAGTTCCTTATATATGGCGAATCCCTGCCAATAGTCCATTTCTTGTCAGTACCCATAAAGGCAGTCCAGTAAAAGTTGTGAAGAGCTGTACTTCTGTAAGGTTCTTCAAACTCAATTTGAATTTTTTTGGCAAATCGCCGAAAGATATTCTTAATACTAATTGTTTTGTTCTGTGGCACAAAATCTAATAACGTCATATATGCCCATGTAAGAACCTTAGAACACAGACGAAGGAGGAGTTAAAAATGACCACACATTAAGCCAAATTGACAAACAAAGACGGCTAAAAATGACTTCCCCACTTAGAAACGTCCATAAAATACTCCACAGAGAGGACTGAGGTCCTGAACAGAAGATTAAATGTCCGTCACCATATTGCTACGATGGATAAGAAGAGAAACGCAGTTGACGATCTGCACGTCGTTTGCTATGTGAGTTACTGGCCATTTTAGCGAACATAAATTGGACTAGGTGGTTAACAATGGGCGTTTGGTCAGGAAATGGTGAAGACAATGAACACAAAATGGTAAGGGATTACAGCTGAGAGGTTTAATTCCCATGAAAGGAAGATCAGTGGTGTTGCCAATGGGATGCAATCTGCTGACAGATGGCAACACAGAGATTGGAAGCAATGGGAGACATAGTGGGCTGTGGTAGGATTGCAACAATGGCAACAGTATTGTTTCAGATCAGACCAATGTGATGGACACATACGCGTCATAGTGGCTCAATCGAGAGTGAGGAAGAGGAGCTTTGACACATTTCACTAAAGGATGGATGGTGTATAGCACAGGGAGGCTTGGGAAGGCACAGATTCGATGAGTCAATTAAAAAGCCTGTGTCACTAGATGTACTGCAAGGCCTGATACAGGTCAGAGCAGTGCTGTAAATACTACGCAGTGTAAAATACCAAAAATCATTGATGATGGTGTTGGGTATGCTTTTGTCATTGGCACCAGTCAGAGACACCCGTGTACAGAAAGTTACTGTCGCTAAGTTCGGTCTGAAGATCGAGAAATTTACAGCGATAGATAGAATCTGAAGTAGTATCCTTAGGAAGTTAGTTAAGTATAAGGTGAACATGGGCTGCTTGCACGAAGCCAAGGTGGTTAAGGGTTCACACCCATTAGGAATGTGGCAGATAGTGACACACTGAAACTGTGAAGTGAACTCCAGGAAGTAACAGATGAATGACACATCCCATACTGGCAATCGAGGGAGTCATCAAAGGAGGCGGCACAGGATGGGTGCCCAGGCATTGCAGACAAATGGCATGTCCATCTGCTGAGGAGAGCATCACATCCGTATGACAGGGGTAGTTTGACCGCTTCTGTACACAGACTGGACTAGTGTAAAATGCACAAGTGTTTAAACAGGTACTACGATGGTGGAGTGCATTTAGATGGCATAAAATGGAGACATGCAGAGGAATAAATGAAACACCACTCTCATCTGTTTGTATCAATCCCTTTTCCGTTTGAAACTACACTGTGGGTGTGATCCACTCCTTACAAAGTATCGCAGAGCACACACAGGACATTAAGTGACCTGGTACTGCATGCGGCCAGGTAAGACACATGGGAAGATTAAGAAAGTTTTGTCAAACATGAGCCCCAGTAATTTTGTAGTTTCAGCAAACTAAAGAGCAGCAGGCCAAAGAGGTGAAGACTTTGTGGAGGAGACCCAATGAGCTGCCAGAAATTCGTACAGTTTTATCAGTGGAAAAGCAAAAGCCAATGTCAATGCTCCATGAGTGAAGACAGTTGAGACAATGCTGAAGATGCTGATCAAGGAGAAAAGTCTGGAGAACAAATAGGTTGCAGAATCATGTACAAAGAGCTGGAGATGGAAAGCGGGAGACAAGCCATAGTAGGGTTAACGGCGATAAAGATGACGCTCAGGACGGAACTCTGAGGCACACTGTTTTCCTGGATTAAGCTGTCCGACAGGGAAGAACCCACACATACCTTCAAAACTATTTAAGAAATTCTTGAAGGAATCGGGGCAATCGGCCTCGGAGGCTCCACGTGTAGTGAGTACAGAGGGTACCAGCCCCCCAGAAAGTGTCATTGTTTTTCTCCAATCTCACCATAGTCTCATTTCCACAAAAATCGTTTACATAGTGGACTGAAGTCACAAGATGGTCAACTGCAGAACAGCATGCTCTAAATCCACTTAGATTTATGCTTTTCTGCTGTGGTGGCTTCAGTCTCAATCTACTAACCACTGTACAAACTTTCCATCACCTTGTGAACACAGCCAGTGAGGGAGATAGCTTGAAGGAAGGTGTTTCTCCTTATCAGGCTTATATATGGGTATGACAGTGGCTTCACGCCATTGTCTGGTGAATGTCGCATCTGTCCAGATGCGATTGTACATATGGAGAAAGTCTTGACCACAAAAGAAAGGTTCTGCAACATCTGTGGCAGTAAGGATAACGTTTGTAAGGTATTCTACCTGGTCAGCACAACTGCGGAAATTATGTTCATTGGACGTCACCAGGGAGGATTAAAGGCTCCCTAGCTGCCTTGTTCGCCACGCTCCCCCTGCCACTCCTCCTCTTGGGGGACTTTAATGCCCACCACCCTTTATGGGATGGGACCCATATCTCGGGCCAGGGTAGTAACGTTGAGGCTAACTTGGCACAGCAGGACATTTGCCTCCTTAACACTGGTGCTACCACATATTTTAGCTTGACTCATGGCACATACTATGCCATTGACCTCTTAGTAGCCCAGGTCTTCTTCCATACCTCAGTAAGAGGGTCCACGATGACCTCTGTGGTAGCGAATACTTTCCTATCCTCGTTTCTCTTCTTCAATCCCAACCCGCTGATGAGCTGCCACGATGGTCCCTTCATGGAGGTGATTGGGCAGCCTGCAACTCAGCTACTATTGCCATTACTCTGATTGCTGGTGACTGAGTTGGCAGTGGACAAGGTCACTATGGCCATTGTTTCTGCTGCTGAGGCAACTGTCCCCTGCTCTTAAAGTACCATACGGCGTAAGTCAGTCCCTTGGTGGACACCAGAGATTGCAGGAGCTATCCGGGACCGCCGGCGAACGAAACCGGCGTCATCCTTCCCTATAGAATCTGGTTGCCTTTTTAATGCTGCTGGCCCGGGCTCGGCGGTTAATCTGGCGGAACAAGCAGGCCTACTGGGAACGGAATGTTGCCACCATAGGTTCTCACACCTATCCATCTCAGGTGTGGTCGCGGGTATAGCAGATTGTTGGCTGTCACCCTCATGCGTCTGCCCCTTGCCTTTCTCATCGGGGTGCACTTTGTACTGACCCAATCGCCACCGCCGAACATCTGGCAGAGTACTTCGCTCGAAGTTCCACGACAGCAGGCTACAGCACAGAATTCCGAGCCATTAAAGAGCAGGCTGAGCGTACGCAGTTGTCACTTCGCACGCACCGTTGGAAACGATACAACGTCCAGTTTAATGAATGGGAGTTCAAAAGTGTCCTTACAGCTTCCCCAATACCTCTCGAGGTCCATACCGAATTAACAACCAGTTTCTTCGCCATCTCTCAGCGCACTGTCAGGGTGAATTACTCGCCCTGTTTAACCACTTCTGGATGGAGGACGTTTTCCCAACTCTCAGGCACGATAGCGTTGCCATCCCAGTGCTGAATCCTGCTGCAGACCCGCTGGTGGTTGATAGCTATCGCCCTATCAGCCTTACCAACGTTATGTGCGAAATCCTGGAACGGATGGTGAGCCGCCGGCCGAAGTGGCCGTGCGGTTAAAGGCGCTGCAGTCTGGAACCGCAAGACCGCTACGGTCGCAGGTTCGAATCCTGCCTCGGGCATGGATGTTTGTGATGTCCTTAGGTTAGTTAGGTTTAACTAGTTCTAAGTTCTAGGGGACTAATGACCTCAGCAGTTGAGTCCCATAGTGCTCAGAGCCATTTGAACCTTTTTTTTTTTTTGGATGGTGAGTCGGCATGTCATCTGGATACTCTAAGATCAGGGCCTCCTATACAGCAAACAGGGGGGCTTCAGTCAGGGCTGCTCAGCGATCGACAATTTAGTCTCGCTAGAGTGTTATTCGTACAGCTTTTACTCGGCGAGAACATCTAGTTGCTGTTTTCTTTGATCTTCGGAAGGCGTACGATACCACCTGGCGCCATCATATCCTTGGCACGCTGCACAAATTTGGCTCAGTCCACTACAGACTTTTCTACGGAATTTTCTCTCCAATCGCTCCTTTCGAGTTAGTTGGTACTTATTTTAGCTCTGCACATATTCAGGAGAACGGTGTCCCGCAGGGCTCGGTTCTCAGTGTTCCTCTTTTTTGGGGCAATTAATGGTGTTGCGGCTGCAGTGGGCTCATCGGTCTGTTCCTCTATATGCCAATGACTTCTGTCTTTATTACGGTTCCCCAAGCATCAGTGTCGCTGAACGGCGGCTGCAGGGAGCTATCCGTAAGGCACATTTTTGGGCATCTAACCATGGTTTTCAGTTCTCAGCCTCTAAGACCCGAGTGATGCATTTCTGTCTCGAATGCTCCACCTCAATCCAGAGCTCTATCTTGCCAATGAACTCCTTCGTATTGAGGAGAGGCATCACTTCTTTGGCATGCTGTTTGATGCTCAGCTCACTTGGACACATCTTCGCGAGCTTAAACAACGGTGCCGGCGGCACCTCAACATCATTCGCTGACTCAGCCAAGCAGTTTGGGGGCTGCACGAACAACCCTCCTACAGCTCTATATGGCCTTACTGCAGTACAGTCCCGTCTCGACTACGGAACTGTAGTGTGACTCAGCAGCACCTTCAACTATGCAGATCATCGACCCAATTCTCCATTGTGGCGTCAGACTGGCGACAGGTGCCTTCCGCATTAGTCCGGTCACTAGCCTTCTTCTAGAAGCTGGAATCCCTCCCCTAAGATTCCGCCGACAACAGTTGCTTGCGTCATACGTCGCCCAGATCCATGCCTCGCCCGACCACCCAAACTGCAGGCTCCTTTTTCCTTCTTTTGCACTCCCCTCCCCACAATGGCGGCCTAGGTCGGATCTCCTGATCGCGGTCCGCGTTCGTTCCCTTCTCTCGTCACTCGAGTCCTTTCCCGTTCTTCCATCCTTCCGGCCATCTTATTCTACCCCTCCTTGGTCCCTCCCTCGCTTGCAGCTTTGCTTGGATTTGTCGTGCCACTCAGTCCTCCGTTCCACCTGCCAGTCTTCAACAATTCCTGGCTCTCCTTGCCTCGTTTCGCGATGTAGATGTAGTCCACACCGATGGTTCTGTGGTCGATGGACGCACTGGGTTTGCTTTCATCCACTGGGTTTGCTTTCATCCACGGCGTGTACGTTGAGCAGCATTCCCTGCCTTGTGGGAGCAGTGTTTTCACTGTGGAGCTGGTTGCTCTTTATCGTGCACTCGCTCACCTTTCCTCCTGCCGTGGGGAGTTATTTGTCATATGCAGTGACTCCGAGTGCTTTGCAAGCACTCAACCAGTGTTTCTCTCGAGACCCTTTCGTGCGCGGTATTCAAGATGGTGTTTCTGCTTTCGCCGAGTGTAGTCGTTCAGCGACGTTTGTGTGGACCCCGGGCCACATCGGCATTCCAGGAAACTAACGTGTCGATCGGTTGGCCAAGCAGGCCACCACTTCGCCACCCCTGGAGCTGGGTCTGGTGGAAAGAGACCTCCGGTCAGCCCTACATCGCGAGGTCCGCGATGTCGGGAGCTCTGGATGGTCTGTCTTGAACACGCCAAATGAGCTCCCCACGGTCAAGTCGTCCACGGCCGTATGGAACTCATCCTTGAGGGGCACGCGTAGGGACTCAGTTCTGTCGTCTCTGAATTGGACATATGCGGTTGACCCACAGCTATCTCCTTCGCCGTGAGAACCCGCCCAAGTTTCGCTGTGATGCAGGGCTGACAGTGGTCCATCTTCTGATGGATTGCCCCATTTAGCCCCCTTGCGGCAGTCCTTTAAGTTACCAGTTGCACTTTAATTCTAGGTGACGATGCCACTATAGCTGACTCAGTTTTACGTTTTATCTGTGCAGCTGGGTTTTATCACTCGCTCTAGTGTGGGCGCTCTAGCATGGTTTCTCAGGCTACACCCACTCCAGCGACTTCCTATTGTTACATGGATACCAAAATAGTGCCTTTTATGTTATCAAGTTGTGTTAGCACCTCTATCAACGCTTTCCAGCTGGAGGTTCTTCGTTTGTAGTTGAGTGGTTGACCTTTTACCTGATGCATCAACCACTTAGTCTGTTTTACTCTAGTCAACTATTTGCTCTGCTCCTTTTCAGTGTCCTCTATTTTGTGTTATTGCGGTGTTCATTTTAGCTCTGTACCCCTTGGTGTTCTCCCCCTCTGGGTGCAGAGGTTACGCTTTTACTATATAGTCCTTTGTCTGTTTGGAACAGGGGACTCATGACCTCGATGTTTAGCCTCCATCAAACCCCAAAACCAACCAACAACTTAACGGTGTGCGCTCCACCTCACACCGGCCTTTGATGGGCCATGACCCGCCATAAACTGCAGCTACAAACGGTTGCTCACAAGCCTGACCCGCTATGTATGCACATGCGTAAGACAAGGGAAGTTACTTGACTGCGCATGCGCATACGAATACGAGAAAGTTTATACATGGGTCGGGGCTAAATAGCCCATATATTCCCAACCGCGGATCAACGTATATCAAAAAATGAAATGGATAGAACAAGAGACGAGCTAAATAGGAGATGAAACCTAAAAATAACAGCACACGGTTTCTTATGCTAGTAAAGAAACTTAGATATGAAGCTACCTATGACAACAGGAGGAACTCTTAAAAACTCTACTTAAAGCCAGTAGTTAGCGTGGGGGGGGGGGGGGGGGCGTGAGGTGTTGAACGGGCTAAAATCACCATCGTAAAAGAAAAATGAGGATAAAAGGAAAGATTAACAGCTTGACCAACCGCGCTCGCCAATCGGCGCGCGCATGTTATAATCCCCAGATCATCAGATTTACATCTATGAGGAACAAAGAAAAGGCGCGAAACCTTCAAAAATTTTCTATTTCTTAGTAGGAGTTGGTAATTGAGGATATTGTCCTTAACATGTTGCAGATGCTTGAAGATCTGCATGTCTTCCAAAACATCCAGTTTTAAGCCCGTAACTTCGGCATGAAGTAACTCGATATTAACAGGGCGGCTCGGGGCATGAATCGTTTGCACAAGGTGTTCGGCATAAGTAGAGCCCTTAGTACCGTCACCGCTTCTAGTAGGAGTATGCTCTTTATACCTGAGACCCAGAGCTCGCCCCGTTTACCCGATGTAAAATTTTGGATAATCCCCGCACGTTATTTTATATACTCCTGATTGGGAAAGTTTATCGCTCTTACTATGCAAGGAGTGAATTAAATTCCTATGTAAACTATTATTAGTAGAATAGGCGACTCTGAAATTATGGGCTCTCAGTAAACGCCTCAATTTGTAACTTATATTTCCTATGTAAGGGATAGGTATCGTTGCCACCTGTTTGTCATCTATCGCATCCCCTAGGTTGGAAGACTTTTGTTGTTATTTTCTTGTTATACATCTCTTATCAACTGAGGCCTATAGCCATTATTTATAGCAGTATTCTCAAGTGTGGCCAGTTCTGTTTCTACCGCATCTGGTGTGAGAGGGATAACTAACTCGATGGATATTAGAATGAAAAGGCCATCTTATGGGCGTACGGATGGGCCGAGTCTGCACGTATAATATTGTCGGAAAACGCGTTTTTCTGAAAAATATTAAATTCAATGCGGTTGTCAACTACAGTTAGTGAGGTCCAAAAAATTTAAGGGCCTAGTATCGGATTCTCACTCAATTGTAAAACTGATATTATGGTGAAGCTCATTGAAAATCGAAAAAATATGGTCTACATCATTTTGAGAACCGTCAGTGACTAACAGAATGTCGTCAACGTATCTTTTGTAAAATTTTATTCTCCTAAGAATCTATCACTGGCAAAAAATAGCTCTAGGTAGTTCATAAAAATTTGATAAAATCCCAGCTAGGGGGCTTCCCATAGCCAAACCTGCTGGTTGTAAGTAAAGTCTCCCATTAAATGTAAAGTAGTTTTGTTTTAAAACGATCCGTAGCAGCATCAACTCATTGACCTCTTCATCCATTTATGGTGACGTAACTTGCACTCTAGTATTTGTAGTGTTTGGTCGACCGGTACATTAGTATATAAACTTATTACGTCAAACGGTACTAGTTTAGAATCTTCAGAACAAGATACCCCGCGTAAACTGGTAGCTAAATGAACGGAATTTAACGGAATAGTTTTTACTAAGAAATTTTCTTTAATATTAGTATGCAAGTATTTCGCCAGCTTTTGATAGGCACTTCCCGTACTGTGAACGATATGGCGAAGTGGTTGATTTAACTTATGAACTTTAAACTGGCTTCTCAATTTAGGGGCTTGGGATTCATGTTTATCAGCCACTTCTTTCGGAAGTGTCAAATTTTTAGTATTTTGGATCCCAGTTCTAATTTCTTTTTAGAGAGTAACAGTGGATCTTTGTTAAGCATAACTATCCCGTTGTCATTGAAAACAGCTTCGGTCTTGTCTGCGTATATTTGCTTTGTGGATGTAACAACGAAGTTTCCCTTATCGGCTTTAGTGACAACAGTAGCCTTTTGTATTAGTTTGCGGTTAATACTCCTTAAAACCTTATCTGTGTTATCCTCTTTATGTGCACTGTGTGCGGCCTTACTCATAACTTTGTAGGCCTCATAAGCCAATAGTGTTTGTTTCTCGTTAAGCATTTTGGCATAATCTAGACAGGTTTTCAAGTCAACTATTGTCTTCTCGAACTTTCGGATTTGCTGTGCTAGGCTCTAAATTAAATTTTAATGCTTTGGAGAGGAGAGACTCCTCTTAGACACAAAATTGAATTTGTCTTAATGACCCTGTCCAAGAATTTTCTAGGTTCAGCTGTAAAATTAGTGTCATTTTGTTAGCACGTTCGTAACTAAGTTAGCAATTTTTTTTTGTCATGTCTGTTGGCAAACTTATTTGTAGAGCGAACCACTCATTTGCCCTAAACCAAAAAGCATTTATTTGAAAGATAAAGCGAACAGAATAAAACTTCGAACTTTGTAAATACAACATATATGCTCTTTCATTCAAAATCTTTCTTGGCATATAAATCGGAGATTTTAGCATTAAATATTTGGTAACGCAGCTTCTTTCTAAAGACTGGCATTTTAAGGCAGGATTTACCTATGAAACCATCAACAAAACTTTGAGAGGTTGCCATGCTTGCCTTTGCTCTTTTCAGAATGAGGTCTAAGTATCTACTTGCTGCATCCCACACCTCGGCTGGTACGAATTTAAGAAACTTCAACATCTTCAAAACTATTTTGTTTTTTAATATATTAACCAACGATTGCTGACGCGGTGCGATGTTAAAGGTTCTAGTTTCCGGTCCCCTAAACCTGCAGGCCGACTGAGGATTTAGCTTTCGCGTCAGCTATAGTCGCAGAAATAGTCCGCATAACCGTACAGTTAAAATTCACAATACGCTGAGAAAAGAACATGTCAAATCTTAACATTGGATGTACGAGAAACGATCGTCCACAATTTTTTCAATGAGTTTATTTTTGAAGTAATTCTAAACTAAAAGAAAAGTATACATCAATGAAAAATTAAACCCACTTCACCAGTGTAGTGTGGCTCAAAATTAAACCAATCTTCCTGCAGTAATCTGAAATTTCTCCACATGCGATTGATTGTAATCGTTAATATCTAACATAACGATTGTTCGTCTTAGGAGGAGGGATAAGGATAGGTCAGGATTAGTGTTAACGTTCACATGCTCGTGTTTTACCACTAACGTGAGCTTTAAACCAGATGAAGACTTAACAAATGACACGTCCACCCTGCACTTTAGATTAATTTTGTGAATGGTTTCCCCATGATACCCTTTTTGTCATGGCTGTTAATCCAGAAAAATACGCAAGGGAACGCTTGTGGCGTGTGAAGTCGGAAAGGTAGATCGAAGTTCAAAAATGGTTCAAATGGCTCTGAGCACTATGGGACTCAACATCTATGGTCATCAGTCCCCTAGAACTTAGAACTAGTTAAACCTAACTAACCTAAGGATAATACACAACACCCAGTCATCACTAGATCGAAGTATTGGCAAAAGTAAAGCTGTGAGGGAAGGCTGTGAGTCGTGAATAGAGAACAGTAAGTACGATCTGTTCTTAAAAAAGGCGCGCTTCTAGTTTTGAGTTCCATTACGTCAAACAGTTTTAATCTGCCACCAAGATCGGAAATGGCGCGCACTCTGCGTTAAATCTCAGAGCTAGACGAATGCACTATTAGTTAACACAGGTTCTCACCGACACGCAGTCGTTCTTTCCTGCTGTCCAAACATTCCTGGAGTTCGACGTACATGTCCTTTGTTTCAAGATAAATACGTACACTTTCCTTGAACATGTGATCAAAAATGATTTATACAACAAAACGTACTCAAACACACCTGAACGTATAGCCACTTTTGCTATTTTTCGTGTTAGTGTTCCACGATTATGACAAGGAAGCATATGACCTTAGTTTTTGCGCCCTAAAACATAAGACAAATCACGTATCAGGACCTCCTACATAGTTTCGAAAAGCGAGTTTATCGTATGGCCCAAGGTAAACCAAATTTCTTACAAACTGTTGTTGGGGCATCCAGTGTAAGGATAATGGGCAGTGGGACTAATATCGATCTTAGACGGAAGCAATTCTGGAGAAATTTCTGGCTGCTGATATTGTCCCGTAATGACATGGTACCCTATATTTAGTCACGTTTTGAAGCTATGTAACTTTTGGGCTCAGATTACATTCATCAGTCTATAGAGAAGGGCCTGTCACCAGACATCGTGGGCTGGAAGTAAATCAGCGCAAGCCAAAGACGTTTCCATATTCTGAAAGCCCACTCCAATCCATACTGCGAGGGCCAGGGTTTAAGCAACACAGCTTCGTTCGGGGCGAATGCTGGCTTGTTCGACCAGTCCTGCTAAACAGTATCCGTTCCAGAAGTCGCTGCATCACAATAAGCAGCGAAATGTGACTAAAGGTTTGTTCAAGATCTGAAGCTTCAGTTGGATTTGGGAGAGCAGCTACCTTCGCTCGGTTAAGTTCTTCGGGTCACGTTTCTAGTCTCCAGTAACGAGGTCACAAAATTTGCTAACCATGTCTGAATACATTTCCCGGACTAGATGACTGAGTGGCTCAACAGCCAGAAGCTTGACTAGGTTTGTCTCCATTATTGACGCTGCACTCTTCATGGGTGATGTCACAAAAATATTCAGTGTCGTAGATGGCTGCTGCTTTTGACTTGAAGCTCCTGTTTAATAAGTGTTACTGTCTCTCGGTGATACGCTTCTTCAGGTGTTTGGCAACGTGCAAAGCAATTTTGTGAAGTGTTGGAAAATGTTGCCGAGTCATATGGCTGTCTCCAGCTCCTAATTTTTGAAGCAGGATACTTAGAACTGCTGAATACTTAGAAATGGATGGAGACTACTCAGATAATAAATTTATCCCTTCTTGTAGTATCCACGCTGTGCTTCAGTTAATCAGATAATTGTGACCGCCACTTCGAAAACCATTGTGGTGATCCTCACATTTCTTGTGACAGCCTTGAATATCTTTCCCGATATTCTCAGGACATGGTCTCATTCGTCGATGTGGTAACAGCTCGTACTAAAGTCTTGCAGATACCAGCAGACGGTAGAATCCAGTCGAGGTACTTATCGAGGAAGACGTTCCAATCAGCATTTTTGGTTCAGTCTGGACTGAGGAATTACTGTTTATTAGGTTGGTGCACAAGCTAATGGCGTTTCTGTTTATCATGTTGGTATTTCGGTTGCTAAGGATTGATGGATTACTTTTATTTGTAGTTCACATGGGTTTCCATAATGGTATTTTGTCATTGGAGGAAGTGGAGCTGCGGAGCTAGAAAATGCAGTGCCATATGGACAATTTGCAATTTCGTCATGTCCTCCTGTTTGAGTTGAGTAGTGGAGTGACAGCATCGGAGGCAGCCAGAAACTTGAGCGCTGTGTGTGGAGATGATGCCACTGGAGAAAACACGACAAACGGTTTCCTAGTTAAAAGGAGAACCGTTCCGTCATTAGTGACAGTCTCCAGGTACAGGAAGACCTTTGGGGGATTAAGAATCTTTCACGCATTAATCCACACATGATTCACGTCAGTGTACTGGAGGGATCGTAAACGTGGTGAACTGATCATTCCGCCATCGTGAGACATTAGCATGCAATGAGAAGGATTAAATGTGGGTTGTATAGGTACTGCATGCTCTAAGCCAAAATCAGGCGGTTGTCATATGTGCATCTGTATGCTCATGATAAATTTTGCTCGTGAACGACACCGAAGATTCCTACCCTGTATCGTCAGTGGTCACGGGAAATGGTCTCTTCATGCTAACATGAGAAAAAGATGAATGGTTGAGCTCAAACAAGGAAGCATTCCGCTTAAAAGGGCATGCGCGCTTCCACAAAAGATAATTTATTCATCTGGTAGAACAGGGACGATGGGGTGTGCTACGAATTGCTTCCCCGAGGTCTCGCCATCACTGATATTTCGCAAAAACTGAGACGATAACAGACTGCCTGAAGTGAATATACTCCATAACGCCCGCCCACATGGTTAGACTGACAAAAAACTATACCGGAATTGCGCTACGAAGTCATTGAACACTCGCTTTATCTTCCATTCTTAGATAGTTGAGATTTTCCGCTCTATCAAACTGCCTCCAAGAAATTTCCTTTCATGAGACTGTTTCCTTAACACCATGTTATTCGTACAGCTGCGGAATCGAAAAGTTACACCCAGCGTTGGCAAACATTTAAATAGCAAAGGATAATATATTACAAATAGTGTTTATCAAAGTTACACAAAAATGCTACAGACAAACAGCAACCTAATAAATGAAATACTTGTGCTGATTTGTTCTAATGCAAGATAGTATTAAGAGGGAAATCTGACAATCTTTTCAGTTGCAGCGACAAAGCTATCCTTTCCATCAGCAGTGATAAAACTTAAGTCTGACTAGAAACCATTTTTCCAAGCTGCTGAACCGAAGGAATCTGAATATTCAGAATTGAAATTAAAATGGATGTTTCTATTTCCTCCTATTGAAGAGTTATTCTGCACTAAAGGAAAAATAGCAACAGCAACAAGAAAGGGCTGTTAGAGATAAACAAAAGCTCGTAGTCGTGTATCCACATTGTGGTCTTTCAAAATAAAAATCGACCTTAATATTGCAACTCTGAGTGACGGTACGTAGTTAAGTTTTGGCTTGTTTCGTTGTGTAGGAGCTGTAATACCTAGTTGCCGCATTACAGGCCAAATACTGCTGAGTCTGCCGTATACAATATGAATACACACGAATCTAATGGCCGAAGGTTCCTATTACTCGGCAATCGGAAATTTTGAATGTAACATAGAAAGTGAAAGGTGGCAATTAAAATCTGCAGGTACTATTTTCAAGACTTTAAATGATGAGTACGATAGCAGAAGTGCCTTGAAGAATGCAATTTATACATGCAAAACAACTTTTTGTGTCGATGGTCCAGCAATTAATTAAAATATTAGTTGAATAACAGGGAAACAACTGATTCCTGCTTCACGTAATCAGTTATGAACATAGTTCGCAAGATATTTACTATTAAACGCATACTACGTCTTCACTGCAGAAGCCGCGGAAATCTCGAGTGCACAAGTTGGCACTACGAAATATTATCTTCCGCGACCATTCGCAAAATGCTAAACACTCTCATAGTATTTCCGGCACTTCCCTGTCCAGCACTAAATTCGATCGGTAAGCAGTTGAAACGAAGAAGCTTTATGAACTATGCGAATCCCTGGAGGAACGAAGACGCTCTTTGAGCAAGGCACCGTGGCGTAAATTTAGAGAACCGGCATTTGACGCCAACTGCATAACGTGTCTACAACCACCAACGTTTATTTCGCTGTAGGGCATGAAGACAAGACGCAAGAATTCAGGTGTCGTATCGAGATGTGTAAATAGTACAGAGCCAAAAGAAGGAAGCATTCCACTGAAATGTGTGCTACTGTCTAAGGCTCCACAACCACAAAGTGGGGGTGGCTCATTACGCAAAAAACCATGGGTCAGTCTGGTATGGCCGATGCAGAGACGACACAGGGTGTTCCTTTCGGTAGAGGCGGAAGGAAGAACACCATGGGACGTGTGTCACCTTTAGCGCACTTATTAGACAGGGAGGTAGCCTGCCAAGAGTTGGCCCATGACTGCGTGAAGTGGGATTTGATATGAAGCCGTAAATACCGGGCAGGAGGGGTTATTGAAGGAGTGGGGGTGTAAGTGACTGCTCCTCCAGCCAAACGATCAGCAAGCTCATTACCTGGGATACCCACATGGCCAGGGACCCAAAGAACGGAACAAACAGCATGGTTAAGATCAGTGAGACTCGTGGATGGCCGAGACCAAGGTATGGCGGGAATAACACCGATAAATATCCTGAAGGCCACTCTGAGTCCATACGTAACAGAACACGGTTGAGTTGGGACTTTAATAAAGGTAAGGGCCTGGGAAACTGCCATCAATTCCACAGTAAATACCTCAAACGCAGTTGGCAGGAGATGATTTTCCATGCCAACAGAGGACGTGACTGTATATCCCACACGATCAGCTGATTTAGAGCCATAAGTGTAACAACAGCATCCCAAAACTTCAATAAAATTCGGCGGAAAAGAGGAACACCATAGTGGGAACAGAATCTTTCGGACCTCGGCAAAGATCCATCAGAATCCGAGGCCAAGGAACTAACCAAGTGGCGGTGTTGGGGGAGAGAACGTGGGAAACAGGACAAAGAAGGAAGCTGAGAATCAGTGAAGAGATGCAAGGCAGAGCCCAACCGTAAACCCGCCTGAGGGTGATTATCAGGTGGGCGACGTCCTTGGTCTGGGAACAGGATAGAAAAGGAAGGATGAGTGGGATAGGAACAGACAGCGATTGCAGAAGAAACTAGAAGCTGGGATCACAGAACAGAAAGAGGGGGGTGGGGAACCCAGCTTCAACCAGTAGACTACCAACGTGGCTAGTAGGGAAGGCACTGGTGGCCAAACTGATACCACAATGATGGACTGGATCCAGAAGGCGCAGTGTGGAAGGAGCTGCCGAACCATGAACTTGTTAACCATATTCCAAGCGAGACAGCACTAAAGCCCGATAAAACTGCAGAAGAGTGGAACGATCTGCACCCGAAGAGGTGTGGGCAATGAAGTGAAGGACATTGAGTTTACAAAAACATCCTATCTTCAGAAGTCTGATATGAGGCAGCCATGTGAGCTGCTTGTAAAGGAGACCCAGGAAACTAAACTATGGGACCACAGATAATCATTTTGCATTGAGGTATAGCTCTGGATTGGGGTGGACCGTGGTACAGCAAAGGAAGTGGACCACCCGCGATTTTAAAGGAGACAATTGAAACCTGTGTGAGAGGATCAATGCAGACGCACGACATGTAGCACCCTGGAGCTGCCACTCTGCATAGGCCATCGAAGAGGAACTAACCCAATAGCAGTAATCATCCACATACAGAGTAGAGGTGACCAAAGGACCAATGGAGGCCCCAAGTCCATCTATAGCAATGAGGGGAAGGAGTACACTATACAGAACCCTGTGGGATGCCATTCTCCTGGGTCTGTGGAGAAATGAAGAGTACCAACGCAAACCCTGAACAACCGATGGAATAGGAACTGGCAGATAAAAATCTGGAGTGGGCCCCAAAGACCCCACTCATGAAGTGTAAGCAAGATATGATTTTTTGTTTTTTGTTTTTTTTGTTTTGGCTTTAGGGCGCGAAACTGCTATGGTCATTAGCGCCCAGCCCGTGACTTAGGAAACAGTAAACAACCGAAATTGAAAACCAGCAGCAATGGGAACAAAGTCATAAAATTGGAGAAACTAAAAGCAGAAGGAAGGCTTAAAAATCCACTACAGAAAGGGGTTGGTTGTCCCCAAAAAAAGCTTCAAATGACTGACGTCATTTCACTGGCACTAATAAACTGGAGAACGCGGTCGGCTGAGCGCGTGTCATCTGCTAAAATCGACGAGAGATCAGGCGATAGCTGTAGACGGGAGCGTAACGGATTAAATAGGGGCACTCTATTAAAAGGTGTCTTACCGTCCACAGCTGAGAGCAGTGGGGACAGTGGGGGAGGATCGCCGCTTAAAAGATGTCGATGGCTAAAAAGACAGTGCCCTATCCGGAGTCGAGTTAAAATTACCTCCTCCCGACGACCCGTTCGGGAGGAAGAGGTCCAAGCACAAGGAAGAGCTTTCACGTCCCGCAATTTATTATGGGGAAGTGTCGACCAATGCGCGTGCCATAAATGAACAACACGACGACATAAAACGCTCCGTAGATCGGCGAAAGGAATCGATGGAATAGCTGGCCGAAGAAGAGACTGCAGCCTTGGCTGCAATATCGGCCGCCTTATTTCCACACATACCAACGTGTCCCGGGAGCCATAGGAACGCCACCGAGACGCCCCCCAGGTGGAGCAAGCGCAGACAGTCCTGAATCCGGTGGACCAGAGGGTGCACAGGGTAAAGAGCTTTGAGACTGAGGAGAGAGCTGAGAGAATCCGAGCAGATAACGTACTGTATCCGCCGATGGCGGCGGATGTAGTGGACAGCCTGGAGAACAGCGTAAAGCTCCGCAGTATACACCGAACACTGGTCGGGAAGCCGAAATTGATTTGGGGTGTCGCCAACAATATAGGCACTCCCTACACCTAACGATGTTTTCGAGCCGTCGGTGTAAATAAATGTGGCGTCCGTCATTTGTGCACATAGAGCAGCAAATGCCCGACGATAAACAAGTGTAGGAGTACCATCCTTGGGAAATCGACAAAGGTCACGGAGCAGGCAGATCCGGGGACGGAGCCAAGGCGGTGCTGTACCCCAAGTTGTCAAGAAGGTTTTAGGAAAGCGGAAGGAAAGAGAATGGAGCAGTTGACGGAAGCGGACTCCCGGGGGTAGTAGGGAGGAGGAGCGGCCTGCATACCCTACATCAAAGGATGCGTAGAAGAAAATGTCATGGGCTGGATTAGCAGGCATGGAAGACAGATGGCTAGCATAACGACTCAGAAGGACTGCTCGCCAATTGGACAGCGGAGGTTCAGCAGTCTCAGCATAAAGGCTTTCCACAGGGCTAGTGTAAAAAGCTCCAGACACTAAACGTAATCCACGGTGGTAGATAGAGTCGAGACGCCGAAGAATAGACGGCCGAGCCGAGGAGTAGACTATGCTTCCATAATCCAATTTTGAGCGCACTAAGGCGCGATAGAGGCGGAGAAGGACCACTCGGTCCGCTCCCCACGAGGTACCATTCAGGACACGGAGGGTGTTAAGGGATCGCAGACAGCGAGCCGAAAGATAGGAAACGTGGGAGGACCAGCACAGTTTTCTGCCAAACATAAGACCCAAGAATTTAGCGACGTCTGAAAACGGAAGGTTGACAGGACCTAGATGTAAGGAGGGCGGAAGAAACTCCTTACGTCGCCAAAAATTAACACAAACGGTCTTACTGGGAGAGAAACGGAAGCCGGTTTCGATGCTCCAAGAGTGGAGGCGATCGAGACATACTTGAAGACGTCGTTCAAGAAGGCTGGTCCGTTGAGAGCTGTAGTAGATCTCAAAATCGTCCACAAAGAGGGAGCCCGAGACATCAGGAAGGAGACAATCCATAATTGGATTGATGGCAATGGCAAACAGTACAACACTCCGCACGGAGCCCTGGGGTACCCCGTTTTCTTGGGAGAAAGTGCGGGAGAGAGTAGTGTTCACCCGCACTCTAAATGTGCGCTCTGCCATAAATTCGCGAAGAAAAAGGGGCAGCCGACCTCGAAAGCCCCAAGAGAACAGTGTGCGGAGGATGCCTGTCCTCCAACAGGTATCGTATGCTCACTCCAGATCAAAAAAATATTGCTACTGTTTGCGTTTCCGGAGAAAATTGTTCATGATATAAGTGGAGAGAGCAACAAGATGGTCAACTGCAGAACGATGCTTTCGGAATCCGCATTGGGCAGGTATTAAAAGACTGCGGGATTCCAGCCACCACGCTAGACGGTAATTCACCATACGCTCCAAAACCTTACAGACACTACTCGAGAGAGAAATGGGACGATAGCTAGAGGGGAGATGTTTGTCCTTTCCAGGTTTCGGAATGGGAACGACGATAGCTTCCCGCCATCGTATGGGAAAAGTACTGTCGGTCCAAATTCGATTATAAAGGCGAAGGAGGTAACACAGACTATGGGTTGATAAATGCAGCAATATTTGGACGTGGATACCATCCGGTCCTGGGGCGGAGGAGCGAGAAGAAGAGAGTGCATGTTCGAGTTCCCGCAAGGAGAAAACAGTATTGTAGCTTTCGCGATTTTGAGAGGAGAAAGCAAGAGGTCGCACTTCCGCTGCACGTTTCTTCGGGAGAAACGCTGGCGGGTAATTTGAAGAGCTCGAAATCTCGGCAAAGTGCTGACCCAACGAGTTAGAAATTGCGACGGGGTCCACTAATGTGTCATGCGCGACAGTGAGCCCAGAGACCGGGGAGAAACTAGGCGCGCCTGAGAACCGTCGAAGCCGACTCCGAACTTCCGAGGAGGGAGTGAAGGTGTTAAATGAGCTAATAAAGAATTTCCAGCTTTCCTTCTTGCTAACGCGGATGACACGACGTCATCGCGCTCGGAACTCCTTATAGCGGATACAGTTGGCCAAAGTAGGATGGTGGCGGAAAACGCGGAGAGCACGTCGCCGCTCACATAGTGCATCACGGCATGCCTCGTTCCACCAAGGAACTGGGGGGCGCCGGGACAATTCGGAGGTGCGTGGTATTTAATGTTCCGCAGCTCTAAGCATAACGTCGGTAATATGGGTGACATCGTCGACGCTGGGAAAGTGACGGTCATCGAATGTCGCTAGGGACGAAAAGTGTCCAATCAGCTTGGGCAAACTTCCAGCGTCGCGGGCGCATATATGGCCGTTGAAGCTGCAGTCTAAGGACACATGCAAAGTGGTCACTCGAGTGTGTGTCATCAAGGGTGAACCATTCGAAGCGCCGAGCTAGCGGAACAGTACCGACCGCAAGTTCCAAATGAGATAAATGTGCCGTGGAGGCAGACAAAAACGTAGGGACCCCAGTGTTGAGGCAAACTAGATCTGCTTGGTGGAAGATGTCTAGCAATAGTGAGCCACGTGGACAAGGATGTGGAGATCCCCAAAGCGGGTGGTGGGCATTGAAGTCCCCAATCAGCAAATAGGGGGGTGGAAGCTGACCAAGAAGATGAAGGATATCAGCTCGTGCCATTGGTGTGGACGATGGAATGTATATAGTACAAAGAGGGAACGTGTATCCGGAAAGGGAAAGACGGACGGCGACAGCTTGGAAGGAAGTGTTTAAATGGATTGGGTGATAAGAGTTTCATGGAGAAGAATCATGAGTCCTCCATGGGCTGGAGTGCCTTCAACAGAGGGGAGATCATATCGGACAGACTGAAAATGAGGGAGAACAAAGCGGTCATGGGGACGCAGCTTTGTTTCCTGAAGACAGAAGATGACCAGCGAGTAGGATCGTAATAGGATCGACAATTCATCCCTATTGGCTCGAATGCCGCGGATATTCCAGTGGATAATGGACATGGGATGAACAGAAAATGGAGGAATGTGACCAAAGTTGCTGTCAATTCAAAGACTGTTCGGTGCTAGCGACCGACAGCATGGAATGGCATTCAGCCGAAGGCAGAAGATCCTGATCCATAGGTTGGTCAGGAGCAGCTCCTGCCACCAGTGATCGGCCGGTTGACCGGCCACCAGCAGTGCGCCTCGGCGACACAGAAGACGGCCGAGGGCGATTTCCGCCAGGTGGTGCTGTAGATGGGACACGCCTTGGCGGTGAAGGAGAGGAACTGGGTTTCTTTGTAGCCTTCTTGGAAGTATGATGATTAGATGAAGGAGGAACCGATGGTTGGGAAGTTGCGGTACGTAAAAACTCTTCACGAGTATGCTCTTTTTTCGAAGTTTTGGCGTCTGACTTTTGGGCTCGAGATTTAGCAGAACCCGACGAAGGGTGAGCCATGGAGTGGGCAGGCGAAAGTGGTGAGGTTGAACGGGCGATCTTTGCGCTGGCCTATCTGACGACCGTGGCACTAAAGTTGAGGTCGCAAGTCTGCGTGGCCGCCTCCTTTGTTGGCCGACGAGACGCAAGGACAGCGCTGTATTTTCCTGTCCGAGGCACGGTGGGCTGTCGACTGGCGAATAATTTTCGAGCAGCAAAGGTCGACCCCTTTTCCTTCACCCTGATTTCCTGGATGAGCTTTTCGTCCTTAAAAACGGGGCAATCTCGGGAGGAAGCAGCGTGGTCACCCATACAGTTGATGCAGCGAGGGGATGGAGGTTGACAAGCACCGTCATGGGCATCCATGCCACACGTAACATTTGGCCGGGTTGGAACAGGACTGGCTAGTGTGATTGAACCGCTGACATCGATAGCAACGCGTAGGGTTTGGGACGTAAGGGCGAACGGAAATTATCTCCTAGCCTGCTTTGATTTTCGATGGGAGTTGAACTTTGTCAAATGTCAAGAAGACAGTGCGGGTTGGAATGATGTTCGTGTCAACCCTTTTCATAACCCTATGAACAGCCGTTACGCCCTGGTCAGACATGTAGCGCTGAATTTCTTCGTCAGACAGTCCATCGAGGGAGCGTGTATAAACGACGCTACGCGAGGGATTTAAGGTACGGTGCGGTTCCATCCGGACAGGGAAGGTGTGGAGCAGATAAGTACGCAGCAATTTTTGTGCCTGGAGGGCACTGACTGTTTCTAACAGGGTGCCATTCCGTAACCTGGAGCAAGACTTTACAGGACCTGCAATTGCGTCGACACCTTTCTGAATAATGAAAGGGTTGACTGGAGAAGTCGTGACCTTCGTCAGACCGAGAAACAAGGAACTGTGGCAACGATGGAAGAACTGTCTGTGGCTGAGACTCAGTGAACTTACGCTTGTGAGCAGACATAGTGGAAGGTGAGGAAACCATTGCGGAAGAATCCCCATGGTTACCGGCGTCTCCGATGGCGCGCTCCTCCCTCGTGGGGGCCCTCTGAGGGCACTCCCGCCTTATGTGATTGTTCACACCTCAGGTCACACCTCCCGACAAACGGACGGAGGGACCAATCGGCACTTTCGGAAGGTATCAGCACGGGTAATCACCCCTCCCTTGGCCTGGCCGTTACCAGGGGGTACGTACGTGTCCTACCTGTCTACCCGGGGTGGTGAATTACGCGTTACCCCGTCACCGGCTACGCATGGAAGTGCGTGGGTCGGCCTTCAGACACGCACAGGGAGGGAGAAAGGGAAAGGGAAAGGAAAGAAGAGGGGTCTCAAACGCCGCAGCGGAGAAAAGGGCAAAGAGAAGAGGAAGGAAAAGAAGGACAGAGGAAGGACGAAGACCTGCAAGTGTAGAAAGCAAGGAATTTTTAACAGTTTCGAGCGTCCGTCTCCGGACGTAGGCACAAACCTTACTCCCAGAGGGGGAGAAAGGGAAGGAAACAGCCAGAGGTGAGGGGGGGGGGCGAAGATGGGGGACGGGGAAGGATGAGGAAAGGGCAGGTATGCAGCCCGAAAAGGAAGGAGGGCCACATTAGCTCAGGGTCCTGTGCTCGATACGCACGTGTCCACGGAAGAGTTGTGGACCCCCTGGGGGGAAGATATGATTGTGCCAAGCTGTATCATAGGCCTTGCTAAGGTCCAGAAATACTGCAACCAAATGGCGACGCTGTGAAAAAGCTTGCCGAATGGACGATTCCAGTCGAAATAAATGCTGGATTGGAGACTGTCCCTCTCTGAATCCACACTGGTAAGGGGACAATGGATCCCGAGAGTCGAGGACCCAGTTGAGCCAACGGGCTGCCAGCCATTCCAGTAACTTGCAGACAACGTTTGTCAGACTAATTGACCAATAGCTTTCGACGAAGACGGGGTTCTTACCAGGCTTAAGGACAGGAACCACGATGTCATCCCTCCATTGAGAAGTGAAGTCACCTTGGAGCCATATACAGTTGAGCACCCAGAGAAGATGTCATAGCAATTGGTTATGAATGGAGTCAGGGTCAGGGGCCATATCATAAAGTGTGCGATGACGTTCCCATTCCATAAAAGGTTCGTTGTAGGATTCTGAATGAGAAGGGGTAAAACATAAGGTGGAAGCTTTGGCCGACTGTTTCTGGTGAAGGAAAGCAGCCGCATAGGTTTATGCTGATGCTGTTGCAGAATGTTCCGCGAGAATCGATGGGTACGTGCAAAGACCATCTGGGAGGGCAAGACCCGAGAGGGTAGACTGCCGATGGCAACCTTTGAGAGAGTGAAGTTTAGCCCATACCAGTGACATAGGGACAGTAGAACAGAGGGAAGAAACAAAGCTTTCCCAGTACACCCGTTTGCTCCATTTGAGTAAGTAACGGGCATTGACGCGAAGGCGTTTAAAGGTAATAAGATCGACAGTGGACGGGTGCCTCTTAAGGTGCTGCAAAGCTCGATGGCGATCACATATCAATGGCAATGGCCGCACTCCACAGGACTTGGCGGCGGCGAAATGGTCCAGATGAGCGTGGGATACCGAGGCTAGAGCGCGAACTATCTCAAACACGTCAATGTGAGACTTAATGCAACCAGACAAATGGGGAGAAAAACCGACCTGTACACGTCGTACGGCGACCAGTGGGAGGGAGCGATAAGAAAGAGAAAGATCAGTGGCACAAAAGGTACCATGCCTGGCACTGAAAGCGGTAGGGGAGCCATCATTAAGAAGGCACAACTCGTGGTCTGCAAGAAACTTGTCTATGGGAAGACCCCCAACTAGGTGGAAATGCACTGCCCCACAAGCGACGATGAGCATTAAAATCATCGAGGTGGAGGAGGAGGAGGAACGAAGTTGCTGAAGAAGGGCAGTTATGGCAGCAGGTGTGAGTCCTGTCAGGAGGGAGATAAACATTGCAAACTGATCAGAGTCCAGGTGGGTCCTAACAGACACCACTTCCTGCGTCCGAAAGAACAAATCATATATATAATAGGGGGACATCGGCCATTTGACCTGTGCAGATGCACAAACAGTGCCAGAACTCTTACAGAAATCGGCAGTAAAGCCGCGAGTAATTAGTATAATGGACAGGGGCACTATGAATATAGTGCGGGACAGTAAGTTGCGAACGTGGGTCTCATGGGAGGCGTGCAGTCCCACTATCCTCTGTCCTCGGTGGCTCAGATGGATGCCGGCACGGTAACTCAGCGTGTTCGGTCGGAGGCTTAGCTGCACTCTATTTAAAAAAAATTGAGTTAATGGATAGACGACGAACTGCAACAGGTGTCTTGCGACATCCGGCACGAGCAGATGCAACGAACGAAAACTAAAGATTTAGAAATGGATGGAGCGTCTGAGTCGAGTCCGGGCACGTTTTTTAACTGTTCCCGTTGACGTATCAACGCCTGTATGCAGCTAGGGGTATTTATTTCATTGTAAACCCGTTTCTCGTTGGGGAGGAATCTACTCAGGAAATTCCTATCACCAACTTTCTCCTCTGAATGCGAAAATATTTTGTCGCCGAACTACATAAGGAGAAACTATGTCCATGATTAAGTAAGGGAAATCAGAGTTCTAGATATAGGTGTTCTTTCCGCGTGTTATACGAGATTGGAGTTTTAGAGAATTGTGAACGTCGTTCGATGAACCCTCTGCGAGGCACTTAAATGTGACTTTTAGGGTATCCATGTAGATATCCATGTAGATATAGATAGATGTTCCTACTTGCATTGGGTATTTCACTTCCTAATTTTAAGTGCATATACTTCCAGAAAAATTACGGTAACTATCAGCAAATTTGCTGTTTTACTGTATACTACGTCCTTCATTTTGTAAAATACTTCCAAATTGTTTCTATAGAACTCAGTGGTCTTTCACTGTTAAGTGAACGTACAACCTAACCAGCACGTGGAAGACCGAACAAGAGCGTACTTTCAGATACAAAACATTTGCTCAAGAGAATTAATCACTTCTTGAAGGAAAAACAGTTATTTCAGCACGTCCATACTAGTTCGAAGCGCTGACTATTCAAGGAATCAATAGAGACCTACTGACGTTAGGGAACTGGGACATTAACAGTGGTATTGTTGGCAATCGAAATGCCGGTTCCTGCACGAAGTACAAAAAATCACTCCCTGACAAGCTGAGTACCTCTTGTGGCGATGAAGTAATGTCTTATGAAAGATACTCTACATACTACTCTTTACGTTGTGATTATAAATTTTAGTACAAAATAATGAACATGTTGCTGACGGTCATTTCCATCCTAGGCATTTTAATCCACTTTTCCAAGAACTTTTGCCTCATGGAAACTATCAAAAAATATTTCACCGATCTGCTTTGACCAGTGGCGTAACTGTGGTCTGCGGCCCCACGAGAAATGCGTGCCCTGCAATGAGCTTGTGATGTCACTAATCACCTAGCGAGGCCTAGAAAGACAGACACGTTAACACTTAGCTAGGTTTGTACGTTCGAACGAGAATTCCATCTTCTGCGGTAATCTGCTATTATGGAGGCTTACTGTTAGTCCTACAATGATCGGAAGTCAGCAGGCCTACGTATGATTTGTTACGGCTGTACTGGGATTGTAAAAATTAAAATCATGCCGAAATGATAATCAGTTGCATATTGCACCACTTGTTTGAAACAAGGACCTAAGCAGATGATAATGCTATAATCAAGCCGTTATACCATTTATATCGAGTATTTATCTTAAATTTCGTTTTAATCAGTAAGACTTCATAATAGGAGATTCCAGTAGAAGATGCAATTCCCGTTAGTAAGTACACGTCCAGCTACGAGTTAACAGGTTTAGAAACTTTTTTCTGCTGAACAGAGCTAGCGAGTTAAGGCCTGCCTTCATGACGAAAGCTCCGCTGCCTGTTTTTCTCGTGGGCCTCGTGCCTTGCCCGCGTAACATGCAAATGTTCGGCTACGCGCAAAGCCGACGGGCAATCAATGCCAGTGGAAAGGTACTTGCTGAAGGTCTTAACATTGTGTTATAAGGAGCTGTGTATTTAAACGCCGCAGTGAATATATACTGAAGTTACCTGGAACGAACTCTCTCTCCACAGGAGACAGTCGCCAGCAGTAACACTTCCCACATGTTTTGAAGTACACCTAGGGCCCGTTTATAACGTTGGTGGCGGCGTAGTTCCATTGTGTCGCAATTGCTTACTTCTGGTCATGGTTATGGGTGGAGTGTTGTATTTGGTGGCACACTTGTTAGATGTGTGTGTTTGGAACTTTTTCGTTATCTTTGCGAGTCATTTGACGCTATCCGAGTGGGCGAGGTTCGCTGGGAGTTACTTTCATTTTGCAAATTGTTGGTTATGAATTTGTTCTTGTGTCTTTTATTATTCGAGGCATGTGTTTGTGGTTTGAAAGTGTTTTCCTTTTTCTTAGTAATTGATGTTAAGTCTGTGAGAAGCTGATGCAATGGATGAATTGGTGCTTACAATCATGATCTTTCCTCCATGGACACATCAGACATTTTGCCATTTCAAAATGCACTTTAGAATGGCTACATAGCCAAAAATCAATTGTGTGCAATAAACCAACAATTAACACGCAAACATCGGAAATTTTTTAGAAACTTTTCTTCCTATCATGTCCCTGCAGTTGGTTTGGTTGACTGCAGGCGACTTTCACTGTGCGCGTGCGCCAAATTAGATGTGTGTGTCGGTGACTGGTTGGTATATTCCTTCTTGGTTTGTTTTTAATCCATCCAGCATGGTTTGGCTTTAGCATTTTAGTTCTTCGTGTGTTTTTAATTAAGTGAAAATTGAGGTTTCGGGTTTTCGAGTGGTACGTGGATTCATTGTTATCGAGGGCCTCGTTTGGGCCATAGGTCAAATTAAGATTTCGATTCCTATGGCTATCTTTTGTAGTGTTGTTGAATGTTTAGCCATTTTGTGTGACTGGTTATTTTAGTTCTGGTATGGTGTTATTGGTGTTACGTTTCAGCTTGTCCCCACTCTGAAGCCAGTACTTCCTGTACTTTTCCCCATCCGCTTTCATTTTATAACTAGTGGAGTATTTGGTGTTTATTTTTGTTCGTGGGTCCGTTTCGTGGAGTTGCGATAACCGTATTGCATATGCTGGAAATATGCGTGTCGGCCGTCTTCATGCCATTGGTCGAAACATAGGTGTAACCTTAAATTTCGGTTTTGCTCACGATTCAGAGAAGTACGTTCTAGATTGATTCCCATCTGAAGCACATTGCAGGTAATACTTCGAACTGAGCAAGTGCTCCGAACACCAAATACAATACGCAGTGTATTATCACTGCCATAATGAAGAGCAATGCAGAAAAATTTAAGTCTGCTACGCTTGTGTGCCTTGCTCGTGTCTTAAATCTTTTACATTCTTTAAAATTCTTTACGCAGTGTGAAGTACAAGGATCAGCTGAAAAGTGAGGTGGTGGTTTCAGAAACAGTCTACACTCAAAGACAAGGCATTTTAAAAAAGGACTAATCGAGAAGTTACCTCCATAATGGGCGAGAATTGGTCAGTTTTGAAGGTGCTGGATGGTATCAACCATGATCCAGGCAGGTCCTGCAGCAATTGCCTATCAGGACACGTTGATTTTAAGGGAAACCGTTGGCAATTTCTGGAAGTAGATAATTTCTGTTTCAATTTTTAACACAATTATAAAAAAATATTCATTTTAGTATTTCAGTTTTCAGACAGAGGAAATGGACTCAGGTTGTAAAATTGCTAATTCCATTGCGGGAAGCCCTAATTTTGATTTTAGTAGATGTTAAAATACGTCAACTAACAGTTACAATTAGCTCGAATTACAAGCTGAAGGCGACTCCTTTCATTTACTTTATTAAGTGAATGGTGAGTCGTGAAAAAATCCCGCCTATTTCATTGAGTGGGAGGTGGTAATCTGACCCCCTGAAGTAAAGGGATTGGTTCGTCTCGTCTCCACTGCCTCACCTGTCAACCAGCTCCAGCTTTCAATGCATCAGAACTGCCTCAGCGGTTTAAACGACTGAACAGGTGAACAAGACTTGGAACACTGGAAACCAATGTCGAACGAAATGGTCAGCTGCTCGTACAGCTGAGAGATTTTGAAGTTAATGCTGCCATACTAACTACTTTCACATGCACGCTGAAGCTTTCCTGCTATGCGAATCCAACTATGAATATATTGCCAACGGAAGATGAGCACATAACTATCAAAGATTTTCTACTTTTGATAATGGATTTTGCTTATTTGACAAGTTATTTGAATAAAGGTGTTAAACAACGAAATCCGCTTTGTGTGTGCACCACACGCATCTGAACACCGGTTAGTCCTCCTGTAAGTTTGGTGCTACACGGTTGCTGAGGAGTACGTGTATATGAACATTGCCCACCAACGACTGATCGTTCTATTCCGCAACTGGTTTGTCAAATTACGATTCAGGTAGAAGTCATCTGTTATAAATGTTACGTATTTTGAGGTTTAATGACAAATGTGCAACAATGTTACGTACTAGCATCATATTACACTTCTACCGAAAATGTGATTATAACCAGTACTAGAATGAAACAGCAGTAGCAAGGACGAATGAATTGTGAATTTCCTGTGGTAACCGGAGGCAACCACAGACGCTCAACTAGCACACACGGTTTATCAGTCGGTAAGCTTTCTATGAAACAGAAAACTTGACACTGATTTCGAAAACATTGCTATCATGTAACATTTACATTAGGTAACATTCAACTGCTGAGCCGAACTGACTGGTTGTTGGCCTTATGTTAAGCATGTGAACCGTGTTCTGAAATAAACTTTTAGATTTCAAACGCAAAATTAGAGAGAAAATTGAACCCATTAAAAGCCAAATGAAATGTGTACTCAATGGAAACTGAACATTCAGTACCAAAGCACAATATGAACGATGCGTGTTAGACTAAGAAGGTCCACAAAACCGAATTACTGCTCTACTCTGAAGAAAATATTAGAAATTAGGAACAGTGTTTACTGAAAGTACGCTTGCTGACACGACAAGCAAGACACCTCACAATCCTGACTACACACTGCTTGCACAAGGACGCAATGCAAGGTGCACCTTCAAATAAAATTGACTTACCTCTCGCTCAGCGAGATGTTTTCTTGGTCTGCAGTACTCACGTTATCCAAATCAAATACAAATCAAGAGATGCAGAAGCTAAAAATAAATGATTTACTCTAAATTCTTACTGTCAGAAAATCTGTTGCTTCGTGCGGCAGAAGGTGCGTTGGACATACTACAAAATTCAGAGCTTTACTATCAATAGGATGTGGGTTTTACTTTACAGACAGTCGTTACTGATAAATCAAACTGACAAAAGGACAGCAGAACATAAGGCTAACAATCAAAATTGTCTCATTGGAAACATACCTTCGAAATTCCTAAAAATCAACATAATAGGAAAGTACTATCCCTCAATTTTTGTCTCCATAATGTTTTCTACACAGCTTCTCCCAAATACACGGAAAATAGACCTCATTCTTTAAGGGAAAGACTGCACCCCACTATGCCTCAATTTCTCAGACCTGAACAACTAAAGTCAACCACAGATTAAACACAGAGTCAAGGGTCTGTTTGTCTACACAAGCAGTGCGCTCATTTATCTTTGTTCCAGTACAATAAAGGTGAAGTATTTACAGTAGCAGGAAATATGAGAAGCTATACACATGTATTATTTCTAGTTCGAGGCATCACGCTCTTAGTTTCCAAGTTTCAGCTATGGCCTTCAAAGGATTGACAACATTCTTAGTGGTTCATGTTTCTAATCACGTTGAGTTTTTGATACTCCGTTACGTTTTGGTTACATATAACCGTAAGTGGGTCCATCCGAAACCTGTCAGCGCCGATCTGTGACCTAGACAAGTGTTGCACAGATTGCCTGCTACGTAATCTGATAACGTAATTGATGGAGAACTACAGCTACCGGCTAAGTATCTCACTACTCAACCAAACTATCGCTGGAAACAGTTCCCTTTTTGACTCAGCTTCAGATGCAACCATCGTTTACTCCGCACGCGTTCACTGTCGCCAAGCAGACGTCAGCGCAGTTCCAGCAGCAGTGACGTGTGCACAGCTAACCACCCGTGCTGCCACACGGCAGGGAAGGCCAGCCTGGTGGTCCCACAGCAACGAGCTCTGAATTTTCGTACCACTTTCTATAGAATCGGTGAGTCTTGTTTTCATAAGAATTCCGTTGAATAATCACAGCTTCGTACAGTGTCTGCAAAACTATTGCAGCCGAGTTTGAACCTATTGTGTCATGAGAAGCCATGAAACAAGATGACCTATTATCATCGGAAAGTTACATGTCCACTCCCACAAGAGAAAAAAGTGAAGGTAACTGTCCGGCTGAACAAAAATTGTTTATAAATCTGAAAGTATAGTACCAGTACAGAGACAGCAGAAAAATTTAGAACTTCACTTAAAAACGGTAACTGTGTGGCAGCATTTCCGTATTTGTATCAAAATTGATTATTTGGTAAAGTTAGTCAAGTTATAATCGCCCAGAGCTCCACAGCCAGTACGTTACGAAAGCTTTATGGGTGCAGTACCGCGTCATATTCTAAGTTACTTCCGCTCATGGAACAAGTTTCAGTCACGGTTTTAGTGGCCGCTTCCTGGGTGTACTTATTGCTGCCCATAACTGACACGGGCTCTGATTATCCGCGTGCTGCACCGCAGTGTTTCTCACATCTAATCAGTTTTGAAAGGTGCGAAGGATGTTCTGATGGTTACAACCCCCCTCCCCCCCAAACATCTGCACAGCCATGGTAACGAATGAAAGAACCCGAGGTAGGCAGCACAGGGACGAACTGCAGCCAGCAGCGCGCTTACCTTGTGTGCAGAGCGCCTATGGCCGGAATGGTGAACACCTTCGCCTCGTTGGTATGCTGTCACTCTTCTACAGCACCCTGAAGATGGATGTGCTACGCTCCACCAAGGATGAGATACATGCTCTGCACACTGGCGGCGTATACCAGTTGTCAGTGTGGAGACATGTATATTGTCGGAAGTGGTACGCCAGTAGCAAATGGGCATACGGGATGACGAGCGTTACATCCGCATTGGGCAGTACAACAGACCTACAGAGGCAGGACGCCACAAATACTGCGGCAGTGCAGTTGAATGCAGTGACACGTATGACGGCGAAATGCAAGATCTGAGAATCCACCAAAATGCTCGGCACTATTCGCCCATGATTACCAATTATGGACTGCAGCATATCACCACTCCCTCCATTAGCGAACTCATTGCAATGAGCTTTCCCACTCTTCCACTAACAGAACCGATTAATTGCAGTTTGACGTCATGCTCAGCAGAGCCATCATGGCAATGTAAGTGATTCAGTACGAAAAAACACCAGTAGACCCATAAGGCCACTGCAACCGTAGCCCAAGAAATGGTTTATCAATGATACTATTTCACTCGCTACCATACGAACGAAACTCCTCTGACGGAAGTTCAAGGCCTTTCAAATATTGTCAATTTTCTGAAAGGTATACTTAGTTTGTACACAATTTCACACTGTCCGCAGTTGGCTTCAGTGTGTTGCACGTTTTAAGGGCCCTACCCAATCGAGCTATCTGCTTACGGACCGACAAATTGTACGTATGTAGGCGTTTTGACCGACCGACAAACACTTGTTCGGATGTCGGGCGAGTAGGCCGCACATAACCCAACAAACTATGCCGTGTGTAGCGCTGTCGTGCCAACCTTCCGAGGAAAGTTGGCCTTGTCACTGTGCGCGGGATTAAATACAAACGACAGGGTGCGAGGCGGTCGAAACCTTAAGGGCACTTTGTGGGGATATTAAAAAACTGCAAATCTTGGGACACGTCAAGCGAATATAGCAATATAGTTGCACGAAATGCACTATTTTTAACTAATGCGTAAGGGTTTCGCGTGGCACAGAAAGTTCGTCGAATTTCTGTGTTTAGATCTTGTTTTCAATAGTTATGGGTAATTTAAAAACTGGAATATCAACGTATAGTGGTCGTTAATTCGTAAGATACACAGCGCTCTTCTAGATGGAACAGATTTTCAACGTTTATTGCTTCCATCATACAAAAACAGTTCCAACGTTCCTGGGAAGAGAACAGTTCAAATTTTTATGCGTTCAACGTGAGCCCCATTTGTTACACAACAAATACCAGAACGATGGCTCACTTCGTGCCTAACACGAAGTAGCTGGTGTGTCATTGAACTCACAGGTTGAACAATATGATGAGTGTGAGGCATGGTGGAGGGGAGGGGGGAGGGATGAAAATGCGGTCTTTTACATGACCCCACAAGTAAGTCAATATGTGACCTCATGAGACCTGGAAGGCCGCCGGCGATAAAGCTCCTCCCAAGTCTCCACACTATCCTGTGACTTACCTGTGGGGTCCCGTAAAGGACGTCTTTACCACTCTCCCCCTTCCTTCTTTTTCAATAGCCCTATACTTGCTTCATGCTTATAAACGTTCAAAGTCCAGCCTATATCCAAACTACTACGAAGAGCGAAGGATAGAATATTTTACAGGTTTTACAATTGCCAAGTAATTCATTTCTGATATATATGTATTATTAGATTATGTACACCATCACCATGTGTAGTCTTTCGTGTTCGGATTTAAAATAAGTTTCTTAAACTTTGAAGTCATTTTATGCTACGTACATAATGTTTATGTAAACCGTCTTTTTTGCTTCAGCGTGATTTATTACCTCGCAACTATACATCAGGTTGCGCGTTTCACGAATTATATTAACTGATAACCATGGGATACAACAGCACTGAATTCGAGGTACTTCTGACTTCTGACAGGCGCTAGAAATCATGAAGTTGTTAACAACCTCTTATTCTTTTTCGTTAAGAATGGTTTGATGTTCAGCAACTCTGAAATGAATAATTCGCCCCGTATCAGGTAATTATGAAAATTATCGAGGCCCAGCTGCTTAAGTAACAGAACGTTGGTGAATTTCTTTACTCGCATTAGTCACTTTAGTCCATAGCTCTCAGCTTTTTGGCCTCATTACCTCCGACAGTTTATACAAACCCCTCTTTCCGTGTGAAACAAATTGGTATCTCTTAGGACAAAATGAACTTTAGATAAGGACGGGACGTGTTTTGGCTGCCACGAAATTGGTCGGTTGGCCGACATATTGATGCGTAAGTAGGAGCCCTTAGTGGAAGTCATATCGTATTGCGAAATCAAAGAGTATGTTGAAATTATTTTCATAAGAAGCACATCTATGTCATTTACTTTGTTATACTGATGTACAGGGTGACAAAACGGTGTGAAAGGCTTTTAAGGGTGTTGCACGGTAAGTTGCACCGACAATTAACTAAGGAAACAATTCGATAGGTTACGGAGTTTCCGAGTTAATTAGCATTAACATTAGCCTATCAGTTCAATCCGCTCGGAAATTCAAGCGTCTGAAGGAGACTGTCGACAAACGTGTCCTTCCGTTTTTCCTAAAATTAAACAGGAGATTAAAAAATTTGGAGTGTGACGGTAGTAGGGATCGAACCCGAGCCAAACACTGAGCAACCTGGTGCGCCATCATCTACACTATGAGAACTGACAGTTTTATGTGGAGGACACTAATTTGCGCACGCACAGCCTGACAACTTCAATGTTTAACTCTGAAACAGTGCAAGGTATGTTATTTTTTTTTTCTTGTCTTTTCAACACATCCTACCGCGGCACACCCCCTTACTATCTATTACGATTGTCTCTCACAACCTCTACAGATTAAGTGCATGCCTACCCTACAGATCTACATCGCACCTAAAATTTGGTGATACCTTTCACAGCAAACGAGTTTCTGTTAACGAGAGAAACGAGTTGGTGGCTCCATTTCCTCTCACCACTAGACGCGACGAACTGTCCGTTCGCGCTGTACGGCACGTTAGTGAACATGGGAGGTAAGTAATGTCGAAGTCGTAAGACGTATGCTGTCGCATTTCCTCCTTTGGCAAAAAACTGAACGTCTTCCGTTACTACAAGATACTACGCACCAACAGCACCTACTCGTTCGATTTCCGAGTAAATCTATTCTCTAGCATGCGTGAAGTTTTCTGGTTGTTTCAAACGTTTCGGTTGACTAGAATAATTCTTCTTAAGATATCAGTTCAATAAAATTTCTCATACTTCAGGGGCTAACCTATCATCAAATAAAACCTTAATTTTCTACATGCTACAGATTTGATTGGCGCTTCCGTTAATATACACAGCGCGAGACTAAAGGCAAATTATCTCACCTGCGCTACAGTAACTTTTTCGAAGTCGCGTGTAACAAACTGTATTGTAATGGTAAATATGTTGGTGTGAAGCTGAATCTCACCACTGGAACAGAAAACCCGATACCAATGGCTTTACGCTTAGAGCAAATTCTAAAGGTAAGCCTGCAAACGGTGATTATGGAAACGTTGCCGGCACGCAAGTCAGGTTAAATAGCAGATCTTAGACCGTAAAATCACAGCACCGCGCTACGAACGTTATTTAAGCTATTTGATTCAGTGTGAGGTAAACATTCGCACCGATATTAAATACCACAGTATTTAAGACTGACCCAGTAACAACTTACATTCTTTTTATTTTGATAAGCTAATGCCCAAGCAGTACGTGAAAGACTTTCATGTCCGGACTGATTTCCTGTTGCGATTACTATCAAAGAAATGTTTAAATTTCTTAGAATTTCAAGTAATCCAACATAACGGCACGTAAGGTGACAATTTTCCACAGTTTTTTAGTTTCAAGAAAAATCCAAGCACTCACTGTCAGCAGCTTATGTCACTGAAACTTCATAAATTCAGCTCTAAGATCATATTCGGCTCTTCAGTTACCTTCCATGCCATAGCACCTTCCCAGGTTTTACATGAGAAAAGCTAAGTGTGATTTTTTTATTGTTCTAACAATTGCTAAATGGTTTATTTCGTATGTACCTGTGGCATTTATTACATAGTGTGCGCAACCGCCATGTTTGGACTGCCTTCGAATTTAGCGTTTTTTAAACTTGTCAGTTTTTGTTACATATATCAAATTTTGCATTACTATGATGTATTTCTGTAGTAAACTATAAATCATGTTGCATGTTTCACGAATCATTGTAATTAATAATTGTGGGCATACAACAGCACTAAATTTGAGATCCTCTAACTCCTGCTATGGGGCAGAAATCAATGTAGGCAACAGCCTTTCGTGACTACCCGTTTTCGTTAAGAATGATTTGATTTCAGCAGGTCCGAAACACTATTGATCCATTCCTACATAATTACGAAAACCATCGGCTCCCAGCTGCGTAAGTAGCGGAACTTGCGTGAATTTCTTTCCTTGCATTATTCGCTATTTTGCCTACAGCTTTCTCTGATTTTTTGGCTTTGTTACGTCTCGAACAGCGAACGAAAACCCTCCTTGTTTCTGTGCAAAACAAAGGAGCAACTTTCAGAACAAACTCAATGAAGTTAAGGTTAGCAAATCACAACACACCGGCGCTCTAATCGCCGAATGCAGTACGTCGACGTGCCTGAAGGCTGCCACGAAATAGGGCGGTCGGTTGGCCCAAATCCTAAAGCGTGTGTAGGGGTCTTTGAACTGTTACAAGTTCTAGTGGCCACCAAACAGTTATTCCTACAGTCTATGTCTAAACCAGTCGTTCCCAGCCTGGGGGCAAAATTAAATTTTCTGGGGGATAAAATCTGAATCATTCAATTCCGTTTCGGTCACGAAACTATTTTCAAAAGATAATTACTATCCTCACTTTAGTAAGACATTCTAATGATGTAAGCTACCAATAATTACTTTTTCTGAACAGCATTAATGCGATAGAGGTTTACAGGTTTCTCAATCCACCCACTACACACGTATGTTTATCGTCCCGCACATTACTAATGATAAAAGCTAAATATGTAACACTAAATATCTCAAACAAATGTCTTCCAGTATTAGTATCTGCAGTTGGCAAGAAATTGCCTCATTGCTTGCTTCGAAGCAAATTAATTAATGAACACGATACAGCAGTAACTACGTAAGAGGTACTACAGTGCTTCACACAGCATTCGATTACTATTAAAGTGGTCAGACAAAGTATTAACAGCTTGAAGTCTTTCAATATCTGGCAGGTCAGAAGGGAGTAGTGCAGCAATCAAGTGATTTACAAACAGTAAGTATAGTGCACACATTAACTGGTTAGGTTTTAATTTGGGCTGCAGTGTGCAAGTCAAGTACGTGCCGCAATAGAAATGATTAATAGAGGGGAACAACGCGAAACAAGTGTCTACTCTCTCTGTGGATAGTTAACTTTATCTGAGGAAGAGTTTTGAGTAGCACTTGCGATGCACCACGAGCTCTGTCATTCGTTCTAACACACACACACACACACACACACACACACACACACACACACACACACACACACAGTAAATATTCACGTTCCTTCTTTTACAAATAATGTTCCAAGAAAAACCTCTCATTCTACAATCCATTAGTTACCTGCATTGCGGTACGCCCAATGCACCCGGCTTACAACACCGTTGCCAAGTGTGATTTTCTAACAGTCTTCCCCGCATGAAAAATTCTACATTTGACTACAGAGCGCAGCTACTATGCTGAAGTTCCCTCAGCAGTTAGTCAGAATTTAGGAATTGGCGTTTGCACTTAGATTTTTTTTGTTTTTCGTTTGTTTACTACCAAGAGTATACCGACAACTAACGTTTCAACTTTCTTCCGAATACGTAAGTAAAAATTGTTTTAGGAAGTAACTAAAGTTATCCAAAGCCCCGTATACAAAGCATATACCGGCATCACGACTTAGGTTATACGTAGTCTGTGCATAAACCGTCAATATTTTCTAACTACTACACTGTCCAGCACATCAGCACATGTTCCGTACTCACCAAGGACTGCAGCGATGAACAGTGAACTGCAGTGAGGTGAAGTCCAGGACACACTGTTCGCGTAAGATGTTTCCTCGACGGGCGAAAGGCGCACAACGGACGCCACAAACTACGGCAGTGAACGCTAGTGAAGTCAGTGGGTTATGACAGTGTGCACAGATACTGACATACCACGTTGTCGACTGTAGCGCCCTCCATACGAGGAATCGACAAGCATCACTTCTCGATATCACACAATGCTCGTAATCTACAAATCAGGAGCGAAATCTTACGACAGACTTCCCAGGAACGATTGTCGATATCGGATGTGTATTTTAATACGAAGAGTCTTGATTTCTCGTACTTAACAGCGTATTAATTTAAGACTGAGGTTTTCGGCATGTATTAAATCGTTGGGTCGCGGAAAACAGTTTCAGTTAACCTACGAAAGAAATTTAATCACTTCGATATTCCACTTAAGTAAGGTAGCGGGCAGAGAAGCGTCCACCTAGGATCTAACAAAGCAACAGCGGCCTAGCTCTTCCTGTCTTCATTACGTATTCTTCTTTCTTGACATTCTACATCCTAGAGTGTCTCCTCTCTATGGATCTATGTAATAAATAGTATATCATATGTAATAAACTTTACAGTAGTTTCATTTATTTTATGTATAACACTGCACATGACATACCGAGAGAAACTGGAGAAAAAACACAAACGGCACATTTAACCAACAATCAGTTGTTACGTGTTAATGTCTATTCTTCTTACCCATTCGACGCTTGATGGTGCAGCCACGAAAAAGACGTTTGGATCAGACAGGTAGCCTCTCACTCTACACTCCTCGTCTATGTGCCGGTTCGAAGCTCCACAACCAGCTTGGGCTGGACAGGTTACCCCACATGTGCCTGTTCTATGCGCACACTCAGCGTCTTGTTCGGATGCGATTCATATACGTCCACAAATGCTGTGGGAGTTCAAAACCCCTTCGTTTCTGTAGAGGGTAATGATTATGCCGCAGTTTGGGAGCCTCATTCATAGTCCTGGATTCACGCCATTAGTGTTAATGGTGTAGCTGCTATCAGAAAGTCGTTTCGCCAGTCGCAGGGATCGGAATTTGTAGCCAACTCGGTTTGTTGTCAACCCAGGAATATCTTCATGGTGGGAACTTGAAGACTATTCATCATTTTGGAATATTCTTTCAACAGTGCTTCTTGTCTTCTTACCATAGGAGGGGCTATATGGCTGAGTATTGGAAGCCGGTATAGGGGAGCAGTTATCGTCCACCCAGAGATGATCCTTGTGGTTTTATTGAGCTGAGTGTCTGCCCTATTTACGTGCGGGCTGTCCAAGCACACCGGAGCACAACACCCAACTGCGAAAGTTCGAAGCCTTTCTACTGATGCTCTCCAGTTAGTACTACAGAGCTTCTCGATAAGTTTCTTGTTTCATCCCCGTCATTGATTTTTTAATGTAAAAATGTCTTGTTGCATCGTCAGTCTGGTTCCCGTTGACCTGTTGGTCGCCTTAAAGTTGGTTGTGTGGGTAAGTTCAAGGGTCGGAGGAAGACAAGGGCGTACCACATTATTTAGGATCACGCTCAGCAACGCACAGGGGTATTCAGACCAGCCTCCGGAACGGTGACAGCCTCACCTTATTAATGTAGCTGCCAATGACATAGCTGACACGTGATGAGTGCCTTTAACACAGAGCCCAGGTCTCCAAGGCGAAACTCGCTGGCTTGGTTTCTGACATAGTTGGCGAACGCTCTGAAGTTATTTGGTAGATCACGCACATAGCTGTCAAATGTGCGGCTTTACTTACATAATTATGTATTCGTATATGGTGTCTGCTCAGGACTGTCTGTTGCGTAGAAACCTGTCTCTCGTTACATTGGTAGACGCTCGATCGAAAGTTCGTACTAGTTCCTTATAACGCAGATAACTGAAATGTGGTCATTAGCAAGGAAACTGTGATGTGAAGAAATCTGCTACTAAACGTAAATGACCTCTGCTTCAACCTTATACAACCTCTACTGAAAGAACAGGTTCTAAACTGCTACATAGAAACAATGAGGGTATATACAGGGTGTTCGTAAATTCCCGTTACAAACTTCTATGACTTGTAGAGAGGAGTGAGTACATAATACTTTGAGCAGCAACCCATGTCTAGAAACGTCATCCAACGACGCTACAGAGACTCAAAGTTATACTGTACAGACATACATTTACAGGCGCCGATGCATATGATTCCGTAATGATTCTAGGATGAAGGCAGAAGGATAAATGTCTCAATCTGAGGCAAGGGTCCCTGGTCCGGAAACGGACTCGAAGGTTGCAAGAGAAAATCGTTCTTATATCTCTGGCAGCGGAATACATGTACCGCTATTGTTGTTGCTAAAACTGTAGGGTAGGCAACTTTCAGAGATAGAAGTATGCACCCAAAACAAGAAAAAACATTTAGCAAACGTGGACTCTAAAATGCAGACCATAAGAGCCATGAGCACTCGTTCAATAGAGGTGATGTTTCACAGCAGCATAGATAAACAAGTGCTCGTAGTGCCTCAGGTATGTGTTTTAGAGCCCATGTTTACGGAACGTTTTTTCTTGTTTTGGTCCCTACTAGCACATGCGGAAGTTGCTTGCCCTAAAATCTTAGCAACAACAGTACAATACATGTATTCCACTGTCAGAGGTATCAAAACGGTTTTCGCTTATAATATTCGACCGTTCGTTGCCGTATAAGGACCTTACTCCAAATTGATACATTTATCCTTCTCCATCGTCCTAGAAAGATGTAACATCATCCTGCATATACATACACTTACAGACACCGGGGCATATAACTTTGACGGTCTGTAGCGTCGTTTGGTGACGTTTCCGGAAATGGGTTATAAACAAATTGTTATGTGTTCACTCCACTCTACAAGTCCTAAAAATCTGTAACGGTAATTTGGGAATACCCTGCATGTTAAGCACTTAATGATGAACTTATAGGGCTAAAAAATTGTATTGCATCTTGAATAAAATTTTGTAACTCAAGCTTTACTTTTCTTTCTTTGATACTGTGTTCCTTCATCAACTCGTTAGCGCTAGGAATGATACACAACGTGTTTTTATTAATATCATTACATCACAGTCTCGACAGGTTATTTTTCCACGTTTAAGTATGCATTCATGTGGTGCACGCTCTATAGAACGTGATGCAGTTAAAAAACGTGTATGGTCGCTATGTCTCTTTTCTTTCTTTATGTTTTTAATTTTTTTTATCTAATTTCATTCTTCCCGGCTTAAGCGAAATACCCAGGGATCCGCTGCAAAGCAAGGCAAAAGTAAATAATTTGAAAAAAATTCTAGTAGTTTACACAAATTAAAAAAAAGTTACCGAATGAAATAAGATATTTTTTGCTATAAACTGTCTGTCAGTGGCAGTTTACTTACTTCTTTGTTTCGTTTCGATCGTTTGGATTCTCGAATGAGTTGTTCATCACTTCATCCTTCTAAACAATACCTCTCGTTCCTCTAGTTTCTCCCTATTTTCATCTTGTTTTTGAGCCCGGTACTAGTCCAGGTAGGATATCCCACTTTTTTTCCTGTGTCAGAACCTGTCTTGTGTTTCTGCGCATCAATTTTTGCCAATATCGCAGTTGCTTTGCATTCCTTTCCGACTTCTTTCACTCAGTCCTTCCCGGTTAAGTCTGTTTCGATCCACATCTTTTGAGTCAAATTCTTGTCGTTCACAATCATGATGTGTTCGAAAATCTCAATCTTCTCTTCCGTAACTTGCTTAAAACAGCCTTCTTCTTGATCCATGTATCCAAAATTCACCCTGTTTTTCCGTTCGCCAAATGTCTCCTTCAAATTTTCAGACCGTTATTCGCCAGATGTATGCAGAATCCCTTGCCCAACAAGGTTGCTTTAGATCCGTACATTTCGGCATTTCTGATTATTGTTGACATATTGCTGTAATTCAGGGGTTCCTCGATAATTCATAGTTTCTGCAAGTTGTCTTATCGCGGTGCTTGCAATATGTAAGGCCTGTCTAATATGATCTTGTTCATCTGTTGGTTACTTGTTATTTGGCAGTAGATTCTAACTGATAAGGAAATAAAAAAGTGATTCAACTCCCTGTCTTTCTCTTCTTTAAAACGTCAGATGGCATTTCAGGTACACGACTCTATCCTGTTCTTCCATGTTGGATTTTGATGTGTAAATTGAAACCATTTATGATAAAAAAGAAAAATTAAAACTGTTATCTGTGGCAGTCACTTTTATTTTGTTTATCTTCTAGTAGATAAATGGTCTACATTAGCATTTCTTTTCATAGACGTAGCTGGTTGTCTGTCTTAGGCTTCATTTCGTTAAAAATGAGTTGTTATGTCCCACTTGTTATCATAATATGTCACTGAAGGCGCACATTATAAACGACGACAAAGCTTCTTACAAGATGATAAATCAAAAGGCATACTATATGATGTTATGTATACGCGTTTGTGCAACTGGTTATTACTAGACCACGAATTTTTTAGGTCGTAAAAAGTGCATTTTTGGCACCTAAAATATGCTCTTTTAGATCTTCATTTCGCCTATATAAAACCTGAAATAGGCCCTAAAAAGTATTATGTAGTAGAACTAACTAAAATGTAACATAAACATTGTTGACATATGAGCATATTGTTACTCATTAAAAAAAAATTAAAATATAAATATGCACAACTGCTCAACACAGCAGACGCTATACCACTTTCATGCTCAAATTGATCTCAAAACACTTCAGTTTTCCTAAGATAAAAAATATGGTATAGAACACATACAGACATACGTTGAAATAGTGTAATATGTAATGTAATTTGTGGTGTCACCGCCAGACACCACACTTGCTAGGTGGTAGCTTTAAATCGGCCGCGGTCCGGTAGTATACGTCGGACCCGCGTGTCGCCACTGTCAGTGATAGCAGACCGAGCGCCACCACACGGCAGGTCTAGAGAGACTTACTAGCACTCGCCCCAGTTGTACAGACGACTTTGCCGGAAGGGGATCACTGACAATTACACTCTCATTTGCCGAGACGATAGTTAGCATTGCCTTCAGCGACGTCATTTGCTACGACCTAGCAAGGCGCCATAACCTTTGATAATTAATATATTGAAGCATGTACAGTAACGACCGATGTTCTACAATTGTGGATTAAAGTCAAGTATTACAAGATTTTCGTACTTTATTGCAATTCTCAAGACATTGTCCTGTTCCAGACCTCACGTCAGTCTGCGTGTATTTAAACGCGTGCATTTCAGCCTCCTCTAGAAATACAGCACATGGCGACGAGTCTGAAAAGAGTCTAAAAAGGGTCTTTTTTTCTTTATACTTGCTTAATTACTTGTGTCGTGGCTTCGCCACAATCTCCAGATGTACTGTCCGAATTTTATCGCTTGCAGAATCAGCAGACGCAGGCCTTATTGGATGCCCTTGGACAGCTTGTCCAGGGTCAACGTGCGCTGCAAAACGATGCGGCAGCCGCCCCTCCACCGCTACCGCAGCCACAACACGCTGTTGCACCACCTTTTCGCCCGTTTGATGCGGAACTGGAAAGCTGGACGGAGTGGTCACGCCAATTTGGATTCCATCTCACTGCCTACAGAATTCAAGGTCATGAGCGGCAGACTTTTCTTCTTTCCGCCGTCGGCGTGTCGACGTACCGAGTGATAGTGAAATTGTTTCCCTGACGCGACGTAGCAACTCTGTCCTACGACGAAATTTTGTCGGCATTAGATACATATTTCAAGGAATCCATCAATGTAGTTGCAAAAAGGTATATGTTCTTTCGTTCAAAACATACGGCCAGTCAGACTAATAGGGAGTGGGTTGCAACATTGCAAGGCCTTACTAGGGATTGTGCTTTTGAGTGTGAATGTGGACTCCCTTATTCAGATACTATGGTGCGTGATGCAATTGCACAGAACGTTTGTGATGTTCGTATAAGGGAACAGATTTTGAAACTGGTCAATCCCACCCTTCAACGACATATTGGATAGGCAGGACACACTTGACTTTGCTCAGGAATCATTTGAAACTTCGCCAGCTGTGTGTCACATTAACTGGCCCGCCGGGCGAGCTGCACGGAACAGTAAACAGCCCTCGCGCTCGTCCGTGCAGCTGCCGCCTAGCTCTCCACGTGTGCCGCGCAAGCACGCAAATACAGTGCTAAAATCATGCCCGCGGTGTGCTACTAGACATTCGCGTGAGAATTGCCCGTCACGCCAAGCTATTTGCTTTTTCTGTAAAAAGAAAGGACATGTTCAAAGTGTTTGCCAGAAAAAGCTCCGATCAGACACTCACATACATTCCAGGTCCTTTGCTTCACGCCGGAATCGAACCACGAATACTCGGGCTCGTGAACTTTCGCCCATGGAAATTCATGAAGTTAATTCCACTCCGCCCAGTGTCACTCTCTCTAACAGTGACTGTGTTCGTCCCGCAAAATGTGTGCGTCGACTTCGACGGAAATCCCGTCAAGTAGCAAGTGATTCTGTACCAGTGTCGGTTCCCGTTGCACGAGACAGTAGCTCTTGTCGTCAGCAGGACAATAAACTTTTTGTAGATTTCGACTTTAATGGCAAGGTCATACCATTCCAGCTCGATACCGGAGCTACAGTTTCATTGCTCAATAAAGACACGTACAAACAACTGGGCACACCTCCGTTGCGTGCCGCAAATGTTAAGTTAAACAGCTATTCGGGTCAGAATATCCCTGTGTTAGGACAGTGCAGCCTTCTTGCAACATACAAGGGACAAACAAAACTTGTTTCATTTTACGTACTCCATTCTTCTTCTGCTGTGAACTTGTTTGGTTTAGATTTATTTCAGTTGTTTAACATGTCTATAGTCAATCAGGTCCTATCAGTGAACGCGGCTGTGCCTTCAGACAGTGTTTCTCGTCTATGTGAAGAATTTGCAGACATTTTTGCACCGGGCCTTGGTTGCACTAAGAACTATGAAGCACATTTGGAACTGAAAGTAAACGCGCAACCAAAATTTTTCAGTGCGCGCAATGTTCCCCACGCATTGCGTGATGAAGTCGCAAGAACATTACACGATTTGGAATCACAAGGTGTAATTGAACGTGTGCAGGCTTCTCTCTGGGCATCACCCTTAGTAATTTTGCCAAAACCTTCCGGAAAATTGAGACTTTGTGTGGACTTCAAGGCAACGGTGAATCCACAACTAGTGATTGCAACTTTTCCTTTACCCCGCCCGGAAGATCTTTTTGACAAACTGTGCCCGGGTAAATATTTTTCGAAGTTGGACCTAGCAGATGCGTACTTGCAAATACCAGTGGACGACGAATCCCAGCGCGTCTTGGTGGTTAACACGCATTTTGGTTTGTACCGATTCATAAGACTGCCATTCGGGTGTGCATCCGCCCCTGCATTGTTTCAGCAATATCTGCAAACTGTTTGTTCGTTGGTCCCTACTGCGGCAAACTATCTGGACGATATTGTGATCTCCGGAAAGACGGAAGAAGAACACTTAGCCAATCTCCGAACATTATTTCAGGTCTTGCGACAAAATGGTCTTCGCTTGCGGAAGGACAAATGTGTGTTTTTTGCTCGTGACTTACCATATTTGGGACATGAAATCAATGCCCAAGGCATACATCCCAGTCCAGAACACCTCCGTGCCATATAAGACTTGCCTTCGCCGCAGAATTAGCAGCAGCTACAGAGTGTGTTGGGAAAAATTAATTATTATAATAAATTTGTTCCACATGCCTCTTCCTTTTCAGCTCCGCTTCATCGCTTACGCCGTAAAGGTGTTCCGTTCGTCTGGACGACGGTATGCGAACGCGCCTTTCGCCAGTTGAAATCGACGTTGCTTTCAAATACTTGCCTTACGCCATTCGATCCCCAGAAACCCCTTTTGTTGATGGTAGATGCATCGGAATTCGGGATCGGTGCTGTGCTTGCGCACAAAGATGGATCGCATGATCGCCCTATTGCCTTTGCGTCCAAATTGCTCTCATCTGCGCAAATAAATTATTCACAGGTCGAGAAAGAAGCTTTGGCTCTCGTCTTTGGTGTTACTAAGTTCCATGATTTCTTGTATGGTCGTCACTTTACCATCATCACAGACCACAAACCTTTGACATCGCTTTTTCATCCGAACAAGCTGGTGCCTCCACGTACAGCGCAGAAATTCATTCGCTGGTCTATTTTCCTCTCGCAGTACCGCTACGATATCTTGTATCGGTCCACTGCTAAGCACGGAAACGACGATGCGTTGTCCCGTTTGCCTGTTGCTGAGGATAGAGCATTCGATTCTTCCGAACTTGCTTGTATGTTCATTGATTCGGAAACCGATGACGTGGTCGAATCGTTTCCGATTGATTTTGGACGTGTAGCTACAGCCACCGCTGCTGACCCCGTCCTTGCTACTGTTTTGCGTTTTGTTGCTACGCAATGGCCCTTGTCAAAGTCACGGATCGAGGATCCGTTGGTTCGCCGATTTTTTGCTCACAAGGAGAGACTTTATGTACGACGTGGTGTTTTGCTGTTGCATTGTGATAATGATTAGTCCAGGGTCGTGGTCCCACGTTCGTTACAGTCCTCTGTCTTACGGCTTCTCCACCAAGGACATTGGGGTATAGTGCGAACGAAACAACTTGCTCGTCAGCACTGTACTTGGTTCGGAATCGATGCTGCGATTACGAATATGTGCTCTTCTTGCATGGCGTGTGCCGAACAACAATCCGCGCCACCGCATAAATTCTTTGCATGGCCGAAAGCCACTTCCCCTTGGCAACGCTTGCACATCGATTTTGTTGGTCCATTCTGGAACGCTCGATGGTTGGTTGTGGTAGATTCATTCAGTAATTTCCCTTTTGTTGTCCGGATGTCTTCCACGACGTCTTCTGCCACCATCCAAGCGTTATCGGCTATCTTTTGCATTGAAGGTCTTCCACAGACTATTGTTTCCGACAATGGCCCACAATTCATGTCCGCAGAATTTCAGTCATTCTGCAAGGCCAATGGTATTCAACATCTGACGTCCGCACCGTTTTCGCCTCAGTCAAACGGTGCCGCTGAACGATTGGTCCGGACTTTCAAGTCACAGATGTTGAAGTTGAAAGAGTCGCATTCTCGGGAGGACGCGTTATTGCTCTTTTTGTCTTCGTATCGCTCTCAGCCCCGAGATGGTCGCTCGCCGGCTGAGTTGCTCCACGGTCGTCCTCATCGAACCTTGATGTCCTTGTTGCATCCGCCGCATCGGGTTCCTATGCAGCGGCAGCCACCTGCTTTTGCTCCAGGCGACGTTGTATACTATTGTAACTATCGAGGTTCACGGCGTTGGCACGCAGGGCGCATTCTTCGCTGCCTCGGCCGCGCTATGTATCTGGTTTTGGGGGCCTCTGGTGAGGTGCGCCGGCATCTCAATCAGCTGCGCCTCTGTCGTCGCACGGGATCTGCTGCTCGCCGTCTGCTTTCAGCGACGGTGCTGTCCGGTCAGCGCTGCCTTCCATTTTGCCCCATGGCGACGCGCCGCCGCCGCCGCCTGTTCTCCTGCCGGCGACGCCCGCAGTGGACGCTTCGCTGCAGCCGCCAAGCGCCTCCCTGGGTCACGCGCCGCCGATCGCTTCTCGTGACCAGCTGTCCTCCGCCATGGAACTCTTGCCGGCTCCGGACCAGATGTCGTCTTCGCCCGTCGCCTGCCCTGACCAGATGGAGGTCGACCCTACGGCCCCTCCTGTCTCTTTACGGGCGCATACACCGCATGTTGGCGTGCACCCTGGACTAGGTTTTCAGGCGTTTCCTAGCTCCCCTCGGACCGAATGGCAGGGTGCGGGTGGCACATCCTCGCCTGTTGTTAGGCTCCCCACCTCGTCGCATACGTCAACATGGGGTCCTCCCCACGGCGGGCGAAAGCCTTATAACACAACCGTACGCCGATTTGCGGGGGAGGAATGTGGTGTCACCGCCAGACACCACACTTGCTAGGTGGTAGCTTTAAATCGGCCGCGGTCAGGTAGTATACGTCGGACCCGCGTGTCGCCACTGTCAGTGATAGCAGACCGAGCGCCACCACACGGCAGGTCTAGAGAGTCTTACTAGCACTCGCCCCAGTTGTACAGACGACTTTGCCGGAAGGGGATTACTGACAATTACGCTCTCATTTGCCGAGACGATAGTTAGCATAGCCTTCAGCTACGTCATTTGCTACGACCTAGCAAGGCGCCATAGCCTTTGATGATTAATATATTGAAGCATGTACAGTAACGACTGATGTTCTACAATTGTGGATTAAAGTTAAGTATTACAAGATTTTCGTACTTTATTGCAATTCTCAAGACATTGTCCTGTTCCAGACCTCACGTCAGTCTGCGTGTATTTAAACGCGTGCATTTCGGCCTCCTCTAGAAATACAGCATAATTAATTACTGGTAAACCAGTGGTTTCAAACATTCAGACCATAGCCGGCCACGCGCTAAATAACTAAAATCTTATCTACGTTTTCCAGAGTATAACTAAGGCGCTTGTCAATCAGTATTTATTTACAAGCCGGGAAAAAAGTTCTTCCTCAACAGATGTGACAGGGGTGAGTTTTACTTTCGTCTGATATTGGACACGAATGCTGCAATCAAAGGACGAGGATTTTCCGTTACTTATGTATGCTGTTGTATAGAAGTAATTCAGCCGTTTTTGCTCATACTTTTCCTCCCACTTCATTCGGCACTTCATTAACTGTCTTTTTCACTTCCTTCAGTACGGATATGCTCTCGTAGGTCGGTCTTCCGAGCCTTCTAATCAAGAAATGGTCCTCGCTATTAATATGTAGTGGGCTCTAATATATGCCAAGTCTCGCTGTATTGAAGAATTTTGGAGTACGTGCTTTGCAAAAGTTACAGAAGCGGCATCGTACAGTAGATTTCCAGTTACCTTCTTAGAGGTGCTTATTGTAGTCCACTGATGCTAACCACCTGCTCCAGCGATTAACAACATGTTCATGTGGCTGGGGAAAAAATTTCTTTACTATAGAGATTAATTTACTTACGTCAGGGAATTCTAGCCATACTTGCTCTGCTATACGGTTGGTACCATGTACATGCAGTATCAAAGGGTAGAAAATTTGAAGCAACTGAAACGCTACAATCATATATGCAGCGGCATCTGGAAGGCAGAAGCACCTCGTTTCTATGCACGCCTTTTGGATACAGCACATTCAAAGTGTGCAATTGTTTGCTACTTACTCTTTGGGAGCTGTTTTGAACAAATCAGGTAAGTGCTAGAAGTGGCATCTGGGTCCGACGTGCCAACAATCAGATGCCAGGAAGTTTCATATCAGCGCACACTCCGCTGCAGAGTGAAAATCTCATTCTGGAAACATCCCCCGGGCTGTGGCTAAGCTAAGTTGTCTCTGCGTTACAACCATACGGTAACGTCATCGGTTACGTAGAGGAAAAATGGCAAACCTTCACGACCTACCATGTCCTTAATGGTGTGCGTCAGGTCAAAATTGAACTGAAAAAACATATTCCATCATACCTGACCATTGGCGGGGTGCGAGCCATTGTCATGTACGACGGCCAACCCCGAACATGTGCGGGTTGTGGACAAGAAGGCCACGTCCGATCCGCCTGCATGCGACGCCGCCTGATCCAGACGCCGGTCGGCGAGGAAGCGTCCCCAGCGGTGATGACTCAGATCCCTGTCACATACGCCAAGGTTGCCCAGGAAGGTAGCACGTCTACACAGAGAGTTCCTGCTCCGTTGACGTCGTCTGATCAGGTAGCTGCAACCGCTCCTGCGATTCCTTCTGAGGTGCCCCAGACGCCAGATCCTGACCTGCCGAATCATCGCAGCACTGTGACTGAAAATGCTACTGAGATGGACGTTGATCCGGGAGTGGTACCTACTTCTGCTTTCCTTCAGACTGGTCCAGAGTCAGACGAAAGCCACCCGCAATCGGACACTGAACGACATGTTAGAAAACAAGGGTCGACACGTAAGAGAAAGAAACGTAGCCGTACACCCCCTGATGAATCCATTCTACGGATGGATACCAGGGATGCAGACCCGAAGATGGACGACAAACCGCTCTTTGATGACCGAAAGTCTGATGCGAAAGACCCGCCACAGGCGACCACTGGCAACGAACACCCCTCCTTACTGACGCCGTCGCCCCCACAGGTCGACGTTGAAGAGAGCCTATCCGATGAGACGAAAACTACGTCTCCTCTCCACGTGGATGACGTGCACAGCCGATGCCCTGCCGCAGCATCAGTCTCCTGGGCAGACGACGTGGAGATCGAAGGGACTGGGGTGGACGCTGCTGATGATGGGGCACCCCCATCGGTTGCGCCCGCGCCCGCAAACTCACCACAATAACAGCCTCTTCAGCGGACCGGCAGGATCGACGACCTCTCGCTCCTGAAGAAGAAGCCCCACCTGTGCCTGTGGGACTCCAACACCAGCATTATCGTGTCGCAACGATTAACCTCGCGACCATTCGTGCGCCCCACAAACTAGCGCTGCTCCGCGATATGATTTATGATGCGGACATAGATATTGCGCTTTTTCAGGAAGTGCATGTCGCCGATTTTTCACCACCACATGGCTTCACGGTGCATCTTTCTCCCGCTTCGGACACCGGTAGTGGTGTTGCCATCATCTTACGCGAAGGTCTTCCTGCCGAAGATGTCCTATACCTCCCCAGCGGCAGAGGTATGGCCCTTACTCTCTTTGGTGTACGCATCGTCAACATTTATGTGCCGTCGGGCTCCAGCTACCGTCGTGAACGCAATGTCTTCTTCGCGAATGAAGTCACACCCCGTTTTATGGGACCACACGATGACAGGGTCATGGGTGGAGACTTTAACTGCACCCAGCGACCTCAGGATCAATTGCCGCGTCACTCACCATGCGCCGCTCTGGAAACAGTCGTCACGCGGCTACAATTTGTCGACACGTGGAGACATGTTCACGGTGATCTTTTGGGCTTTACGTACTACACTGCGCACTCCTCTAGCCGACTGGATCGCATCTACATCTCGCGATCCCTAATTCAACACACTCGACAGGCTGAAATCTGGCCTGTTGCTTTCTCAGACCATGAGGCTTACTTCTGTGATGTTGTTCTCACAAGACAGGCCGTATGGCACGGACGTGGTTTATGGAAACTGAACACGGCACTTCTTAATTCACCTGACTGTCGACTTCTAATAGAAGACACTTGGATTACATGTAATAGACGCCGACCCACGTATCCGTCTACCATATCCTGGTGGATCCAGTGAGCAAAACCTGCTCTTCGAAAAACTTTAATCCGGTATGGCAAAGATGTTGTCGCCTGGAGGAAGAGCACTATGGACTTTTACTACAGGATCCTACGAGAATGCTCCACGATGCCAGCCTCCCCTGAGCGCCATACAAGGATGAACCAAGCTAAGGCCCAAATCTCCAATCTCATGCGACGGCATTTGGAAGGAGCGATAGTACGATCTCGTACTGCTGATCGCATGCCTCATGAACATCCGTCGATGTACCATATCATCCAAGAACGACAAAATCGACGCCGAAAATTGATTCACGTCCTAACGGATCAAGAAGGGCGTCGCTACGTAACCCAATCTGCAATAGGGAATGTGCTTCACGCCCACTACCGGCAGCTCTACGCCGCAATTCCACATTTCCCAGAGTTGATCGAGGAAGTCTCACAGCTCAACTTCGGTGGCATCCCAGGAGATGCGGCGATTGACTTGATGTCGGAGGTGACTGATGAGGAAGTCCGCGATGCGATCCGGGCAGGAACCATCAATCACTCCCCAGGACCCGACGGTCTTCCCCTCGAATTTTATCGCACCTTCCGTGATTTGTTAGAGTCCACCATCACCTCCATCTGTCGGGAACTGATGTCTCGGGAAGTACCTGTGCCGGACGCTTTCATGGAAGGAATTATTATTCCTGTACATAAACCGCACGGTGGCAACAATATCAGTGATTATCGGCCCCTCACCCTCCTTAACAGTGATATGAAAATCTTCACTCGCCTTTTGGCAGCACGACTTAAAAACGTTGCCCGATATGTTGTGTCGCCAGACCAAGCATCTTTGGGAGGAGATAATAATATTCGCACGGCTTTATGCCGCTACAGGGATATGATCGCCGTTACCCAGGCACAACGCCTCTCTGGGGCACTTGCGTCTTTGGACTTTAGTCAAGCTTTTGATAGGGTTGACCATTCGTTCCTTACGGCCGTTCTCCACTATATGGGTTTCCCAGTCGCCGTTATCACGGTAGTGATGCGCCTTCTGCGGGGTGCCTCATCCAGGATTATGTACAATGACAGACTCACTCCACCGATAATAATAGTTCGATCTGTACGTGAAGGTTGCCCTCTATCATCAATTTTGTACGCCTTTTCCTTGGAATCCTTGCTATGTGGACTAAGACAACGTTTGGTAGGGTTGTCCATAGATCGCTACCGATTCTGTTGCACGGCCTATGCTGACGATGTAGTCATCTGTTTACGTAATGCCGACGAGGTTCGAGCTCTTTTGACGTGGGTAGCGACTTATGGTGAGGCGTCGGGTAGCTCTTTAAACGTACGTAAGTCACAAGTTATGTTCATTGGCACGGGACTTCCCGTGGAGTGCGTTACACCTCTCACCATCGTTGATACCATTCGTTGTTTGGGAATAGATTTTTCATCTGATCTCCGGCGTTCCGCCACCATCAACTGCCGACGCCTCCTTTTAATGATCAGAGCAGGTCTTATGGACCATCGCCTTCGATCCCTAGATATTCTCCAACGAGCTCGATATGTCAATACATATATCGCATCCCGAGTTCCCCATGTAGCGCAAGTTCTACCTTTCCCGCTTACTGTGGCACGTCGCATGTTGGCAGCGATGGCATCTTTCGTCAGCTCTGGGATGTTGTTCAAAGTTAACTATACAACCCTTACTCTTCCCCGTGAACGAGGTGGGATAGGTCGGTTTCACGTGCCGCATAGAGCTCGCGCCCTATTTGTCAGCTCCCAGATGACGGTATGGACACGTTGCCCGACGAGCCTCACTGGTCTCCTCCTGTCGGCATATTCGCCGATCTCACTGTCAGCCCCAGTGATGATCTCGGATGTTCCGGCCCAGTTCCATTATATCCGGCACTTCTTTCTGGATCTCAGTTATCTACGCCTCCCCTTACCAAGACAGCTTTTACTCAAGACAAAGGCAGTATACAATGTCCTCCAATTAGGTCGTCCACCTAACCCGATTGAACAAAAGTTCCCCCAGGTTGACTGGCGTCATGTATGGCGCGCGGTGTTCGCCTATTACTTTGACACGTATGTTCAATCTGTCTGGTACCTAACTGTCAATGGTAAGCAAATCAACCAATTTCGCCTTCATCGTATCCACCTCGCCCAATCACCTCTATGCTCCACGTGTGGAGTGCCAGACAATGATGAACATCGGTTTGTTTGCGGACCGGCGGCGGAGGTTTGGCACTTGGTTCGACGTATTGTGGCTTTTCTAACGCGGGACATTCCGGATCGGATTACTCCCCTTTCATTATTATTTCCGGAACGTGAATATTTTCCTCGGCCAAAGACCAATGCTGTGAATTGGATTCGCGGACATGCCATTCACTACTTATTTGGACAAACTGTAGACTCTGTACTCGATTTTTGGACATACCTCAATGACCGTCATTATGTCGTTGTCCGTCACCCAAAATACAGACAATTCTTCTCGAACTTCCTTGGGAGTGCTTTACACGACCCGCCTCGCAGCTGGAATGTGTTAAGCCAAGAGAGAAGAAGGTTTCCTGTTTGAACCAATTAACATTTCTGAACAATTGAACGGAACACATCAATTTCGAGAAGACGTGACTCAACATGTTACCAGCGGGGCGCAGAAGGCCTCTGATCAATTACACAAATAAATAAATAAATAAATAAATAAATATAAAACAAAAAAATTAAAATAAAATTCAGACAAAGGAAAAAAAAAGGTGGTAGAGCACTTGCCCGCGAAAGGCAAAGGTCCCGAGTTCGAGTCTCGGTCGGGCACAAAGTTTTAATCTTCCAGGAAGTTTCAATCAAATGTACAGTCTACCGGAATAGACTGTCAGAATTTTGATCATCATAAATCCATGTGCAAGATTCCGTAATATTCTCTCGGGTTCTATGCAGTGCGTCAGTGGAAACTGAATCCACATAATTTTTACGCAACTTTGCCTTTGCCGGAACAGACTGACTGCAGTTCTTTTCAAGAAAACCTTTGAAATTATGATTTTCTAGATTTCGAAAAGGGATGTCTAGTGCCACAATAGCATGACACAAGTCACCGCAGAAATGGTTCTTTCTGATGGATTCTTCAGATTTCTTTGTTAAAAGCGATTGCTTTAATTTTGATTTTTCGTTCAACATTTACCTTATGTAATGCTCCATATGTATGTTGACAACAAAGGTATATTTCATAACGCACTTTTTAAAGAGATGTCGATTTGTAAGAATGGTCTAGAGGCTCAAATCACTTTTTATCACGTTCTTTGCAATATCAACACACTTTCAATAATGTATACTACTGACTTCATGACAACAATAAAAAATTGGGAAAATGCAAACTTCGTTCATTGTAGTTGACTTTTATTTTCAAGATACATTTTAAGAAATACTGGTGTATAAATACGGCCCTGAACCACGAACCACCGAATAACACACTTATTTGGGAAAGTGAAAACTTTTACGGAGACTTAAATTTGTGGGTAGTGTTTAACTGGAAATTTTAAAAGATACATGAAGTCTGGCAGAAGAATTTATTAGAAACAACAAACATTTTTCAGAATTTTAAAATAAAAAATTAACTGACTAAATTACAGCTTTTTCGCAAGGCGGGCGTGAAGTACTTACTCCCCCCCCCCCCCCCAAATTGGTATTGCGAGGGGTAAGTGGGACTTTTTATGACTCAAAGCCTACTACAAGAAAGAAACAGGAAAGTGTATATAGAGGTGCATATAAAAAGTATTTGGTGTTGTTAGAGTACACTGGTACTTAATTTTAGAAAAATAATAAAAGTCAAACAGAAAACATAGAATAAAATTTGACAATTTTAGTTTTCCATCTGTCCTGCCACTGAACAGATTTTCGTTACAACTCAAAACTTAAAGCAAATAAATAGCCGGTCCATTATTTTAAGTACATGAATGCTTTTACTTATAGGTATGCCATTTTCACATGCTTACTTTCCCTTTGTACAAAGATTGAGCTCAGCAACCAATGTGTTCTGGTGTCTCTTAGCACGATATTAAAGCAATATTTACAAAATAATATGCTTCAGGAATGCTCTGGCGGTGAAATATGTAAGGAGAAACTTGCACTTCTGACATGACAGGAAAAACTAAGAACATAATTATTCCATCTGTCACATAGTGCGGAAGCTCTAGTAGCCACAGACTTATAGGACTGACTTTGAGTAGAGGGAAAACATGTGTTCTGAGACAATTTTTTAGTGCAGGTTGCAAACATTCAGGGAAAAACTTGATTGATTTATGACCCCTCCCCTTGCGCTTAACACATTGTTGTGTTAATTGATGTATGACCTCCTGGAGACAATACGTCCTTCTGAGAAAGCCCCCTGAACCCTCCACCTCCCCCTCTCCTGTCGCTCCGGGAAACCCCTCGCTGATACAAGTACTCTTTTGATATCAAATTAATTGACTAATATATTAATTAACCTCTCCCCCTCTGGCAAATCTCCCCGGGCCCTCCCCTCCCACACCTGGAAGTTGACGAGTCCATGCTGGAGAGGAAGGATCTCATAGCAAGAAATTCAATTACAAAGCAGAGGATAAGCTGTTTATTTATAAAATTCAATTTGGAGGGGTTGTATTTCTATTGCTCATTACTCTCTGCCACATTGGAAGATGCAGGTCTTGTAAAATAAATCGTAAAGACGTAATTGAATAGATTGCTTTTTTTTTCAATCGCACAAGGGATACCCTGAACATAACTCACCGTAAGTAATTACACTGTTAAAAGTCTTTCGCACTGACTGCAAGGCATTGTGCGCCTGTATGCCAACCGATTCGCTGGACTGCACCATGCACTGATGTCCAAGAGATGGCACTATGCTCTCTCAGACCCGTTGGTCATGTGATGCTGGACACGAATTTTGAGCATTGTTATAAAACTTTGACTGATAGCTTGGCCGCTTACGTGAAATTTCGAAAGAATGAGCCTGAATAGTTATTCATTTTTATTCTATTAATCAAATGGCCCACCCAATGGTGTAGATATTTCCTGACATCTTCGATGTAGTGTGTGTGTGTGTGTGTGTGTGTGTGTGTGTGTGTGTATATGCTTAAACCCCACCCTTAAATAGTGCAAGTTGCTGTCTTCTCCGGAGTTGACCTAAGTTGGGCGTCTGTTTGGTTTAACCTTCCGTCAGTTAGCCACCTCTTTGACTTGTTCTGGGTGTCTGTAACGTCTCTCTTGCGATTTCGTTCAATGTGGCCACGTGGCGTTGCCGGCCTTGATTTCTGTGTACTGCATTTTGCGCCCCTGTTCGCTCAGTGCTTCCATATTGACTCTGGTTTCACAAAGGCACTGTTCTATTTTGTACTGGACTTGTATTCCCTTCCCGTGTGTATTTATTAAAACTATTTCTGGACAAGTGGTATGGAACCGACCGTTAACACATGTCTTGGTGAGTTGTAGTTTGGCAGCGTGAGGGCCTCGCCTTGCGGAAGACGACGCCGGCCTGGTGGTGTGGAAGGACGCTCGGACCTGTGACAACCGACGGACGACAGTTCTGCAAACGGCTCACTGTATCAACAGTTACGTAAGCTGCGTCAAAAGCACATTTTGGGGGTGTGTCTCAAATGTTTGTATTTTCTCCTGGAATAGTTGATGGCTTAAGAATTTTACGGAAAGTAATTGTAACATTTTATCATGGTAACGCACAGAGACTTTAACATTTTCAAAGCAAGTTACACAAATTTGGGAAGTTGGTTTGAAAGCTCATTTTGGGGTGTGTCTTAATTTTTTTTAATGGTTAACACTTGTCTTAAGAATTGGAGGATTGCAAATCTTCCTAAAGCACTTGAGTAGGTCTGTAGTTTGCGCTACGTGTTTCTTTTATTTATTGATGACGTAATTAAGCAGGTCAGCAAGTCGAGTTTTGTTTCTTCTTGAAATGTGTGTGAATCCCTAGACTTACACAATACTGAAACTAACTTAGGCTAAGGACAACACACACATCCATGGCCGAGAGAGGACTCGAACCTCCGGCCGGTCGCGAAATCCGTGACATGGCGCCTCAAACCGAGCGGCCGCTTAGGGCGGCTTTTGTTTCTTGTTGTTAAAGTGCACATGCTTAACAGTACTTTCTTTCAATGTTGCTCGTTGCCTCAATTTATACATGATTCCTGTGTGCATGTCGTTTTCTTACAAGGACTTCAGTTCACTATTTCTCCTCTCCCTCCTTTTTTCCTCTGCGTTTCACGTGGCTCCCGGATGTTCAACGGCACTGCCTATTTTTGTTATGGAGGAGCTTCCCATTGAAGGGGTCGAAGTCCTTGGTAATGATAGAGAAATAGGGTATACCTTTTTTCTGCGCCAGACCTTGATCAATTTGTGCACCGTCCAGTTCCGGACGGACTTTGGAACGTTCCCGATTTTATAAAAAAGATTTGCGTTATCTCTTGTGGAAAATTCCGCAGCATATTTCGCTACGTGCTGATTTTAACTGTATGTTGTGTCTTGTGGATCAGTTTCCCTGTCCTCAATTCTGTCGGAAATTCCTAGATTTAGCTCATTTATTTAAACTGCAAGACGATTAGATCTGTGAATATCTGACTCGTCAAATTTACTTATTTTACTGCTACTTGTAACTGTAGTCTGGACAGATTCTATTCATCTGATTGACTGCGTGATTGGTTCTTGGCTGTCGATGATATTCCCACCAGTATTTTGTCTGTGTATAGAGACAGTTCAGCTAAATAAGGGACGATCACATAAAATATGCGACTTCTGGTCACCCTACCCCGGTCAGTCGACGAAGAATCAGCAACGCTGGTGCGCTGTCCCTGGACTATAGTGAAGACTTCCGGATCCACCCATGTGCAACAGTGGCAGGTTGTGGTGTTACACTCCGAGACTGGTAATTACGGCGAGGCAGCCGTCTCAACCATTAACGGCTGCCGTTGCTCAGTAGCGTGTGCCAGACGTCGCTTTACTGTTAACAGGCAATCGAGTGCGAACGTCATGTACGTCATCGATCCGTCTGACCGCCTGCCTTAGGAGCTACATTGCAGGGGTACTTATGGAGCGAAGTGATGGCCAATGTTTACCTGACGACACACAACATAGGTCTCGCTGTTACGAAGGCACCAGCGCATCTCACTGTGCCGTGCTAGGTTAAAGAGCTTTTTCCAGAATGTGACGTCATCCTGTCCTGCGGCTTTGCCGCACTAAATTTCTGCTGAGGTCCGCTGTCTGGCCATACACAAGCGCTAGTGTCGTGTTTTCCCCTGACCCGCTCTCGGTGCTGAAATGTTATTCTTCGCGCCTGCCTCGTGTCGACTCTAGCGTAATGCGAGCGAGATAGCTTCGGTCTGAGGCTTTAAAAATTCTAACCGTTTACTGCCTTGTTGCCGTATATCAGCAGGTGAGGTTGACCGGCTATCTGGCCAGTGCTGTCCAAGTTAAATGCGCCGGTACAGCTGTTTGAACGTATGATTCCTGCCGATGTGCGCGTAACGTACATAATAAACTTTTTACTATTATTGTACTCGACTGTACTCGAGACATGTTGGCTTCCGCTCCATGTGAAATGAAATCCAGTGAGATTCCAGTACACGCGGAAGAATACGTGGTGTAATGTTTACATCAGTTTTATTCTTGTCAATAACACAGTATACTATCTCTGACAGTGGTTATTGCGGAAGAATGGATTGTCATTTCTTCCGAAATTCACATACCAGACTGACAGTGTTCCCAGCGGAGTTCAATTCGTTATACTCCCGTATTAACGTCCAATAATAATTGTGGAGATATTTCCCATCAGAAAATATATTATTATAATTCCAGTTCATCCAGTTTCCTAGGGTAACTGACATTTAGAGAATGGCTAACGCAGATCGTCGCAGGCGGTAGCTGCCATGGCGGCCACGTCCCACGGACGTGCAGGACTGCGACGGCGACCTGCTGCTCGTGGTTGGGGCCGGCGTCGTGGCCCTCTGCGTGTCTGAGCTCGCAATGTGCTGCGTGGCGTGCGGCCGTGTTTGGCGTCTGTGGTGAGAAGAAGTTGTCGGAGTGCAGTGCAAGTTTCCGCGTGGATAACTAAAGGTGTATTTTGTCACGTTAAGCATTAAAGAGTAGTTCTGAGACTGTAGTTTGGCCCTGAGACGTCTTCTTATCGTGACAGTGAACGTATTCTTGCGTGCCGTGTGGCGAGATCCGTTGGCGGAGCGTCAGGCTCGTTACGCTTTCTGCCGACGGCGCGGAGTGCGGACTGCGAGAGCCACAGCTGTCCGCTGAGTCAGGAGTCCCGGACAGCAGAGGCCGACTCGGCGGATGCCGCCTACGGAAAACTGCCTGCAGGTATCGTAAACTGGCCTGTGGCTCCTGTTTCATTGCGCTACCGAGTAACACCCCGGCGAACTGCGGAACAAATTACACGGCATACTGCGCTTCACGGAACTGGTCGCACTCGGTTAAGAGACGAACTACGTGCACAACGGATCCATAATTTGGGAATCGACTGCCGTACGGAAAATTTCGTCAGGTGCGCGTTCTGTTTGCCTCACTTTTTTGAAGCATTTGGGACGTGTGCATCGGCTTTTGACTAAGTTAAGCTCCACGTCCGCGAGTATACGCGGACACTGGAGCATACAATCTGTAGACGAGAGAAAGATAATAGAAAAAAACATTACAGCTTAAGGACATTAGGTGTGAAGAACCCAAGAAGTTCAGACCCCTGCTGCCAGTGCACCATGTGTCAACATATTTAACTGACCAGGAACTTTTAGAAGAGCTCTATGAAGTAAACCTGAGTGAACACATTACTAAAGACGAGTTCGATATCGAGGTTAAAATAAAATTTAAACAGGACCAAAGGGCAAAAGGACAGTAAACAATATTTTAGAAGTGTCGCCAGCAATACGGTTACTGCTGCTTCAAAATGAAAGGGTTTTCATTCAATTTCAATCCTTGTTCATCAATGACTTTGTTGCTGTACAAAAATATTTTAACTGTTGCGTGATTGTTCGGTCACCGATCGAAGCGTTGCGACAGGGACCAGTATGCGGGAGATGTGAAAAACCGGGACACAAAGTGTCAGAATGCAGGCAGGAGAATCCTGTAAGCTGTATACCTATCAAACCCAGAAATAGAACATGCGGTAAGACGGGGGGCTGGACTGTCCTACGCCGGCCGGAGTGGCCGAGCGGTTCTAGGCGCTTCAGTCTGGAACCGCGCGACCGCTACGATCGCAGGTTCGAATCCTGCCTCGGGCATGGACGTGTGTGGTGTCCTTAGGTTAGTTAGGTTTAAGTAGTTCTAAGTTCTAGGGGACTGATAACCTCAGAAGTTAAGTCCCATAGTGCTCAGAGCCATTTGAACCATTTGAATTTGGACTGTCCTACATATAAACAGCCCTACCAAAGACAAATAGAGCGCCCCGAGTACGATGTTCTGGACGACGTCCATTAATAAGGAGTGCTACCATAACTGTCAGAAACCCACCCCCCTAACACATGCAGGGACACACGTAACTAGTAACATAAACAGGCAAAGGTACAAATCGCCATCAACTAGAATGAGAGGCTGGCGGCGGGCCGTTGCCTTGCGGCAAAACATGGGCTTTCTACAACACCCAAATGCCAATACTAATAATCATGTAGGACCTCAGTTCTGGGAGACAATACAATTTAGGTACTTCAGCATTACCGACTACACAGGAGATATTTTCATGCAGGGTACAATTGAATATGAAGTTGCCAGGCACCTGAAACATCATATGTTTGATTGGGCCGTCTTCCAGGCCGGCCTCCTTTTGCGAGTTGACGAACTGGAAGACGCAATGCACACGAGATAGTTCAGAGAAATGCATCGACGTCCTTGAACATCCTTAGGATGAAGATGTCATGGAGTCCACAAGAAATCCAACACCACAGACAAACACACACAACCGTACACTCCCCGCACAACAAGGAGAGTGCAATACAACCAAATGTAGACCCTATATTACACTCGTTCGTTTTGCCTATGGGGGTAGCACACACAGTCACTACGAAAAATAAAACAGTGAGGTAGCTGAACAGAAAGACACATCCTTCACCGCGCAACACGAGACACAACCACCCCAGAAATGGACATACAAGGGTCACCTTTCACAACCAGTCGCCGGAAGAGATCAGAAACAACAAATCACTATCAGGAAAAATGCTCAGCAAACACACATCAAATTCCACACCACTAGAAACCATAAAGCAGGAAGAACATGCTGCACTGGAAAATTACTCGAAACCGGAGCAACAAACAAACAGTCAAGAACACCAACCAGACACAACCAAGAACCCCAAGCTGAATAGTGTTTACCACATAAACTACGAAAACTTAGATTCTAACCTACGGCTTAGCAGACTAGAAAACAAGGATATATTTCAAACAGTTCTTCGCTATGTAATACGAATCAAGCATGAAAACAGGGATAAAATCTGCTTCCCAACTACAAGACAAACTGACAGGATGATCCTAAGAGTTGAAAATGTGCCACCGAACCCAAAGAACTAAGTAAGTTTTTATGGGAGACATGTGCGCGAGGGGGAGAGGACCTAAACGTAGGGAAAGTATACAAGGACTTCGTGAGAGCACGTGGACATGTGTTTCTAGATTTTAAAGAAACCACATCTAAGAGTTTTTCCTTGACTAGACATCCCTTATGAAGGTAATACAACTAAACTGCCAGGGCAGTACCCTAGTAAACATGTAACTAGGTAGGCTCTTGGAAGAAACAAAAGCAGACATCGCCTGGGTTGAGGAACCCTTTCTGGGAAGCGGGAATATTTCAGGGCTCCCCTTACATTACAGCACAATAGTAGGTACACCGAACTCGAAAGCCGCGATAATAGTAGTTAATTAAAACCTCATAGTAACACAGATCACCAACTTTTGCTCTGAACTCATCGCCACAGGATGTATGCCTCATGTCGTCCATTTACGCACAGTACTCGTATGATATAGAACCTTTACTAGACAAAATAAAAGACATTGCACGGCACTCAGAAAGAAAAAGGCTGCTCATTCTAACCGATATAAACGCAAAATCCCCCTTATGGAACTCAGAACTGATAACGGAGGATAAATAGTGGTTGACGTGGTAAATGACTGCAACCTCTTCATACTGTGTAGGGAGGGTCAGCCGCCTACCTACTGCGGAGAGGTGGTGTAAGTAACGTAGACCATTCTCTAGGGAACGCAAAATCTCTTCCGCTAGTCAACAAATGGAGGGTATGGGATAGAGCCACACACAGTGACCACAACGCTATCACCGTAAGCACAGATGTCAATACACATAACATGGACCACGAACAGCAGCATTTACTCAGGAATAGCCGACTGGCAAAAAGTTATTGTTGAGGCGTCGTCACTACACACAGTTCAAGACAGTATAGATTACAAAACGCATATACTGAAAGAGGACCAAGAAAGAGCAAAGGAAGCAGCTATACCACGGGAAAAACTGTGTGGGGACAGAAACAACCATGGTCGGCATAACTGGCAAGATTAAGGAAGGATTCAAGGGAAAAAGGAAAGTACTGCCAACAAGCAAAGACAGCTCCTGAAAGACAGATAAGACTTGACCTGTATTGTGACGGTAAAGAGAAATATCAGAAACAACTAAAGACAACAGGGCAAGACTACGGGACCAATTTCGTCAAAACCCAGCAACAGAACAACAGTTGGGGACAACCTTTCAAGATAGAAACAGAACGAGTTAAGACACTGACAGTTTTGTCAACACTAAAACAAGCTGACGGCACAATGATGAGAGGATGGAGAAGCACAGCAGAATATCTTCTGAACAGGCTACTCCCACATCTCGACCCCACACAAGACGAGCGACACCGCGCTGTCCTAAGAGAGAGCATGAGGCAAGCAGACTTAAGAAACCGAAAAGCAACCGGCCCAGACAAAATACTTTCAGAAACGTTAGAACAAACGGTAACACAAATCACACCTTTTCTTACTAACGAGGCGCTTCTAACAGGCAGAATTCCCAACTTTTGGGAAACTACTAATGTAGTAATAATCAGGAAATCACAAAACAAAGAGCAAGAGACCCCAAAACGTACCGACCGATCTGCCTCTTAAACACTCTCTCCAAGGAACTGGGAGGGCTCCTGTCTGACCGCTTACAACTGCACAGAAACCCCCTCGGGCTAACGGCCCATCAATTCGGCTTCAAGGAGGCTACATCAATAGAAGACGACGTCTACCGATCACTGAGAGTTACAAATAGCATTAGTGACAAGTACGTGGCCGCCATAAAAATCGACGAAGCCGGGGCTCTGACAACCTGTGGTGGCCATCTCCCTTCGCCAGGTTAAGGGAAATGAGGCTATCAGCTTCTCTCGTCAGTAGCCTCCTCGACTACTGCAGAGGCAGAGTGGCGAAGTGGAGGGCTGGTACACACAAGGTTGTCAAGAGAATAACGAAGGGATGTCCACAGGACTCGATCTGTGGACCAGTATTGTAGGATATTGTAATCGAGCCCGTGCTGAACATGCTGGATGGTGACGACAGGGTAAGAGGTTTGGTGGCACATGCAGATGACCTGCTCGTAGTGCTGTCAGCCAAGTCGAGAGTAGCAATAGAGACAACAGGCACGCAACTGCTTCAGAAAATTAACACTTGGTGCAAAGAAAATAAATTAAAAGTCGCTCCCATAAAAACTGTACATTTATTGCTCAGAGGGAAATTACAGAGGAATCCAAGTCTATAATTAGGCAATACAAGCAAAAAGAGGAAGCAAGCCACACATTATCTAGGGCTGCCAATGGGCTAAATACAGAGTTTCAACTATCATATCAAAGTTGCAACTGACAAAGCCTCCAAAATCATCCACAAACTAGCAAGACTCAACACAAGTCAGTACATATTACCTATGAAGCCGGTAAGGACCAACCACATTGCAATATTTGAATCTATTGCACACTTTGCCGCAAGTGTGTGGGCTCACAGGCTGAACGTAGACTATCGAGACAATTGCAAAACAAGACTAGTAGGGCAACAAGGAGTCATGCCACTCTGCATTGTTACCAAATGTGTCCAAGATGGCGGGTTCAAGATGACAGAGATAGATATGGCAACATCGCGATGATGTCACTGCGGGAAGTTCAAATTTTGGCGGGAAAATAGGTCAGTTGCGCTATCTCTCCAAACATATGGAGAGAGACAGACACTGTGTCACGGTCATGTGAGGGCTTCCCAGCGAAACGTCTGCAACGCAATCGGAACAGCAGGCACGCTAGCTGTGGGAAACTCACGATGACCTTTTCCTTCGACAGCAGGGGCCCGCTGCTCACTGAGTTTGTGGGACACGACGCCACAATTAATGGCCACGGACATGTACATGTTTTGCAAAAATTGAAGCGTTCCATCAAGTCCAAAAACCCAGGAATGTTGACGTACGACGTAATTCTGTTGCAGAATAATGGCCGACCACAGGTCGCCAATGTTGTTTCGATTACCCTTCAGAAGTGTCACAGGAAGGCCCTACTCATGCTTTGGTGGCTGACTGTGGAACAGCCACCCTAAGGCCTGATCTGGCACCCTATGGTTGCCACCTCTTCAGTAAACTGCTAAACAGTGGGTCAAAGGCGCTGGTCCTGTCTTCAGTCGTGCCTTAGTTTCAAGGTGGCACTAGGCGACTGAAACGGACGGAGACTATGTCACAAAATTACATTTAGTCTGTGATGAGTGTGTCAAGATATGTAAAAGTTTTAAAGGTATGGAAAGTAAAATGCATGACCGAAAAATACATTATGCAATCCTTTCGGAGTGATCCTTGTAAAAATACGGCCACCCAAGGCTACACGGTAAGGCAAGCACGAGATATTTACACAATTTTGTACGAGATGGTTGCCGACGGGCAGTTCGTAGAAGCGCACTCACTGCACAATTGTTTCTACATATGGGCCTGACGTAGCAAGCGAATCCGCATGGAGGTGTGCGGCCAGCTTGTTCGACGCTCGCGGGTCAGCGTGCCGATAAATCCCGCTCTCTCATCGACGGTCGCCATCTGTCGCTGAGCGAACGTCTTTTCGCCGCCCGATTTCCGTTAAACGCGATCAGCCATCAGTAACAGTCACCTGCAGCGAGCGCACGCTGGCGGCGACACAGAATGGCAGCCGCTGCAAAGCTGCTGCCCAGAATGACACCAGCACTGGATGTGTATAACTCGTCATGTTTCCTGTCTTGTACATAGATAACCGCTGAACTACGCACCAAACACACTGACGTAAATGGAAAGTCTAGCTCCGTGAAGCAACAGTCGATATGAATCACACTTCTTGGAGATGTTCGTCACATAACAGCCATTGAATGAGTAAACTTTCACTCCGTTTGGAGGTGATGTCCGTCATCAGCAATGGTATTATGTGTGGCCATAACAGGTAGAAGAAGACTGAGAAGTGTCGATAGGCTGTTTGTTTAATAGATATGTTGTATTTTCCATGTATAGCAATTTCTCGTTCGTCTTCCGCACAACATTTGCTACTTGATAGTTCCAAGTTAAGTTGTTCGTAGCTATAATCCTAGGTATTTAGTTGCACTGACAGTTCCTAGATTTGTGTTGTTTATCAAGTAACCGAAATTTAACGAACTCTTTAGTATGCATGTGGATGACCCCCACACTTTGTATCATTCAGATGGAATTGCTAACTTTAGCATAATACAGATACCCTGTATAAATAGTTTTGCAATTAGATTTGAAATTCTGATGACGTTACTGGATGGTTATCATCTTCCGTTTTAATTGATGACTTTCCTAATTACTTCGAACTATCACCTCGCTGACAGGAAATTCTCTCCAGCTACAAGTGCTATTTATATTCGTTATTTGTAGGATAGAAATGTGAAAGCAGTAACATAATTATACAGATAATTTGTTTCTTTGTGATATTACATTCGACTATTCCTCATTTACAAACAAACTAGAAATGTGTAACCTCCTGGCATATACCCTGGTCTAATTTCAGCCCCACCCCAACCTGCGCGATATCGGCTATCGTTTTGTAGTCAGAAACCCATCACAAACACAGTTCTCGCAATACCTGACTGAAAGATCTACTTCTTCAACCCACGCTCCCAGTCCAGCTGTGCACCTCTGAGAGGAATACAACTTGTACACGATCTTTTCCTATGGATCATTCCCTTTCCATCGGAATTTCTTAGCCCGAGCTTGTCATTGATCTCCAGTCGAGCTACAGCAGCTTCAGTGTTAGTAACATCATCAACATCACGCCTCTAAATTACCATCAGCATCACATTCATACATCGTCACACCAACGTATCTCGTTCCAGTTCATCAAACTTGCTCTTTTTATCATCCTTTTTCATTAAGATTGCTGTAGTCATCACCTTTACGAATGAAGAACAGATACATCAGTACAGCCAGCTCGCCCCAAATTGGAACGAAATTGTGAAAATGAAAAAAGGGTATTTGTGATTTTTAATTGTTGTCATTGAGAATACTCAGTTGAAATGCAAATAAAAAATTTCTGAAGTAAGTGATAGTTAGCATAACCGTATTAAATAATTACATAAAGGCAATTCACATCAAGCCATCAGCAACTATCTGAGGTGAACTTATCATTCACTGGGCTTCTTTGTCTAAGAATCATGATGTACTTACAAACTGGGAGAATATCAGTTTGTCACATAGTCAACAGTAACTCTGCAGGCATTCATTGGCGGCTTGCGTGTAGGCACTGTGGAAATGTAGCACCTACTATTTTTTTCCACTTCATATTATCAGTAGTGTCTAATACAATGAATTCTTTATTTATACTTGTACAATGTACATAGACTGCAAAAATCGTTACAGCAAGAAGGAGTTGTCCGATGTAAACGAAAGTTGGGGGGCGTGTTCGTGCATCCTCTAACAACCCTACCACAACAAAGGTAAAATTTAATTATGATTGTAGTGTTGCTCACGTTGCTAAATATTGCATTTTCGGGCAAAAACAAAGTTACGTTATGTGGCAGGTGTCATTAGAGCACAGTTAATGAAGTCATTTCATGAAACAATGGATAAACTAGGCACTCATCTTGTCGTGTTTCCTACGCTGGTCTCGTTGTGAACTCATGGCTCAATCGTCGAAAATCTAGGTAGTGATGATTCCAAGCTCGGATGCAAAGAGGCCTAGGTGTTATTCTGCGATACTCAGAAGTTTAATACATGTGTTTCATAAACCATTCTTGAAGATTAAACTTTTACAAGTTAGCACAATGGTGATGTAAAAGAGTAATCAGCACTCCGAATTTAAGTTACACTTCTTTTTTATTACTTTTGTTGCAATATCACGTAACTCACAAAACATCACTTCGCAGTATACAACATACTTGAAAATATCTTCCTCACTGTTAAAGTTCACATTTTCTAAACTGACTACAATTTGCGTCTATACAACATGACGACCAAGACGTGAGTCTCTAATAACCGGTTACGCGCCCAAAAATCAGAGTTACAAGTACGTCAAAGATCATAGTGACAAAAGAAAGAATTCACATAAGAATAATATCATTGCAATATAAACATATCGATGTATCAAAGTACCTCTACATTAATGAAATCAAATCTGAATGTTGTCTCATAAATATGTTAACTACTTTACAGAAACAAAGTAGAATATTGTTGGTATCGAGAGGTAGAGGTGAGGTGCCGTAATGGTTACGCATTTCAAGTACCATTACAATTTGGAAGATTGTGTCCGCTCTGACGTCGCGGCGGTCGCAGAAGAGTGTCGCTAGTAGCGCCACTGTGAGGATGCAAATCAGTTTTGCTTTAAATACTCGATGTAACGGCCGTGAGCGATAATTATCTTTGAGACTGGACGTGGTGAGCTCATGTTAGTCGAGAATGCCTTTAAGGCGACAAAGGCACTGAGTTTGAGCGAGGTCCTGTAATACGGCTACGAGAAGCAGGATGTTCCTTCTACAGTACTGCACAAGGACTGCGGCCACTGAAAACGACTGCTGGCAGCGGTGGTCACGAGAATGTACGGACCCCGGACGACCACGTGGCAGTACCGAGAGGAGAGACCGTCGTTTCCGGCGTATCGTTCTGGAGCGTCGAACTGCGTCTGCAGCAGCAGTCTGAGCAGCAGTTGGCTCCACAGCGACACAGCCAACTGTAATAAATCAATCGAGGACAGCTAAGAGCCAAAAGCCCTGCAGCGCCCTTCCTGCAGACCCCAAACCACCGCCATTTGCGGCTTCAGTGGTGTCAAGCGAGAGCTCACTGGAGGGCAGCTGGAGGTCTGTTGCGATTTCTAATGAAAGCTGGTTCTGTCTCGGAAGCACTGTCGGCCAACTGTTGGTTGCCGCGCTCGTGGTCGTGGGGTAGCGTTCTCGCTTCCCACGCCCGGGTTCCCGGGTTCGATTCCCGGCGGGGTCAGGGATTTTCTCTGCCTCGTGATGGCTGGGTGTTGTGTGATGTCCTTAGGTTAGCTAGGTTTAAGTAGTTCTAAGTTCTAGGGGACTGATGACCATAGATGTTAAGTCCATAGTGCTCAGAGCCATTTAAACCATTTTTTGTTGGTTAGAGGGAAGCCAGTTGGTGGCCTGCAGCCAACGTGTTTGCATGCTAGACACACTGGACCTACACCTGGAGCTGTGGTCTGGGGTGCGGTTTCGTATGACAGCAGGAGCACTCTTGTGGTGATCCCATCCACCCTCACTGCAAATTCATATGTCAGTACTGTGACAACGAGTCGTTGTTGTACTGCCATTCATGTACAGCATTCCAGTGGTGGTTTCCAACAGGATAACGCTAGCCCACAACCGCTGCTGTAACCCAACATGCTCTACAGAGTCTCGACACGTTGCTTTGACCTTCTCGATCACCAGATCTGTCTCCAATCCAGCACACGTGGGACATCATCGGACGACAACTCCAGCGTCATCCCCAAACAGTATTAACCGCTCCTGTACTGACCGGCCGAGAGCAACAGGCATGGAACTCCAACCCACAAACTGATATCCGTCACCTGTACAACACAGTGCATGCACGTTTGCACGCTTGCATTCGACATTGTGGGGGTTACACCGTTCATTACTCTACCAACATTTCAAAATTACATTAATCTGTGGTCTTGCAATGTTGATCACTTAAAAGTCTTCCGTAGACAAAAACATCCCCGAAATTTCGTTTCTCTACATTAATTACTTTTTGGTGTTGCGATATTTTCTCCTTCAGAGTGTAATCGTTATGCTTAATGTCAGAAGACATCCATCAATTTATGAAAAAGATACAAAAAACCTCGCGTGGAATTCCGCTTCACACTTCGAGCAGTGTGGTTTTCGGTTGTTGAGCGCATGCGCGCACAGGAAGCTGTCAGAGTGGGTGCCGGGAGGGAGAGGGAGACACGACACTGTCTCTTCTGCAGTGCCGAATCTGGCGAGGTGACTGCTGCTGGGAGACGGACAGTCTTCTTTTTTAATCCAACTGTGTTGTGCTTAAAAACGGTGATTCATTTTAATGAATGTGATAAATTGTAGAATGAGATTAAAACTCTATTTTCCAGCTGTTCTTTCCGATTACTTTTCTTTCAATTCTTTTGCGAGCAAGAAAACTTTAACCATGGCCCTCTATCCCCAAGAAATAAAGTCTGTGACCATAAACCACAGGGTTCATGAAAGTATGTGACCTTTTAAAAGTCATTCAGTCAATAACAAATTCAGATCAAACCACTGCAGAGGCAGCAGTAATTTAAAATACCTGAACGACGTTAATTTCAAGTTTTGGTTATTCTAATGAAATTATACCTCATGCTGAAATAATTTACAACCAAATGCACGCTCAAGAAATTAGTGTATTTAAAGGTAAAACACATATAACAAATTTCATAAGTGTTTTTTTTAGGATTTGCCGACTGCCTTGCCGCAGAGGTAACGCCGGTTCCTGCCACATCACCGAAGTTAAGCGCTGTTCGGCTGGGCTAGCACTTGGCTGGGTGACCATCCGATCTGCCTGACGCTGTTGGCAAGCGGGGTGCACTCAGCCCTGAGGAGCTACTTGATTGAGAAGTAGCGGCTCCGGTCTCGTAAAGTGACATACGCCCGGGAGAGAGATGTGCTGACCCAGTGCCTGTGGGCTGAGAATGACACGGCGACTGGTCGGGACGGTTGGACCTCCATGACCTGCTCGGGCGGAGTTTAGTTTAGTTTCATTTTAGGATTAAGAAACTCTGTGAGAATCCTTCAGATACACCCATGCCAAAAGCAAGGGAAGTATGTGATAATGGACAAATACTCTTCCAATGAGCACACAGTAGCTGCTAAATTGTTCAACAAGGAATGCTTCATCTGATTCAAGAATGAACAACGTATAGAAGACGTAGCACTGACCACTGCAGCTTATCTCTAGAATGACAAAGAAAAGCTTGAAATTGAGCAAAAAGTATTCTATTGTGAGTCTGATATTCGCAAATGTTGCAGATTAACTGAGCTGCTGATATTTACCTTGAAAAACAATCTGGCAGATGTTGTTTGTGAAATTACGAAACTTATAGAAAGTGTTGTTAACAGTTCCCATAACTACATGAGAGGCAGAATGCTGATTTTCAACGTTGATAAAACAGTAATTTTACGAAAAATCGCTATCAATTCGAAAAGACTAAATGCGCTTAAAGCGCTTTCAATGGAGAAAAACGTTCTCAGCCGTCATCATCCAGAGAATAAGGAACTAATTTTTCATATTTTCGCACAAATTAAAAAAAGAAGAAATGGTTTAATTTTTAAACGTTTAGATCAGGCTCGAACTGTAGCAATTTAGGTTCAAGTGAGTAAAAATGTTTGATTCTGTTCTTTTAGGATTCTATCAAGTTTCTGAAAATTCTGTTTTTATACACGTTCGTTTCTGTTTACATCACATCTAAACTGAGGCTAAAAATTTTCTGGAGCAGCTCCCTCACTATTTTAGCTACGAACCGACAGTGCAAACATAGTTCAGCAAACCTGCTCTGCGGTACTCATGTCAGGTGTCCGGTCTTGTTCCTAAATACCCTGAACTCTGGGCACTGTAACGGATCTGGCGTGTCTGGTCCAGTGGTACAGTGTCACTGAATTGCCTACTGCAGCAGCAAGTCGACATAAATAACAGTAAATGGTGTCACGTCTACTGTAGTGGTTACTTTAGCTGGCACAGAACTGAGCGTCAGCGCTGGTCGTTAGGTTATTCATTCCTTGCCGTCAGACTTCTGAAAGCAAATCAACAGCGATTATGGGTTGCGAGTAGACCACGTGAAGGAAAAGCGAGTCTAGACGAGCCATTTATAGTAAAATCTTAGTTGACCGAAACCTCTGCAAACTACCGAAAAATTTCAAATAATAAGGAAAAAAGGAACATATACTGGACGGAGGTTCGAGACGAGGGTGTGCTGGGCCGCCGCGGTTAGCGGGGACAGGTGAACGCTGACATGGAGTTGCCTTCCTACCCACAGACTCACCTGCCTAAGCAAAGCTACGATGCCAAAAATAGTGCATCCGAGTGGCTGTTTCTTTCCATTGCGTATGCATCTTTGTGCTATGGCGACTAAACGGGAGCATGTTGTGATTACTTTCGCTGACCAGCTAGTTACTACCCATGAAGCTGAGAAAGGAATTTTACTGAAAACGTTGCAACTAATTACAGAGTTGGTGCTTCTGTCGATTCGGAATGGGTCAAGTCGTGATCTAAATTTGTAGAGTAAACTGTGGAAAATCCAACAGGAAAAACAGTGAACACTTCCGAGCAAAAGAGATGCCTTTTCCGGCTTGAAATTGCAAAAAGAAGCTAAAATATTGGCTGTTGCTAGGCGAGGAAAGAAAAGATTTTTCTTCGAGCGGTGGGTGGTTAATCGGGTTTAGAAACAGATATGGCATTCCGCAATAGAATGTGTGTGGACTGAAGTTATTTGCAGACCCGGACGCGATATGTTTTCAAAACAGAATTTGGAGATTTCACCCAAGGCTATACTAAGCATCGATTTTAGATTTTACAATGGCCTGAAACGGGAGTTAATTTCAAGATGTTGTCTCGAAAACCTTTCAGCTCCCTCAAATGAAACGTCTGCTTCATGACACAAAATGAAAAAAGAAACGCTTCCGGCACACGTAGACTGCCCCTAATGTGTTTCGGGAAGGTATTCTTGATCAACGGTATTTTTTGGATAACTGGTGAACTCATTGCCAGATGGTTTAGTGATCAGTTCGTAGCGAAAGTTGAAAAGTTATAACTAAAAAGGTCTGCTTAACAAAGACATCGCATGAATTCTCAATGTGCCTACATGTCGTTGCGAGTTAAAAAGTTGCGATATTGTTGTGTTTTTCTTGCCCCAAGTGTTACGTCTGTATCTGTCACTGGCCCAAGGCATAACAGCATTTAAATGGCGCTACCTGGAGCTGTTTGTGAGAACGATCCAGCAAAATACTGACATGCAAAACAACAGTGCGAATGATGCGATGAGGGATGTAAATATGAAATATATAATTTATTGGTGAATGTAGGCCTGATAATGTCAAAGCAGAAATTCTTCATAGGTGCTGTAGAAAGTTGTATGATTGGCATGAAGAAAATGATTCGTAAAATTTTGAGAACTTGACAGATATTGTAAGGAGAATTCGCTGGTAAGGAGACATGCATACTTGCGATGTAGATGAATGGGTAGTGGCGGACGATTCACAAGAAATGTGGGACCAAGAAATTGTGGAAACAGTATTCCAGTGAAACAACTGACGCGATCGAAGAGGCGAAGTAGATAATGTGAAAGACAGAGTGACAGCGGCGATGGTTTTCGAGTACTGGTGGTAGTTCTGTATTAATAATTTATCTTTCAAAAACCTACTTGGTATAGTATAACACAGAAATCACGGAATATGTTTTGTTTTTATAGCAGGTTTCTCCAAGATTTTTTGAGCTATGCATTGTGTCAACGGCAGCTGTTGTCCTTCTAATGAAACGATGGCGGGACATTGCTGCTCGAAAACGTGGCAGAGACACAAGAAGCAAACAAAAATTACCGACTTTTTTGAATGAGTAGTTCGCATGCAACAAACAACTGTATTACGTACAGCGCATTGTACACGAACGTAATGTAATCCTTAAAAGGTAATTCTTCTTTCATAAAGAACATAAGAGATTTTTTGAATTCGTTTGATCTTCAAAACTTTTTAAAAGTACTTGCTGTTATTACAAGACAAAGTTCTGCAGTACATCTTAGAGGTTCATGGGCTAACTAAAGAAACTGTTACCCAAATCGTCTTCCCCTCCTTTAAATCGGTTGTACTGTATAATACCAATTGACAAACACGGTGCACAGTAAACCGGCCCTAGTTGCAGGAATCCTATTTAACGGTTTCCACGACCAACAAAAATTTGATTTTCAATGTTTCATACAATTACTGACGGAAATTAAAAATTTTAAATGTTTTCACAATTTGTCGTTAAGACGTATAATCTTACGTTGCAGGTCAAACACAGTAAGACAAGTACACTCTTGCTCATAAATTAAGGATAATTGCAGAATGTGGTGCCACACAACGTGGCACTCCAAAAAACTGGCGCTAATAGCAAAGGCACATAGGCAACACACACGACACAGATTTGAAAGTCCACAATATTGGTGATAAGTTGAGAAAACCGCCCCGGAACACATGTGCTACAAAGCGCCACTGTTTCCTGCGCATGTACCCGGACATCGATATGGGATATGATCACCATGCAAATGTACACAGGCCGTACAACGGGTTGGAATACTCTGGATCAGGTGATCGAGCAGCTGCTGGGTTATAGCCTCCCATTATTGCACCAGTGCCTGTCGGAGCTCCTCAAGTGTCTTAGGGGTTTTAAGAGGTGCAGCGATACATCGACCAGGAGTATTCCAGACGTGCTCGATGCGGTTTAGGTCTGGAGAACGGGCAGGCAGCTCCATTTGTCTGATACCTTTTGTTTCAAGGTACTCCTCCACAATGACAGCTGGGTGGGGCCGTGCGTTATCATCGATCAGGAGGTGGGACCCACTACACCCCTGAAAAGGCAGACATACTGGTGCAAAATGACGTCCAGGTACACCTGACCTGCTACAGTTCCTCTGTCAAAGACATGCGGGGGTGTACATGCACCAATCATAATCCCACCCCACACCATCAAACCACGACGTCCATACAGGTCCTTTTCAAGGACATTAAGGGGTTGGTATCTGGTTCCTGGTTCACGCCAGATGAACATAACATGGGACCACTGTTCCAGTGACCATGTACTGTGTTCTTGACACCAGGCTTTACGGGCTCTCCTGTGACCAGGGGTCAGTGGAATGCACCTTGTAGGTCTCCAGGTGTCTGTTCAATCGTCTGTAGACTGTGTGTCTGGAGGCAACTGTTCCAAGCCTGCAGTAAGGTCCCTAGCAAGGCTACTTGCAGTACCCGGTCACCATCTGCTAGCACTGGTGGTGAGATATCGGTCTTCTTGTGGGGTTGTACACTGTGGACATTCCGTACTGTAGCGCCTGAAAACGTTTCCTGTCTGCTGGAATCGTTGCCATAATCTTGAGATCACACTTTGTGGCACACGGAGGGCCCGTGCTATGACCTGCTGTGTTTGACCAGCCTCCAGTCGCCCTAGTATTCTACCCCTCACCATCATCAGTATGTGTTCTTTGAGCCATTTTCAACACACAGCCACCATGAGCGTGTCTGAAAACTTCTGTACGCTAACTCGCTGCACCGTACTCTGACATGCAGCAGCACACCTCAGTGGGTGTGGACTGCTGCCAGCGCCACTGTGCGACTGTGCGACGACCTGTAGGGAATCAGTCTACCCATGCCATATAGAACTCATATGCTTTCCATTGTGCGCCAGCCAAGTCCGCTGTAACTAGCTATGATGGCAAAAATGTTGTGCAATACCTTAAAAGTAAAGTACATAATCTGAAAAGTTAATAGCATGTCAGAAGTGATGATAAAATGATAAGGTGTTAAGTTTCAGTTTAGTAACTTTAACAGATTTCGAAATTTGGATGTTTTACGTAAAAAACATCAGTGCAACAGGAAGGAGCGAGAAACTTCAAAATTTATTTTGGGATTCCTTTTTCACCGTAAATTAATGGAAACACCATGCTGGATCTCACAAAATAATATTTTGATTGAAATTCATGATTTTCTGTTTTTGTGTCCTAAAAGTACGGAAGCAAGATAGATTAAGTAAGTAATTAGACAAAGCTAGGATGTTTACATTTAGGTTGAATGTAGACACGCTATAATAACAAAGATGTGAGAAGTTTCCAAAAGGTAGCTATAAAATTGTAGCTGTAGTGTCTCTCCAAAGGGCACGTTCAGAGCTCATCTATTGCATGCAGTGCAACTAAAATAATTCTCACGCCAAAAGTATTTAACCTAGCCACATCAGAATTTTATTATAGATACTTACATGAGTGGTGATTGCAGAATTAAATTGAGAGCTTCATCGACCTTCACCGAATGAGGCAATTGATTATTTAGTAACTTGAAGTGGTGCTCCACTATCCCCAGCGGCTAGTCAGGAAGGCAAATTTTGTCGGCTATGCTTTCGGCGGTCCGCACCGTGGCTGTATAAATAAGAGCGCTGCGAGCCCGAGTCAGGCCCCAGATCTCTTCTAGATTCGTACCAACGCGCACTCCATGTTGGAAGCCACGTCGCGTCTGTGCAGTTGCAAGGAACAGCCTTGGATGCTGCATTACGAAACTCGGTATGCACGTAACAATGAATCCGCATTGTGGTAAAGTGTTAATTGTGGAACGACCTCGGAACAGTTTCATTACCTAGGAATAATAGGATCCGCGCAATAGACTCTGAGCAGCTTTGATACTATAAGAGCTGACAGTAGCATTGCTTGGGTAAACTTTTGTCTGGAACTTTATGCTGTATCGTTTTCAGAATATAGTGAAACTTCTTATAGTAAACTGCATTTTCTATGAATCCCAGACATCATCCTCAGTCCTCAGCGTAATGAACTTTGAAAGGTGGCTACACTGAGTCACAGCGCCAGAGATTGCGCCAAAGAGTATTATTCCGCCACCTCCACTGGCTGTGCTTGTTGAGAAGTTGTCGTGGAGAGTGCTTGTTGAGAAGTTGCCGTGGGCAGTAGGAGTTCTGATGTAGCCGTGACTAGTTGTGAGCATGTTGTGTGCAGTTGTTCTGATGGGCTAGACAGCCGATGCCGTTCGATTGCGGATGTTGTAATGATCAGAGTGTATGTTTCGTCTATATATATGAAGGTAAAGAAAATTTTTTTTTTATTTCAAATGTCCTAACTAACAATGTCTCTTGGTAACAGGTTCAGTCAACAAAGCATCTGGCTTGTGTTCCTGTATTAGAGTGTAATTCTGATTTCTATATGCAATTATAGTATTTGTGTTTTTTTTTTAATTACTTCACTGTAAATGGCGTTTAAAGCATCTTGTCGTATTGAGGAAACTTCGTAACCGGACAGACAGCCACAAAAATTAAAATTATTTGCATTATATTTAATTAAGCCCCCATGCAACTTCAATAATCATATAACTCTATTTCTCCATAAGAGTGGGCAGAGTGAACTTTAATTATAGGCATCACATTTTTGCTAATCACTTTCTGGTTGCCAACATTGTAGTTAGAGAGCCTGTGTTTTGAACGGCAGCAACAGAAAAATTTCCACCCACCGCTCCGCAGACCGTAGGTCAAATGCACTACATGGTCATTCTGCGAGGTGATTTAAACCCGCAAACTGCGCACCAGAGTGTTGTTTCACCATGTATCAGCATTATCCTTCATTTATGAACACGAGTGTATTACGGTTAGAAATGAAATGAAATGAAATGTCGTGTGACGAGGGCCTCGCGTCGGGTAGACCGAGAAACTGTGTATTCGTCTTGGGATGGCATAACAGATCGCGAGCAAATACCAAGAATAGATTCATTCAGTATATGAGCATGAACGCACTTGGCACGTTCCAATACAGTTACCACAGCACTTCAAACATTTATGGAATTCTTTTTGGCTGAGCCCACCACAAATAACGGCAGGAGAAAAATTTATCACTCATTACATTTTTGCTGTTCATGTAGTAAGACTGACGCATCAGGCATGACGTTTTAGTTCATTACGTATTTACTACAAACTCTATTCGCAGACAGTATCCACATATACGACTGAATGTAGCTCCATAATTATATCACTGTACGGCGCACAGTTCAGGAGAAATCACGCGAGAAACACTGAGATGTGAGGAAAACTGGTTTATCCTTCAAATGGAGCGAAAATTGCCCAGACTACACTCTTGCAGTGGCTGATAATGAGAGCACTTAGCGACACCCAACCATCTTTAAACATATTTCCAAACATTTTCTAAACTTTCTCTCGCTTTATGCTTAAAGTCTAATAATGAGCACATCAACTCACTTGTAAAGTAATTAAAAACGTTGATGCTGTTTTATACGTGGGAGTTCTGCCCTTTAAAAAATCTGTATTTTACAGATATACAGTAAAAGTAACTAAACCATTGTTTTCGTAAGCAGCTGTCCCGAGACTGCTTTGACATTACACTGTAACCTAGTCTACGATCTGCAGTTCATTTCTTATCTACTTATCTTAATTTGAACAAATTTACTGTACTCAATTCGCGTTGTTAGTCTACTACTTCTAACCTCCATCTCTATGTTCCATTATCAGATTAACTGTTTACCCGATGTCACAGATCTGATGCTGCAGCCCTGTCCTCACAATTTGATTCATAAACACGTTAATAAGTAACTCCTCTAAACTTCTGTAATCTGTACCAGCATGTTACAGGGTCATCTGTTCAAAAAAATGGTTCAAATGGCTCTGAGCACTATGGGACTTAACTACTGTGGTCATCAGTCCCCTAGAACTTAGAACTACTTAAACCTAACTAACCTAAGAACATCACACACATCCATGCCCGAGGCAGGATTCGAACCTGCGACCGTAGGGGGTCATCTGTTCTCCCAGCTCGCCTACGTGGGTCGAGTATCTTATGCATTCCTGTGCGGTAGTGTTCAACCTTGGATGGTAACCATTTATTTATTTATTTATTTACACGTCACGTTCCGTAGGACCAAATAGATGAGCAAACCTCCAAGGTCATGAAACGTGTCAGTACATGAAATTACAACATAAAAGTAATAAGAGATAAAAATAGATGTTTATGAACGCAAAAGGTCAGACAATAAGTGTAAGTAAACGCAATCAGCAATACAATAAGGATCAGCTAACTTTTTCAAGAAACTCCTCGACAGAATAGAAGGAGTAAACCATGAGGAAACTCTTCAGTTTCGATTTGAAAGTGCGTGGATTACTGCTAAGATTTTTGAATTCGAGAAGTAGCTAATTGAAAATGGATGCAGCAATATTCTGCACACCTTTTTGCACAAGAGTTAAGGAAGTCCGATCCAAATGCAGGTTTGATTTCTGCCGAGTATTAACCGAGTGAAAGCTGCATATTCTTGGGAATAAGCTAATATTGTTAACAAGAAATAACAGTAAGGAATATATATATTGAGAGGCCAATGTCAAAATACCCAGACTAATGAAAGGGTCGACAAGAGGTTCCTGAACTTACATCACTTATTGGCCGAACTGTCTGTTTCAGAGCCTAAAATATCCTTTTATAATGGGAAGAGTCACCCCAAAATATAATACCATACGACATAAGCAAATGGAAATAAGCAACATAGACTAATTTTCGTGTCGAACGATCACTCATTTCTGATACCATTCGAACAGTAAAAATGACAGTATTAAGCCTTTGCACAAAATCATGAATTTGGGCTTTCCACGACAGCTTACTATCTATCTGAACACTTAGAAATTTGAACTGTTCAGTTTCAATAATCATATGCCCGTTCTGTGAAATTAAAACGTCAGGTTTTGTTGAATTGTGTGTCAGAAATTGTAAAAACTGAGTCTTTCTGTGACTTAGCGTTAGTTTATTTTCTACAAGCCATGAACTTTGGTCATGTACTGCAGTATTTTAAACCGAGCGAATGTTGCACACAACATCCTTTACTACCAAGCTGTTGTCATCAGCAAACAGAAATATTTTAGAGTTACCTGTAATACTAGAGGGCATTGTTGTTGCTGTGGTCTTCAGTCCTGAGACTGGTTTGATGCAGCTCTCCATGCTACTCTTTCCTGTGCAAGCTTCTTCATCTTCCAGTCCCTACTGCAACCTACATCCTTCTGAATCTGTTTAGTGTATTCATCTCTTGGTCTCCCTCTACGATTTTTACCCTCCACGCTGCCCTCCAATACTAAATTGTTGATCCCTTGATGCCTCAGAACATGTCCTACCAACCAATTCCTTCTTCTAGTCAAGTTGTGCCACAAACTTCTCTTCTCCCCAATTCTATTCAATACATCCTCATTAGTTATATGATCTACCCATCTAATCTTCAGCATTCTTCTGTAGCACCACATTTCGAAAGCTTCTATTCTCTTCTTGTCCAAACTAGTTATCGTCCATGTTTCACTTCCATACATGGCTACGCTCCATACAAATACTTTCAGAAACGACTTCCTGACACTTAAATCTATTCTCGATGTTAACAAATTTCTCTTCTTCAGAAACGCTTTCCTTGCCATTGCCAGTCTACATTTTATATCCTCTCTACTTCGACCATCACCAGTTATTTTGCTCCCCAAATAGCAAAACACCTTTACTACTTTAAGTGTCTCATTTCCTAACCTAATTCCCTCAGCATCACCCGACTTAATTCGACTACATTCCATTATCCTCGTTTTGCTTCTGTTGATGTTCATCTTCTATCCTCCTTTCAAGACACTGTCCGTTCCATTTAACTGCTCTTCCAAATCCTTTGCTGTCTCTGACATAATTACAATGTCATCGGCGAACCTCAACATTTTTATTTCTTCTCCATGGATTTTAATACCTACTCCAAACTTTTCTTTTGTTTCCTTTATTGCTTGCTCAATATACAGATTGAATAACATTGGGGAGAGGCTACAACCCTGTCTCACTCCCTTCCCAACCACTTCTTCCCTTTATAGAGGGCATATCATTTACATAAATAAGGAACAGGAGTAGCTCCAACACTGATCCCTGGGGCAACCCCCACTTGACAGTATCCCATTCAAACCCCACATCACAGCTGTTATCAACATTGTGAATAATGACCTTTTGCTGCCTGTTGCTAAAGTAAGAGGTGAGCCAATTGTGAGCTACTCCCCGTATTCCATAACGGTCCAACTTCTGGAGCAATATTTTGTAATAACACAATCAAATGCCTTAGTTAAATCAAAACATATGCCAAGCATTCGAAACCTTTTGTTTAGCCCATCCAGTACCTCACAGAGAAAAGAGAATATAGAATTTTCAGTTGTTAAACGACTTCTGAAGCCGAACTATACATTTGAAAGCAAATCGTGTGATCTAAAATGATCAATTATCCTTATATACCCAGCCTTTTCAATAACTTTTGCAAACACTGATGGCATAGAAATAGGTCTAAAATAATCTACATTATCCCCTTCTCCCTTTTTATAAAAAAGCTTTACTACTGACTACATAAATCACTCAGGAAACTGATCCTTACTTAAGTAAAAATTACAAATATGGCTAAATACAGAGCTAATATGTGTAGCACAGTACTTTAATATTCTGCTAGACACCCCATCATAACCTTGGGAGTCCTTAGTCTTCAGTGATTTAATTATTGACTCAATATCCCTCTTATGTGTATCACAGAGGAGTATTTCAGAGCTTAATCTCGGAAAGGCATTTGCCAAGAAAGTTAGATGATTTCCTGTAGAAACTAAATTTTTATTTAATTCGCCAGCAATGCTCAGAAAATGATTGTTAAATACTGTACATGTATATGATTTATCAGTAACAGAAATATTTTTACTGTGAACTGACGTCATATCGTCGACCTAGTGCTGCTGATCAGACACTTCCTTCACAACTGACCACAAGGTTTTAATTTTATCCTGTGAATTAGCTATTCTATTTGCATACCACATACTCTTTGCTTTCCTAATAACATTTTTAAGCACCTTACAATTCTGTTTCTAATGGGCTACTGTAGCTTGATTGTGACTACTCTTAATATTTTGATATAATTCCTGCTTTGTTCTACAAAATATCCTTATCCCTCTAGTCAGCCACCCAGGCTTCCTATTACTGCTAGTACCCCATTTAGGACGTTATAATAGAAAGCAACTCTCAAAAAGCATGAGAATGTGTTAATGAAAGCATTGTATTTACCATCTATGTTATCAGCACTGTAAACATCCTGCCACTCTTGTTCCTTGACAAGGTTTAAAAAATTCTCTATTGCTGTTGGATTAACTTTCCTACATAGTTTGTAATTAAATATGACATAGGTTTGAGTACAAAAGCCTTTTAGTGTTAAAATTTGTGCATCATGGTTTGAAATGGCATTCATACTTTTACTAACAAAATGCCCATCTAGTAATGAAGAATGAATAAAAATACTGTCTATGGCTGAGCTGCTGTTCCCCTGCACCCCAGCTGGAAAAAACACAGTCTGCATCGGATCATATGAATTTAGGAGACCTACCAACATAATTTTTGTTGCACCATTATATACAAAATTTAGGCGGAAGAAGTTTTCAATGGCACAGAGAGGACCGGTGTTGTCGTACAGTTCTTGAGCACCAGGTTTTTCGCCAGTGTTGTGAATTAAATTGCAAACCTCTTTCCAGTGTCTCATGAAGTAAGGGCACATGACACTCTTCATGGGGATGTGTGTGTCTCATGGGGACATTGTGTGTGTGTGAATTCCTAAGGGACCAAACTGCTGAGGTCATCTGTCCCCAGACTCACACACTACTTAAATAAACTTATAATAAGAACAACACACACACCCATGCCCGACGGATGACTCAAATCTCCAATAGTACTACTGCACAATCCGTGACATGGCGCCTCAAACCGCGCGGAACCTCCGCACGTTATCGAGACATAGGTGCGGCATGTATGGTAGGCTTTCTCATGTCGTCATACAACACAAATATGATCCAATGCTACATAGACACATATTTTAAAACCACACCACCTATGTTCGAGAGACACACTTAACACACAAGTTCCACACTTCACGAAGGAAAGTTGCCAGACTTCCCAATTAGGCTGCTCAGCCTACCCCTCGGTGTCTCCCAGACAGTCATGCTTTATCGTTTTACTCTTGTCTATTCCCTGTTTCTGATGTTTATCATCCACATTGTAAAACCATGTAAAATGGTACTCTGTAAGATTCAATTTATATTCGATGTTAAAATAATTCTCTCTTTCTTCGGGAAATTTTTATCGCTATTGCCAGCCTACATTTCATATCCACAAACACCATGCTACGGTAAGAAGTGGATAGGACTGAAACTCTTGAAACCAGAATCGTGCTTCCTATAGATGTTGGTAGCAAAAGCCGATCTATGGTAAGATTTAAACTCTTGAAACCAGGTTAAAGCTAACTGCACATGGCAATAATGGACACTGTGCTACAGCATATAACGGGTGGGATCAAAACTCTTCACCAGTGATATGTGCAGCAAGCTCAAATCTAGTTTCAAGAGACTGAATCCCATCCGTTACATACCAATGGTGTCTACGACAAATGATGACATGAGCCTTAGGCCGTGTCCTATATGAGCGACAGAAGCGAGCGACAGCGAGCGACTTCTGGATACGCGACACTCCAGCGACATGTAGCGGCATCGGGCGAAAAGCTTGCACGTCCTGCGTGCGAACGACCATGTCGTGCTACAAGATGGCTGCTTTGAGCCAACCAGTTGTTTCTATAAAACGGCGTCCCTAACCTGTAGAATACTGTAGTTGGAGAGTAAGGCGACAAAATTAGGTTTACTTAAGAAAATAAAGAAAAAAGGAATGCAGTGCATGAAATTAACAAAGGGAGGAATCTCCATGGAGAATTTCAGAAATATCATTAACTACGAAGATCACCAGACAGATTCTTCGAATACACATGAATGAGCAGAGGAGCAGTCGACTATCTCATCAATAAATTAAATACGAATGTTTTTTAGGTGATAAACAATTTTGAACAGCCAATAAATGCGGAGGAATGACTACTACATGGCTAATAACGCTAAAACAACCATAAGTATACAGATTGATAGCTCTGGGCAAAAGCTAGCTGTGGTGTAGGGGTAGCGTATGCAGTTGATGATTAAGTATCAGCCAGAGGCCCTGGGTTCGATTTCGAGACGTTCTCAATTTTTTACTGACTCAGTTACAATTCTGTAAGTTTTACGTATCCTGTTAACACTGCATCGCTAAGTATATTTTTAAGGTCTTGCCAAAGAACTTAGTTTTCACACCTATCCCAGTATATCAAATACATTTAATTCCTAATATATTACAATTAACCATGAAATGTTACTGATATTTGATGTTGCGAACGTAATTCATCAGCAGTCAATGTGAAGCCCAAGCATTTCAATTACTGTAAATGGTTTGTAAAAGTAAAGCTTAGAAAATTTTTGAAAAGAAAGTCAAACGTTTTTTGTAATGATTTTTCTAAAAGTATGAAATAAAAAATATTAGGAAAACGTTTGGTGCACCTTATTTTCTGTTCATGATTTAGAGCCTCTGAAGGCACACAGACCGTTTCTCTGATCTACTTATTTCTTATACACAAATCATTTCATAAAATATTTGACTGATTCCTTTCATTTTTTAATTTCAAGTTTTATTCTGTAAGTATGATCTTACTGACTCCTCGTTTACCTTAATAATGTATTTGATTCGAAGGAAGCCTTATGACATTTAAATACCGCACGAATGTATCTTTTTAAGTGCAAAATAGGTAGGTCTTGAACAGATGAAAATTTTGACACTTTATTTACAGCACCTTTCCGTCAAATGTTCCAATTTTTCCTCAGCTTCTTAATTAAGTTTTTGTTAATTTCCTTGATTACTTTAAAGCAGCTAAATATTTTCATGCAATACTAGACCTCATGCTGGTCACTTTGATATCCCGTTTACCTGTTTCCCTCCCTTTGTTTGGCTATGAAAATTTGGACAAAACCTCATGGTGTAAGTTTTAGGAAGTCTTGTTTTCGCTCTGCTCACGCGTTTACAAATACGTATCGAGTGTTAATCATATGATAAAGTAGTCCTTTCTGCTTGATGACATTTCCAAAATTCGTCGTTTCGATATCTTGAACCTTTTATGAGATACGACGAATTTTACGACCACTTGATTTCCGAAACGCAGGAAAGGTGCGGACGCGCCGTGAGCGACCCGTCCGCGGATATAACAATGGGCTACAGTCATGGACTGTGTGGCTGCTCTCGGCGGAGGTTCGAGTCCTCCCTCGGGCATGCGTGTGTGTGTTTGTCCTTAGGATAATTTAGATTAAGTAGTGTGTATGCTTAGTTAAGTCCCATAAGATTTTACAGACATTTTTTTAAATTCTTCTAGCGGAATTGCGCCGACAATCCCAATTTCATCTTCTCACTTTTCTCGTTTCGTAACTTAGTTGTATGTCCTTTATAAAACCCTTCTACGTATTCCTTTCACCCTTCAGCTATCGTTTCTTTTGTTTTTACTGCCTTGTCATAGCACTGCGCCATCAGTCTGCATCTGTTTGTCTTTTCTTCAAAGGTTTCTAAATCTCCCCTAAGCGGCAACTATATTTCCTGTTGTCCGCTAGCCATAGCAGCTTTATTTTTTAGGTGTTTTTAGGCACTTGCACTTTGCTCTCTCTTTCAAAGTTCACGATTTTTTTATTGTCTCCTTCCATCATTCAATTTGGCAACTGTGTTACAAGGATTTTTGACGGGGCTTGTCTAAATGCTTAATTTTTTTCCTCGCAACCTTCACTAATACATCTTTGAAAGTACCAGTTCTTCACTTGTTATAAACGTTTGTGTTCCGGCGTGACGCCAAGCGCCGGAACGTCGGCCAGGAACGTTACAGCAGAGAGGGCTGGGGGGGGGGGGTGGCGACCCCTCTGTAGGACTACAACGAGAGAGTGGCGCCATCTACGAGGTGTGGCTAGAAAAAAACCGGACTAGTACTGGTGAAACAATAAAACGAATGCAATAAGGCTGAAAGTCGCGTGGCCTGTCACGTGACTCTCGCACCGCCTACTGCTCGAGTTTCATCTGCCTCTTGCACTCAGTCTGCCCGTGGCATCTGTTTTAAGTAGTTGACGTTGAGTGTACAGAAAGAACACCGTGTTATCATTAAATTTTGTTTCAAACTAGGAAAATCTGCAAGTGAAACGTTTGTAATGTTACAACAAGTGTACGGCGATGATTGTTTATCGCGAACACAAGTGTTTGAGTGGTTTAAACGATTTAAAGATGGCCGCGAAGACACCAGTGATGACACTCGCACTGGCAGACCATTGTCAGCAAAAACTGATGCAAACATTGAAAAAATCGGTAAACTTGTTCCTTGTCAACTCCTGTTAACTCAGACACTGCTCTGATTGTTAAACGGCGATCTTGTCGAACAAGTTTACCGATTTTTTCAATGTTTGCATCAGTTTTTGCTGACAATGGTCTGCCAGTGCGAGTGTCATCACTGGTGTCTTCGCGGCCATCTTTAAATCGTTTAAACCACTCAAACACTTGTGTTCGCGATAAACAATCATCGCCGTACACTTGTTGTAACATTACAAACGTTTCACTTGCAGATTTTCCTAGTTTGAAACAAAATTTGATGTTAACACGCTGTTCTTTCTGTACACTCAACATTTTCCGACGCACAGACAAAACGTCAACTACTTAAAACAGACGCCACGGGCAGACTGAGTGCAGGAGGCAGATGAAACTCGAGCAGTAGGCGGAGCGAGAGTCACGTGACAGGCCACGCGACTTTCAGCCTTATTGCATTCGTTTTATTGTTTCACCAGTACTAGTCCGGTTTATTTCTAGCCACACCTCGTACACCAAGAGGATACAAGCGCCGCGGCCCGAGTCGGAGTCCAAGTGGCCTACGACTTCTACAGCAGTGACTTAAAAACAGTATTCCTTCTCTTGTGCTACGAATTGTATCTACTGAAGAGAGTGCTTATGTTTCATGCCGCTCTTTGCTTGCGACGTCTCATTGAACGTTTATCAAAGCTAAGTATTGTCATTTATCTTACTGTAATAAACTTCACTAATACGATTTGCTTGAGTTGTTGTCTAGCGATCCGAGAAGGCAGGCGTCGTAGGCACCCTATATTCGACGAGTGGGCAGGACATAACACTCTCCACTGTTTCATTTTATTACTTCATAATGCTCCTTTGGAACTCACAAGTGATGGTTGTTCGAACTTCTCCATCTCCTGTATTAACTAAATCATTTTAATTTCTTCAACTTTATTGTATATTTGATGACTAATAAACTGTGGTTGAAGATTAAATCTGTTAAATCAAAAATTTGGCTGTTCAAAATCTAGTTTCTTAAAATATATCCTAAAGTTATGTGAGCTACCAATAGATTCGGTGCCTCGTGGTATTTTCCACATGCAAAGTCACTGGACTCGCATTCGGGAGGACGACGGTTCAATCCCGTCTCCGGCCATCCTGATTTAGGTTTTCCGTGATTTCCCTAAATCGCTTCAGGCAAATGCCGGGATGGTTCCTCTGAAAGGGCACGGCCGATTTCCTTCCCTCACCCGAGCTTGTGCTCCGTCTCTAATGACCTCGTTGTCGATGGGACGTTAAACACTAATCTCCTCCTCCTCCACATGCAAAGTCTTATTTCGTGATGATTAAATTGATCTCAGTGCCAAATTCCACCAGATTCCTCTCGTTTCCTTTCACCCTAGTCCATGTTTCCCTATTATTTTGTCCTTCCCTTTCGTTTCCTACTATTGAAATAAAGTCCTCCATTTCAAATTCTTGTCTCACACTAGATACTGAATATTTTGCTTTCTCAGTCTACGGAGCTACTGGACTAGTATTTCTGTATTGCCGTGGTGAGTAGTGGCTTTGGGTCTATCTTGGCTACCATAATGCGTTCACTGCGCTGTTGGTAATAATTAACACTCGTTTCTAGTTTCTTATTCATTGTTAGCTATTCTCCTTCTCCATCCCTAATGATTGTGTGTTAATAACACTAGACAAGGAATCTCGTTCCTCCGGTCAGATTCACTCATCGCGTTTCTCTTTCCTAATTCTCTAAGCTACCTTCACGAGTGAGGCAACTAACAGTCTACGCTCCACATCGTAGAGCGTCACATTTGTTGCTTCATATGTCAACATCGCTCTCACCAGTTCCTGGCATGACATCCTTACAGGGGACAACATTCCACTCAGCAGGATACCGTAACTGAGCGGTGCAGGAGAGCTGCGAGACCTTGAGAAGTATAACGCCTGCAGTTTACCACTGCTTTCAGCTCTTCGCAGTACCGGTGTAGCATGCGAGTTTTAAAATGATATAAGGCTGAATCAGTCAGTTTTTCGTAGTTTTGTCTACATAAGTACTGAAACAGTACTGCTGCCCCTCTTCGGGAACTTAGCTTAGGAGCTAGTTGCAGGCAAAAACATTACTTCTTTTAATTTTAAATAAAACGTGAAAATTTGAAGACCGTCCACTAAATTTCAAATTTGTTTGCCTTGGTGGAAAGTTAACTTTTAATTACACCATGTGTGTCACTGCATGGAGTTGGGTGGTAAATTATCCTTCGAGCTCCTGAGTGATGAGCAGTCCTTAGTCCAACCTTGTTTACTTTAGACAACTGACTGATACCTAGCATACAGTATTATTTCACCAATGCTACCAACACTGCCACTTTACCGACGACAGTTTGGTTTGAAGACTGTTATGCTGCTAAATTCGGTCACCAAAAACCAATAATAATCTTTCTTGACTGTTTCAATTTCATTTTTCGATAGACATTGAAGCCACGTCTGAAACTCTTGGTCGCGTCGTTTCCTGGACCTCTGCGATCCCTTACCTCACAGACATGAGTACGATTCTTTCAATGCCTGCAACGCAGTCGGTGTGAAGCAAGTGTTTAGCAGCTCGGCTCAAGATTTTGCTAATTGCAAGTGATAATTTTTTTCTTCTTTCTCTTCTTTCTTTTGACGCTATTAGTAATACATCTTTGATGGTTTAGAATTATTTTTTTGTTCTTTAGTATGAAATGTAGCCGTGTTTTACTTTATTTATTTTGCTACACGAATCAATTATTACTAGAGAATGCAAACATTTGAACTTCTTTCTGATATTACGTTTAATGCTTCTGTTATATCCAGCAAGTAAAACTAAAAGCAATATGCAGAGCTATTTTACGAACTGTTATGCATGAGAAATATCGATAGCAGTTGTCAAGGAGAGAGAGTCAATGTGTGTGTTCTGTGACGTGTACACACGGGTGTGCTGCGTAACGTGATAGTACCGCTTCAGGTAGAAGCACACGCCAAACTTATGGATGAGATCTTGTGTTTCACACACATTTTGGCTGGACATTAATGTGAACATTATGAAAGAAGAGGTTAAACTGTTTGAATACTGCGAGTTTCGTGGGGTGCTATTAACAGCAGTGACTACGCATACACGAGTGGACAGAGGTCATCGCCATTGGAACCAAATCGTTTGCTTCTAATGGAGTTACACAACTTAAATTCCTCTTATATTTATAATTTAATGAAGTCCTGCACACGTTAAAACATTAACGGTCTTTTTGGAAACATTTCAAGTGTTTCATATATGTGAAACTGGCTCGTTAAATTGTGAACTTACAAATATGGTGTGCATGCTAAAAACAGACGGACTGCAACTTAGGAAATTGTGAGTTCAAGTGAATTTTACACCACATCAAAACTGTGTACAGAACAATAATAAAAGTAGGGTCATGTGTGTAATGAACGTTATGGTCGCACACATTCGATCGTGGATCTATGCAGCAACAATTAGTACTGGAAGACTGCAAGCAAAGGAATACGATAGAGGATAACAATACTGTCAAGAGAGTCACATGATAACCAAGAGGATGCAACCACTGCAGTACACAACTGGTGGAAGTGCTTTAACTACACCGCGACAGCCAACGAGCTGCCGTCCATGTAGCAACTCACCGACCTCGTACAGATAAGCTGCAACAGAAAGCGCTGTCTCTCTCCATGTTATCAGATTGTAATTTTGTATTCTTGTGATGAATTTTCGCCATCTTTGCTCGTTCTTTAAATACACGTAGTTTCGGTTAAGATTGTGTGCAATCAGTGGTGACATTTCTGATACCAATATTAATGCTAGTCATTGTCATTTACCAGCTCTAGCGGGTGTGTTTACTTATATGTGCTCAGTGGTTCCATTAAACAGATTTACGTATTTGATTATGGTATGTGGTAAAATATGGCCTCCGCCGCTAGCTTCTGGGCTCTGACCAATAGAAGCAAGGCCACTCACTCGCTGTTGGTGCACCGCACAAACTTTACGTTCGACAGCTGTCTAACTACATCAACTATGTTTACATTCTGTAGACCATCAAAGTCATGGGTGACGTTACATGTTTTTGCATCAACAACTGAGCAAGTTTACAATTTCTTCGATTATTATTTTAAAAATTATTTATGAGATTTGTAACTTATATTCTAGCTGTTCCACTTCTTTTGCTACTAAAATGATACGTGCCGTACGTGCAGTATCGACTGACTAGTATTCATTTGTCACTTTCTCCTTAATAAAATTATCCAAAGATGAATTTTTCCTACGAGCGAAAGGCATTCTTTACATATAAACTGTTTAGAAACGATGTGATGTAAAACATTACAACAAGTAGAGAATACATTAAATTTCATTTACACTTAAATATAAAATAAAGAATAGAATTAATGATGTACTAAATACATACACTTATCATTAGACATTTACATAGACATAAGGAAAGAGCACATTGAAGGTCTCTGTGAAGAAGGGGACTTACCAGTTACTGTGATAGAAGAAGAAACTGGAGTCCATGCAGAAGACATAGAGGGTCTAGCATCACAGTCAGAATTTGAAAGGTCTCTGGAAGTGAGATCAAATAAGGCAGAAGGCATATTTAACGTTCCATCGGAAAGTGTCGTTTCTGTTTGTCTTATTGGGTATTTATTTCAGTTGCCTTAATCACTACACTGTAGCAGTAATATCTACTTATGGTCCAAGTTTCATGGAGGTATGTTTCTTCACAGTGACACATTATGCAAAAGTTATATCGTCCTAGCGGTTTATACACCAGTGTAATAGGACTGACAAAAAAATTAAAACAGTTGAAAGAAACGGGCCTCCATTTCTAGTATGACAAGTAGGGTATAGTGTTTTACCGATGTGTTAAGCGAGATGGGGTGACAGTAATCGAAACAAAAGCGTTTCTGGTTGTGGACAGATATTTTCTCAATGTTGCTATCGCTTACACTCTCGTCTCGGTGCGAAAATATTTTTATGACTCCCATCTGCATAGGATGATATAACCATAGTAACAAAACAAGGGAAATCAGAGGTTGCAAGGGGAGATTTAGGTGCTCATTTTTCCCACGTGCTATTTGAGAGTGTAAAGGTCGAGAAATAGTCTGAAAGTGGTCATATGTATCCTCTGGCAGTTAAGTGTGATTTGCAAGGTAGTCGTGCAGATGAGGAGTTATGTGCTTGTCTCTTGTACTGTGGGACAGAGGTTTGCAAATAGCTTCTTGGACTGTGTGGCAGTGGTTTGCAAATGTTTTATCTTATCAACATTTTATAAGGTTTACACATAAAACGTTGTTATAATATTTGAAAGCTATCCATGAATTAATTGAATGAAACCCTGAACTGTAATAAGTTATACACGAATTAAATTACTTAGTGAATAAGTATCTTGTCTTACTGAAAGCTAAGTCGTTCTGTGTCCCTGAAAAAAAAATAGTTCAGCTATAGCTCTGTGAGCGCAGCCCTGTAAAACGAAATCTCGGTCTGCGACCAACCTACCTTGTAAGCTGAAAGAAAAGGCATTTGCATTTCTTAATAGTTTCCCACTCCAGAATTCAATAATATAAATTTTAATAAACAGTACCACAGCTGTGCTTCAAGTACTTTTATAGCGTCAGAACTGGTTTCGTTCAAAGTGAACATTTTAAGGTGACACCTAAACTGCACCGACACTCTTCGTAACTCAATCTCACAAAAATGCAGGAGTGTGCTCGTGTGGCATGACCCCGGCACAGGTACTCGAACTCCTCGTGTTCCTCCAGTTGAGAAGAAGATGGAGGTCCTGAGTTGGACGTGTTTCTCGTTTACGCTCTTCCACAAGCCAGATATTGCGTCTTCAAAGAGAAGTCTACCACAGACACTGCGAGTTGTTTGAGTGTGTGCAAATGCAGAGGCTTTGCTCGCAGGGATAAAACGTGTCTGTCGTTGTGTTCCGGGCCGCGCCCCACCGCTGCACTCAGCCTGTAGACACCGAGGACATCAGCTCGCGGTGCAACGGGAGGCGGATGGCCGCGCCAGGGCCGAGACGGCGCCTGCGGTCCAGGCAGCGGCCGTGCTGACGCGGCCGTCTCTGTCCAGGATGAGGCCAGGCAGGCACAGCGCAGGTGCGAGAGGACCGGACAGAGTGTGGGCGCACACCTGCAGGCGCATCTCGTACCGGAAGGCCGTCGCGGTACTGTTCTCCCTGCGGAGGGTCTAATGCCGACGTGTCGCGGAGCTACACAAAACAACTGCTGCAGCACGTGTTAGTACCGGGAAGAACGATAGCGGTGTCTCAATGTCTGCGCTAAACCTCGCCCCAATAGCGTGGCAGATGCGTTTCAGAACGTGCAGAGGAGCGAGAGACACTGTATAAGTAGTAAGGTAATGGCAATATCAATCCAGTATGCGATTTTACCAAATTTGTTCGAGATGGAATTGGGGCACCACTCCACCCTGAATCCTAGCCAGTTTAATTCGAGATGGAATGGGAACAGCACACCACTCACCGTGGTTGCCATATTCACAACCCCACTTAACCTATTGTTCTGCGAAGTGGTTTTCCCTGTCACCCTCCCCCTCCCTTAAGGTATTGTTCAGTTTTCTTCCTACCCTCCACGGTTGCCAAATTTATAATACTCATTAACTTATTGTACTGTTAAGTGGTTTTCCATTTCACCCCAACCTAGTTACATTGTAGTGACTTTCTTCAACAAAAAAACGCTTTCTCCACAGCTGCAGCGTTGGACAGGAAGCGTCGCGTGTCCCTTGTAGTAGCCGCATCAACGTCTGGACCGCGAGTTATCCGTGCACATCGCAACCGCCGTCAGGGGCTGCACATCAAAAGTAATGTTGGTGACTCACTGCCAGACCTATTTGCTGGGCCGCACAAACCAGAAGCCACGCTAATTCCCTGAACAAAAGCTTCAGGTGGCGGAAGACCTCTGATATGAGACTCAATTTCCGTTACACACCACTGCTGGGAAATTCCAAATCTCTCCCTCTCTGTCTGTCTCTCTCTCTCTCTCTCTTAAGTGAACCTAGTGCACGTATCAACTATTGTGTGCCACATTAAACCCTCTTTTGTCCTGACCGATGTAGTGGGTGCTAGGGAAACTCTCAGGCCTTCCGAAAATACTGGGCTCTGGATGTCTTGCCAATAGTCCCTACACTCTATCACATTGATTCACTAATTAATTAAGTCAATACCCTCAGTGTGGTATGATAAGTGGGTGGCCAGTTACCTCTCACTACAATACAAAATGCACACGTGGTTAAAATACACCTTATTACAGGAAAAAACTGAATACTTAACTTCGATGATATCCAATCTGAAGTTCTGTGGTTCACAGCAATCAAATACCGTGTACTAATTCTTGAATCTTGTCTGTGTCCGTGACACAACTATATACAGTGAGTAACATTCACTCACAGCTTAAGTGCGAGGTGACGACTATCACTGTGGGAGACTAGAACACAGTGCGACGTATTGAAGTGCAATGTGAACTCAGTTCCAATGCGACGTACTGAGGTAACGAGCGATTGAGACGTCTCATTCTACAGCGGCGGCCTATATGCAAGCTGCCCGAGGGGTGTTATCGGCACGTAGCCTAGGGCCGTGTCATCGTCTTTTCTTGTCATAGGCGCGTCTAGTTCAGCGTCTGCTATGAAGTGTTTCCTGGTGCCGACCGCTGTTCTGGCGAAGGCGTACGCCAGCACGTTCCCACGTTAGTTGCCAATCGAAGATTAGTCCAATGATTTTAATGTGTTAGTTAGCTGGATGGAACGGTCGTAAATGGTGGCGTAGAAGTCATGGACACGGAAGGTATAGGTGGTGCGTCGATTAATTATTTCCTGGATATGGAAGGTTTAATCTTAATGAGTCCAAGTTTATAAAATGCGATATGAAGAGGCGTAAAATTGAACTAATAATAGTAGAGTGAGTAAATAAATGTGCATGGGCCACTGGCAGTCGTGACAGAAAGATTGTTAACAAGGGACTTTGTTTGACTATTTTATTATTATTATTCACGTTTGGGCCCTACTGGACCACGCGAAGTACAATCACGGGGCATTCAGTTATTTTCTTTTAGACTTTCTCTCTGCCCAAATTGTTTTCATTCTCTCGGAATGAGCTCTTTTCCTTTCATCAGACCATGTGGTTCCAGTTTTCTTTGGTTTTTCAGCTTGACCAACTACCCAGTCATGAATTTTTTGCCTAAATAATTTTCTGTCTTGAATTTCATCTTGTTTTATATCTGCCTCTTTCATGTCCTCTTTTATAGCAGCAATCCATTTTATTGTCTCAAATTTAGCTTTACTTCGATTTTCGTAGAATTCCACTACTTGTTTAGTTAGTCTGGTAGCATCCATTCTTTTAATAAGCCCATAAAATTTTAATCTGCGTTTTTTCATATCTGAATATATGCTGGTGTATTGTTGAATTTCACTATTTGCTCTTAGCCTGTATGTTCCTTCTTCAGTATATTTTGGACCTAGAATTTTTCTGATTACTTTTCTTTCTCTTTTTTGGATTTCTTGAATGTCCTTTTTTCTGTTTAAAATTAGCGTTTCAGCCCCATAAAGGCACTCTGGTTTTATGACCGTGTTGTAATGTCTCAATTTAGAGTACCTCGAGAGACATTTTTTGTTGTAGATGTCTTTTGTAAGTCTAAAAGCTGTCTCCATCTTTTGACAACGAATTTCATTTCCAATTTTTTCTAGACCAGTCTCTGAGATTGTTTCGCCTAAATATTTGAATTGCGAAACTCTTTTGATTTTTCCATACTTAGTTTCCAAAAGTTTGGGTGACAGTTTGTTGCTAGTCATATACTGTGTTTTTTCAAATGAGATTTGGAGACCTACTCTTTCTGCTGTTTCTTTAAGGATTTCTATTTGTTTCTGAGCAATTTGGATGTCCTGCGTTAGAATAACCAAGTCGTCTGCAAAGGCCAAACAGTCTATTCGAATATTTGTTCGTCCTAATTTCACTGGTTGGTCAATTTTGAACTCCAATTTTCGTTCGCGCCACTCTTGTATTACTTTTTCTAGAACGCAGTTAAATAGCAACGGAGAGAGTCCATCACCTTGCCTCACGCCGGTTTTTATTTCAAAGGATTCTGAAATTTCTCCTCTGAACTTTACTTTTGATTTTGTACCAGTTAGCGTGTCTCTGATAATTGCCGTGGTTTTAGGATCCAGGCCTTGTTCTTTCACAATTTGGAAAAGAGATTCACGAGCCACTGAGTCATAAGCCTTTCTAAAATCTACAAAGGTACAAACTAGTTTTTTATTGTAAATTTTTTGATGTCTGAGAATTAGTTTGAGGACTAAAATCTGTTCTGGGCAAGATCTATTTGGCCTGAAACCTGCTTGATATTCGCCAATTTTCCATTCAAGTTGCTGTTGTGCTCGGTTCAGAAGACATTGAGAGAGGATTTTGTATGTGACTGGAAGAAGAGAAATTCCTCTGTAATTATTAACATCAGTTTTGTCTCCCTTCTTATGAAGTGGGTGAATCAAGGCGGTTTTCCATTCATCAGGAATTTTTTCAGTTTGCCAAATGTTTTGCATGATTGAAGTAATTTCTTTAACGGTTTTTGGACCAGCTGCCTTTAAAAGTTCTGCAACAATTCCATCTTCACCAGATGCTTTGTTGTTTTTCAACCTATGAATTTCTGTAATGATTTCCTCTTCATTTGGTGCAAGTGAAACTGGATCGCATTGTTGGGGAATTTTTGGTGGAAATCTTTCTGTGGGCTCGGGGCAATTTAGAAGATTCTTAAAATATTTAGAATTTTGACTATTGAATTTTTGACTATTGAATAGAATTTTGACTATTTTGTTATTTTTCCTCGTTGATTTGTCAGCAATTAGAGAAAAATATGATGATACACTGTTTCCTTTCACGTCTTTTTTCTTGGTACTCCGCCCTTCATTCAAGCATAATCAAACAGCAGAAAACTTTAAGGTTTTGCTTGTACTTCTGGTTGAAAACGGTGGAGTCCTCACTGCATTACTGGAAGATGTGTAGAATTCATTAATCGTACCAGTGTAACGTAGGCGTTGATAGAAATCACAGATGACCTAAAAAGTGTTTTTTTCAGCTGATCAATATAGTGGAAGCAAGAGGATATGGAGGAACCTTTACTGAAACATCGAAAGCATGAAATTGGCTTTAATGAAGCATATAAAGGATATAACATTGGGACGATTTAATTAAATCATCAAAATTTGGAAGACGTAATGTCATGAGTTGGAAGATGTACAGGTGCAGCATATAATTAATTTAGAGTCCACTTTCCTTGGAGTAACTATTAATGAATGAAGGAACCTTTTCTATCAACCTGCTGAAAAATATCATCAACCAAATCGCTTCAACAACGAAAAATAATACATCAGGTATAAAATGGTACTACAGGTTTATGAAAGATTATCCCACATTGTCCTTGCGAGTTTACGAACAAATATCGATCTCACGAAGGAAAGTACTTTAATAAAGTGGGTGCTAAAGATTTTTTGATAAATATGAGGAAATAGAAGATGAATGTTAAGTTTACTACTGACCAAATACATAAAGTGTATGGAATCCTATTATTCACGTTAAAAAACCGTCTAAAGCTCTAAAACGCAAACACCAAATGGGTACAATCGCAAGGGGAGAATGGACTCTTCAAACGACATGTTTGTATACTGTGAATGCAACAGGCGAATTCATACCGTCCGTATTAATAATCCAGCGCAGCAGCATGAATGACGCCTTAGAAAGAGGAGTTCCACCAAACACAGTATTTGGATGCTCGACAAATGGACGGATAACATCAAAAATATTTTGCCGAATGCTAGAATATTTCATAAAATTTACAAAACTAAGAAAAAGGGACCAGAAGCAAATCTTACTTTTACTGGATGGATATAACACACACACACCAAAAATTAAGAGGCAATTAAGCTGGCCTGTGATTATGGTATACTCACGCTATCATATCGTACTCACACGTCTCGGCGCCTGCGGTCATTGGTCAGATCGCTCTGTTAAACACTAAAAAACAACTGCAGTGTAGAGGGATGTTTGTGGCTACGTTCAAATTCCGGCAGTGTCATAGAAAAAACTAAAATGCAGTAAGCTTGGTTAATGAATACCTCAGATAAGTTTCTATGGACGTAGCACCAAACGATTTTAAGACTACTTGCTTGTGACTATGAGATGGAAATGTAGTCAACGAAGAGGACATTGTTGATCAATCACACCAAGAATCAGCTGATGGAACTGAACCAACAACGTGAAAATCTGGAAGGCCGCATAACAATGTAACACCATTCAACGATCAGTACGGGCTTTGTACAAAGTCTAAAGCATGTCGACTCGAAAACAATATTGCAACAGTTACTGAAATTAACAATCAACAAATAATTTCTATCTTGAACACTTCATTTCCTGTCTCGTGCATAACAACAGTTATAAAGGAAAATACGAAACGACATACATTTAAAAAGGAGTTAAGAGCAAGTACTTACAGAAAGGATATAAAAGCCAAAGAAAAGGGCAATAAAAAGAAGGAACCTGTGCTCAGCTTATGAAAAAGACAAATAGATGTGATTTTTAAAAATAATTTAAAAAATGGAGGACAGAGTGAATTTATTATGTCAGCTGTGTAAGGAAGATCGAGAAGAAAACATATTTCAGTATATGAAATATAAGATACGACCTATGTGCTGGCGTGGGAAGTAAAATTAAGAAACATTTCTCTGATAGCTCTGTTCATACAAACTGATAGTCGATATGACAATGCAAGCAATTCAGTTTGTTAAGATTTGTAGTTTGTTGCTGTCATGTTCTGTTACTTTATCCTATAGTGTTATTATGTCGCCACTGATTGCTTATCCTACGTACGATTTAGCTCGTAAGACGCACGGATTAGGAAACTAGGTCCCTTAATCGTACAGAAGGCACATATTTGAAAGAGGCTGAAAATTCATGTAGAGAATATTTTTCTGTCTGCGCGGAAGCTGGTGAAATTTTAAAATATAAAGATTCAGTGGACTGAAAATAAATTGTGTTATGTAAATCACTTTCCCTTGTGGGGTACTATTTGAGCAAACTTACCATACAACGTATCCGAATGTGGCATTTAGGCACTGGCTCATTACCGACTGCAATAAAAGTTTGTTTCTGCGTGCTCCCCTACAGAGAGGTACTGTGACAGGTTTTCAAAGTTCGAGCGTAATTGGCCATTGTCGATTGCTGCATTCGCTATGATAGCGCCCGATGATCGAAGAACAGTAGTCTTCTTCTTTAGAAGCGGAATGAAGATACCCTTCAGTTTCACAATCAGCTTCATCCCATTAAAATTATTGGTATGTTCAATAATCTCTATCATCTCTCTGTATATCGTATCAGAATACCCGCGCGTGACTTCCAGGCCGATAGTTTTACCAAACAGAATGTGATGCTCTCCTGATTGCAGAACATGTTTCGCAACAGCTGATATATGCGTGTTTCTCCCTCTGAAAGTTGGGTTCCTTCAAAAAAATTCATCTAACAACCCTAATAATAACCCAGAATATTTTAACAACTGTGATATTTTCGGCCATGGAAGTGACACCCACAAACTGGTCAACAAAGACAAGAAGCTCATTGAGAAAGAATGGACAGTATTTGTATTTGGCTAAAATACAAAACAGTCAATTCCATCCTGTCTCAAGAAAGACCTCACAACATAAGACAATCTCGGGAGACAGATGAAAACTATCACATTTCATGTATCGGTGAGAAAAATAATACAACAGCTTTCATTGAGGGAACATATCGAAAGCTATGTCAAGAAATCTTAGGACGTACAGATTAGATGAGGTTCAGATCCACAGTTCTTGCATCATCACGTGTGGATGGTCTTGCGTTGAAATTCAGTGCAACGGGAAATGAGCCGAAATATCAAATTTGTGGTGACGGTTATCCAAAAATTTGCTTCAAGTACTGAGGACAACAGAGCAAACAAAGAGCGGAGCCTTTATTTTGCTAGATTTTGCGAATAATACTTCTCCCAATCATCAGCTTTCCTAGCTGATTACCAACTGTAATTAATTTAGCGTTACACATGTCTGTGTCGTTGTGGAGGTCAGTCGAAGACTGCTTCGTGCAGTCCTCTGCACTAGCCTATTCTGTGTAAAGCTCTTCAGCTCTGCGTAACTACCGGAATTTTCATAAATTTGAACCACAATTCACATCAATTTGATGTACTTTCACCCCTCCATACTTCCTCCATTTCGAAACTGGCATTCCTCGATTCCTTTTAATGTGTCATATCAAAATGAAAGTTGTCTGTTATATTTGCACATTGCTAACCTTCAGATACTTACGTGTCGATTATTCGGGACGAACTTGTGTTGTTATCGCAGAACCCACTGATCGACTTTCACTGCAGCGTCTCGTACGGTAGTTTCTCTACTTGAGTTCTTTAGGACGTGAATAACCTAAGCCAACCACGGGAAAGAGAGCGCAGACGTTAGACATGCTTTTACAAATTTCGAAGGAAATCAGAGCCTTCGTATTCTTTCTTTTCTTTACGAGGCTGTGAAAGAGGAGGGTGTCCTTTCTTACAATGTAAAATGGTGTACCGCTGAAAGCGACTGTATATACATGAGTGGCGTTCAGTAAATAACACAACCATTTTTTTTTCCTGAAAGCGTTTTGGTATTATTACGGATTCAAATACGCCATACTATTCCCCACAGGCTTTGCTACAAAACCCTATTTTTCAACATCATCTCCGTTCAGCGTGACAGCCTTATGCCACCTTACTGGGAGGGCCTGTAGACTCGCACGGTACCATTCTACTGGTCAACGTCAGAGCCTCCGCCTCGCTATATCAGTAAGCTCACCATCACCCACGTACTGCTTCACGCAGAGTGCATCCTTCATTGAACAAACAGATGGAAGTCTGAAGGTGCGAAATATCAGCACACAACTATGAGTGAGTCACCACTACCGACAGAGGCACGCAGTTGTGCAACATAGCGTTTGACTGTGACTCATCGATCACTTGGAGAGAGAGTCCACACACTGCAGCACTGCAGGAGTGACAGCTGTGTGCGGCCGACCGGCGAGCCCCGTTGCGACGACGGCAGACACCTCGCCCGGCGACTCGCCGTGATTTTGTTCACTGCCAGGTCTCCGTAGACATTCTGCAAGCGGCTTGAATATCTGCGATACTCCAGTTTTCCGCCAAAAGAAACTCAGTGGCAGCTGTCTGCTTGTAACGCACCTCCGCTACGGGCGCCATTTTGAAGGCCACGTATAGCGCCACCACCTATCGGAATTCCATGAAACTGGAGGGTGTGAAGCAGGAATATGCCACGATGGCTCACAACAAAATATGCATTTTTCTAAGCAAAACGGTGGAGTAAGAAAAGCCCTTTCATTACTTATTGACTGCTCGTCGTACATTATGACAAGACTGTGAAACTTGCAATATCCCCGCCTACATTTTATTCAGAGCAATATTCACGACAGAATTGTGTGTGGAACGTGAATGCATATTCTCGTGATAATAATAAAAAGGACTTCATCGTTAATAAAATAATAAATAATTGCTGTCAACGACATAATGAAATATTATCTAAAAAACTATATCTCAGTCAATACCCATGGATAAAGATAATGCAGATCTCAGTCTTTTGTAATCCATGATTCTTTTAGAATAATCTTTCTTCTTGTTCGAACTGTTGTACTGATAGGATGTGAGTGATGTCTGGAAACACAGAGGTCTGTAAAAAACTATACTATGTTGCCAATTTAATATTTGAAAAATAGATTTTATGTGTCACTGAAATAAGTCTTCTCTGTTTGGAGTTTTATTTCATTGTGATTCTCGTCCTATGTAAATGTGAATTTTTGTGATCAGCTACAAAAGAGCGCAGCCATTAGCGCTATTGATCTACAGCGCAGTTTATTGGTAAATGCTGAATGATATGCGATTAACATTAAGAAATATTTTCAGATGTTAATGCATATAGTGAAGTTACAAAAAGATTTAATATGTATTATCTGTTAGGCCTACGACTCAGTTGACAGGCAAACACTATTTCAGATACTTTATGAATCAGGGATAGATGAAAACACCAGAAGACTTGTTGAACAAACGCTCACAGATACAACATCAAGAATTAAGTTTCAAGGCGAAATTTCTGAACCATTCAAAATCAAAACAGGAGTTCGACAAGGTGACGGACTGCCCCAATTCTCTTTAACTTGGTTTTAGATAACGTAGTAAAAACACGGGAAAACACATTGAAAAACAGAGGCACAAAGGGTATAAGCATGAGCCAAGGAAAGAACAAATTTGAAGTAAAATGTTTAGCCTTTGCGGATGATATGGCATTGATAACTGAAAACCGAACAGACGCAACAGTAATGCTTGATATGTTACACGAGATTGCTGAAAAGATGGGCTAAAAATATCCTACGAAAAAACCGAGTATATAGAACACAAACATAATACAGAAAAGTTAATGAAAACAAAGTATGGAAAAATTAAAAGAGTTGATAGATTCAAATGCCTGGGGGAGTGGATCCAAGCCAATGGACTGGACAACACAACAAATAAAGAAATAATAAAAAAGTTGGAATTTGCATATAAATTAACACAAAACTATTACAATAAGAAATCAATATCCATATAAGCAAAGATTAAACATCATAATTCAGTTATTAGAACACAAGCAACATACGGATCAGAGTGCCTAACATTGAATAAGAAAGGCGAATTAAGAGAACTAGAAAAAAGAGAGAGAGAAATATTAAGAAAAATTCTAGGTCCTGAGAAAAACAAGGAAAATAGGTGGATTAAAAGGAGAAATGAAGACCTATACAAAAATACAGAAAAGATCACAGATACAATGAGGAAGAGACGGCTAAAATTTTACGGACATTTAAAAAGAATGGAAGAAACACGGATTACAAAGAAAATTTTTAATTACGTTAGTAAGCTGAAAAAAACTGTAGGATGGATAGAAGCAGTAAAGAAATATGCCAACAAAATAGGTGTTACAGAAGAAATAATACGTGACAGGAATAACTTTAGGCTACTTATAGAAAACGCAAACTCTGAAGAAGATGCGCCAAAACCTCGACCCAAGAGAGTGTGGACAGATGAGCAGAGACGAGCAGTTGGCGAGAAAATGAAGAAGTACTGGGAAGAACGGAATAAAAAGAAACACCATAAGTCTTAAGTTGTATGCGGTCCATAGCTGGCCAAATTCACAATAAAAAAAAATTATTTGTTAGTAGCAACCCAGGGGTTGGAGCTGAATCAATAAGTGATTGTCTTACATTAGCCGCCATATTAGTGAAATATTGCAGCGATAGTTTTAAATTGACTTTCTATACAGACATAAATGTTGGTGATCATAATAACAATAATAATTGTGTGTTGGTGGCACAGAACCAAATCTGAGGTAATAAATGCCAGTTGGACTGTGAATAATCTCTAAATATTATGAACTTCTATGAAAGCAAACAGCACCTTACGTAATACAAATTCTTATATGCTGATGTATGTACACTGGTTATCTCGTAAAGACTTTTACGAAATATTTTGACACGAAGAAATACATTAGCGTTGTGGTGTACTGTGTGACAAAAGTGTTCATTTTGATTAAAGAAAAGTGTTGTTACCTCGAATAAGAGAAGCGTTAAATTCCATAAACGAATTGGAACTAGTAAAGAGACTTATGCAATAGCACTGACAATAGTAAAAATCATTACTCTTGTTTAGTTCAGCTTACATATCATACATACAGCATGTCTGCTGGTATGTATATAATTACTTTTGTGCGTGAACTTAGTGCCATTTACACTGCTTCACAGACAACATTGCTACACGTTCCAAAGTAGAGATTTCTTTAAGAAAATAACGATCGCTAGCCAGGAAAAGCAGTTATTAAATAAAACCTCATAATGACTAACTAGTTTTATTTTAATCTTGCTCAAATTGTACAACACGCAATCAAACCACAGAGTAAGCAATATATGAAAGCAGCAGTGGGTTTTTGTGTGTGAATTCCTTGTGTGATATTAAAGATCCTCTTATACGACCATTCTGCATCAGAGACAACCATTTTTTCTTTACTAAGTATTTGGCGAGAAATGTTGGGTTGACGGCGTATATTTATGTCAAACACAAAATGCGACGGGAGAGTACCTTTGTGCGATTACAGTTCAGTTTTGCAGTTTCCGTTTATAAACTGCGTTTAATTGGCCATGAGGTTAAGCAAGTTGGTATTTCTTTCACCACATAGGTACTGGATTTTCTATTCTTTTCAAACCTTTGTGAGAGGACTTGTCTTTCTACGCTGTGCTGAGACCAGGAATTGTTTCATCTAGCCTTAATTAGATTCGTCTAGGTTAAAACATGCCCATTCCTTAAAAAAAATACTGATATCGTCGAAATTTTGATAACTGAGTATTCTGCGGGCCTAGCTTTCGGCACGTAACGTGAACATTTTCGAAGTTCCGTGTTTCCTTCTGCACAATGTCGTTCTGGCGTACAACAAGCGCCAGAACGGATCTGAAGACCGCAAGAGAAGAGAAGGCGGTGACACGACGTCGACCAATGGTGCGCTGATTAGGAGCGCACCACGACAGCGGCGGCCTCTACAGGAGGAGAACACAAGCGCCGCTCCTGCCAGGCTCGGCCGCTCGTGGCCGCGGTGCCGTTGCGAGGGGGGGGAGTGTCTCCACGCGAAGGCTGTGGCGGGTGGGGCCAGCTCAGGCGGTTCAGTTGAACCCGTCGGCGGCCCCGTCCGGCCCCCCGCCTATGACGAACCAGCTTCCGACCACTGACTAAGACCAGGTTTGCTCTTCCACTGATGACTCGCGCTATTGTGACCCAGCGTTCATTGTTATGAGAAAGCTCGTTCACGGGGGCTCTTACCCCGGTCGAGATGACGACGAGGCGGCCATACTGACCTTTTGCAATATCCTGAAGGCTGCTGCACTACCGAGCTCGGGGCAGCAAGAGTCGGGTGTGCCACCGAGAGCCTCGCGGGTCGCGCTGCAAGATTTTGCGGTCCCGGCGACGGCGGCCTCAAAGAGAGTTGCGCCACTGCACTCGACCACTCGAGAGGTCGATGTTCCCCCAGTTGTCCCACTGGTCCCGTTGTCACGAGAAGAACCCGTTGCTTCGCTAGTCGACGCGCCGTCCTGCGCTGGGGGCATACCTGCGGTCTGGACGGGCGCAAAGACATCTCCAGAGACCACCGACATGGAGGCCATTGACCTCCCGGACACGAACCTTGCCGAGGCAATTGCCGAGGCAGAGTGTCGCGATACCGACTCTGACGAAGCCCGAGCGCCAAGAAAGCGCCGGGCTACGACTCGTAACGATTCGGATACTCACTCCTAGACCTCCGACTCCGCGAGGCCGCGGAAGAAGGCACCCAGAGGTTCCCGCTGGGAGGACTGTAGCGGGCTCTTCCCAGAGTGCCGCCAGGGCGCGACCTTCGAAGAGGCCGCAGCGGTCCACTGCGTCGAATGCTGTCTCCCGGCAGCCTGATGAGGACGGGTTTGTCGCCCCACCTCGGCGGCACACCGCCAGGGCTGCCGTACTGCGGCCACCGCAGCCGCTGCCGACAACGAGCACGTTTGCAGGGGCAAACGCCGACGAGATGGAGGACGGCGAGGCGCCTCTGGTGCCGCCCCCGCCGCCCCCGCCGCCTATCGTCGTCCAATGGGACGGCGTGTATAAGGACCTGCAACAGAAGCTCGAGAGGGTGGACACGTCCACTACTATCAAGAATGGCGGCCGTGACCTCTACAAGGTCACGGTCGCGACACGCGAGGAGTACCGGGCGATGATGGACGCCATCTGCAAGGACGGCCTCCATTGCTACACCCACCCCTCCAAGCCGCTCAAACTTCTGAAGGTGGTATTCCGCCAATTCCCCTCAAGTTTGGCGCGGACTACCTCCGTGAGCAACTGGAGGATATGGGCTTCGGCGTCAGGTCCACAGCCTTGATGAAGTCCCCTCGTACCCACCGCGACATGCCGCTGTACAAGGTTGTCCTAGTCGACAACCTGGAAAATCGGAAGACTTTCCAGGTGCAGTTGGTCGGCCGCGTCAACGTTGAGGTCGATCACTCCGGGCCAAAGGCAAAAGGGCTCAGTGTTTCTCCTGCCAGCGGCTGGACCACGTCTCCAGATACTGCTCCATGCGTCCCCGCTGCGTCAAGTGCGCGGGGCAGCACGAGAGCAAATCTTGCGGCCTTGCCCGCGGGGACAAGCCGACTTGCTGCTACTGCGGCTGACCGCGTGTTCCCTGTTATAAATGCTGTTCGGCTTTCGAGAGGGGCCGGAACTAGCAGCGAGACAAGGGTGCTCCTTCTCGTAAGGTGCACTCTTCCACCAGCTTCGCTGCCGCCACCGAGACCGGGTTACCTGCCCCCTCCCAGCGCTCTGACCAACCCGTCGGAGAGAGAGAGAGAGAGAGAGAGAGAGAGAGAGCAGCAGACTGCGCCGACCACAGCTTCGCCCGAGAGGGCGGCTATCCCCGCGGCCGCGCCTGACGCGCGGGTTGCCCGCCAGCTCAGGCGTAGCCGCCGCCCGGAGCGTGCCACCCTCGCCGCTGCGCCACAGACTGCCGCCGACAGTCCGCCGCGGCAGCGGCAAGCAGCTCGCGCTGCACCGCAGTTGCGGCCCGAAACCGTCGCTCCACGGCATTCGACACCTACAGAGCGGCCCCCGTCAGCCGCCGCTGTGGCGGAGGCCGCCCCAGCGGCCCTCGCCGCCTCCACTGCTTCAGAAGCAGCTGAGCTCCGATCACTTCTGCGGTCGTTGAGCCAGCTGTTGGAGCAACTCCCGGTGCTAGTCACCGCGGTCACGGCGGCCCTCCAGGTAGGCGTCGTTCCTCAACCCCATCGTGGATAATCACCATATCCGTGGCCTCACCGCCTGCGCTTTTAACGCGAATAGCTTGTTCCCACAGCAAGGGGGCAATCGATATTTGCCTCGTGTGCGAGACCTTCCTGAAGGCTGGGATACATGTCAAGGTGGCCACATTGACCCATGGCGGAGGGACGGTCGTTTACATCGAGGCTTCCCTGAAAACACCACGAAGTGCAGTTTCCGCCCCTCGCCGCTGTGGAAGCCACTGCAGTGGCTGTTACCACTACGGCAAACGTCATCACCTTCGTTGCGGCCAAGAGGCCGCCGAGGGGACTGCTCCAGGAGGCTGACTTCGATGCTCTACTGGCGTTGCGAGAGGAAGATTTTTATTCCGGACGACCTTAACGCCAAACACACACAATGGAACTCCCGCATCACCAACCCCAGTGGCCGCCGCCTCCTACGCGCCACACAACGGCATGGCGCGATAGTACTGGGGCCTTTCGACCACACCGTATTCCTACATCTCGGCCAGGCTGACGTGAGTTTCTACATGTCGCCACTCCTGGCTCTATTGTGGTTCAACATAACGTCTACCCGGGTTCCCGGGTTCGATTCCCGGCGGGGTCAGGGATTTTCTCTGCCTCGCGATGACTGGGTGTTGTCTAATGTCCTTAGATTAGTTAGGTTTAAGTAGTTCTAAAATCTAGGGGACTGATGACCATTGACGTTAAGTTCCATAGTGCTCAGAGCCATTTCAACCATTTTGAACCTATCGTCTACTTGGTAGAGAGGGAATATCATGTTTGAATTTCAGACCACAGTGCCATTATACCTTCTTCACTTGGTGTAGCCAGAAGAGGATAGAATCCGTCTCTCCCTATCAAATATCATCGGCAGAAGTTGGAATTAAACCCAGACCATAAGTATAAGAACCTATCATCAATCAAACAGACCAACAAATCCTTTTCTCGGTGACTCATTTTTCTATCGTAACGCCGTTGCGCCACACTGGATTAGAATTCTGACACACAGGCTCCCTGTAGTGGTTTGCAGCATATTCAGTACATTAATTTACTTGGTTGACCAAATCGCCATGGACCAGTTGCCTCGGCTACCCAGTGCATACATTCGACTCTATCTTGTGATCGCCGAAATAAAATCATGTAACTGACACCTACACAGAACTGCCAACACTGTAGAATGCATAAATTTAAATGAGAAGTGTTCCTTTCCACTCGAGCTACTCTAATACGCTATTTGTTTGTCGATAACGTCGTGCAGTGCAAGAGAAAAGGTGTAACTGTCTGTCTCTCAGAAGTCTAGGTCCGTCCATATGCATTATCTCACAGCACTGAGGAATGTAGAAGTTCTGAATGAATTGTTGTTGACTTCTGTAACTACTGTAGCTATGTGTCAGCTGGTAGCGTCATGGTAAGTGTCGCGAGTTCGAATACATTCACTGCTGCATTTTTTAAAACGCAATTCTGCTGTCTGCTGAGGTTATCAATCTAATGGAACTTTGAACATAATTCCCTCCACTTCTAAACCCAAAATAGCCGCATGTGGATAAAGGGCTAACTTCTGCGACATTTTGTTCTTTCCAGGTTTAATAGACGGCCAGGCAGCAGATGCTACTCCAAACTTTTGGATTAATAATGGGGAGATCGCATCGTGCCAAAATACGTCAGAAAAGTATTTCCTGCATTAGCTGTCGTGTGGTAGTAGCATTTTATTCTTCTTCAAACCTTGTTTGACAGCCTTAACTCAGGACAAGTTTTCTATATGCATGTAACCAATAAACTGCATGTGTATTGTCAGACAGTTATAGATAACATCAGAGATTCGCATATATCGTTGATGATTAATTTGTCTCTGATGTTTACTATTGTTTTAACAACACTAAAAGAAACCTTACGAAAACTGCGCACTGTGGCATTTCATAAACAAAGTTATGTAATCCTGGAAACCGAAAATTTGCTTCTCAGTAGCGGAATGAGGCGTTACCTGTTGTGCAGCATTGTATGTTTTTCACCATTGCACTATGAGCCGAAAGTATTTTCTTACGATTTCCGTATCGATGTTTGATCTGACTGCTTGTAGATCTTTCTCAGGAGGGATAAAAACTTGACAGTCAGTGTGACTAGACCGGGAAGATGGTTTTTCACAAGTCAGTACATTACCACAGAGCTAGCGAAGAAATATGTTCCTTCACTTCCTCTTACGAGGCCAATAGTGGCTAGAACTCGTAAACCGCTATTTAAAGGACGAGATTAGTTGCGATTTCAGAGTACTATGACTTTCGTGGACTGAAAATAGTAAATTTAGAATGTTTTGTTACACCTCAAGCAACAATAACTCAGATTATTCAATGGAAATGACTGGAAAACTCAAGTGAACTTTGAGGCTTAATTCCGTGCACACCAGAAAGTAACTCGTCGATCACAGAGTTGCCAAACATACCTTGCCTTGTTGCCAAATCTCAGTTACAGTACCAACAGAAAGAGGACGAACAGATGTGTGGCTACAGCGGACTTGTAAGTAACAATAGCTGGCATCTCAAAGATACGTAATGCATCTGATTCGCATTTCTGTAACTAGTTTTAGGGACTGGAGTAGAGTTACTAATAATACTTAGAACTGACTGCAAACTAAGCATCATAAATCAGTAACTCTCATAATTGTGTTTATATTCCTTTCATAAGTGTACTCAAAACTAATAAATTCATTCATGGTTATATTCGTGCTTGCCTGATAGTCGAGCACAACAAACATATAAAATTAAAAAAAATGTGTGTGTGTGTGTGTGACAAGAGAGAGAGAGAAAGACATAAATATAAAAAAGAATGAGAGAGAGAGTAAAAAGTAGTTGTAAAGATATTGAAACATGGTATGTAAAGAAACCTTTCATTAAAATGACACGTCCCACACCATTACGAAATGTCGTATTCATGATCTGTGGAACAAGTATTAATCTAATCAGATGTACTCTAAGTTAATCATATCATATTGCTGACTAGCCATGAAGAGTTAGGAATTACCTAAATTTTCTCCAATATCAGTAACCAAATCTAATTTTGAAAATAAAAGACGACAGATTTTCGAATAAACTGGGACTCCAATCAAGACTCTTTCGTCCCTGTTAACTAACCACGAAAGACGTCTAATATACTTCCATTCTGACGTAACGAAGTGTGCATGCTTTTTAAGATAAAGTGCATGATGAGAAGTTCTGTGATGGAGAGACGAATCCAGCTCATTATCGGATTGTTAATTATGTAAATTGAAATGTTACGTATCGGTTTTTCTTACCAGCTGCTAGGTGTTTGAATCTAAAATAAGGATACAAATTTTTGTGCCTGCGCGACAATTGAACCGCACACCTACCGTCCTTCTTTATCGTCCACGAATATAGCTTAAGTATCAATTGCTTAGTCATCAACAGTAAGATGTGTGCGTGTTTGACCAGAAATAACGACGCCTATTGCGACTGTTGACAACACATGAACAGACATTAAAAATGCACATTAATTTTCACTAGCAGGCTGGTTTGCACGTGAAAATGAAATTATGAATATTTTTGTACTGGATCAGGATTCGGAACCACATACTTACCTATGGAGGAGACCTAGGGAAGAGTGCAGTCTTGGGAAAAGGAACGAAATTATTGAACTATACTGTTCCGAGATATTCAGATCCGCAAAAGAGGAGATACGAATTCGAATCACAGAACAGCACCAAATTTTTCAACGTCTCTAGTTCAATCAAGTACAAATAAAATAAGAGCCCTGTTCCTTTAAATGGCTATCGGTTCATGAAACAAAATAAAATTTTCTAATGTAAGTAAGTTTAGTGGCTACAGTATTTCAGTTTATCATGACATCCGCCTATGTCATTTCCCAACCTACACAGCCTCTGCCCAGTTGGTAATAAAAGAAGTTGATGTTTAATGCGGATTCTGGATTATATCGCCTTTCTCTTGAGGTTACCAGAGGTAAAGTAAATCTGTTTGTGCGTCTCAAAAGTAAAAGACTGAACCCACGCGTTGCACCTGTGATAGTTCGTTCCACCAGACCATTGTGACCACATTTCCCAGCCCAAGGAGTGTGCTGTAACGGAATATGTGCTTAGCTTACAAATGCGAGTCTATTAAATGGTTAAGTAGAAGCAAGCTTCTGACGCGGAGATTATGCTATTCGTATGTCAGCAGGATGTAAAGACTCTTCTAGGTATCATAGCCTCGATCTGAAGACAATTTGAAATTTTCACTAATTCAACAAGTGTCTTACTTCGAGAAAATCAACTGTGAAGTGTGGAATTACCGGAAAATTCTATTATTACCGTCATTATTACTATCATTTTCTTCATACCGCTGATGGAACACATTTTCTTGTAGATCATTTAATGCCTTTTGGTGATTATAGAAGCACTTGCCCAAGAACAGTTTCTTTCCCTGTCTACGGAATCATTTTCATGTTAATATCAAACATCATCAATTACTCGTAGATTACATTAAAACTAAAGTAACTTATGAAGACGTTGCTTGATAAAAGAAACGCGCTGCCCTTCTGCATGTACTTGCGCCTAGAAATGGCTGTCGAAAACTGACAAACAAAAAGCCAAGGGATCTTACTGTCTTCCGATATACATCGCTGTCAGTTTTTTTATATGATTTGGTCCACGTGACCTGTTTCAAGTTGTGTATGACAGACAATGTTTTAGAAAATCAATTGTTTTCCTTTGCAGTAAACAGAAAGATTTACATTCTAAGCTACGCAAGTTCAACTTTTCGCAATATTAGTTCAAATTTAATGTTCGCTTCTATAATGTAGTAAAGTATTTCACAGTTGCAAAACCCGCATCCGACTCATTGACATTACACTTAATCGCTGACCATAAATTCTAGTTCAGAGTGACGCCAGTTTAAGTAACTTAATGTAGCGACTACTGTTTGCCATTGCTCTTTCTCACCGGAAAATAGGCAGTTCACTCTTGGGTTCCATAAGTACACTGTAATAGTAATTTCTGTGTGTATGCAATGCATACGGATTGTAGACTTTAGTGGTGCTCTGTCTCCTACTTCGGTATACAATATGCCTGACGTAAATGGGCCATTTCTCATTACAGGCCCCGGGCAGTGCATCATCATACTGACAACAGTAATGTGCTTATACTGACAACCTCACTGTTCGTTTTACCTGATTTTGTTATCATTTAAATAAAACAACAAGACCTTCCAGTGGGAGACGTTTCGTCCCCCTTTTCCTTCTGTGTAATTTGTCAGTAAGCTTTTTGCCTTCCGACCAGCGAAATGCGGCAGAGGACGGTCGGTAAACGATTCACAAACCACGATTTAACGCCGTTAAGACGATTTGTTTAAACATTGTCGTAGCTGAAGGAATTAAATTTCTTCTTAAATCGCCTTATGCAGCAACGTTCACAAACATCTCAAATAGGAAAAGCTCTTTATCCCGGTACGAAGGTTGTAAAACAAACTTCTTACAGTTTGTGTCAGGTTGATCTTTTCGTCTGATAGCACTGCATTAGTATTTTGTCTAAGAGGTATGTAAGTAGTGTTCCTGTATCTGTAGGAATCATTGGTTGAAAACGAGTTTAAGACCAATGGGTACAGTACTGCTAAATATTCAAAATGGTTATCCACGTAACAGAATTTTTTCTGTAAATTAGCAGCTCCATTAAATAAATCAGAAAAAGAGCTTGCACATGCTGACCCCTACCACGGCTATAACTGCGACACGAGACACGGGCGGTACCACGGGGCTACGGACACACAACTGCCAACACCCTTCACTCATCATGGTATTGGTCGCTCAGCCTCATAACGCATCGTGAAAGATAATAAAATTTGTCACTTACGTAAAGAGTAGAATTTCTTCAGCCAAAAAAATTGAATTTTCATTCTCAGCGTCTTAGTTTACGTGAGGATTATATAGCACGAATCATTCAAGTGGAAAGGGAATATCAAGTGAATTTAGCATGTCAGTTCAGTAACATACACGGAAGTGATTGCACTGTCACAGTGTTGCCAAATGTTTGTGACGATGTTGCCAATTCTCAGCTGTGCTAGGACCAGCACATAGAGGCATTCGACTGAAACATAGCCATGACCAAGATTGTAACTGGGTTCGACAGCATCGTCGTCTACCACCTTGAAAACTCGAACGGTGACAGTGCTCGGACAGTTTCTTACGTTTACTGGTATCAAAGCTACAGCATGTAAACACAGAAACGTTAATAACCCAGAGGTCATTAACTTTGGAACCCATAGTAAAGTAAAGCAGTCATCAGTCGGAAGATTGGTTTGAACACCACAGTGCTTTAATAGGCACGGTCTTGTTGGAGGCCATATGCCATTGCTTTCCTCCGACGTTTGAGTTGTCTTACCTTGCCAGTTAATAGGGGAACCTACTGTTTGAGGCTTTCAGACCACAGTGCAGCTCGGAATTTTTCACATCATCAAACACTGCCCGAGGTGAAATAAGTGTATAGTGGCACATAAAAATTGTGGTGTTGACCAGGGATCGAACCTGAGAACTTCGTAGTCCTAGTCTTGCTCTTTACCACTTCGCCACCATGTAACGGCTGGAAGCTCTAACGTACTAATGAAATGTTTTATTTGTAGACGCTCTTTCGGTGTACAGCAATGAAAATACGATTGTCCGTCCTCAACTTTGTCCTCGATTTTTTCAGATGCTAGGGACTGTATAGCACAAAGCTAGAACATCCATGCAATATTTGACAAAAATCGGTAGCGCACTTGTCAGAACCTCTCCTTGTGAAACTTATTTGCAAATCGGAAGTTTGTGGAGACTGTTTCCCCCTGATCTCCACAACGAGCGTTCTAAGTGACATACAGCAATGTATGCAATACCTCGAATACACTGAACGCCACAGTTTACTTTAGTCTTCCGTACTAAAACATGTTCGTTCCTTCGAAATAATAGTTACGACTAAAACATATTTCTGTTTAACCTGAATTATGTTGGACAGGTATAAATTGTCATCTAACACAGCTCATAAAAATTTGAGACTAGTGATTTTGGCTGATATACCCATAAACACAACACACCTATCAGTTGTAACTGGATCGTCTGCAATAGCACTGATTTAATGATATTGCTCTAAACGTTCCAGTGAAATCGTGGATATAATCCGCGTGTCACAGTATTGAAAGCTTGAAATCGGGAATGAATTTGACGTCGGTGCTCGTGCGAGTGCTCTGCGTCCTGTGTGGCACTTCGTTTCCTGTTGCCTTGTGAGTCGGATCTTACTTCTGTCAAGGCGACATGTCACAGCTCAGTGAGTTTGATAAAGGTCGTATCGTTGCGCTTTATGAAGACGGGTACTGTATCAGTGCCATTTCCCGTGTTCTGTGATACAGCAAATCCACTATTCATCTCTGGGTGAAGAGGATGGAAGATGAAGGCGACGTAAACCGTCGTCGTCGCTCTGGACGCCCACGGACTACCACATGGAATGAAGACAGGAGTACACTCCGCTGCAGTGTTGAGGACCCTTTCAGGAGTGGCAGAGAAAGTAAAAACATCCTGCAGCTAACAGTGAGCAGCTCGACCATACGTCATCAGCTCAACGAGGATGGATGATATGAACGGAAAACGGCTGTTAAGGAAATGCTGAACGAGCAACACAGGACTGCCAGGTTAAATTTCGCACTGGCCTGTAGGAGGAAGCCGCTTTCGGACTGGGACCGAGTTATGTTTACCGACGAGAAGGTATTTTCAACTGCTCCAAATAGCTCTGTCCATGTGTATCGACTAAGTTTAACGAGATACGACCGTAAATATGTCCTACAGAGGCATAGGCGTGGCCGGACGTCTGTCACAGTTTGGGGCTGGATATCAGCAAATGGTTGCGGCGTGCTGTGGGAACTTGAGCGTCCGCTTTGTAGTGCTTATTACTGCGAAATACTGGAAGAAATCATGCTTTCTTCTGTTCGCCAGTGATTTCCTGAAGGTAGAATCATTTTCCAACATGACCATTCCTCAATTCATACAGCCAATCGAGTAAGACACTGGTTTCAGATGAAAGGAGACGTTGAGCTGTTAGACTGGCTTCCAAAAGCTGCTGACCTCAATCGCATAGAGCACGTGTGGGCAGTGATGGAAAACATTATTAGGAGGAAAAGACCTGCACCAACATCCAAGGCAGCGTTGTCGGAAGCAGTTCACGCTGCGTGGGAAGAGATGTCACAGAGTGACAGATGCATCAGAAAAACTTGTTGCCTCTGTTCCCTGGCGATTAAATGCATTTGTAGAAGAGGACGGGACTGGACGCGGTACTGACCCTACTGTGTTAACGGGAAGAAGACTTTGTTTAAAGCACATATTGTTTAATTTCATCTTAACTTCTCTTCAGCGATGAAGATGCTGTGAACAAAAGGAAAACGTCTCCAATTTTAATTTTGTTAGTAAAATTTTAATGTAAAATAAATCGCAAATATTTGCATAACAAGACGAAGATGTTTATTTCGATGAAGAGTACGTTTTTTCTCATAAGACGCATAATGGCAATGAAGATTAAGGCATCAAAGAGAGACCATTTATGTTGTTTAATTTTTCTCCATTTCTGTTTATGCCAACTTGGAGGTACTACATTCAATTCAGTTCTATTTACTTTGGTGCAGGGACACGCAAGTGCCAAGGCACAAACGAGAGATTCTTAATGTTAAGGCCAAGCAAAAGCCACAGTGGTGGCTACGTGGTGGCAAAGTGGTAAAGAGCAGTCAGCGGTGGGGTAAGGTCGTCGTGCCTGTGTCCCCCTGTTAGCGTACCGCGCGCGCACGTGTTTACGTGTTTACCTTCCGGTGCGGCGAGTGTCACGCGTCCGTGTCTCGGTAGTGCCATGGCGCACTCGTACCGCAAGTCCACAATTAAGATCACATTTCAAGCGGACTACGCAAGACCTCGAGAACTTGACATTGAACGTTTCATCCGGGAAGAACTTCAATTGCATCTCAAGACATCATTGGGATCCACTTTTCCATAACACAACGTGATCAATGAAAAGGCGTGCACTGATGTTGTGCGCCGACATACTCATGGCCACATAGGAACTGTCACGATCGACCACGCTGGATTAGGCCTTCGCACTCTGGGGATCTCCGAGCTGCCATTCGAAGTCCCACCAGATGTTGTGATGACAACTTTAAAACTATACGGCAACGTGCTAAGCCACCTGGCTGAAAAATGGCATACGTTTGAGACATACCTCGTCTTAAACGGAGTGCGACAAATTAAGATTGAACTGACGAAGCATGTGCCATCCTATCTAGTAATTGGCGGCTGCAGAGCCATTGTCATGTACGACGGACAACCGGGCTTGCGGCGGTTGTGGCCAGGAAGGACATGTCCGATCGGTCTGCATTCAAAGCCGACTGACCCAGACACCGGTTGGTGAAGTTCCATCCCCGGCGACGCCTTCTTCACTCCCCATCACGTATGCAGCGCCTGCAACCGCAACAGCTGTTCCTGCCCAGGATCGTAACACCGTATTGCAGTCAGTGGTCGATGACAGTGTGGCGGACAGCATATCCCCCTCTACGACGTCATCGGCAGACCTGCCTCAAGACGGTGATCAATTGTGCCACCGAGACGAGCCTAAAGAGAAGATGGAAGTAGAAACGGAAATTGTCCCGACTCCTGCCTTCCTACCAATGGAGACCACATCAAACGATTGCCGCCCGCACTCTGACACAGAACAACATGTCCGGAAACAACGGACCCATCGAAAACATAAGAAACGGCGCCATACGCCATTCGATGCTTGCCTGCTGTGTGACCCGGACGAATATCCGGCATCGGACGACACTCAGGACTCTATCACCACAACTCACCCTTCCCGTCACGATTCTACGGCGAATACTGCTTCCGAGCCTCGGTCTGACAACACGACTTCTGCTACTGAACATGCGCGTGAGCGCTCTACTGAGAGCACTAATCAACAGTTAACCAATTGCTGCATCTGATTCTTGGGCGGATGACGTCGAGGATGAGCCACAGCACCCGGAGGATGCCGAGGGCATAGATGCTCCCTCGGCTGTACCCAGCACCGACCAACCACAGTGACTACGGCTGTATCGTCAGCCTCTGTGGGGCCACCCTTGCCGCTCACACCTGGCCTCCTAAACAACCCACTTGCCGACATGGCTGACCAGACATATCGTCTAGCAACGATTAACATCAACAAATTACGTGCCCGATATAAACTAACGATGCTACAGGTTCTTCTCAACGCAGCAGGCATCGACATTGCGCTCCTTCAAGAGGTGTATAGGATATGTCGCAGACTTCAAGAAACCCTGTGGCTGGCTACAAGACTTGGGTCTCACATGCGCCGGACAATGGCAGTGGTGTGGCGATCCTCCTCCGTGAAGGTATATCCGCAGAAGATGTCGAGTATCTCCCTGACGCCAGAGGCATGGCTCTTACTATCCAAGGAGTCAAACTTATTAACATCTACGCACCGTCAGGATCTGGTCGGCGTCGCGAACGATCCACCTTTTTCACTCATACAATCACGCCCCTCTTCATGGGCCGTCAGGACGCCTTGATATTCGGATAGACTTCAGCTGTAGCCAAGCACCTAAGGATCAGTTACCACATCATTCTCCCTGCAAAGAACTTGCGACAATTATAAATAATCTTCAATTGGTGGACTCGTGGGAACATGTTTGTGGCGATCGGTCCGGATTTACTCACTACACCAGCCATTCCTCCAGCCGTATCCACCGAATTTACATCTCGCGCTCCATAGCTGTGGGGGCGAGAGCTGCCGAAGTTTGGCCCACAGCGTTTTCTGACCACGAGGCCTACATCTGCGCCATTACTCTCGGCCGTCAGAAGGTATGGCACAGCTGTGGGCCTTGGAAGTTGAACGTCAGTCACCTAGCCTCTCAGGAATGCCGCCGCCTTATAGAGAACATGTGGGATTCCTGTAGCCGCCGGCGTGGAACCTACCGGTCTACACTGTCGTGGTGGTTACTCTACGCCAAACCGGCCCTCCGGAAGATCTTGATAGGCTACGGCCGAGATGTTGCAGCATGGAAGAGACATACCATGGACTTTTACTACAGCATCTTAATGGAATGTACAACATTGCCGTACTCACGTGCATGGCAGGTGACAGTGGAACGTGCCAAAGCACAGATCATCAGATTAACACGTTGCCACCTTGAGGGTGCGAACGTCAGTACATGCACTCAAGACACAGTGGCCCAGGAGGAACAGTCCATGTATCACGTCATTGCAGAACGACGGCGCCGACGCAGGACACTGATCCAAGCTATCACGACGGAAGACGGACGACGCCTTGATACCCAGCGCGATATAGGAAACGCCCTTCATGCTCGCTACACTAGGCTGCACTCGGAACATCGACATCCCCCAGAGGTGATCGCCGAATTTTCTCAACTCACTTATGCCACGATCTCTCCGACAGCGGCAGCGGATTCGACTGCAGATGTAACGGAGGAGGAAATCATTGAAGCAATACAGGTCTCCGGGACCTGATGGCCTTGCTCTTGAATTTTACCGGACACATCAACAATGGCTGGCACCAGCATGGACTGATATTTGCCGCGATCGTACGTCTCCCATGACGCAGATCCCTGGGGCTTTCCTAGAAGGACTGATTGTGCCCATACACAAACCACGAGGCGGATCCAGGATCAGTGATTATCGCCCCTTGGCTTTACTCAACAGTGATTTGAAGATTTTCACCCGGCTTCTGGCGGCACGCCTAAAGCGATTGGTACAATGTGTTGTGTCGCAGGACCAGGCATTGTTAGGTGAAGACCATAATATTCGCACTGCACTGTGCCGATATCGAGATACGATCACGCTAGCCAAAGCTCGCCAACTGCCAGGAGTTTTGGCCTCACTCGACTTTAGCCAGGCCTTTGACGGAGTCGACCACACATTTTTGATGGAGGTACTGCGACACATTGAGTATCCGGACATCATAGTTAAGGTACTGATGCGTCTCCTACGCGGCGCGACCTCCAAGGTGTTATATAATGGCCGTCTCACGCCGCCGATACAGATCCAGCGATCGGTGCGACAAGGCTGCCCTCTTTCGGCGATATTGTACACCCTCGTCTTGGAACCACTCCTCTGAGGCCTCCGGCAACGCGTGACTGGGATGTACCTTGGTGGACACACTTTTTGCTGCACTGCCTATGGGGATGATATGGTACTCCTTCTTCGCAGTAATGACGATGTTTGTGCAGTACTGGCGTGGGTGGAGACATACGGCGCGGCATAGGGGAGCAATCTCAATCTCCACAAATCGCACGCCCTGTCTATTTTCTACCCGACGCTACGAATCAGTGACACAATCCGCTGTATTGGCATTGAATTCACATCTGACATGAAGTGTTAAACAGCCCTTAACTACAGGCGTTTATTGAATCAGATGAGAGCAAGAATAAGTGACCACCGTCTGAGATATCTAGACCTCCTGCAACGGACACGACATGCTAACGTCTATTTGGCGTCACGTATCCCCCATTTTGCACAGGTACTCCCGATACCACCGACTCTGGCTCACCGCATGTTGGCGGTTTTGGGATCCTTTGTTAATACGGGCATGTTATTTAAGATTCGTTACAAGTCCCTAACCTTCCCGAGGAGCAAAGGGGGTTTAGGCCATTGTCATGTTCAGAACACAGCGAAGGCCCTGTTCGGCAGGTGTCACCTGCAACTGTGGCGACGAAGTCCGACGTGCCTCACAAGTCTCTTACTGGAGACCTTACGACCAATCTCACTCGCACCCCCTGTGATGATGTCGGACATCCCAGCACCTTTCTTCTACATTAGCCAATTCTTCCTTGAAATAAGCTACATCCGCACCGCACTACTACCCACACGCTTGATGATGACGAGGGCGATATATGCTGCCATGCAAATGAACAGGACGTCGAATGTGATTGACTGTGCCACTGTGTGGCACGCAGTGAATGCCACCACCCTTGATACTGACATGCAGTCTGCATGGTACGTAACTGTTAATGGGAAACTTGTGCCAGACCCGCCTACATCACATCCACCTCGCCGATTCACTCTTGTGCGCCACATGCCAAGTGATTGACACGTATGAACATCGTTTCGAATGCGGGTCGGCAAAGTACGTTTGGTATTTGGTGCGTCAGATATTGGCTTTTCTCACACGCAATACTCCCGACTGGATAACTACCCGGTCACTTCTTTTGCCCGATGAGATGTATTTCCAGAGAGCAAAAACGAACTCTATGACGTGGATTAGCGGCCACGCTGTTCACTACCTGTTCGGTAATGGCGAAAGGACAGTACCCGATTTTTGGTATTACCTCAACGAACGACATTTTGCGAACGTCAAAAACCCTAAATATAGGCAATATTTTTCTAATTTTCTTTGGAGCGCATTCCATAATCCGCCTCACAGCTGGATTATTGATGAAATGAGAACCATAGTACCTCTTCCCAGTTACTTTTTTTATGAGATTGAACAAACAACGGAAACAACACAGCAACGAGACGACAGTCATCGAAAAATTCGCAGTGGGTTAAAGTATGGGGCATCCTTTATCGTAACGGGACGACTTCCTATTATTCTGTTTATGTAGCCGAAGAGGAACGGCTTTCCTTTTATCCATTTGTATAAAAATAAAGTAAAATGAAAATAAAAATAAAGCAGAAAAACAAACCTTCCAATATCCTTTTTCCTTTTTTTTAAATAAATAGATAAATAAAGTAGGCATTGAAAAAAAGAAAGAAAAAAAAGAAAAAAACTAAAAAAAGTGGTAAAGAGCAAGACTAGGAATACGAAGTTCTCAGGTTCGATCCCTGGTCAACACCACAATTTTTATGTGCCACTATACACTTATTTCACCTCGGGCAGTGTTTGATGATGTGAAAAATTCCGAGCTGCACTGTGGTCTGAAAGCCTCGTTAAACAGTAGGTTTCCCTATTAACTGGCAAGGTAAGACAACTCAAACGTCGGAGGAAAGCAATGGCATATGGCCTCCAACAAGACCGTGCCTATTAAAGCACTGTGGTGTTCAAACCAATCTTCCGACTCATGACTGCTTTACTTTACTATGGGTTCCAAAGTTAATGACCTCTGGGTTATTAACATTTCTGTGTTTACATGCTGTAGCTTTGATACCAGTAAACGTAAGTAACTGTCCGAGCACTGTTACCGTTCGAGTTTTCAAGGTGGTAGACGACGATGCTGTCGAACCCAGTTACAATCTTGGTCGTGGCTATGTTTCAGTCGAATGCCTCTATGTGCTGGTCCTAGTACAGCTGAGAATTGGCAACATCGTCACAAACATTTGGCAACACTGTGACAGTGCAATCACTTCCATGTATGGTACTGAACTGACTTGTTAAATTCACTCGATATTCCCTTTCCATTTGAATGATTCGTGCTATATAATCCTCAGGTAATCTAAGACGCTGAGAATGAAAATTCAATTTTTTGGCTAAAGAAATGCTATTCTTTACGTAAGTGACAAATTTTATTATCTTTCACGATGCGTTATGAGGCTGAGCGACCAACACCATGATGAGACATGGGTGCTGGCAGCTGTGTGTCCGTAGCCCCGTGGTACCACCCGTTTCTCGTGTCGCAACGGCTCACTTAGTCGTCAGTTATAACTGTGGTTGGGGTCAGCATGTGCAAGCTCTTTTTCTGATTTATTTAATGGAGCTGCTAATTTACAGAAAAAAATTCCTTAACGAAATCTGAAGAAAACCTTTACACATCAAGTCCTCTTGGTAGCTCGACTCAGTAAGTTGTGTTAATGGTCATAGATCTCGGCTTTATGACTGCCAAGCTGCTTCACAATACAAGCGTCTCTGAAGAAATTCCAATCGACCATCAACGATACGAATTTCATTGTTGCTCTTCACTTAGGACTCACATGCCAGTGTGATAAGTATGAAGGAAATGAACCTCTCGATTACTATAGGGCCTCTATGCTAAATTTCCACAGTAGCAGTCAGGAACTCTCTGCAGACATTTGCTAACAGAGGCTCTAGTCACTTTTTCTCTGGGTAGCTTCAAATATGTGCAATTTTGTCTCCTTAAATCCAGTTGAATATTTTAAATAACACTTTTGAACAACGTTCACTTCTCCATTAATTAATGTATGAACCTGAAAACAGGCAATTTGCCTGAGTAGCTATAGAACAGGTTCTGAAAGGTATTGACACAATGTTTCGCATCCATTTACCATAGGGAATCAAAGAAAGAAACCAAACACGTTACACTGCATTTACACTCTGTGCATTGAATAACACGTATGAATCGAAGACAAAAATAAATTATTTGAAGAATCTCCTGTGAAAGGAAAAAGAACAGGATGTGACGCTTTAATTGTAGCACACTGGATCAGGAACAATGAAATTAATACTGTGCCACATTGATGTATTGCATACTAGTGTAATAAAATACTCATCAAATAAAAACGGTTTTGTGCTTCCATTGCTATCGAGTGTGAAACATAAATCGTAGACAGATTTCATGGGTCACCACTCAACAACATTAGTGCATGTTACATCGTCGAGAGTGAGGAGTGGAGCAGACGTTGTCGGAGAAGGCGAGACAGCGCAGTGCCTCAGCCCCCGCCGGTAGGCAGCAAACGGGTCCCAGAGAACTCAGACACATGCAGTGTACAGAGGCAGATGGTCAGCCAAGAAATCTCTCGCTAAAATATTGTTGAACATAACTGTAATAATCGATGTGACAGGAAGCGAAATGTATTGTACATTCGCTTGAATTACACTCATAGCTTCAGCACCGAGAGGAAAGATGCGATAAAAACTTTGTCGACGTGTGTTTTCGGTTGCCAGACATCGTATTAGCTAGTCCCGCGTTTTACCTCAAGAATACGGTCGTAGTCAAGGGTGATGTACTCAGACTGCTGTCAAGAATTCCTCCGGGAAGTGCCTCAGTCTACAATGTTGCCAGATCGAGTATATTGCCGGACATAGAGTTCTGAGGGGAGCACGACTGTATTGTCCACCTTACGTGAACGACTCGGCGGTCAATGTTTTTCTCTAAGACTGTATCTACAACACATATTGCACGCTCAAGACCTAGAAGAATTTACAAAAAATCACTTTATGAGAGCAATATTAATTATAGCGTTCGAAGTATTCATAGTATTGTATACGTGTGTGTAAACGCCTCCCAATGCCCACTCAAGGAAGACAAGGATACACAGTCTAGCTTCAATATTATAAATACGCCTCAGTTTGTGGATGAACTCAGACTTAGGTTGATTATCATTTTGAATATTCAAACTTAGGTTGATTATCATTCTGAATATTCAGCATTCGTGTTAAAATCGTTTTCAACCAATGATTCCCACAGCTATAGGAACACTACTTGTGATACCTCTTGGACAAAATACTTACGAAGTGCTATCAGTCGAAAAGATCAACCTGACACAAACTGTGGGAAGTTTGTTTTACAACCTTCGTACCTGGATAAAGGGCTTTTCCTATTTGAGATATCTGTGAATGTTGCTGCATAAGGCGATTTAAGAAGAAACTAAATTCCTTCAGCTACCACAATGTTTAAAGAAATCGTGGTTTGTGAATCGTTTACCGGCCGTACTCTGCCGCATTTCGCTGTTTGGAAGGCAAAAAGCTTACTGACAAATTTCAAGAAGGAAAAGGGGAACAAAACGTCTCCCACTGGAAGGTCATGTTGTTTTATTTAAATGATTACAAAATCAGGTAAAACGAATACTGTTACAGTGTACTTGTGGAGCCCAAGGAGTGAACTGCCTATTTTCCGGTGAGAAATAGCAATGGCAAACAGTCGTCGCTACATTAGGTTCCTTAAACTGGCGTCACTCTGAGCTAGAATTTATGGTCAGCGACTAAGTGTCGGATGCGGGTTTTGCAACTGTGGAATACTTTCCTACATTATAGGAGCAAATATTAAATTTGAACTAATATTGCGAAAAGTTTGAACTTGCATAGCTTAGAATGTAAATCTTCCTTTTTATTGCAAAGGAAAACAATTGACTATCTAAAACATTCTCTGTCATACACAACTTGAAACAGGTCACGTCGACCAAATCATAAGGAAGAACTGACAGCGACGCATATCGGAAGGCAGTAAGATTCCTTCGCTTTTGGTTTGTCAGTATTCGACAGCCATTTCTAGGCACAAGTAAATGAAGAAAGGCAGCGCGTTTTGTTATCAAGTAACGTCTTCATCTATTACTTTAGTTTTAATGCAATCTACGAGTAATTGCTGTGTTTGATATTAACATGAAAAGGATTCCGTAGACAGGGAAAGAACCTGTTCTTGGGCAAGTGCTTCTATAATCACCAAAAGGCATTAAATGATCTTCAAGCAAATATGTTCCATCAGCGGTATGAAGAAAATGATAGTAATAATGACGGTAATAATCGAATTTTCCGGCAATTCTACACTTCACAGTTCATTTTCTCGAAGTAAGAAACTTGCTAAATTAATGAAAATTTCAAAATGGCTCCACATTGAGACTACGATGCCCAACAGAGTCTTTACATCCTGCTGACATACGAATAGCATAATCTCCGCGTCAGAAGCTTGCTTCTACTTAACCATTTAATAGACTCGCATTTGTAAGCTAAGCACATATTCCGTTACAGCACACTCCTTGGGCTGGGAAATGTGGTCACAATGGTCTGGTGGAACGAACTATCACAGGTGCAACGCGTGGGTTCAGACTTTTACTTTTGAGACGCACAAACAGATTTACTTTACCTATGGTAACCTCAAGAGAAAGACGATATAATCCAGAATCCGCATAAAACATCAAGTTCCTTCATTACCAACTGGGCAGATGCTGTTTACGTTGGGAAATGACATAGACGGATGTCATGATAAACAGAAATACTGTAGCCACTAAACTTATTTACATTAGAAAATTTTATTTTGTTTCATGAACCAATAGCCATTTAAAGGAACAGGGCTCTTATTTCATTTGTACTTTATTGAACTAGAGACGTTGAAAAATTTGGTGCTGGACTGTGATTCGAATTCGTATCTCCTCTTTTGCGGATCTGAATCTCTCGGAACTGTATAGTTGAATAATTTCGTTCCTTTTCTCAAGACTGCACTCTTCCCTAGGTCTTCTCCAAAGGTAAGTATGAGGGTCCGAATCCTGATCCAGTACAAAAATATTCATAATTTCATTTTCACGTGCAAACCAGCCTGCTAGTGAAAATTAATGTGCATTTTTAATGTCTGTTCATATGTCGTCAACAATTGCAATAGGCGTCGCTATTTCTGGTCAAACACGTACACATATTACTGTTGCTGACTAAGCAATTAAAACTTAAGCTATATTCGTGGATGATAAAGAAGGACGGTAGGTGTGCGGTTCGATTGTTGCTCAGGCACAAAAATTTGTATCCTTATTTTAGATTCAAACACCTAGCAGCTGGTAAGAAAAACCGATACGTAACATTTCAATTTACTTAATTAACAATCCGATTATGAGCTGGGTTCGTATCTCCATCGCAGAACTTCTCATCATGCACTTCATCTTAAAAAGCATGCACACTTTGTTACTTCTGAATGGAAGTATATTAGACATCTTTCGTGGTTAGTTAAGAGGGACGAAAGAGTCTTGATTGGAGTCCCGGTTTATTACAAAAACTATCGTCTTTTATTTTCAAGCTTAGATTTGGTAACTGATATTGGCGAAAATTTCGGTCATTCCTGACTTTTCATGGCTAGTCAGCAATATGATATGATTAAATTAGATTAGGTCTGATTAAATTAATACTTGTTCCATAGATCATGAATACGACATTTCGTAATGATGTGGAACGTGTCATTATAATGAAAGGTTTCTTTACATACCATGTTTAATTTTCTTTACAACTACTTTTTACTCTCTCTCTCTCTCTCATTCTTTTTTATATTTATGACTCTCTCTCTCTCTCTCTCTTGTCACACACAACCACACACACCCATTCTTTTTTTAATTTTATTTGTTTGTTGTGCTCGACTATCGGCCAGGCACGAAAATGACCATGAATGAGTTTCTTAGTTTTGAGTACACTTATGAAAGGAATATAAAAACAACTATGAGAGTTACTGATTTATGATGCTTAGTTTGCAGTCAGTTCTGAGTATTGTTAGTAACTCTACTCCAGTCCCTAAAACTAGTTACAGACATGCGAATCAGATGCATTGCGTATTCCAGCCCATGGCAGCCGCATCTTTTAGACGCCAGCTATGGTCACTTTCCAGCTCACTGTAGGAACACATCTGTTCTTTCTCTTCCTGTTGGTACTGTAACTGAGATTTGGCAATCAGGCTAGGTATGTTTGGCAACTCTGTGATCGACGAGTTACTTCCTGGTGTGCACGGAATTAAGCCTCAAAGTTCACTTGAGTTTTCCAGTCATTTCCATTTAATAATCTGAGTTATTATTGCTTGAGGTGTAACAAAACATTGTAAATTTACGGTTTTCAGTCCGCGAAAGTCATACTACTCTGAAATCGCAACTAATCTCGTCCTTTAAATAGCGGTTTACGAGTTCTAGGCATTATTGGCCTCGTAAGAGGAAGTGAAGGCGCATATTTCTTCGCTAGCTCTGTGGTAATGTACTGACCTGTGAAAAACCATCTGTTATGCTTCCCGGTTCTAGTCACACTGACTGTGAAGTTTTTATCCCTCCTGTGAAAGATCTACAAGCAGTCAGATCAAACATCGATAAGCAAATCGTAAGAAAATACTTTCGGCTCAAAGTGCAATGGTGAAAAACATACAGGTAGCGCCTCATTCCGCTACTGAGAAGGAAATTTTGGGTTTCCAGGATTACATAACTTTGTTTATGAAATGCCACAGTGCGCAAATTTCGTAAGGTTTCTTTTAGTGTTGTTAAAACAGTAGTGAATCTGAGAGACAAATTAATCATCAACGATATATGCGAATTCTCTGATGTTATCTATAACAGTCTGACAATACACATGCAGTTTATTGATTACATGCATGTAGAAAACTTGTTCTGAGTTAAGGCTGTCAAACAAGGTTTGAAGAACAATAAAATGCTACTACCACACGACAGCTAATGCAGGAAATACTTTGCTGACGTATTTTGGCACGATGCGCTCGCCCCATACTTAATACAAAAGTTTGTAGTGTCATCTGCTGCCTGGCCGTCTATTAAACCTGAAAAGAACAAAATGTCGCAGAAGTTAGCCCTTTATCCACATGCGGCTATTTTGGGTTTAGAAGTGAAGGGAATTATGTTCAAAGTTCCATTAGATTGATAACCTCAGCAGGCAGCAGAATTGCGTTTTAAGAAATGCAGCAGTGAATGTATTCGAACTCGCGACACTTACCATGACGCTACCAGCTGACACATAGCTACAGCAGTTGCAGAAGTCTACAACAATTCCTCCAGAACTCTTGCATTCCTCAGTGCTGTGAGATAATGCATATGGACGGATCTAGACTCCTGAGAGACAGACAGTTACACCTTTTCTCTTGCACTGCACGACGTTTTCGACAAACAGATAGCGTAATAGAATAGCTCAAGTGGAAAGGAACACTTCCCATTTAAATTTCTGCATCCTACAGTGTTGGCAGTTCTGTGTAGGTGTCAGTTACATGATTTTATTTCGGCGATTACAAGATAGAACTGAATGTATGCACTGGGTAGCCGACGCAGCTGGTTCATGGCGATTTGGTCAACCGAGTAAATGAATGTACTGAACATGCTGCAAACCACTACAGGGAGCCTGTGTGTCAGAATTCTAATCCAGTTTGGCGCAACGGCGTTTACGATAGAAAAATGAGTCACCGAGAAGAGGATTTGGTGGTCTGTTGGATTGATGATAGGTTCATATAGTTATGGTCGAGGTTTAATTCCAACTTCTGCCGATGATTTTTGACAGGGAGAGAGAGAGATTCTTTTCTCTTCTGGCAACGCCAAGTGAAGAAGGTGTAATGGCATTGCCGTCTGAAATTCCCATTAAACATGATATTCCGTCTCTACCAGGTAGACGTTAGGCTGAACCACAATAGAGCCAGGAGTGGTGACATGTAGGGACTCTTATCACCAGTAACCTTTCTTATATTAGTTATTTATTTCTAGTGACGATACATACGCTATGTAGGGTCACAGGACGCTTATTCCATCTTTTATTTGAGCTTCTGTATGTCGATAAAATTGGTTCTGTATTGGGGATACAACTCAGAGCGCCCTTAACGCGGAATTTGACCTCTTAGTGACAATACAGCTCGGCTACAATTTGTTGTTTGATCAAAACTGCAGATTCTTCAGCATCTCCACATATTGCGTGTGAATGGGTTTGAATCCTGGCCCGGCACTAAAGTTTTCATTATGTATTATCAAGCTCTAAAATGAGAACACCTATCTGCTGGTGGACAATAATTTTGAATTTTGATATATTTTCATTCGTTGTCAACACTAACGATATCTGACGTTTTTGACTCCCAGTGAGACACAGAACTATTTGCGAGATCACTGTAAGTTCAAGGATGTGATTCTGAGCTGCTGGTGGAGAATAATTTGGTAGCTCACGTCTCTTTGTGTGTAGTCAACAATGATATGTGTGGGGTTCGATTACCAGTCAGCACTGATCTCTTCGTCGTATTATTTGTAGTTCAAACATGCTCACATGTCGCTGCTGGTGTAACAAACCCGTACTTAACGTTCGTTTGCTCTAGAGTATAACAGCAATAGGTGCCGGGTTCTAGTCCCGGGAAGGAAAAAATTAATGTTTCGTCTAGTTATTTCAGTTAAAACATCTAGCTACTGCCGAGAAAATCCGATATGTCACAGTTGATTGTGCTCCGATAACAATCCGAATAGGTTCTGGGTTCGAATTCCTGTCCAACACAAAGCTTTACGTCACGGCATTTCAAGTAAGTCACTTGTGAAGAAGCAATATTTAACATGTCTCGTAATTCATTAACAGGGACAACAGTTGCTGGGTGGAATTCGCCTACGTTAAAAATGTCTACGTTTTGTAATTTAAAGTTGATATTTGATAACTGATACTATCTAAAATCGAGGTATAGCACTCTCTGTGTGCCCAGTCAGGAATGACTGTTAGTTTCCGTCAGTCACGAAATCTTTGCTTAGCCGAACATGACCTGCGTTTAAATCCATATGCAGAACTAGACGGTTCGTGGTGTCATTTGAAGTTCATACATATTCTCAATTAGCTGCTCGTGAATAACTTAAATTTTTAATGTCATTTTGTGTTAAATAATAAGTACGGTATGTTACTTTGAAGAGGAAATCATGAATACGACGAACTTACTACGTGCATTACGTATCTGACTAATAATGAGAGTGGTAACATTTCAGGTATACCATTTATTGTAATAAATGTTAGCTTACAAGCCTTAATGACAGTCTTATCTGTGATAAGGTGTTCCCTGGTATTTGTAGTATCGTGGTATTACTTTACATCTTGAGTTATTGCGATACAGAGCAGTGTTTTCTAGTGGTGACTTGTTGGAACCATTTTCAATAGTCCAACGACTATACCGAGGAGCGATTAGAGGACCTGCTAGACAGCTGCGTTATGCGGGTTGCATGATAATCAGGCGATATACAATTCAGGTCGTTCGGATACTTTTGAGCACGACTGTACATCCTCTACCATTATAAAATTTGACATGTTAATAGTGTATTTTTTAGTAATCTTGAAAATTTAAAATTGCCATCTTGAGAAATTTACTAAATATGACTTAACCTGTTTTCCTTTGGGCTGTTCATCTCTGTGTGTCATTCTGCTGTGGGCAGTAGCGACGTTCCAATGCCAGGCACCACCCTTTTGTTTTGGACGGCTGTTAACTCGCTGAGTAATTCCGGCACTTGTGGCACTGTGTTGGTAAGGTGAGCTGATATAAGTTTCTGATGGCTGTCTGGCTGTTTTATTACCAGTGATACTTTTAGACCCGTTAATTGTTTTAAAATCACGTCAGATCAAATGACGGCTAGCGACCAATTTATCTCTCCTACAGTGTAATCTGTTTAATATTTGACAGGTCTAGCTCGCGACACAAGCTTGCCGGTTTTTCTTGATTATACTCTTTTTGTCACTGAAAAGTCTAGTTGCCACTTTACATTCTGCATATTGAAATTACATTAATATTTGAAGGGGCTAGATCCCGGCATCTATTTGCTGATTTTTCTGTATTAATTGTTTTTAGTCATTAAAAGGGGATAGCGCCAGTTTTATCTCCTTTAATTGAAATTAGTTTAATATTTGAGGGGACTAGTACCTGACATCTTCCTGTAAAGTTCCTCTAACATTTTTCAGGGACCCGTGTCCGCTTACCGTTTGCTATATTCAAACAGTTTTTGACACTTTAAGGAGGTAGATGTCGACCTTTACTGATTATGTTTCTTGTCTTGGGTTTCAGTGTAAGGAAAGATCGTAACTTGTCTTTGGTTCAAAAATGGTTCAAATGGCTCTGAGCACTATGGTACCTAACTTCTGAGGTCATCAGTCCCCTAGAACTTAGAACTACTTAAACCTAACTAACCTAAGGACATCACATACATCCATGCCCGAGGCAGGATTCGAACCTGCGACGGTAGTGGTCGCGCGGCTCCAGACTGTAGCGCCTAGAACCGCTCGACCACTCTGGCCGGCCCTCCACTGCAAAACGAACTCCAAAGCTTCAGTCATCACTTATCATATTGGAGGTTTCATAATTGGTATGGTTTCAGATGTGACTGAAATCAATGAATCTGCCACTTCTAGCGTTAAAAGGTTTTTTGCTTTTCACATTTAACCAAATATAACATTGATGATGATAATTTATGGCAATGTTTGCCGACAAGATAAAGAATGCAACCTTTAACACTAGATTGCGTACTCACGGCAGTTCTCCTTGGCCGTTTTTTGGTACGACTTGGAAAGAGAGAAAAATTAATGAATGATCGCCGATGCATCGGTTCTCGATTATGTTCAGGAGACGTACAGATTGATTGCGGAAAATAGTTTCTCAAATGACCTTTAACAAGGATTGCTTTCACGCAATCAGAATCTTCAATGAAATTACCTAAGGGACCTATTTGAATAATAAAAAAAAATTGGAAATGAACGTAAAACAGTGAAATTTCGTAAAAAAAGTTGTCAGATCGGAAATTGAACCCATTAATGGTCTCACAAATACAATCGAGACATCGCGATAGAGAGCGAACCTGTAACAAAGTTCATTTAAACATAAACATTATTTGTGGTTAATTTAAAGAAAAGAATAAGCATAGATTTTCTGTACAGTGAAGCATCAATATATTCTCAAAGAACAAAGGCGTTAAGCTATAAACAATAACAAATTTACAATGAATACAAAACTTAGATTTTTATGTTTTTCTCCTACATGGAGCAGTCCAACAATCGCTGCTTTTGTATGTGTGATATTTTGTAAAAATTAAATGTCCTGGCGTGCGCGTAAGTATTTTTTATCGTCACAAGGTTTACAGAAGCGTTTTTTTTTCTTGGTGATAACGTGGTTTTTCACACTAAATGAAATATAACTTGTAGCGGTGCTACACAACACGTCTTAACAAGTCGGCGACCAAACATCAAAGGTAATGAAGTACATGTTAATATGTCGGCGACCAGAAGTACAACTAACTATAAAGACTCTAGAATTTTCCTAACAAATGATAAATTGTTCTTTCTTCTGTTTCGCAGCTTCTTGCTATCAAGTGCTGCGGCAATGATTTTAAATATCTGCGCCCAGCGAGACATAGTGTTTAAAAGTACCTTTTAAACGCTGGCCGCGCGTCTTGGTATAGGCGCACGTTATAAACAGATTTCGTTTCTTTACTCTCGCGTTGTCATGCTTAGTATCATTACAATCTACAGCTCGATGGCTGTCCTTTTCTCTTATGCAAAATGTCTGAAATCCAATAATATCACATACTTCACAGTTCTTAGAAATAATAAATGTGAACAAGTGCACGATACAAAGACTGAGGCAGAATGCGGCGCACCAGATGCGACAGGCTGGCCTCACGAGTAACCACGGCATTCTCCGTCACAGTCCCTAGAAGTAAACCCACTGACTGCTGGGCTGGCAGGGTACTGCGCGTGTGTAGGTGGGACAGCAGTGTCTGAAGCCGTACTGAGAAGGAGGCAACCAAGTCGAGTCGCTTCTGGCAGCTGTGGCGTATACATGACTTGCATTTGGCACTGCAGATATGAGTTACATGTTAACGAATGATCTTAGTTCGATCTTTGCACCATGTATTCAAGACGTCAAGGAGTGTTTGTATTATTTGTCGAAGTATGTGGAAACTTGTTCTATAGCATCATAAACACACATGACACAACTACTGATCTAAGTTACTGTTAGAGTGAACTAGTGTACCTCGCGTCCGTCGGCCGTCGTAATTTAATATATTATTATTATTATTATTATTAATTGTTGCCGACTTACGTGGTGGGCCTTAATAAAAATTATATTTCGTTCAATTTTGATTTACGATTAAATGCTTTTGTGAAGTTCTCCTTTTTAACAATATTAATCTTAAATTATTTGTTACGTTAATGAACGTTAGACTCGCTGAATCTTAAAACATGAGCATGTAAGCTGTACAATGTAATAAACTTTTCATATTAATTTCCTCGGCTAGTCAGCTCACTTTAAAACAAAAGATCTTTAGTTATTAATTGCAATTACGGCCCACACACGCGCGAGAGTATTTTTTCTTACCTCCGTTAACCATTGTATTGTAGTCGGAGTCCTGGTTCTGGCTCTCGGCTATGGTACTGAAAATAAGAATCTTAAAGCTACGTATTTTCTGCAACTACGTGCGGCTGTGGAGAAAAATGAATATTATGTTAATAGCGGGCGAGTTTTTCGCTTCCGCTAATTTATATAAGTTAATATCGCCACGTAATGGTGCCGTTGGCTGCATCGGCCGCTGCGATTGTGGAACTGTAAATTACTTGAATGCAGGTTAATTCAAGGAAGGCGGACATGAAATCGGGATCACCTCTTACAAATTAAAAGTGCACAATAATATTAAATGAATATATTATATGCTTAATTATTACAAATATGCTTACATTTGCCAGCACACGCAATATGTCCGTCTACACACAACCAAGACAAGAGAAGAAGTGAAGACGACTAAAAAATTAAGAAAAGAGCGTATCTTATCGTCTCGTTAGATCATTTTGTTACATTTCTTTACACTCGAAACTTACACAGAGAAATTGTGTTTTATATATATATATATATATATATATATATATATATATATATATATATATATATAACATATATATATATATATATATATATATATATATATATATATATATATATATATAACATATATATATATATATATATATATATATATATATATATATATAATTCAATTTATGAATGTCTCTTCTTTATAAATACCGTTTTTTAACTCTTTTCGTAATATAGCACTGGGGACGCCATATGTATTAGACTTTTTTTGATTTTTGCGCTAAACTAAACAACGTTATTTTCACTTCAAAACTCTTTATTTGTCAAAACTGGTCTTTGTCTCATTTCAATGTGAAGGTCATCCAAACGTTATAGTGACCGCCAAGATGGGGAGTCAACATTATCTTGCAGTATAAAACATTTGCCATCCTTTGCTGATAATGCTGACATGTCATCGCACAGTGGACACTACAAGACATTTCTCACATCATACTTCGTCATTTTACAGAAACCTATCGTAAATGGTGTTGACTTCATGGTACAATAAATAGTAAAATGCAACATGGGTATGTGTAGGGTATTTTACGATGGTTTTCGAGTAGCACATTGAAGTATGCCAGAAGTTATTATAATTTAGGTGGAGCGTGTGTATTTGTAGAGCAGTTAGGTACAATTTGGCGTAGCTTGTTACGATTTGTTATAACACGTTGAAGTATAAGGTATTTTCTTATATATTGGGCAATTTGTTTGAAGTTTGTTGTAATATTGCATAATTTTCTTACAATTTTGCTGTGGCAGAGCGGATTTTGTGGTAACATCCTACAATTTTGCTGTAATGACATAATTTTTGGAGCATTTTGTAACAACTTTGCTGTAAAAAAGGCGATGTAAGGGGCAATTTCTTACAGGTTTGCTGTGACATGGGGTAATCTATTATAAATTTGCTGAAACGTAGTAATACATGAGGCAATTTGTTATAATTGTCCATTGGGAGATACAGTTGATTCCTTTGTTTGGGGCTTAGTAAAACATTTAGTTGACTTTGATATTGGTTTTAGTTGATAAGTTTTGGCAAGTAATGAACACGATTTAGCTGTGGGAATAAAATGTTCACTAACGTAGAAACATCAGCATATTCCCACTGACAAGTGCACTTTAACCTCTGAGTCAGATCATGTGCCATATGTGCTTTGTATTCTTCTAGGAAACAGTTCTGCGTATTTTGATAAGTAATATATACAACTCTTGCTTTCTTTAGTCTGTGGTACAAAAGTCGGCATGAAATCGTTGATTAATATGCATGTTATATCACTGATGCCAACATATCAGCCAAAAGTACCGTGAAGAATAATACAGACAAATACACGTGGAAATATCGAATTTTAGGATTCATTGTGCCTTGCAAAAGTGCTTCAGTGATCAAAATGTTCACGTTAAAAATTTTATTTATCCGTAACGTACATAACCATTTTCTTTCATAATTTCGTTTTTTTACACGTCATAATAGTGCAGTGCAAAGTTACACTTTGGTACTACGCAAATACGTAGTTTTACCGATAAAGTGCATTAAAGGTCTTGTCATGAGGCGGTAACCTTCTCTCCCTAAAATGAGGCTTCATCAGCTTGGTTTTTGCCCCCAGTCTCTTGTATAGCTAACAAAAGCTATGAGCTGCGAGCTTAGCAATTTATTTTAGTACATCATGTGTTATATCACAGTTATAGATGTAGATGTATTATTACTGTTCAGTTACTTTGAGAATACGCGTTTTAGGCCTTAGGTGGGAGTTACACGATCGTATCCTTTGGACATGTTGGGCTTTTGCATATTGTATTGGGAACATGATAAAGCTTCCTTTGTAGCAAGTGATACAAGGCATTAGATATCTCGTCACAAAGTATCATTGCTGTGGTAGCGTCTGTACTTAAGTACCATAAAAATATAACGTTGATGGTTAGACACGTTACCGCATGTATGTTAAAGTTCTAAAGTAATACAAACAATATTAGCGTTCAGTAACATCGATTACATTTAAGCGTAAAACTTCCATCCCCTCCCCCTCTATTAGAGCGCTTAACTATATGTCAGGGGATGAACATTCGATCTTTGTACAGAGAGTTCATTGCCTCAGGTAGATCTAAAATAGCAATGCCAATATCCTCTCGTAATTTATTAATTACCACAAATAATTAGGAGATGTGTACAATAACCAATTTTGCTATTTAATCAGCTATAGTGAAATTTGCATTTCCATAGATAATAAATATATTTTATAAACTGAAGTACTGTAAGGTACACCAATATTATCAATATCTTAACACAGTCCATTAAAAAATACAGGTAATACTTAATTTGGAAAATTGTTGGCTATTAGAAAGTACAGAGAACAAGGAGAGCGACTGGCAGTTTCGTTTTAAAGGCAAGTTTAATACTGTATCCTGACTGGCTGTTTAAGTTTTCATGGCTGGTAAATTACTTGTGTGAGACTGGAGCGCTGAGACATTATGAAATGACAGAAACAGACCCGGCTTAGGCAGGGACATGACCTCCACCTGCCACAGTCGGAGTCTCTACGTACAATCTTCGGAGGAAGGAATGGCGTGCACCCTTGACCCTTAAACCCCTTACATTCCTATTGATGAAGAGTGCAGGTGAGGCGTACGCAGGCAACCTCACTCTAATTTGAAACGATTGGCAAGGTGAGATCAGCACAGTTGGTATATTCAACGAATAAATAAGATCTAGCAGAACCATAATATCTCGATACATCAGTCTGTATCGAACTACGACTCAATTCTGTATCTCGGTAATAGTGAGTTTGTATACAGTGGATAAAAATCACCATTTGGCCATTATCATGGAAGGAGGAGGTTCATTTTATGAAAACATTCATTAACCCACTCATTTGAGATCTGTATAAGATGATAGTTGCAATATTACATTAACGCTGACAGGCTACCATATGTATCGTTACATTACTGCGGCTTTTGGTATTACTGGCATTATACAAGTGCTACTTCATTTTTAATTGTATCAGTACTACTATATTTTTAATAACTTTACCTATCCAGTGTACCAGTAGACTCTTGAGGAAGATAGTGGACAACAGGTTTAGTTATCAATTAGTGCACATACCCCCTTTTTCCATTATGTGTCCGCAGTTTATTACCGTGTAGATAGCGTGGAGTGAGTCAAGAGCATGAATGTTTGCTGATGCATCCATAAATGGATGTGTAATGTCAAGCTGTTAACTACTTATGTTTCTGGGAAAGAATGCAAACAAAATAGGTATGACGGAGATATACAGTAGTCTGAAATGTGTTGTGCCGTGTTTGGTCACGGAAATGATTCAATTTATTCTACCGTAGATCAGAAGTCGATGCTGCCTCATCTGTATGCCACGATGGACATCGTATCTTCGTCTTTTAAGTGAAAGGTCGCTCCGTCAGAGCGTCACCTTCAGGTTGCTGTCTAAGTTACGAGAATGAGTTATTTACAGAAGTAACTGATTAATCACTTTTCTTGTAAGTCTGTTAATAGTAGCGAAGTGTTATAATGCACATTAATTTTTACACTTCTGGTAAATTCAATATGGAGAGCGATGCAATTTCGATCGTGCAATCATTGAATCATCAGCCTTTAGCCTTTATCCTTTAGCTTTAGGACTGCTGATGTTATCATTATTTAATTACAGGTGCTCCGTTCTTATTTTTCCAGCAATTTGTATAGGATCAACTGATGATTTCTTTGTGTGAAACGTATCAGTCATTGCCTTCCATGGGCTGTCGTTGATGGCCGCACAGACAGTTAGCTTTCACTGTAACTCGAACATTTCATACCGAATAAGTAGCGTGTTTTCGTGTGTACTGTATGAAAGTATTATCGTGTGAACGTTCTTCCAATGAAGAAAGATCTCACAGTCAGTAAACTGTATGCCACTGTTCTCCATGTACCACGTGGCCATGGCTACAGATAAAATGAGCTCTCATCGTTCATAAATGGCTCTCATTTAGGCAGCATGCGTGTAAAAACATACATTGAGGAAGAATATTACTGTGTGAATTTTATCGGAATCAAGATCTATTAAATGGTGCGTAATGTGTATACCATCGTCTCAAAAAGCCATGTGCGCACGACTGTACAGACAATGGGCAACCGCTCCTTGTGCATAGCTTTCAGATCAGGCAGAGTGCGAGTGTTAACGTGAATTTGATATAAATCTTTTGTGTGCGTTATAGTCGATGCGTGGACGATGTAGCTGTGAGTAAGGTATATGAAATATCCCTACTACGCTCGCACGTGGTCACAACTACATAGACGACGAGGTTTCTTCTTTCTTGGCCTCTGCGATGTTGTGCATTCTGTTACGCTGATATATCGATGATCTCACCTTCCTTTTGTTATTACGCTTACTTGCTTAACTTCTACAATCAGTGGGTAGGTGCACTCTCCCTGTGTACCGTTTTAAATATTCAGTCTCCGTTCTGATTGCCCACAATTTCTGGTAGGCGTATGGTGCCCCAATTGATTTCTTAAGACTTTTAAAGTGATTGTATTCAGGCCCAGCTATAAACCCGACCAATTAGTTACCGAGAACACTTCCCTTCCATATCCATTGCACTAAATTAAATATTAATGAGACTGTTTAGCATACTGAGATGGTACACCACGGCCTGCACCTACTGTATGTACTTACAAAGTTGTATGTTTTGTTTTCCCGCCACACACTTGCTTTCAAATAATACACGTTGGTGTAGCATACGGAAAAAATTTCTGTTGCTCGCACACGTACTTTCGTAGCCCATTAGCCGTAAATAATTGGGTCCTTTGGCATACTAGTGATTAGCACATAGTGCAAGAATAGTCATTGAGGATAGGAATGAGTGGCATAATTGAGTGGCATACGATACGTTTCTCTCACGTTATAGCGTATCATATTGCCGTGCTACGCAGATGAGAAGCTGGTCAGAGAAGGACACGTGCTCTAATTTGGACTTGTCCCCACAGCACCACTCCTACTCTATTTCTCCTCTCCAGGGATTTTCCCGAGTTAAAACGAGAGGAAAACTGAAACAACCCAATTTATTGCGCATGTATCATTAGCGCATAATCATACCAGAAAATAATGAGACAATGGCAGCTCGACTACAGTTTGTATATTCCGGCATGTCGTGACAGTATTTTTAAACAAGCTACAAAGAAACTCAGTGGAGAAGCACGGAGGATCACAAACAAAATGTTGCAAATCTGTCAACTCTCAGATTGAAAGATGTACGCTTCTACGAAAAAGAAGTTAGCTATATAGGGGAGAACAGATTACAGAAATCTCTGCAATATTCTCCCACACGTGTCGCAGCCATGAAATACTCTCACAGAGATTGCCCAGGCCATGATCCTACCCAGAGTCATTAGAGACATCGGACCAACGATATTACGGATGGTTACCTAACCCTCTCTAACAACTATAAAATCATACTACCTAAATCGGCATTATGTGATGTTTGCAATACAGAAGTGAATGTAGCACTTACTGATGACTATTATCGTGTATATATCACAGACCTTTCAGTGTCACTGAAATGAGCTTCATAAATGCCTTAGCCTGAACCCTGGGTTTAGTCTATTGTTGATTTCATTGAAACGACAGAGAGAGAGAGTGACCTACAGAATAAACTGAAAATAAAACGTAGTTTCAATTCGGCAACTATTATTGTTGCAGATGTACAGTAAAAAACAAGAGAACAGTTGGTAAAATACGTAAAATTTATTTTTTTGTTTTAAATAAAACAAGGATTGTTAATGATAATTGAAAAATGAATAAACACAAACAACATTAAATGAACACAGCAAAAAACGAAAGAACGACAAACAGGACAAAATCTGAACACAAACAAGAACTTAAAGGAACAAACGAACATTCTTTCAGTGGGTGCAAGCGGCACCCGAGAGTTGGTTACAGGGTCTCCCAGCTACCCCCTCCACCACTACATGGACTTCCTCCATCTTGGCATCACCCATGACACTCTCGGCTGCATTCTCCTCTAGATCTCTAGGGGCTTGTTCCGTCTTAGCAACATTCACGAGAGTCTCAGCTGACCACTCCTCCTCATCTTCACAGTTTGCATCCATCTGGGCAGCACCCATGAGACTCGCAGCTGCCTCCTCCTCTAAGTCTTGATGGGCTTGTTCCATCCTGGCAGCATTCACGAGACCCTTAGCTGCCCTTCCCTCCACATCTCCACACGCAGGGGCAATCTCAACAGTATCCATTACACCCTCATCTGCCCCTTCCTCAATTTCACCACACGCTTGAACCACCTTGGCAGCACCCATGAGACTTTCAGCGGCCGCCTCCTCTAAATCCTGATGGGCTTCTTCCATCCTAGCAACATTCACTACACTCTCAGCTGCCCCTTCCACCTCATCTCCACAAGCTGGGTCAGTATCAGAAACGTCCACGACACCCTCATTTGCCCCTTCCTCAGTGTCACTACATGCTTCGCCCATCTTGGCAGCACCCATGAGACCCTTGGCTGCCTCCTCCTCTAAATCTTTACAGGCTTGTTCCATCATGGCAGCATTTACGAGGCCCTTAGCTGCCTCTTCCTCCTCATCTCCACATGCTGCGCCAATCTCAGCAGCATACACGAGACCCTCATCTTCCCCTTCCTCAATCTGTCCACAAGCTTCACCCGTCTTGGCAGCACCCATGAGACTCTCAGCTGCCTCCTCCTGTAAATCTTGATGGGCTTCTTCCATCCTGGCATCATTCACTACACTCTCACCTGCCCCTTCCTTCTCATGTCCACATGCTGGGTCAATATTAGAAACGTCCACGATACCCTCATTTGCCTCTTCCTCAGTGTCACTACATGCTTTGCCCATGTTGGCAGCACCCATGAGACTTTCAGCTGCCTCCTCCTCTAAACCTTGACAAGTTTGTTCCATCTTGACAGCATCCACGAACACTCAGCTACTCTCTCCTCCTCTTGATCCATCTTGGCACCGTCCACCTAGGCAACCAAGATAGTGTTAGGTGCTTGGTTAAACTAGAAACAACATTATACACTAGCACTTACATTATGAAATAATAGTAATTGGTAAGAGTTTTCAGAAATTGCGGTGAACAAGAGGTTTATATGGAGCATCAGTGTTTTACTTCAGAGTCAAAAGAAATTCAGAATTTGAATAGTAGTGATAATGTTTAAGAGGTAGTAAGTAAGATATTGGAATATTATTACTGCACAGCTGATGACTTATGTATGGTATGGGAAAGAAGGTCTTCCATTATCACCGACTTCACAATAGTGTAGCGCTAAGATTCTCATACTGGCAGCATGTCTGTAACTAAAAAGTCTCAGGCCAACTGGAGAACGGGATGCAACCCGTCCGCTCTGACCAATGACGTCAGAAATTTCCAGAGATGATATACTACACAGATTTAACAGCTGAGACAAGTGTTCATAAACTAAGGGATGCAGGAGAGAGAAACAGGTGGTAGACATACATAACGTCCAGTAATATTTCGACCATAATGTTAAGGATATCGCTTGTTTGAGTCCTGGTACTTCTGTAAAAAATAAAGGAAAAAAAGGATAGAAGTAGTTGTAGCATAGAATACCTCAGTTGACATATGTATGAGTTGTATCTCGAAATTCAGTCGATATGTATAGGTTAATTGCAGTATGGGATACGAATTTAACGTACGTCGATTTTTTAAAGGTGTTGTTTCTTTCGTCTCCGCTACTACTAACATTATGTTCTTACATAGGTAGTATTACTATCGAAGTATACATGATACTTGCATCCCATTCTTCAGTTGACCTATATAAGTCAACTGAAGAAAAAGATACTACTGCTAATGAAAACGGGGAAATCGACGTACGGAAAATTGGCTACCTGTTGACCGATGTAGGTCAAATGAAGTATGGGATACAATCTTTTTTGGTTTCGATACTAATAGTATCGACTAAAATTTATCACAGTTTTGCTATCGACGTCAAGAAAACCAGTAGCAGTCAAAATTGTATCCCATTCTTCAGTTGAGCTATATAGGTCAACTGAAGAGTATGATACTAATTAGTATTAGCGAATGGGAAATAACGACAATTAAAACATGTGTATTCTGTACTTCAACTGACCAATACAGGTAAATCACATCAATATTACACATGTCGCTGTTTTCGTCTAGCTAGCACCAGTATCCCGTACTTCAGTTGACCTGTATACGTCAACTGAAGTACGGGATACAAATTTTACGTATGTCGGTCTTTTCGCCTTCAGTAGTGCTAGTATAGACTCAGAAAATGATACTACCACCCGACGAAGAACTGTCTCAGTTACAAGCGTTATGTGGTTTGGGGATTCGCAAATGACGTAGAATTCCCCATTTGCTCATTCCCTATCTTTTCAAAGCCTCTCAGATTGTGCATTAACAATATAGAGATTTGAAAACCAGATTTTAAACTCGTTTTTCTTTCCAGGAGCAGTTATGGCCTATATCCATACTTTTTTGGATATAAACGGCTAATTGAAATTGAAGAAGCTGCAGAAAGATTGAAATCTGGAAAAATGGTCCGAGGTAAGTCCAAAACCCACTGAGAAATGGGAAGCATTGCATTACAAGACGAATGGAAAACTTGAACACATGAAATAGAGAGGGCAGTAGAGAAACAAATGGGCAAAAATATTATTTCCAATATAATTCTTGCCTAATTCACCAGCTGCTGCTTTGAACTGTTTAAAGAAGAAAATTAAAAAAGAAAAACAGGAAGTGAAGCCTCAAACGTGAATACACACACGTAAAAATAAGTTTTGCAGCAATCTGAAAACGGGAAAACAAGGCTGGATGCAGAAGAAATGTGAAACAATAGAAGCGTGTGTAACAATCGGAAAGCTAGATACCATATATGGGAAAATTATGGAAACCGTTAGAGGAGAGAGATTCAGATGCATAAATATCAAACGCTTATCTGGCAAGCGGACGGAGGTCTGGAAGCTGGATTTAACGTATGAATTGGTCCTACAAAGTAAACCAACTTAAAAAGGGAAGTGGATGAAGATTCGAAGTGAAATATAGTACACTAAAAAGAGTTTCTCACAGCAGTAAAGAACCAATTCGAAGAAAGACTCTTGGCGTACACTACAGTGTTTCAAAATTGTTCAGATCACTGGTAGGGAACCTGAAAAAGGTGTTCCACGTGATATTTAAAACATCCTAAGCAGGCGAAATACACTCAGACTTTCAAAAAAAAGGAATAATCCCATACCCAGACAGACCAAATGCTCACAAGTTTCAAAGTTAACGGAATAGTCACGAATAATCTAATACGAATTAATGAAGACATTGGTAGCGGAGGTTTCGCGGAAGTATGGGGACGAGAAAGTCATTTCCGACCTTAGGACTCTGAAGACAGACTGCTGCAAGGCAAAAGCAAATCGGTAGGAATTCCATGTCTGAGGGTCACAGGGATAAAATACAGGGAATGATGTGGTCCAAAACTTGTGCATAAAACAAAGTGCAATTATAAAGGTTTCAGGATCTCGCAGGCATACAGCAGCTAGGACGGGAGTGAGATACGTTTGTAACCTAGCAATTCAGCAAGCAGTACGGAAAGTAGACAAAAATTAGGTATGGGGATTGAAGCCCAGGGAGAAAAAATAAAACTTTAAGTTGAGTTCATGACATTACAGTTCTGTAAGATACACCAATTTCCTTTGACTATCAGTTGAACAAAATGAGTAATGCCTTGAAAAGAAATTATCAATGAATACTAGCAAAAGTAAAAGTAGGATAGTAAAATGCGGTAGAATTGAATTAGAAGTTGAAGGTGGAAAATATTGACAAATGACACTGAGAGAAGTAAACTGAGCTTTGTTGTTTGGGCAAAAGTAACAGATTATTAGCAAAGTAGAGGACATGTAAACATCACGACGTCAATAGCAAGAAAGACGTTTCTGAAAAGCAGAAATTAGTTAACCTATAATATAAATTTCAGTTCTAGGTAGCCTTCTCGAGGTATTTGTCTATAGTGCAGCCATGTACATGAGTGGAACGCATGAAGATAGACAGTTCAGAAAGAATGGAATGTATAGTTTTGATATATTTCTCCAGGAGAGTACTGAAGATAAACTGGGTACAGCGAGTAACTCGCGAGGAGGAAATGAATCGAAATGGAGGAAAAAGTCTTTTATCACACAATTCGCTGATAGCTGGGATCAGTTTCTAGTATGCATCGTGCGGATACATAGGATCTTATGTTGTTAACAGGGTGATGCGAGAGGGTGAGTGGGGAGAGGAGGTGGAAGTGATCTAAGATTTGTACAGGTAGAGGAAGACTTGAACACAGTAAGCAGATTGAAATGAATGTCGGCTGCTGCACTTAAGGAGAAGCAAAGAGCCTCTCACAGGACAGACTACCGTGGGAACCTGCATCTCATCATACTTCAAACGGGAGACCGCATCATCAATAACACCACCACGTGAAGATTTTCTAACAGTTGCCTGGACCTTACTTACCAAGGGGAAATGGCCGTATTGATGTTATTCATTGATGAAGAGGGGCCTAGACTCACGCGAAAAAAATTCTGTCGTGGTGCATTCTGGTAGCAGTTCTTAACTCACTGGAAGTAATAAAACAGCAGTTCCTATAACTCCACATTCAATAGCTTCATTACCCTTCTAACAATCAGCACACTTTCTTTTTCTAATCTTCTGTAACTGATTATTCTAGACTGTTATTGTCATGGCATTTGATAATAAGTCTATTTTATTTTTTGTTTTATGTCGCGCACGATGTTTGGTGTAACATCGGGATATTTTCACTCTGCCACTACGTGAACGTGTTATATCTTTCAATAAGTGGATTATATTTTCGTAACCCTTTAATGTATTTCAAGCTACCTGCTACGCCCTCATCTGGTTCTTGTTCTGTGATCATAAAGATGTACTAGAATGGTGGAACTAATGCCTTGAAAAGCCGTATGCAAGAAATAGAGAAGATAAGGAACTGGAGAACGCTGAGGCAAGCAATCCGGAAGAGGAGGGAGTTTGTTCCTCACGTGATCAATTTTATCTCGTAGTCAAGCAGCTAAAACATGGGAAAGCTTCTGAAGATGGTGATAACCAGCAGAACTCGTCAAGGCTGCTAGACAACAGCTACATGAAGAACTGTTCCATTTCATACAAATTACATACGAAGCCAGGGAACACCGAACACACTTTGAAGAATAGTTACAGCGCCAACACAAAAGAAAGTATCTGCAAACAAATGTGAACAATTTTGCACCCTCAATTTAATAACACATGGCACCCAGACCTTGACCTCTATCATTGTAACGCGCACTGAAGAAAGGATAGGTGTACAAGATACGGAAGATCAATTTCGCTTTAGAGGAGCTGTAGGCACACAGGAAGCAGTACTCGGGTTACGGCTAATAACTGAGACAAGACTAAGCAAGAGCCAAGAATGCAGCAGAGTGTCGTAGGAGGAATTGTCAGTATTCAGGTGTATGACAGGAACGATCATTCGAAGCTTAACCGTCTACTAAACATGGGTTCTAAAATGCAGCAATGAGCACTTCTTCTTTGATAGTGTAACAAAATTTCGTCTTGGCCTTCTATATTTTGAGGGGCGTAAGTATGGCCCAAATCACGAAAAAAATTTCCTGTAAATATGGGCTGTAAAGTGCTCACTTTCAGACTTTGGGCTCTTGTGCTGCTTCATTGTTGTGGAACACATCTCTTCCACAAAACATGTGCTTACAGATCTTAAGCTACGAATAGAGTTCATGTTTACTAGTCTCTTTTGCTTCGAATGACCGTTCCTGTCGCATCTCTGCATACTGATCATACCTCACAGGACACTGTATATTACGTCGACAAATAAAAAGTATTAGACGGTGTAGTCTAGCGACAGATTTTTGAGATGCTGAGAGAGGGACTGCCGTAATGTATCAGAACAGAGGAGTACTGCAGTAACTTTACAGAGAAAAGGTGACTGTGATAAGAAGCGGATAGCATCAAGAGCAAGCCACTGTTAAATAAGGTGTACGACCGGGGTGTTCACTTTCTGCTATCTTATTCAGTGGATACATTCAGAGGACTCTAGATGAATTTAGGGACATACTAGGAGTTGTAGTAGGAATTAAAATTGTAGTAAGATAACAGACATGTTGAGATTTTCTGATGATACTACAGTGTTAAGTGAATGTGCGGAACTACAGAAGCGAGATGCAGATGAAAGCCCCATTTCTTCCTAAGATGCAAATTAATAAAGTTAAGACAAAAATCTTGATAAGTAGACAAAATACCGTTGCCCAGTGCTCATTTAACAATGAGGGATTGGAGACCGTAGAATCCTTTTGCTTCCTATGGAGTAAAACCACCCTCAGACGGATCAAGGAAGGATATTGCAAGCCAAATAAAACAGGCAACAGCTGCTTTTAACAAGAGCAGGAACCTTGCACATCTCGTTTCACAGGCCAATACCTGAGGAAAGACCTCATGAAGATTTTGTGTGGAGTGTGCCGCTGTCCAGATGTGAAATACGGACAATCGAGGAGGCGAAAAAAAAACTGATAGCCTTCGAGATGTGGTTCTATCGTAGCAGAACAAGATTTTCTGTGAAAAGAACGTATTAAGTGAACTGAAGCTCTGCAGGGTAGATAACGTGCAGCTATGTCTCCTAAAATTTATTTAACGCCACACGTGTCAGCCACATGCTGAGATATTATGGTGTCATTAAAGGTGTTGCTGAAAGGACAGCAGAAAGGAAGAACACAAGAGACAAAGCTAGTCTAGTATACATCAACCGTATCATGGACGACACAAGTTCCACCACCTATACTGCACTCAAGAAAAAGGCCGGAGACAGAAATGCTTGGCAAGCTGCTGATAGCTAAACTGATAGTTAAAGACCAAAGAAGAAGAAAAAGATCATGATAAGTTTTGAAAGTGGAACAATTAATGACAAGACGCTTTAAATGTTCGGAAATGGGTACATGTTTGAGTAATTAGCCTGTGCTAAATGTGAGGAGAGAAATGCACCTAGACTGTGTGGTCAGAAGCATCCGGACACCCCCAGAAACATACGTTTTCCATATTAGGTGCATTGTGCTGCCACCTACTGCCAGCCACTCCATGTCAGCGACCTCAGTAGTCATTAGACATCGTGAGAGAGTAGAATGGGGCGCTCCGCAGAACTCGCGGATTTCGAACATGGTCAGGTGATTGGGTGTCTCTTGTGTCATACGTCTGTACGAGACATTTCCACACTCCTAAACATTCCTAGGTCCACTGTTTCCGGTGCCACAGGGAAGTGAAAACGTGAAGGGACACGTACAGCACAAAATGGTACAGGTTGGCCTCATCTGTTTGACAGAGACCTCTGACATTTGAAGAGGGTCGTAATGTGTAATAGGCTGACACTATCCACACCCTCACACAGGAATTCCAAACTGCATCAGGATCCACTGCCATTACTATGACACGCGGGAGGTGAGAAAGCATGGATTTCATGGTCGAGCGGCTGCTCATAAGCCACACATCACGCCGGTAAATGCCGTACGACGCCTCGCTTGGTGTAAGGATAGTAAACAATGGACGATTTAACAATGGAAAACTTTTGTGTGGAGAGAAGAATCTCGGTAGACAGTGTGGCCATTCGATGGTAGGGTGTGGGTATGCCGAATGCCCGGTGAACGTCATCTGCCAGCGTAAAATTTGGAACCGGAGGTGTTAGGGTGTGGTCGGTTTTCTCATGGAGACGGCTTGCACTCCTTGTTGTTTTGCGTGGCACTATCACAGCACAGGCCTACATTGATGTTTTATGCACATTATTGCTTCCCACTGTTGAAGAGCAATTCGAGGATGGCGATTGCATCTTTCAACACGATCAAGCACCTGTTCATAATGCGCAGTCTATCGCGGTGTGGTTACACGACAACAACATCCCTGTAATGGACTAGCCTGCACAGAGTCCCGACTTGAATCCCATAGGACACCTTTAGGATGTTTTGCAACGCCGACTTCGTGTCAGCCCTCACCCAACGACATCGATACCTCTCCTCAGTGCAACACTCCGTTAATATTGGGCTGCAATTCCCCAAGAAACCTGCCAGCACCTGATTGAACATATGCCTGCGAGAGTGGAAGCTGTCATCAAGCCACCACATTGAATTGCACCATTACCGATGGAGGGCGCCATCATTTTCAGCCAGATGTTGGGATTATTCTGATCGCATTATGTATCTCGCACACGCTGCTCTGTTAACCCCATTCTATGAGTAAAGTTTTTGTCAATCCACGACAGCTGTGTCAAAGTAATTTTTTTTTAATACATCAAATCGTAATTTGTACACTTTACCTCAAACTTGTTGCTCAGTCTGGAACAGAGTATAATCCTCACTATTGTTCTAGCTGTAACTCAATCAGCTTAATTCTAAAGCAGCCTATGTCTATAGAAAACTAAGTAATTCCACTTTATAGATTAACATCCATTAAGGATGTGGTAATACCCTGTTAATTATCTTTTTGGTTCCAAAACCTAAGCATTATGGTGTTGAAAACTAATGTGGGCATAGTATCTCTAGCAGAACCTGTATGGATACACGTGGGAAACCTATTACTCTCCTAAATGAGAGACAGTAATACTTGAAAGGTATGTGCTGAGATTCGATCAGGATAGAGCCGGTGAAAAATGTCGATAGTTCCCAACAGCAAGGTTGGACGAGTAGTACATCTTCGAGTAGTAAGATCTTTGACAGCTAACAGAGGTAGGTGCACGCGGTAAAAGTTTGAGTAGTGGTGAGGAGATGCGCAGAGATAGCAGACGTGTTTCGAGTCGGAGCTAGATGCCTGCAGGACGCAGCCGGGTCGTGACATAATCAAAGTAAGAATTGGCGCTACGCACATAATAAGCTATATATTGAGCGAAACTCGGCACATACCTGGGGAAACTAGAAAGAATAATTGATAAAATAGGTTTTCTTTGGTTAAATAATGTCTAAAAGCTAGATAGAAATCCCATTGTTGATGCAATAAGCGTTTTGTGAAACTTTCTCGTAAATCCATGCTATAGAAGTTTCTTTTTAGTTTTTCACGTGTGCCTTAAGAGTTTGAACAATAAATATTTTTTAGATAAAATTAGAGTTTCATCTCACACCCTATGCCGTCCTCCGCATCCTGTGCTTGCATTGAACCAAAAGGTGCATTAAAGTAAAGTTCCCATGAATAAAGCTAATAATTTCATTTATCAGAGTAAAATAATCTATATGCCATTGCACATTTGCCAAATTATTCAGATCAGGACAGAATTTTTATTAAGTAACAAACAGGGCCAAAATGAATAAAGTTATCTAGAATGACAATTTTATGCCATTGCACTACGGCTGAGTTGAATATATGTTTTATTATCGGCTAAACGGGAAGGATGCACGAGCTAAGGCCACAGACGCAGTCAGATGCAGGTTGGTGACTTTCATTTATTTTTACCACTAAACTTTCATGCAGTCAGATGTGTATTTTGAGTATTAATTTTCCAACAATATTTTCATGCAGTCAGATAAAGTTCAGTTAAATACGCAGTCAGATGCAAGTTTTATTAAAGACTAAAGCAGTCACATGCAGTTCAGTCTAGTTTAAATAGAGAATTTTTATTAACAACACTTTCATACTTTCTCATAATCTGGGCCACTGCACTTCTTATCAAGCTAAATTGATAGTATGGACTGACAATCCTTTTACAAGATCACGTTTGTTTCAGTGTTCGAAGAAGTGTCGTAACAGAGCAAACCCCACGAAATTGCATCGAACTGTGCTCTCATTGTGTGAGCAGTGTTGGAAGAGAGATGACTATGTTCTTTAGGTGAGACGATCACTTATTTACACAGATGGAATGTTTATGAGGCCGAATATATCCTACTCAGTTGTTTCCAGAGATCATACTAAAGTACCGTTGTCAAGATGTAGTAATTATACCATTTCAAACATGTGGATTAGATGGGATATAATAACCTTCTAGAAGGCAACAATCGTTGAAGTGTTGTAACTGTTGTGACTGCATTATCCGTTCTCTACCGTTTCACGTGTTCTTTGGTGGTATTCCTGGCATCAATTATTCCCAGCTGCTGGTTTCACATCCACTGACTCTTGCGTAGCACGCACAAGTGCTCTGCTCCACTAAGAGGATTGTCTACTTGTACTTACTTGTATATAAGTACATAGAAAGTTTTGCTTTTTATTGTGATATTTCTTGGCGATAATGTGACTGTTGAAGGTGTGACTGACCAGATGAGTGTATGCTACTGTGGTCGAGATTTGCATTACACAGCAGCATCTAAAGAACTTCCACTATCCTTGATAGCAAACGACAACGGCAGCAATCGCACTGTAGCCAGACGTTCGTACCCTCACTAGCAACCATATAATTTTTCAGCTATGATTCAGTAGGATATTTTCCGAAGTCTTACATCTCTGCAAGAGACAAACCAATCATAAATGATATTCGCAAACTGAAGTTCAGCTGCTGATCTTACAGCATTGCCTGGTACGTGCAGTACTGCTAAACGGATGTGTCTCCGACTGGTAGCAGCCATCGGGCCGTTGAGACCCATCATGACGGAGTTCTACAGTTGGCGGACTCAAAATGGTTGTATGCTAGCGTCTGAAACACGAGTAATATTTGCCGACCCCGTTTTACAACGGAACCTTACATTCCATGAGTAGTACTTTATACACTCCTGTAAATTGAAATAAGAACACCGTGAATTCATTGTCCCAGGATGGGGAAACTTTATTGATACATTCCTGGGGTCAGATACATCACATGATCACACTGACAGAACCACAGGCACATAGACACAGGCAACAGAGCATGCACAATGTCGGCACTAGTACAGTGTGTATCCACCTTTCGCAGCAATGCAGGCTGCTATTCTCCCATGGAGACGATCGTAGAGATGCTGGATGTAGTCCTGTGGAACGGCTTGCCATGCCATTTCCACCTGGCGCCTCAGTTGGACCAGCGTTCGTGCTGGACGTGCAGACCGCGTGAGACGACGCTTCATCCAGTCCCAAACATGCTCAATGGGGGACAGATCCGGAGATCTTGCTGGCCAGGGTAGTTGACTTACACCTTCTAGAGCACGTTGGGTGGCACGGGATACATGCGGACGTGCATTGTCCTGTTGGAACAGCAAGTTCCCTTGCCGGTCTAGGAATGGTAGAACGATGGGTTCGATGACGGTTTGGATGTACCGTGCACTATTCAGTGTCCCCTCGACGATCACCAGTGGTGTACGGCCAGTGTAGGAGATCACTCCCCTCACCATGATGCCGGGTGTTGGCCCTGTGTGCCTCGGCCGTATGCAGTCCTGATTGTGGCGCTCACCTGCACGGCGCCAAACACGCATACGACCATCATTGGCACCAAGGCAGAAGCGACTCTCATCGCTGAAGACGACACGTCTCCATTCGTCCCTCCATTCACGCCTGTCGCGACACCACTGGAGGCGGGCTGCACGATGTTGGGGCGTGAGCGGAAGACGGCCTAACGGTGTGCGGGACCGTAGCCGAGCTTCATGGAGACGGTTGCGAATGGTCCTCGCCGATACCCCAGGAGCAACAGTGTCCCTAATTTGCTGGGAAGTGGCGGTGCGGTCCCCTACGGCACTGCATAGGATCCTACGGTCTTGGCGTGCATCCGTGCGTCGCTGCGGTCCGGTCCCAGGTCGACGGGCACGTGCACCTTCCGCCGACCACTGGCGACAACATCGATGTACTGTGGAGACCTCACGCCCACGTGTTGAGCAATTCGGCGGTACGTCCACCCGGCCTCCCGCATGCCCACTATACGCCCTCGCTCAAAGTCCGTCAACTGCACATACGGTTCACGTCCACGCTGTCGCGGCATGCTACCAGTGTTAAAGACTGCGATGGAGCTCCGTATGCCACGGCAAACTGGCTGACACTGACGGCGGCGGTGCACAAATGCTGCGCAGCTAGCGCCATTCGACGGCCAACACCGCGGTTCCTGGTGTGTCCGCTGTGCCGTGCGTGTGATCATTGCTTGTACAGCCCTCTCGCAGTGTCCGGAGAAAGTATGGTGGGTCTGACACACCGGTGTCAATGTGTTCTTTTTTCCATTTCCAGGAGTGTATTTACATTTGGGTCTTCGAACCAACAGTTGCTATATTATTGGATTCTAATATCGTGATTCAGTCTGTTAATACTGAGGGACAACTGCATTTTACAGTCATGGAGATGTGTGCAAACCATGAGATGATCTAGGCTGATATCACCTGTCTAATTTGCTAATTCTGCAGTGTGTACAATCAGAGACGCAGCTGTTTCCTCATCGCTCTCACACGCTTACTCTTAATGTTAGTAACAATGTCGACTTACCTCAGTGGGGCCCTCCTGCGGCGCGTCGGCCAGTATTACATCTCGTTCCTTGGGGCAAATCTCTCTTTGAGTAGTCAGGTCGCTATCTTGATCCTTAAACGGTGGATTATCTTCTACGACCTTATTCACTTTGAAGCGCCCAATAAAGTTGACCTGTGGGTCGTTTGATCTTATAGTTATTTATTCAGCTAGGAAGGCATATATCAATCATAGATAAAGCTTTGGATACTTCACTTAGCATTCTTAAACAGATTATATGTTAAATTAGCAGCCCTTAAATGTAGGCTATAAGAAGACCTCAGTTAAAAACTGTTATTAAATAAGTTAGAGTACTGTGCTATACAAGAATGAAACGTCGATGATTAGTCGTAGGTTGACACGACTATTTCTATCCCATCCATTAATAGTTACGCAGGCACTTCATAGAAAAAGCTGAGACGATGTGCCTAGATTGGAAAATAAGAAACAATTTACTACCGAAGCAGTGCATAATGTGCGAGAAGACATAAAGAGGTCACCGCCGTGGTCGAAGGTTCTAGGCGCTTCCGTCTGGAGCCCCGCGACCGCTACGGTCGCAGATTCGAATCCTTCCTCGGGCATGGATGATGTGATGTCCTTAAAGGTTTAAGTAGTTGTAAGTTCTAGGGGACTGATGACCTCAGATGATAAGTCTCATAGTGCTCAGAGCCATTTGAACCATCTGACATAATGAGTTTAGCTCCCACAGAAGAATGAAACCAGCCTCTTAAGTGATATATATAACCACATGAGACATTTTTCGTGGCTTGTTTTGTAGGTAACGTTCGAGAAGGTTTTTTCTTCACTACTTACCACAGTACAGCACAAACTTATGAACGCCAAATACATAGTAAAGTAAGCATGTATCTCAAACCAGGGTGTTGTGCAAACGTTTTCGTAGACCCTGTCTGGTGCCATAGTCAAACTCCGTTAACTTCACTAACTTGATACGCCTGGGCAGTAAGTCAAACAGAGCTTGGATAGCGTGAACAGGTACAGCTGCCCATGCAGCTTCAACACGATACCACAGTTCATCAAGAGTAGTGACTGGCGTATCGTGACGAGCCAGTTAAGCCGGCCGGAGTGGCCGTGCGGTTCTGGGCGCTACAGTCTGGAGCTGAGCGACCGCTCCGGTCGCAGGTTCGAATCCTGCCTCGGGCATGGATGTGTGTGATGTCCTTAGGTTAGTTAGGTTTAATTAGTTCTAAGTTCTAGGCGACTGATGACCTCAGAAGTTAAGTCGCATAGTGCTCAGAGCCATTTGAACCACGAGCCAGTTGCTCGGCCACCATTGACCAGACGTTTTCAATTGGTGAGACACCTGGAGAATGTGCTGGCCAGGGCAGCAATCGAACATTTTCTGTATCCAGAAAGGCCCGTACAGGACCTGCAACATGCGGTCATGCATTATTCTGCTGAAATGTAGGGTTTCGCAGAATTCGAATGAAGGGTAGTGCAACGGGTCGTAGCACATCTGAAATGTAACGTCCACTGTTCAAAGTGCCGTCAGTGCGAACAAGAGGTGACCGTGACGTGTAACCAATGGAACACCATACCATCACGCCGCGTAATACTCCAGTATGGCGATGACTAACACACGCTTCCATTGTGCGTTCACCGCAGTGTCGCCACACATGGATGCGACCATCATGATGCTGTAAACAGAACCTGGATTCATCCAAAAAAATGGCCTTTTGCCATTCGTGCATCCAGGTTCGTCGTTGAGTACATCATCGCAGGAATTTGTTAATCGGTAAGGTCACCCGGTACAGATACTTCTGACTTCCAGAGAAGTATGTCGATGGCTTCGTCGTAACCTCACAAAGGGAGCTTCCTAACGAAAACGTAATTTATTTTTACATTATTATGCAGAATCGTCGCCAAAGAAAAGTGTTCCTTTCAATTAAAAGTGAATCACGTGGAGTTGTGAATTACCTATATGTCAGCTGCCCTGATAAAACATTACTCGTTATACTGAAAGGATTTAATGACACGTAGTAGATTTTCGCGCTGTTCCTGCATAGTATCAGAGCCCCTATATCTGCTGTAAGATTATTAACGCAGCACAATTTTATCAGCACCTGTCATATTAGAGCCCTTTATATATGTGTACACTGTCCTTGCCCTTAATTAGTATCTTTGCGTGCTAAAACTTCAGTTATTAAGCTGATCGCAGACGAAGTGGACATACAGATGGGATGACATCTGGTTTCGTCTTCGGAGTAATCCTATCAAAACCTGCACCAAGGCTCCTGGGCCACCTCTGATTCGCTCCAGTGAGAGGCAGTAACACATTTTTGCGAGTTGTGCCATTCACGTCGCGTGTGCTGTTATTACTACTATTTCACACAAATAGTCTGGCTAAGTTAAATAGTTGCAAACTCACGCTTATCTCATCACGCGAACAATTGTTGATGTAATTATAATAAACCAGTAAAGACTGCACTGATGTTCTTCATGTGTCAGGGCTGTTTTAAGAAATTTAAGTTGTTCTCGGTATGCCTTTTGTGTCAGTCACAGAGGATTTCATTAATACAGTTGGAATGTATTCGAAGTCTGATTAACTTCGACTAATTCTTACCAAGTTTTCTCCTATGTTAACGTAGTCACTTTGCTTCTACCATGTACGTTAGATGAGTCATCACTTTCTTGCAGGCATAAATCGCCGAACTGTTGTAATTGATTCCGGGTGCTTTATTGGTTCCCTACTGTCTCAGAAGTGCCACTGATGGTACTGGTATTCAGCTTGTGGTTTCGTACCAGGGTATCCTACTCAAGTGTTAAGTTCCGTTAACAGTCTGGGCTAATATCACTTATACCTGTATCTTTACGTACATGGCAGTTTTCTATTTGATGTGATAGGTCCTGGCGCCAGTATTTGTGCTCAGTTAAATTCAAGTCGGCCAATCGAATTGCGGTTCTCCGTGTTTAGATAAATCACATAAAACGATTATCGGCATACTTGCGTTTAAAATGAGTCAAACGGTTTCATTCCCCGTCATTCCGCACTCCGAACTACATCTATAATGAATTCCTCGACACTAGATGCCGTTCACTAGTCTTACACCATTACCTCAAATCTGCGATACTGATGGACGGATGTGTGTCCGACTGGCAGTAGTCATTGGCCAGTTGTGACTTGCACAGCTGCAGATCTATAATTTGTGCACATGAAGCTGTTTGAAGCTGCTGTGTTTCACACAAGTGTTATAATCGTAACCCGTGGATATTTTACACCGGGCCTTACTGTCCCACAATAATAATTATCCGTACGACCCAAGATTTACATCATTATCTTGTAACCAATCTATCATTTGACTGTAATAAAGTGAACCCCTTAAACTATCCTTCCGGAATTTACAGTCGAGGAAGCATGTCTGGAGCAACAGATATACTCGATAGACATGATCTGGCAGAGTGGCTGATTCTGCAATGAGTGCAGTTTAAGAAGCACCTGTTGTTTCTCAGCTCTCAACTTGTCTGTCCGCCTCTCCCTGTCTGCTCTCCACGGCAGTAATGACGCTGACTTACCCCAGCAGGGTCCTCCTGCGGCGCGGCGACCAGTTTATTCTCACGTCTCTTACGGCGACGGCGACGCTGTTCAGTGTGTTTGCGCTCGCGGTCATCAGACGGTGGTATTTCTTCGGCTACCTTTCTCTTCTTGACGCGCCCAACAGCAAGGCCCTGTAGATGGTTTGGTTTTACTATCGCTTATTGAGCTAGGATGCCATATGTCTAACAGAAGGAAACTTTAGACAACTGACTTAGCTTTGTTAAACAGATGGTATATTAAGTTAGCAGACCATAAATGTGTCTAATGTGAAATGTGATGCTATAGGCGTTTGTCAAAAAATAATATATCAAATAGATATAGGGAACTGAGAGGCATGCCAATGAAAAGGGTACAGAATGTTTTAATGGGCCACACTTAACAAAATGAAGGTTGGTTGACACGAATAATGATAAGGCATCTAGGAATAATGAACCCCGCACCTGAAAGGGGAAGAATGTGAAGGTGTGCAAAGTGTATAAACACCAGATTTTAGTCCGCGCGCTGTGTAGTACAGATGGTTCAGATGGCTCTGAGCACTATGGGACTTAACTACTGTGGTCATTAGTCCCCTAGAACTTAGCACTACTTAAACCGAACTAACCTAAGGACATCACACACATCCATGCCCGAGGCAGGATTCGAACCTGCGACCGTAGAAGTCGCGCGGTTCCGGACTGCGCGCCTAGAACCGCTAGACCACCGCGGCCGGCGGGTAGTACACAACATATGAAGAAAGCTGAAACAAGTCAATAGATATATGACTCGAAAAACATAGACATTGTCTGTGTTCCGTTTTGTGTACAACGTTTGTAATGCACCTTTGTTCACTAATTGCGACAGTAGAGCAGAAGTATACGTACAGCAAGGACATAGTAAAATACGCAGGCAATTGCAAACAAGTAAATTTGCTAGCGGGAACCTACATTTATTTTTATAATACTCTCTGTTACCACCTGAATTTCTCTCACTTGATCCTCTGATCGTCACGTGAATATACGTGTAAAGCTCTATGAGGCCGCCTAGTCTACCCCGAATTCACATTCTGGAAGACTACACAAAGAGATTACGACTACATCGTTACCTTGTATTTCAGGTCCTCTCACACTATACATCTCTGTGTTATATCTTCGTGTGGTTTGGTCGGGTTATTTGTATTCTTATTAACTATTCTTCATGTTTCAAAATCTTATTCTGCATGTCCCATTGATATGGGCCACAAGCACTGGAACCGTAAACCATATTACGTCGCACTGGTATCGTGTCTGTTTCTCCTGCAGCTACTGAATAGAAGCTGAAGTCGGATTTGTGCCTCTTATTACCGACAGCATATGCCCACTGCAGTTCATAGCAGCACTTAGTTTCATGAACAGGTATTGAAGCTAACACTCCGTATGGTCGTACATCCTGTACTGGACACTTGAGGTAGCATGTCGAATGCACATGGGAAACCATGTAAGACTGAATCGACCGTTAACATGCGTTTTTAGCTTGTGTTTCCAACGAGTGGTGTATTCCGCATCCTTGTAATTTTACAACGGAAGTTTACTTTCCACAGAAATATCATTCCGTTGTATGTTACATTTATTTTAGGATATTGTAACCGCTGCTATTTTGTATTAATGGATTATAACAAAGTGAATTCCTTACCTAGTCCCACGTGTAAAAGTGAGAGAGCTGTCTGGGAGAGTGACTGATTCTGCGATGTATACCCGGTAGTATAGATGTGTGCTCACCTCTGCACGGCCGTCCTTCCGGGTACCATCATTACTATTCTCTTCTTTCTTGATGCCAGGGGCAGGTCCTGGAGTCGGTTGACAGGGAAAGATCTCGAAGATGGACGGATATTCTGGCTCCCTTCTCTCTCTGAAGCGTCCGTACTCCATAAACTGTGGGTGTTTGGTTTTTGTATTACTGACTCATGTAGTATTGCATATATCTAACGCATAGGAATACTCTAGAGATTCGACTTACCACACTTGAATGGATTTTATATCACATAGGCAGTTCGTAAGTGTAAAGTCTGAAGAATGTGTTACATAGTGTTACAGGGAGTAGTTATAAATTAAGAAATCAAATAAAGTAGAGAAATGAGAGGTACAAGGGTGAAAAGGTGAGGTAAGCCTTTAATAGAACATGCTCAACAGGATTGGACGCAGGTTAATGGGACTGCTGCTAAGAAATCCTAAACTAGTTAACGGCCACTTGAAACCAAAACTTTTGTGTAGGTGCTAACTGTAGAAGATGTTAAGCAGTTTATGCCAATGCAGTGTGGTAAACATACTGAGATAAAAAGATTAGCCCATGAAGAAGAATGAAACCAGTCATGAGACTCATGTTCCCCAACCATAATTGATTAACTTTGGCCCAGGGTTTGTATAACGTTTATGATGATGTTTTGTTTAATAATTACTGCAGTACATGTGTATGCATAGATGTGAACACTAAGTACATAGTAAATTTTGAATGCAAGTATAAACATGAAACTTGGAAATGAAAATATAAAGTTATGCTAATAATACTACCCTAAATCGTCTGCAAATTAAATTAATTAATGTAATACCTTGTTAATATCATACAAATTAGGTGTCCTGATAAATTATTAGATGGAATAAATTTAGCCACATATAATAATTCAGATTCATCGCACGGTATAATAGTTTCTGAAATTGTATAGTTGCTCTAAAGTTACTATATCTTTTTTTTCTTTAATGATTCACACCCACAATATTACTCCCTATGTACATCGTTATTTTTTTAATTATTGTTTTATTATAGGGCAATTGTTTCGTTTAGGTACCTCCCTAAGTAAACATACTTGATCTATCGTTACAGAATCTCTTTCAATGGCTTAAATGGTTTCCAGTTTTTTGGTAACTTCTATGTTTCATTGGTAATTGCTCTTGTATGTTTATAGTTCCAGAACCTCCGCTATGATGCAACAAAGGCAGTATTTCTCCAACGAATTAGCAGTGTTATCAAATGGAAAAACAAGCAAGTGCTCGTAGGCGCCAATGCTTTAAATCAAATTTTCCCTACTAATAAATTCAAGGAGCCTTCTAATGCAAACCAGACGAACAATTAGCCATTAGATCGGACCCAGGGGCCATCATTCGGTAATACTTTCGATTTCCACAGGGTTTCCAATAATCAGTGTTCTACCATGCACCAATGGTATTCTTTAAGGGAGTAATCTTAACTGTCAATCGTGCTACGGCTCCTTAACAGCACTTATGCTGACGCATTGACGATGATATTATGGTTATAGCACAAGACTATTTGGGGATACGTATTGACTGACAAAGTCAGTGTTCTTTTTGTGACAAAATATCATGTCTATTGCCTTTGAGTAGAGCATGACAATTCCGAAACAGTGACTCTTTTGCACGGTTTACGCTTTTGATGTTGAAACTGGTAACTCAGAATGCTTGTCAGAGACATAGCTAAGGCTTTCATAAGGGGAATAAGCCGACAAACTTTTTATTGTACTGGTTCGCTATCTTCAGACGTCGTGGGTCGAGATTTCCAACACACTATGTGATACGTGTGGCTAGGAAAGAGCATATGGTCTAAAACATTTCCTGTCTGTCTCCATTCTTAATCACATTTCTATCGTTAAGCTCAGCTCAAACAGTGATAAAATAACTAATACTGCAAGCAGCGCCTTCAGCAGATTTCAGGGTCGTCAATGAGGTCTGGCTTAACCTGAGACAGAAAGTAATTCACCCAACGTTCCATTCGTTCATTAAAGAATTCACCCTCGAAGGGGCTTACTGCTGTCGTGAGCCGAAAAACAAAATTGCACAATTCTGGTTACAGTTTGCCATCAGACACTAACGTGTTAATATCATGGTGCCTTTACTTAGATTCAGTTTCTGATTACGTGTAATAGGTGTAGGATGCCGTTTGGTCCACACAATATCTTGACAGGAAAATGTACCGTGAAACATTCGCCACCTCTGGTCCTCTCCAATGAAGCGCATTATTTTTCACGATTTATCCCCTACAGTTCATGTTCGATACGTTTTCATACAAACTGTGCAAATAAACAATCTGCTTACAGGATCACATTTGTCTCAACGGGTCACTTCTATTATTATTAAAGTAATCGGAATTATCCTCCATAACGGTTTCGAGAGAAAGAATATAGGGGTCTTGTAACCAAGCATATGGAATCGCAGAAGCACTCCCCTTCCTTTTACGATCAACGTTCGTCTAGCTGTCACTTTCTTGGACGCATTAGTCGTTGGACGTTGTGTACTCACAACTCTCTGTCCATCTCCTCGTGCCGTTCACTCTGTCTCCTCCCACCACTCTCTCCACCTTTCTACTTCTCACTAGTCTCTCCTTCCGCCGGCTGTTGTGGCCGAGCGGTTCTAGGCGCTACAGTCTGGAACCGTGCGACCACTACGATCGCAGGTTCGAATCCTGCCTCGGGCATGGATATGTGTGATGTGCTTAGGTTAGTTAGGTTTAAGTTGTTCGAAGTTCTAGGGGACTGATGACCTCAGATGTGAAGTCCCATAGTGCTCAGAGCCATTTGAACCATTCTCTCCTTCCATTTGCTCATCCTTTCTCTGTGCTCCCCCTCTATCTATGCACTCCTTTCCCTTATGTCGATCTCCTGCTCCCCCCTCTATTCCACTTCCTCGTTCCCCCTCCCTCTTCTTCTTCCCATCCTTCCCTCCCTCCTTCTGTTTGACCGTCTCCTCCTCTTCCCCTGTTCAATCCATTTCTGGCTCCCCCTCTCTCTGTCCATCCTCTTCTCCCCTTTCTCCGTCCTTCTCTTCTCTCCCTGTCAAAGTCATTCCCTTCCTCTTGCCTTTCGCTGTCCATCTCCTCCTCTCCCTTCTCTCTGTCCATTTCCTCCTCCACCACACTTTGTCTGTCACCTCCTCTCACTATCTGTTTCGATCTCCTCCTTTTCCCTCACTGTATATCAACATCCTCCTGTCCCCTTGTTTGTCCATGTTATCACTCCCACAAGTATATGAGGCTTGTTTTTCTCATCTCACAATATGTTTTTCCCAGATCGTAACGAATATGTGTACCAAATATGTTAAACATATAGGATGAGATTTTTGTAGCGTCTTTGACAGTGTATGGACATGACAACTATGTTTCACATTTATTTAAAATACAGAGTCCGCCAGAAAAATGTATACAATTTTTGTCAGGCTCTATCGAGATATCGATAATGTCGTTCGATTTGAGTTACGAGTGTGTTGTAGTACGATCTTTGGCTCAACAGGTGTTAGTACTTTTATCTTGGAATTGAGAAAATAAGATGGCCGGAGCACGCTTGACATTCTAGCAACGAAAATGTATAGTGAAGTGATTTTTCAGGTTTGATGATGCCGTTGAAGTGCAAAGTCAGTGCAGGCGGGAGTTGGAAAAGGAAACCGCCAACCCACATAACAATTAAATGCATCATTGACAAGTTTGAATTGCACTGAACGATTTGTGATATTCATAAAGGACGATCAGGAAGACAGCGTACAGCTACAAGTCCTGCATCGTCGGCACTCGTGTTGGAAATTATTTTGTAAATTCTACTAGGAAGTCTGCTACGCAACGTGCACGTGAAGTGAGGGTTAGCAGTACAAGTGTACGAAGAATCCTGAAAGTTTACGTTACACGATTACTGAACGCGATTTATGATGACGATCCTGATCGCCGAATGCAATTTTGCGAATGGTATCAGAAAATGGCAACGGATGACGAACAATTTGTGACGAAGGTAGTGTGGAGTGAGGAGACGCAATTTAAACTTAATGGAACTGGGAATCAGCATGACAGGCGCTGCAGTCCGGAACCATGGGACTGCTACGGTCGCAGGTTCGAATCCTGCCTCGGGCATGGATGTGTGTGATGTCCTTAGGTTAGTTAGGTTTAAGTAACTCTAAGTTCTAGGGGACTGATGACCTAAGATGTTAAGTCCCATAGTGCTCAGAGCCATTTGAACCATTTTTTGAACTTCGCCAGGACATTACAGCGACATGTGCAGCGATCTCCACTGTAACATTGACTGATGTTGTTGCGGCGACCGCTCGTCTTTCTGTTATGTGTATAGCCGCCAACGGTAACATTTTGAACAATTAAAGTAACAATGTGCGAAACTGTAGGTTGTAAAACATGTGTGATAACTATTAAATGTAAAATAACACATAAGTAATACTTTTCGTTCCTTAAAGTGTGTATAATTTTTTCTTGCGGACTCCGTATTTACCGTGTGTTTGTAGATATATTTTGCCTGTATCTCTAACGAAGTTCGTCTTGCAGATTCATTTCCTCACAGCTCACTATTTATGACATCAAATCTCCTGAATTATATATGACGTACAAATAAGTAATTTTCTAAGTACGCTCTACGGGATTTGTGGATACGTCTGTGACAAGTGTTGCGAATGCAGTTGATAGTAAAGAACCAATACATTAATAAGCCATGCATGATGTGTCAGTATTTCACGCTTCTTATTCTTTGATATCATGCCTCCTCAGTTATATGTGGTACAACGATGGTAGACTCTGTGGTATTGTGAATACAGCGTGCAAAGAGGTGTCTCGTACACAGTGGCACAGAAGTAATAAATTAAAACTTGATGCTGTGCGAACAGCGAAAATGTAGAAACGGCAAACTAATTTCCTTTCTTCATTTCCTGGAGTTGTCAACGAGAGAAATTTGCAAGACACTGAGTGCTCTCATTCTCAGGTCAAATACTGAAAGCATGGAGTACAGTTATTCGCGTGTTATGGGTTACACTGCTGTTTTTCTGTGTGTGTCAGAATGTGTTTCAGGGGGTATATGAGAGAGGAGCGACGAGGAGAGAGACGGAGAGGGAAAGAAAGACATGGACATCGAGATATGGCAGAGGAGACGGAGAGAGTGAGGGGAAGAAGAGATGGAAGTGAGAGAAGAGAGACAGGCGCACTGAACAGGAGATATTGTGAGAAAAAGATGAATAGAGAGAAAGGGGGAGGAGTACATGAACATAGTGTGGGAGGAGGAAGGGAACGGAGCAAGACCCGGTTAGCAGATGGCCAGAGAGAGGTGGAAAGAGGAGATGGGAAGAGAGAAGTGGTAGAAGTAGACAGACAGAGGGAAGGGGCGTTTGGGAAGTGTGCATGAGGAAGATGGTGACGTAGTGGTCAATTGGAGAGGGAGAGTGTGTGAGTTAGCAGATGGAAGAGAGGAAACAGAAAACGTGTGTATTTCTTCCTTTCTAATAGTAAACTGGGAGAAATAAATACACGGGCGCCCCCGTGTACTCAACCAATAAATATATAAGAAACGGCTACTGGCTCTCAAAACTAAACTAATATCGTACTAAAATAAGCAAATCATAATTCGCACAGGTCAAATATGTTCTTCTTTAAAAGTTAACTTTAAGAGAGCAACGAAAGTAGACAAACGGGTGGACATAGAACGAAAAGATTATAATACCGCAGAGTGAGCAGAAATTTTGATGAGTTAGTATGACTCCATTCTTGCGAAAAGAAAATTGTGTAGTTCAATCTTTAAAAGACATATGGAGCGGACAAGTGTGAGTGTATGTAAAGAATACAATAAAATAAGCGGACAATAATCTGTGATGGGTTTAACAGGTTCACAGTCATGAGAATATCACCGAAGGAAGCAATATGAAAAAGCAGAAAGTCTGATGACCTAAAAATATCATGGAGTAATGGTATTGCGTAGGTGACGGTTTTATATTTAGTTCTTACCACAGCAGAAGTCACATACACTGATCAGTCAGAACATTATGACCACAGACCTACTATACATACACTCCTGGAAATGGAAAAAAGAACACATTGACACCGGTGTGTCAGACCCACCATACTTGCTCCGGACACTGCGAGAGGGCTGTACAAGCAATGATCACACGCACGGCACAGCGGACACACCAGGAACCGCGGTGTTGGCCGTCGAATGGCGCTAGCTGCGCAGCATTTGTGCACCGCCGCCGTCAGTGTCAGCCAGTTTGCCGTGGCATACGGAGCTCCATCGCAGTCTTTAACACTGGTAGCATGCCGCGACAGCGTGGACGTGAACCGTATGTGCAGTTGACGGACTTTGAGCGAGGGCGTATAGTGGGCATGCGGGAGGCCGGGTGGACGTACCGCCGAATTGCTCAACACGTGGGGCGTGAGGTCTCCACAGTACATCGATGTTGTCGCCAGTGGTCGGCGGAAGGTGCACGTGCCCGTCGACCTGGGACCGGACCGCAGCGACGCACGGATGCACGCCAAGACCGTAGGATCCTACGCAGTGCCGTAGGGGACCGCACCGCCACTTCCCAGCAAATTAGGGACACTGTTGCTCCTGGGGTATCGGCGAGGACCATTCGCAACCGTCTCCATGAAGCTGGGCTACGGTCCCGCACACCGTTAGGCCGTCTTCCGCTCACGCCCCAACATCGTGCAGCCCGCCTCCAGTGGTGTCCCGACAGGCGTCAATGGAGGGACGAATGGAGACGTGTCGTCTTCAGCGATGAGAGTCGCTTCTGCCTTGGTGCCAATGATGGTCGTATGCGTGTTTGGCGCCGTGCAGGTGAGCGCCACAATCAGGACTGCATACGGCCGAGGCACACAGGGCCAACACCCGGCATCATGGTGTGGGGAGCGATCTCCTACACTGGCCGTACACCACTGGTGATCGTCGAGGGGACACTGAATAGTGCACGGTACATCCAAACCGTCATCGAACCCATCGTTCTACCATTCCTAGACCGGCAAGGGAACTTGCTGTTCCAACAGGACAATGCACGTCCGCATGTATCCCGTGCCACCCAACGTGCTCTAGAAGGTGTAAGTCAACTACCCTGGCCAGCAAGATCTCCGGATCTGTCCCCCATTGAGCATGTTTGGGACTGGATGAAGCGTCGTCTCACGCGGTCTGCACGTCCAGCACGAACGCTGGTCCAACTGAGGCGCCAGGTGGAAATGGCATGGCAAGCCGTTCCACAAGACTACATCCAGCATCTCTACGATCGTCTCCATGGGAGAATAGCAGCCTGCATTGCTGCGAAAGGTGGATATACACTGTACTAGTGCCGACATTGTGCATGCTCTGTTGCCTGTGTCTATGTGCCTGTGGTTCTGTCAGTGTGATCATGTGATGTATCTGACCCCAGGAATGTGTCAATAAAGTTTCCCCTTCCTGGGACAATGAATTCATGGTGTTCTTATTTCAATTTCCAGGAGTGTATAAACACGTCCAGTCAATAGCGGCGTCACACGGCAAGGAATGACTGCTAGTCTGACACACGCCTGTGCATGTACTATCAGTGACAATGTTGTTCGTTTGTAGAATAGGGAAGGCGCGCGGTCTATCTACGTTGGGCTGAGGTCAGATTGTGATGGCCCAGAGGCTCGGCATGACCGTGCCGGGAACTGCACGACTTACCGATTTTTCGAGAAGTGCTGTGATGAATGAGTTCAAGATGCAGCGAAACCAAGGTAAAACCATGTCCTCACGTCGTGGGCAACAACTCATTACAGAAGTCAGACTGCAAAACCAGGACAGGTGGCGAACTGTGACGAAACTAAGATCATACTTTAAGGCTGCGCACAGTACAAGTGTATTTGAGTACATAGAGCACCGAACACTCCTAACGAATGGCCGCCACAACCGTCGACTCATCCGTGTGCCAATGTTAGCACCTGACGTCGGCAACTACGACTGAAATGGGCACGTGACCATCGACACAGGAGTCGGCACAGTGGCAGAGCGTTTCATGGTCCGATGAATCCCAACAGATTCTTCATATTGCCGATGGGAGGGCGCCAATCCATTGTCTTCCAGGTTAACAGCGCCTTGACACCTGTACTGCGGGATGGAGACAAGATGGCGGCGGCTCCATTATGCTCTGGAGAACATTCACGTGAGCATCCGTGGGTCCAGTCTAGCTTCTGCAAGGCACCTTAACGGCAGGGAGTACACTGTTTGGAGACCAAGTACATCCCATTATGACGATTACGTTTCCTGACAGCTGTGGGATTTCCAGCTAGATAATGCACCATGTCACGAGACCAGGAGTGTGGTGGAGTGGTTTCACGAACACCCCAACCCGCCAGATCTGTACCCTACCGAACACACGTGGGATGTGACCGAACGTGGCCTCAGAGCTCATCGCTCCCCTTCCCTGAATTTACGGGAATCGTGTGACTCGTGTGTGCAGATGAACTCCAGCGACCTATCAACGTGTCACAGCTTCCTTGCCACGACGTGACAGCGCTGTTATCCGTGACAAAGGTAGACATATCGGCTATTAGGTGGGTCGTTATATGTTCTGTCTGATTAGTGTATGTGTAAAGCCCGTATGAAGCAAAGTTCATGGGCAACTGAAGCCAAATATATTCAAACCAAAATCCGTTTAAAACGTATGTTTATGATAATACTGCTGTAGAAATTAATAATGAAAGCGAACATACATTGTATGATTTGCAATTATTAATAATACACCCACTATTTGATTTATACGGATTTATTTAATTGTTAGTATTTGTCCTGTTATAAGAAAAATATTTCGACTATATAATACTACGCCCCTCATTTTAATATATATTTTCATTAGCTATGAAAATATAGTTGCTTCATAAAGGCGTAAAATTATCTTAAGGTGAGATCTGAAACTCTTCATTGGAAATGATCGTACATGGATGAGGGCAATGAGATTTGGACAGTGAACCACCAACGATAAAGGACAGCGTCTCCTTGAGTGTTCAGATGAACATAACATGATACAACAATCATAATCTTTCAAGTGCATAAAATAAAACACTGCACCTGGAAAGTCAATGTGATAATGACAGCCATCTCATCGATTTTATATTAACGTTGAGAGCGTAAAGATATCAAATAAAGTCTAACAACAGTTCTCCAGAATTAGACGTGGACACCGAAAATGAGTGTATGTTTGTAAGGTCTAATTTAAGATTTAATATAAACCAGAAAACTAAAACAAATAGTTGGAATAATGAAAAAAACTGGAAAGTTAAAAGAACAGATTTTGCTACTAGAGTAAGCATTGTTACTAATTTCAGTAATGCTTTAACATCGCTGTGCCGTTTTTGATACATCTTGGAGTTGCTCACCATGTTCAGATCCATTATTCCAGCATCAAGGTCTTTCTTCCACTCTTTTCTATTTGTGTAGCGCTCCACATAAGGTGTCGCTTCCTTCGTTTTCTTCGTTTTCTTCCTGCAGGGAAGACACGAACAGCACAAGATGCTGCGTAGCACCTAAGAAGCCAAAACAAAATCACTATACGCGTAAACCAGTGCCCATACATTAAGACAACGATGACGCCGCCTCAAACGTAGACTACACAGCAATCAGAATTTTTTTTTTTTTTTTCGTGCACTGGCTCTGACAAGGATTTCGCCGTTGCCTCTTGGAATAATGTCTTGAAACTGTAAAATCTGCGTTAATAGGCGTATTTATTCCAAACGTTGAGAAAAAAATGAACTGAATACTTCGATCAATGCTTCACGTTCAGTGGGACTGTAATGAAGTGCAATATCGAACAGTGCGGGTATGCATGTGTTTTCGAATTAGTTTTACGTTACATCAAGTGAGCAGTTGTGAGATACAATGGAGGCTCACTCAGTATCCTCCTACTTTAATTATCACAGGCGAACTGGAATTCCATATTACCAAGCCGTACACAGTGTCAGTGTTCAGGACGTCCACGACGAATGGCAGCTGCAGTTAACTCCGAGATAATATCTGGAGTATCATATTAACAAGTGAGGTATATTTCCTTATCCGAGCGGAATTAGACATGCGAGACGTAAGAATTTTAACTCTAATCGTTATTTCCAGTCATAATTTTCATTGTCCTTCAGTGGCATATTCGGTCAGCCGTAGACAACAGAGATAGCCTGCTACAAGAAATCCATCTAAAAAATGTGTGTGCTGCTTCGATTTCCGAAACGTGACCCAAACTAGATAGGCATATCACCTGTAGAAGGTACTTTGTTATTAGGTCAGGCAGACTCGACTCTAAAGGGCGTGCGGCTGTCCTGCTGCGGCAGGAATTACTTTCTCGGATATACACATTAGCTCCCCTACCGCAGGACTGCAGATATCGGTAGCACGAATTAAATTACGTTCTGTATTATCCAACCCGTTAGCCGGTTTTTAATACCCGAAAACTGAGATAGGTGAAGTAAGAGTGGAAAGTACTGTTGCTCCAACTTGAGCAACCGCTGGTGCTCTGCGGGAATTTCAGCGCTCACACCTCTATTTAGGGAAATTTGTGTACGAGAGACCCAGGACAGAGCTCACCTGATGTAATGGAAGGCAGTCACCACACAGTCCTCAACTACGGCTCTCCTGTCCTGGAGTCTCTCACGTAAATCTTGCCACCAAAAGTGAATATTTATACTCGGTAGATATTGCATATTGCATCAAAAATCAGGATAAGGTAACTTTTCCTGTTATTTGGACGATGGAAGCGACAACAAGAGACGTCGAATTCTTTCCTATAAGTCATTGGAACATAAATAACAAAAACTGACACTCTTTCAAAAAGTAATAATACAGTTGCTGAAGTAAGTTTACCAGAGACCGGCTCAGTGAAAGTATCTTACTACACATTCTTTAGAGTATTAAATGCGAAAGACTTCTAGTATCAAAACCGACATTTAACTTAGTTGCATGTTAAGAAACTCCGTGGTACGGTGGAATACGGAGTACTCACCAGTGACTGCCGAACGTCGTCTAGAACGTAAGAAGGGTAAAATCATCTCATCTGTGGGAGATCTCCATTGAAACTGGGATGTAAATGCTCGAACTAACATGTTTTAAAAATTGTGAAAACTTCTTAACTGGATAAATTCTCCCCAGCAGTCATCGCATATGATCATTTCCTAAGACCCCCGTTCCAGATGTTGTTGTGGTTGTTGTGGTCTTCAGTCCTGAGACTGGTTTGATGCAGCTCTCCATGCTACTCTATCCTGTGCAAGCTTCTTCATCTCCCAGTACCTACTGCAACCTACATCCTTCTGAATCTGCTTGGTGTATTCATCTCTTGGTCTCCCTCTCCCATTTTTAGCCTCTACGCTGCCCTCCAATACTAAATTGGTGATCCCTTGATGCCTCAGAACATGTCCTACCAACCGATCCATTCTTCTAGTCAAGTTGTGCCACAAACTTCTCATCTCCCCAATTCCTCATTAGTTATGTGATCTACCCATCTAATCTTCAGCATTCTTCTGTAGCACCACATTTCGAAAGCTTCTAATCTCTTCTTGTCTTAACTTTTTATCGTCCATGTTTCACTTCCATACATGGCTACACTCCATACAAATACTTTCAGAAACGACTTGCTGACACTTAAATCTATACACGATGTTAACAAATTTCTCTTCTTCAGAAACGCTTTCCTTGCCATTGCCAGTCTACATTTTATATCCTCTCGACTTCGACCATCATCAGTTATTTTGCTCCCAAAATAGCAAAAGCCCTTTGCTAATTTAAGTGTCTCATTTCCTAATGTAATACCCTCAGCATCACACGACTTAATTCGACTACATTCCTTATCCTCGTTTTGCTTTTGTTGATGGTCATCTTATATCCTCCTTTCAAGACACTATCCATTCCGTTCAACTGCTCTTCCAAGTCCTTTGCTGTCTCTGACGGGATTACAATGTCATCGGCGAACCTCAAAGTTTTTATTTCTTCTCCATGCATTTTAATACCTACTCCGAATTTTTCTTTTGTTTCCTTCACTGCTTTCTCAATATAGAGATTGAATAACATCGGGGAGAGGTTACAACCCTGTCTCACTCCCTTCTCAACCACTGCTTCCCTTTCATGCCCCTCAACTCTTATAACTGCCATCTGGTTTCTGTACAAATTGTAAATAGCCTTTCTCTCCCTGTGGTTTACCCCTGCCACCTTCAGAATTTGAAAGAGAGTATTCCAGTCAACATTATCAAAAGCTTTCTCTAAGTATACAAATGCTAGAAACGTAGGTTTGCCTTTCCTTAATCTAGCTTCTAAGATAAGTTGTAGGGTCAGTATTGCCTCACGTGTTCCAATATTTCTACGGAATCCAAACTGATCTTCCCCTAGGTCGGCTTCTACTAGTTTTTCCATTCGTCTGTAAAGAATTCGCGTTAGTATTTTGCAGCCATGACTTATTAAACTGATAGTTCGGTAATTTTCACATCTGTCAACACCTGCTTTCTTTGGGGTTGGAATTATTATATTCTTCTTGAAGTCTGAGGGTATTTCGCCTGTCTTATACATCTTGCTGACCAGATGGTAGATTTTTGTCAGGACTTCACGCACTATCATATCTCCCATTTAATCTTCATTTACATCCTCTTCCATTTCCATAATACTGTCCTCAAGTACATCGCCCTTGTATAGATCCTCTATATACTCCTTCCACCTATCTGCTTTCCCTTCTTTGCTTAGAACTGGGTTTCCATCTGAGCTCTTAATATTCATACAAGTGGTTCTCTTTTCTCCAAAGGTCTCTTTAATTTTCCTGTAGTCAGTATCTATGTTACCCCTAGTGATATAAGCCTCTACATCCTTACATTTATCTTCTAGCCATCCCTGCTTAGCCATTTTGCACTTCCTGTCGATCTCATTTTTGAGACGTTTGTATTCATTTTTGCCTGCTTCATTTACTGCATTTTTATATTTTCTCATTTCATCAATTAAATTCAATATCTCTTCTGTTACCCAAGGGTTTCTACTAGCCCTCGTCTTTTTACCTACCTGATCCTATGCTGCCTTCACTACTTCATCCCTCAAAGCTACCCATTCTTCTTCTACTGTATTTCTTTCCCCAATTCCTGCCATTTGTTCCCTTACGCTCTCCCTGAAACTCTGTACAATCTCTGGTTTAGTCAGTTTATCCAGGTCCCATCTCCTTAAATTCCCACCTTTTTGCAGTTTCTTCAGTTTTAATCTACAGTTCATAACCAATAGATTGTGGTCAGAGTCCACATGTGCCCCTGGAAATGTCTTACAATTTAAAACCTGGTACCTAAATCTCTGTCTTACCATTATATAATCTATCTGAAATTTGTCAGTATCTCCAGGCTTCTTTCATGTATACAACCTTCTTTTATGATTCTTGAACCAAGTGTTAGCTATGATTAAGTTGTGCTCTGTGTAAAATTCTACCAGGAGGCTTCCTCTTTCATTTCTTAGCCCTAATCCATATCCACCTACTACGTTTCCTTCTCTCCCTTTTCCTACTACCGAATTTCAGTCACCCATGACTATTAAATTTTCGTCTCCCTTCACTATCTGAATAATTTCTTTTATTTCGTCATACATTTTTTCAATTTCTTCGTCATCTGCAGAGCTAGTTGGCATATAGACGTGTACTACTGTAGTAGGCGTGGGCTTCGTGTCTATCTTGGCCACAATAATGCGTTCACTATGCTGTTTGTAGTAGCTTACCCGCATTCCTATTTTTTTATTCATTATTAAACCTACTCCTGCATTACCCATATTTGACTTTGTATTTATAATCCTGTATTCGCCTGACCAAAAGTCTTGCTCCTCCTGCCACCGAACTTCACTATTTCCCACTATATCTAACTTTAACCTATCCATTTCCCTTTTTAAATTTTCTAACCTACCTGCCCGATTAAGGGATCTGACATTCCACGCTCCGATCCGTAGAACGCCAGTTTTCTTTCTCCTGATAACGACGTCCTCCTGAGTAATCGCCGTCCGGAGATCCGAATGGGGGACTATTTTACCTCAGGAATATTTTACCCAAGAGGACGCCATCATAATTAACCATACAGTAGAGCTGCATGCCCTCGGGAAAAATTACGGCTGTAGTTTCCCCTTGCTTTCAACCGTTCGCAGTACCAGCACAGCGAGGCTGTTTTGGTTAGTGTTACAAGGCCAGCTCAGTCAATCATCCAGACTGTGGCCCCTGCAACTACTGAAAAGGCTGCTGCCCCTCTTCAGGAACCAAGCGTTTGTCTGGCCTCTCAACAGATACCCCACCGTTGTGGTTGCACCTACGGTACGGCTATCTGTATCGCTGAGGCACGCAAGCCTCCCCACCAACGGCAAGGTCCATGGTCATCTCTTTCAGATGGAAGAGATAAATTATACACGGAAGTCCTCTACGAATTCAGTCCTTGTAATGTGTTATGCTCACTGTCCTCTGCTCTCTCTCGTGACAAATCGTCCCTTCACGAGTTTTATCGACATCTGAATTAGAGTCTGCTACCGCCCGGAACAGTTCAAATAATGGTTCCAGTTCCCTAATCTAATTCGTACCTGGAAGTCCAACTTCCTTCATACATATCCCGTTGTCGGCTTGTCGGCGTTTACTAAAAGAGCTCTTGAAAGACTTATTTTGTTTTGTGTTCATATCTTTCCAAAGCGCAGTACCAAGTGTGTAAGAATAAAAAAAATTACTCATACAAACTCAAGAGGTCTCCCTAAACGCTCAGATCAGCGCAGTACTCTGTATTTAATACACACACGAGATATGAAAAACATCATTACACCAGATGTTAAATCTCTCCAGTATGCAAATGATTTATCGCTTTTCCACTACACTTAAAGACCAAATCTCTATACCTAATGTCAAGCAGAGCCATTTACACCTTCAATGACTGTATGACTGCCAACGACCTAACAGCTTGACTAAGAAATTTTCTACAGTTGACATCAGCCCACTATGTAACCACGAAAAGAAGCAACATTAACGCAATGAGACCTGCAGCTGGAACTTGGTCTGACCACTGTAAGTCTGTCTTCGTCCGCTGCATCATCGATTAGAATGATCGTTGTACCGTACCGTTGCGAAAGGTGCACTTCACCAGTTTCACTTAGTAGAATTCGGGTGCAGGCTTGTGGGCCCTGGAGAACTGCGATCAACTTACAAGAATGTCGTACTAGGAGAAGTTGTCGAAGCCCTGCTGCAAGACGACGTCAGTACTTGGAGGGGTATTTTAATAGCCAAGTAGGGCAGCAGCCCAATACAGATTAATCATGCTCCCGCGACAAATGAGGGTGTCTTCTGCACACAAGGTCTGCGTTGGAAATGAGGAGTGTTTGCCCTCTGCTAGTGAAAGCACTAGGTTCAGTGCACAGTATCTACAGTTAGGTTCAAACAGATAAATCCATAGACCAACTTAGAAATCCATTCCGGTATCAGACGTAAAATCTCGGTAGTCACTATTTACAGCTCGATGAAAAATTGCTTTGGCACAATGAGTTCCAGTTTCATTTCCGACTTTAAACTTGACTGACGCACTTTGTTCACTTTTATATTGATTGCTTTTAATTTCATGAGACTTCAGCAGAAAGATGCGTATTACTTCTCCCGCAGCTGAAGTATTCCTAAGAACTCCGTCTGCCGCCACCTTGTTAATATTTTACTGCAGAAGCGGCAGCGTTTCGAAAGGCTCTGACATTAGGTATTTATGTGAGGCTCCAGAACCTGCTGTAGTCTATGAATCAAAAAGCGTGTTCCATTCTATTCAGACTAGAGTGTAACAGTAAGATGAATATTCAGGTATTTGAAATTTTACTATAAGCTTTGAGAAATAAACGAAAAGGCATGAGAATTTCATTCCAATGGGCCCCAGATCATGTATGGCTGGCTTAGGAGACTTAGTCTCAAAGCTGGCGAAGAATACCAGTGGTTCTGGATGTGCGATGAACGTCGTTCTACCATCCTCAGATTTCCAGCTGTGGGCGACACTGCGATACAGCCAGTAATTAGAAGGTTCTTCTGTCTTCGAGACTTTCAGCCTAGCAGGAAGCTGAAAACTATCTTGGCACTTATTCGTATGAACCATTAAGTTCATCCTAACCACTTACATTTGGTAGATGTCAGGGATATCCGTTTCTACGAGTGTCAGAACACACAAGAAAGAAGGAGACGCAACTTACCATCTGTTTACCTACTAGTACTTGGAAATGCATCAAAACTCTTTAGTGTAAAACCTTGTGAAATTGATGATTCCCATTCCAACAAGTGCTCGTGTTTTGTTATATCATAGGGATCCTCAAATATCTTCCCCACTCCTTCTGATGCGTTTAAACTACATAGTAATTTTATTTTCTTCTAGCTCAGAAAAGTAACTAAATTCGCTGTCCTCGATTGTGGCTTGTACTTCACACCACGTGCTTTCTGTTCATCACGTACTTTCGTTTCTGCAAGCTCCCAGTAGGTTGACTGAAGAAACATGTTTATCGCAGCGTTAGCATGGTTTTAAGAAATAGAGGTAATTTCTGTACTTTTGGACAGCATTGATTATAGAAAATGCTTCAAAATACTAATATACCCTGCGCTATAGCGAAAGAGATCATTTATTTCCTCAAAGCAACACAACGATGCTGTTTATAGGTGTAGCGCTATGTCTCCATTCGGCACATTCACAGTAGAGAATATGAGACGTACAAGAGAGCGAAGAAGAAAAGGCAGAATATGACGACAAAGATTACGCATTTCCAATGAGGTAACGCACCAGAACATTAAAGCCTATGCCAACGGTACATTAAGGATGTTTCATATAGTACATCTACCTGAGATGTCGAATAAAACTTGTAAAACTTGATTCTGATTGCTTTGCCATGTTTTAACGATACCTGTCTGAAGTCAAGCATAGAGACTTGGCCTATAAGTGTAGAAAAAGGCATAAATCATCTGCATACTGGATAGTGTTAACCTCTGGTGTAATGATGTTCTTCATATCACATTTGTGTAGTGCAATAAATGCCAAATACGTTTTCGTTTCAGAGAAAGAGAAAGAAGGAACCATTTTTCCAGCTCCATAATAAATAGAGTCAACGACCTTGCCGCAGTGAAGACACCGGTTCCCGTCAGATCACCGAAGTCAAACGCTGTCGGGCTGGGCTAGCACTTGGATGGGCCACCATGCAGGTTGCCGTTCGCTGTTGGCAAGCGGGGTGTACTCAGCCCTTGTGAGGCAAACTGAATAGCTACTTGTTTGAGAAGTTGCGGCTCCGGTCTTATAAACTGACACACGGCCGGGGGAGCGGTGTGCTGACCCCATGCCCCTCCATATCCGCATCCAGTAACGCCTGTGGGTTTAGGATGACACGGCGGCCGGTCGGTACCGTTGGGCCTTCATAACCTGTTCGGATGGAGAGAGAGAGAGAGAGAGAGAGAGAGAGAGAGAGAGAGAGAGAGAGAGAGACATAGCAAATAGAGGAAACAGTATAAAGGACCATATACATAGGGACTTGCGAAAGTAAGTGACACATGTCGGCCCATGCTTGTGCAACAAGTGTGACGCATTGTCAGAAGACAGTACATACTCTGGGTATCTTGCAGACACAGTTCTACAGTAATACAGATAATAAGTGAGAGTGAAATCACGAGACAGCTGGACACGTACTCCAAGTTTGAATTACGCGGGACAGTACGATCATTGTGGGCATAACGTCTGACACACAGGTTAGCCGTGAATTCTGACGCTGTATGGACTACATTCAATATCGCGTTCAGCAACAGTGAAATTCTGCCAACAGTTTGACCAAAGCCGGACAGATGAGGGTCATGCTGATTGCCAATGGAGGCCATCGACTTGTACGTCTACCATAGACGGCAATGTGAAGGTATCGAGGGACTGATTCACACCAGTCACAAATTTTCCGACAGTGAAGACATTTACACAGCTGTTCTACAATGACTGCGTGGCCAGGAACGGGTTTCTATAGTCAAGAAAGTGAGCGACTGTTAAAACATTTCGAGTCTTGCTTACAGAGCTTTGATGACTGTGTTGCAAAACATTGTCACGTATCTGTGTTTGTTTGAAGTTTAATGCAGCAATCAATATAATATACTTGGCGTGACATAACAACGTGCAACGTTCTTTCTGAAGGCGCTGGAGTGAACAATTTTCTGATAGTATTTTATGACATAATAATTAACTAACATTTTGCGGTACTTACGTAAAAATGTTTATATATTTCAGTTGTCAGATTACAAATAAAATATCTAAAGATAATCCGTGAAAATATGTTATTATGAGGATGTAAAACGAGTTTGATGAATGATGTAGCATATATGAGTATACTTGCCCTAATACTTTTATGATTCATAATAATTTTTTAAAATTTGTTATTTCAGTCTCATTCGGTCCCAGAACATTTAATTGACAACCAATACAAAATTTTCGTTCGCAAAACCAAAGCTCAGAACCGAGGAGAATAAATAAAGCTCCTGTTTGAAATTTTAGGCTTTCCCGGAGAAATCAGAATCGAACGTCTCCTCAGAGGCCTGTATATTACGAAGACCTGCAACCTTGGCATCAGTTTTCAACAGGACTCAGCAGCAGGGGTTCTGAGAAGGATGGGGAACAGCTGGATCGCCGAAATACTGAATGAAATTGATATTATAATGCGGCAGCCAACCTTAGGTATCATCCAAGAAAGCCCTTATTTGCTTTACACGAAATAATAGTGTGGTTGCACGAAATATGGTTTGTTATTTATAAGTGAATACTCTTGTTAATCTCTGTGTGTATGCGTGTCGTTCTCTCTTGAATACTACTTCGTGTTTTCTGACTACATTTGATATGTGAAGATTCCTTAGCTCTAAGTATTGGACATATGTGAAACAGCAAATTAATTTAAAACCATTGTATACATTATTTGTGCTATGTTTTCTCTGCATATATGAGTTGACATTTGGACCACGCAGTTTGCAGTATGGCTCAGTAAACCTAAGCGAAGTAATGTAGTAATAATAAAATTAATAAAACTGCAACAAAGTAAAGGCTGTGTGTGTGTGTGTGTGTGTGTGTGTGTGTGTGTGTGTGTGTGTGTGTGTGGGACTAACAAGAATGTCGTTAGATTAACGACCCCAAGAGGGAATGGAAACCGGTGCATCACATGTATCTACGGTGCATCAAATGTATCTATTGCCTAACAGCGCCTAGCAGCCCACATCTGATGTCTTAATGAGATACAAAGTATTCTTTGAGAAAGAAGAGAAGGCCGTGTTGGCGAAGTGGTTAACGCGCTGGATTTCATACATCTCGAGGTGCTGAGATCCTCATTCAACGTTTTCACCTGAATTTTATTCATTTTCTCAGTCCACTTCGAGCAGGTACTGGAATGGTTCACCTGAAAAGGTTATGATCCGTTTATTGGTACACCTTTGTCCGATCCGAACGTCGACGAGACGTCAAAAGCAAATTTTCATTTCTACTTATCTAGTACATCACAAAGTAGGATAAAGTTTGAGCGTGGTTCTAGAAATTCCTTTAATCAGTTGGCAACTTTTTGGATCCTTAATCGATAGCTTGGATATAGAATAAAGTTTGCATCATCTTAATTCCTCCGTTCAGCCTACTAAAAACATTCACTGTTTTATTTAGAGTTGAAAAGCAAAGAATAAAGGTAATGCCTCATAGTGTAAAACTGGTTATCATCGATATCCATCCAACTTTCCTGAGTTCATGTTGTCTCCCTGAGGTACTAGACGTACCCTAGCAGCAGTAACCCTAATCAGTTTCTTTCACTGAATAATTCAATTATGAATCCATCGTCATCAAATATTTGAGACTAAAAAAATGAGTTCTAGTTGCGTTTACTGTATGTCCTTATCCGTGTTACACCAGTTCTCAATTTGCTCCCGTCGCAGAATGGCTCTGAGCACTATGCGACTCAACTTCTGAGGTCATCAGTCGCCTAGAACTTAGAACTAATTAAACCTAACCAACCTAAGGACATCACACACATCCATGCCCTAGCCAGGATTCGAACCTGCGACCGGAGCGGGCGCTCGGTTCCAGACTGCAGCGCCTAGAACCGCACGGCCACTCTGGCCGGCTCTGTGGTCTTTCAGCTCTTCTTGTGTAGGCATAGATCTTGTAATTTATATGCACATCACACTTAAACATGTTTACATAACTATATTTCAGTTGCGCCTTTCTTGTTATTGATATATCACTGCATCCAAATTAGCACACTGAAGATTGTAAACTCGGCAACACGCAAATACAAGTTAGAAAATCTAAATTGTGTCGTTATTACTCATACTTACTCCCAAACCTCCGATATCAGACACACAGATCGGTACCAAACGTTGTGTGTCAATAGAGTACCAACCAAAACACCGATTTAGTTCGTGCTGGGTGCTGTCGTCCAATAGAACATTCATAAACGATAATTAAAAGTAACACCAGCACAGTGGAGTATAGGAGAAGCGTATCTGTGATAAAACGCCACAGAGAGCTACGATAGGTGAGTGGGTAAGGCGTTAGCTCCTCGTCTTAAACGTCCCGAGTTCGAAGCACACTGATGGCGACATTTTTAAAACAGTTTACGCGTGAAATTGTTATAAGGGATAACATATTCCTGACATGTAATAGGACGTTTCGGAGTCTGTAGCAATGTTATTTTTGCTGGTCACCATATCCCGTTATTACACTCCAGGAACGAAGGAAAGCGTAGGGGGTGCAACGAACATAGTTTATGTATTTTCCTTTTCTCTCATTAATACCACCGACAATAGCAGGTTGATACTCTATCGACACACAACGTTTGGTATTGATCTGCTTCACATCTGGAGGTTTGGGTGTTAGTGCTAAACTGCTATGAAAGGGGGGAGGATCATCACATAGAGCCGAAGACGATGTAGTTCGGCTACACATGTTGCAAGGTCTTGACTTCCAACGCCTAAAAAACATATGTGACATATTTTCCTGAACCTGTAAACCACTATAACACGTTCCGAAATACTTCATGTTAATGATAATGCTAAGCCGAGAATCACAGCCAGTATGAACGTTCTTACTACGGACTATTTCACTTCTGTCTCCCACTACGTATGGTCGTAAGTAGTGGAATAGTGATGATGATACAACAAATGGTTTTTTTTTTTATTTACTTATTCTTAGCATTCTTCTCACATGCATCTGACAACGTATTTGCATTCCCTTCCACCTGCTTGTGGAATGAACCCAATCACTTACGGTAATAAGGCAAGTTGGTTCGTACATGCAGAGAAAACTGTTTATTTAATTTGGATGCTCGTTTAGCTATTGCAGTTTTACATTTACGTTGAAAAGGATTCCATAATTACTGGACGTAAATCGGTCAGTTATGATCCTTAAAAAAAAAAAAAGAAAAAAAAAAAGACATAGGACATGAGTCTGCAAGTTGTACTCCATTGAAGATGCGTAAGTTGATTGAAAATTCGCTTAAATAATCGGAATTATCTATCAGTCACTTCGTTGGCCATACTGGCACAGAAATGCTAGACGATAAGAGAAGACCATATTGCTGAATTCGATTTTCCGAAAATCACAAAAGATCGTAATTTGGATGCTACTTTCAGTCATTGCACAAACGTGGAAGTGTTAGTTTCGAGACAAGTATTCAGGGTATAGGAAATCAACTGAAATCCCTTGCCAGAGGAAACGCATCAAGGTCGGATGAGAAGGCTGGGACATTCTACAGAGTCACTCAAAGAAGTTGCACCCCTTCGATTACCAGTTTATTATAGGTCGCTGGGTAACTAGGTAGCTGGAGCAACTGACGGTACCAAGCGATGGGAAAAGAAGCGTAGGTCAATCCAGATTTTAGAAGAAGTCGTCGGGCAGATTCAAATGATAATACGGCGCTACTGACAACGTTCGTCTGTTGTAGATCTGTGGAACAAGTTTTATGCTCACTCATTTGGACGTTTCAGCATAAAGAAAATCTGTAAGAGTCTTCTGCAGACAGAGATCTTGACCGACGTAACAAATAGTGCGGAAGCTGACTCAACCTGTTATTATATACCATCGGGATTTTTCTCATTATGTAGGCGTTAACTGATGCATGCTATTTTAAAAAGTTTCAGATATTCTTGCAGGATGTAGTATTATTCAAAACTGAAAGAAGAAAATAATGACGTGTTCGGAAGCAAGAGCATGTTGAGATATAGATCGTTAAATATCCCCAGTTCACAGTCCCCGTATATTTACAAATAATGCGGCATTCTCGTGTGATGGCACAGTAAATTACGGCGGTACGGTCGTGAGGGCTGATGCCATTCCTGCTGCAAACGTGGCTTTGTGGGGTCATGATTGCTTCAGCATCAGTTAATGCACAGCAGTTGCAGGTGGCAGATTCATTGAGCGAGACACTTATCCAAACAGGTTGACAAGTGCTTTGTATTACCGATTACCAGTCCTATTGCAGAACTGTGTACAGCGAGGCACCATACCGCACCGTTTCTTAGGCGATATCCTCGCCGAGTAGGTCCGGTATCATTTACCCATCATTCACCGGAGACGAATGTGCCGGATTTCTGGCTGCGGAGGCATTTAAGGTCATCGATGTATGCACGGTCCATCGACAAAGTGCGAATGTAACTGGAGCGTGTGACCAACGCACGTAACGCAATCCGGACAGAGGCAGGTGTATTTGAAAGAGAGTATGCTTAACAGAGAAGGATGACATGATCCGATAAAATCACATGCCGCCCTACTTATACAGTCTAGCTCCATGTGTGACTACGGGAAATTTCCTTGCTGATTTGAACAATACTGCGTCAGTTTGGAGTGTATGTCACTTGCTTTCGAACACCTGTATTTATACACAGGTAGTGTAGGTGATTATCGTATGTCGCAAAGACTGACCACAAAGAATAAAGATAATTAATGTCGTTAAATGGATGAAAAGTTATGAGGTGCTTTGATCACGAGATTGGTTATCCGTCACTGGAATCAGTCACAATCTTCGAAACTCTGGAGCTTAAGTTCGGACCGGTTTAAAGTTGAACTATCCAACAAACCTGGCTCTTGTTATGGCGCAACGGACGCAAGTAGCCAAGAGGTCCACATGTTCCACCTATTACGCACGACTGAAGTACATACGTACATGAAACAAATGCTACTATAGTATGATGCAGGACTGTCGCACAGTCAGCTTAACATCTGATGCATCCACATTGGTGATAAGAATAATACAGAGAAGAATGAGAGAGAATGATCTGGATCTGCTTCTGGATTTGGCTTTGATGCAGATGGACACGAGCAAGCATTCCTGACATAGTGATTGATAATTGAAGCAAGATTTATGGAAAATTAAGACAAAAGACTACAGACTAAGTGTTCGGCAATGTAAAATGGTACATGTTCAAAATTTACAGGAAATGCGTAGCCTGTAGGAAAATACGGATAATATAAAATATGTACAAGAAGCAAGAGGGAACGAAGGAAATGAGAACCAAGATCGGAGAGCTCTAATCAGACAGGACCCTATGGTTCAACCTGCACGTCTTAGAAACTATCAGTGGTGTACAAGAGAAATTCATTAGTTGGATTTGAATTTAAAGTGGAAGTTATCAATGAGAGGATTTTTTGATGACACTGCTACCCTCATTGAAAGTTAGGTAGAATTGCAAGACCTGTTGAATGGAATCAATAGTCTAAAGAGCACACACAATAGTTACAGAGTAACCCAGAGAGATTAGAAAGCAATTAGGAGTAGGAGAAAGGAGAACACCGATAAGCTCAAAATAAAAATTGGGTCATGAAGGCCTTCCTGGTCAAAAGACTCCCAGTAGTATCGCACATTGGCCTTAACAACTAATGAAAAAATTTCTTTGAGTATGTGTTTGGCATACAGCATTGTATGGAAGTAGTCAAGGATTGTGGGGAAACCGCATAAGATGATTATCGAAGCGTTTGTCATGTGCTGTTACAAATTAGCGCTGAGAATTACCTGGACTGTTGAGATAAGTAATAAAGAGTTGAAACGTCCTGGCGGATCATACCTGTGTGCCGGACCGAGACTCTAACTCGGGACCTTTGCATTTCGCGGGTAAGTGCTCTACCGTCTGAGCTACCCAAGTATGACCGAAGTTTGGAAGGTAGGAGACGAGATACTGGCGGAATTAAAGCTGTGAGGACGGGTCGTGTGTCATGTTTGGGTAGCTCAGATGGGTTTACTCCCACGTCTAGCAGTCGCCTCGATCGCTTTTACCTGTTCGACTCCTTGTGTGGGCAGCTTCTGGGTGTTACTGTGATACCAGCCTGTTTTACTGTTCACTGAGCCGTAGCCGTCACGTTTAATTACGAGCGGCAACAGGTTAAATTGTTTCGTCCTCACTGGCTGCTCAATATAGCCTATTTGCAGGCTACCTCTCTTGGTATCGTCCTGGAGGACGTATGGGTTCGTTGTTCTCGTACTAGGGACCGGTACTCGTCTATTGCGACATGGTGGAGACTGCATGTTAAACCACAAATCTGTAGGGCTCTCGTGCGTTTTGGAGCTGCGAAGGTGGCAGACGATCGACGAACGCAAAAGTTTTACTACTCAGTCTTACGTCAACTGTACGATAGTGCTACGCATGCTCCCCTACGGGTTACTGATATACAGTGCATCAAAGCCAGATTGCTGCAGCTCAAACGCATTCAAATGGAGGGACTGCGGATGAGGTCTCGACCACGTCCCCTTTTACAAGACGAATTGACGCCACTATACCATCTAGTGCGTTTACTGGCGCGCCGGAAACGTGTGTGCCTTGCCTACCTCACGACCGCTGACGTCCGCATGTTCACCTCTCACCGTGACATTTCCGACTTTATTTACACCTATTTTACTGATCTGTACCAGACCCATGTCCCGGCTGAAAACTCTCTCAACGACTTCACATCCTTGATGCATCGCGTCGTCACTCCTCAGTTAAATGACACCTTTCTGCGTCCCTTTCACAAGGACGATATATATGATGTTGTTACAGGATCTCAGTCCCACAAGTAGAGTGGATTAGGCGGTATTCCTAAGGAGTTTTATGTTCAATTTTGGCCACTCATTGGTGTCACCTTAACGTCAATGGTAAATGAAGTGATGCTGTGAGTCTCACTTCCTGCTCCTTTTCAGGAAGGTAAACTGGTGCTCCTCCGAAAACCACAGATTTTGATGCCCTCCGTCCTATTACTCTCCTGAACTCCTCAATTATAAAATCGTCGCTCGAGCAATTAATATCCGTCTCTCTAAGCTGCTCGATACTATTATTGCCACCCACCAAAGCTGTGGGCCTGGACGCACGATACTGACTTCTGTTCTCGAATGTCGCGATGTAATTTCGGTGGCCGCTCTCGCTAATATCCCATGAGCTTCGCTTTTTCTTAATTTCTAAAAAGCGCTTGATCGTGTCAGCCATGCTTTTCTAACGAGAGTGCTCACCACTGTCGGCTTTAATAATGATCCTCGACATGTCTTAACTCGCCTTTTTACCGGTATCAGGGTCTCGGTGATTGTGAATGGTCACCCTACCCCCCCCCCCCCCCCCACGGATATTGATCAGACGGGCTTTACCCCAGGGAAGCCCTTTATCCTTGTCCCTTTTTGTCTTGTCCTTAGAGCCCTTACTTAGCCGCCTCGCCATGCAATTACGTGGCTGGACTATATTGGGGGAACTTTTTTCGGTCCGTGCATACGCCGATGACGTCATGGTTTTAGTACGACATGTCGAGGACATACCGAGGCTTAAGGATATCTTGGATTCATTTTGTCGTCTTGCTGGTGCTCGCAATAATGATCGTAAATGAACGTTCCTACTGTTGAGAGGCTTCAATAATATCGTCATTCCTTAGGCGAAAGTCGTCAATCGCCAAGACCTTAGGGATCTTAGTGGATCGCAATCCGATCAAAATGACGACACTAAATTGGCGTGAGGTTGCGAGTCGTGTTGATGGAGCGATCCTTGAACGTGAATGCCGTTCGCTTAGCCTCCTTCACAAGGTACGGGTTTTAGAAACCTATGTCTTCAGTAAACTGTATTAAGTTGCGCAGGTCTTCCCGCTTCCCGCGATGATGGCCCGCAGACTGAAACAGGTGTCTGGTCGATTCCTGTGGCGCCGCCATATATTTCGTGTCCGGTACGAAGTAGTGGCCAGGCCTCGAAAGCTTGGAGGATTCGCTCTTTCCGATATCAAAATGAATACATCCCTCTTATTTGCCTGCCGCAATGTTTTAACCTGTACGCGGGGGGGTTCTGCATTCAGTTACCTCTCGTTTACTTTTCCGCCTCCGGCCAGTCTGTCTGACCCCTCCTGTTTGTTGTGTCTAGACAAGACAGTCTAGACACAAGGGAGGTAGCCGAAAGGGCACGCGTCAACTCACGCCGTCTTGCGTTAAGTGTGAAACAGGGATACTTAGTGAATGCTATAAAGAAAAGAACGGAGCTTCTCGTATACTTAACTTTAATTCATTGTGGTACATCACTATTGATAATACAAGTGAGACTCTCTCCAGATATGGTTAATGCGCCTTGCTAGGTCGTAGCCATGGACTCAGCTGAAGGCTATTCTAACTGTCTCTCGGCTAATGAGAGAAAGGCTTCGTACGTCTAGTCGCTAGCAACGTCGTCCGTACAACTGGGGCGAGTGCTAGTACGTCTCTCTAGACCTGCCATGTGGTGGCGCTCGGTCTGCGATCACACAGTGGCGACACGCGGGTCCGACATGTACTAATGGACCGCGGCCGATTTAAAGCTACCACCTAGCAAGTGTGGTGTCTGGCGGTGACACCACACTGTTGATGTTGGACGGATTAATACTAAATTACGGAACATTCGTGAATATTTTCTAATTATCGGTGTTGACATACTTTCTATGACGCATATTAATACGAGCATGCTGTCACTTTGTTGGGGTGCACTATTTTCCCTTTCTTTTGTTCTACTTGCTTCCCCATTAACGTGTTGGAATACCATCTGCTCTCATCTTAGTCTTCCTGTATTTCCGATGGAGATGGCTTCAACGTGGTATAAGGCCATTCACAGTCTGATACCTACTGGTGATCGTCTTTATGGTATTGGCCTTCGTCCGACTGATCAGTGCGAGGAATGTCATCAGACTGACACCTTACTTCACAGGCTTGTTGCTTGCAGACGGGATCATTGGCTCTGCTTCCGCCGTCAATTAGCTTTCCCTTACTCGAGGGCCTGAAACTGCTTCCCCAGACGACATTCTCCTACATGCGGACATTTCCGTTTTTCCTCTCCCTCAGACGAAAACAGACACGATTGTCTGGCTCTTGGGTTACTATGTTCACTATGTCTTTGAAGGTGGGAATGACCCAGATCCCCGCGTTTTTCACCATTATCTGACAACAGCGGTTGCCACGATTCCGAACGCTTTTTGCGAATATGTTTTTTCTTGTGCTTAACCGTCCCGGTGTTGGTTAAGCTCCCTTGTGATCCCTGTTTCTCCCCTGAGCTTGAGTCCCCTCCATTGTAGCTTTGTTTTGTCACTTTTTCTCTTCCACGTGTATATAAAAATCTGACAATAAGGGTGTGATAATGGGTTAGTCTTCCCGTTTAGAATTCAATAATTGATTGTGCTTGAACTAATCTAATTTGTTGATTTTCTTTTTGCAGCTGATATTAAATCATGATGGTTGTCTCATTTTCATGAAAATACCAAGTCAATCTGAAATTAAAAAAAAAAGATCGTAAGCACTTGCCGCGAAAGGCAAAGGTCCCGAGTTCGAATCTCGGTCCGGCACACTGTTTTAATCTGCCAGGAAGTTTCATATCAGCGCACGCTTCGCTGAAAAGTGAAATTTTCATTCTGGGATGAAGAGTTTCTCTGCAGAAGGCGTCCGGACAGGAACATGTGGAAAACAGAGCCCATAAGAAGAGACACATTGGTAGAACGTGTGTTGAGACACCAGGAAATAGTTTTCTTGACACTAGACGGATCTATAGAGGTTCAAAACTGTAGGGGAAGACAGAGCAAGGAATATGTACGACAGATAATTGAAGACGTTTCGTGGAAGTACCCCTCTGCTATGAAGAGCTTCGCAAAGAAAGAGGTAACTGGCGTTCCGCATAAACTCAAGCAGCAGACAAATGGCATAAAATAATAAAAACTAAAATTAATATTGCGTGCATATAGAACAGGTTTGAAGAATCAGTTGCAAAATTCAACCAACCAAAAAATACCATCCGAAACAACAATCGCCAACCAAGCCGTAGTAGCAATAAATGTATTTGGGTATAACAATAAAGAGAGAGAATAATAAACACACATTTGACTTCTTCAGAAAGCCAACAGCCACTGACATTTATACCTCCTTCATACAACAACCCGCTGAATCAAAAATTAGCTGCCCTACGACACATGTTATACAGACTAAATAACAACCCACTCAGCAAAGAAAGCTATGAAAAAGAATTACAAACTGTACAACTCATAGCCACAAACACTGATTACAGCACCCATATAATACAATAACGCAATCAAAAAATTAAAACACAGCTAAAGAGAAATCAAGGCACGCAGAGAGCACAGAGACCCACTTACACTACATTACACACAGAAACACAAAACAATGACACCAATGACATTAATAACAAAAATCATGGTACACTCTTACATACAATCACAAAAGCAACACACAAGATAGCAAATATACTACGGAAACAGGGATTACAAAGAGCTTACAGAACAAGAAACACACTCCAGTAACATTTACAAACAACAGACAACAGACAAACCAGATAACACCAAGGATCAGGTATATACTAGCTATAGTGCCAATAATGTAAATCAATACATCTGGGGATGACAAGCAGGAACTTCAAAGCTAGATATAAAGAACACATAAGAAATTTAAAACATGAAGATAGCCATTCTACCTTCGCTAAACACCTTATAAAACATGGACAACAACCATCCAACATGGAATGTGACATGACAGTTATCAAAGTGAATATCTACAACGGAAAGCTCCTGACATTGCAAGAAAACTATCACATAAAATGAGCCATTCCAATAGAAGAGACGGTACTTAGCGACCAAATCCATATAAACCATAACTCTGTGATCCTACTAGCCACCAAAACAACAACAAACCGAAATGTATTCAGGATAAATAATTAATGAACATCCTTCCCCTCACCTCCCCCCCCCCACACACACATACAGAAACATGAACTCATACTTATTAAAAATAATAATAATACATTTACACACAGCAAACCACACACACACATATATTTACTATAAAAAATTACAGTACACACAGAAAAATACATACACACACGTAATCTCATATCTATTTTAAAAAATTACATTTACACACAGCAGAATACACACACACGCCCCCCATCCCCCGGGCGCACACACACACACACACACACACACAGAGAGAGAGAGAGAGAGAGAGAGAGAGAGAGAACAAATGAAAACATGAAACACAACACAAACAAAAGACAGACAAAAACACAACAACAGTTGGCAACGCTACATACTCGTACCATAAACCGCACATATGTTGATCTGCAAATGCAAATTGAAAGTGAAACATGCGATGTGACAAATGTGGAACGCCAGAAATCGGTGAGCTGGAGTACGGAAATTAACAAATACATCTCCAGGACCACACACATGTGTTAACACAGCTGGAAATCGTAAGTAACACCGAACGAAACATTCACAATACGCATCTTATGCTACAGAAGTTATTTCTAGCCTAAAAAGCAAGAGAAAATCACGACAAAATGTAACATAGCAGCATATTATATCCATCATATAATATATTTATTGTATGTATACAAAAAATGTATTTCCTGCCACTGATGATGCTTCCCAAATAATAGGAGCGAAATGCGTATGGAAATAAACAAACTGCCTTCATTTAGTTGCATATACCATACATACCTCCACGATCGTAGAGGTAAAATTAAAATAAGTAAGAGTAATTAAATCAGCAGCATGATTGTCTACAAATGTCTTTGAGAAATACAATGATAAAATTCACTATTGCATCATCAAAATTAAGCACCTAATATGGGTACATGAAGAACAAGCAAATTTTGATATATAGGAGAAGGTATTCGGACCAGTGGAAGAGAAAGAACGCTACCAGAATACGATTAACGAAGATGGACTTAGCAATCTACTTAACAAAACCCGTACATAACAAAAAATTGTCTAGAAAGCAAATTTTCAAAAACTCCCCACTACCAAAGATTGAGTTGCCCATAATGCCATATGCAACAGAAACACTGAGCTAAAAATCAATAAAGGAAAATAAAGAAATGAGGGAAATGGAAAGAAAGAGTGTTACAAAAAGTAAAAACATTTAAAGTAACATGTAATACAAAAGTATACAATTATGCAGAAATAATTACGGACTAAATTAGGAAAAGAAGACTAACGTTCTGTGGGTGCTTACAGAGAGTAAGCTTATAAGAACAACTGAACAGCTTCTTTCTTTCTCGTACTTCCCCAGCATTTATTGCCATCTACTACGGAGTCCCCTATTCGACGACTTAGTATTTTTTTTTAATTATTTAATTCTGTGAACGACTGCTCTTCCTGATGCCACAGTTGTCACAGTAACATAAGGGAGGAAAGCAATGTACGCCATTTGTCTGTGAATCGCGTAAACTTTGTTCTGTATGTTATCGTATTTGAACAGCTTATGTGTTACGTCATGTGATACGGAATTTGGGTACCAGCATATCATTCGTCTAAACGAGCGTGGAAACCACCTAAAACACACCGTCAGGCTGATCCGTGTACCAGCCCAACGTCGTTACTCTGCCGCGCGAATTCGATTAGAGTCTGGATCAGCTTCTTGTGCAGGAAGCTAGTGTGCTGCTTTTTATTCAATTTCTTTAGAGTACCTGTGATGTTTCAGATTTCAAATCTGTACTGTTTTGAGCATCATCTGTTTCTACGTCCGTCATCTTCAAATGTCATCTGTCATTCCTGTTCTCTTCCTACCTCTTCCTCTAATTCCTTCCACTTTTCCCTATGCATCTTTTCAGATTCCTTCGATAAATTTTCTTTCATCACCTATTTTCTTCAATACTTCCTCATTCTAAAGTCGGTTTCAGAATTCTTCTCCATAGCTACATTTCGAAACTTCCAAATATTTTATCTTTCCTTTTAACCATCCATGATTCACTGCTGTATACACTACAATCCAGATACAAAATTGAGCAAATCCTTTCCTCAACTGCGTTGGAATTCCTCTAGATGTTACTAACTGCTTCACTTTTACAAACGCTCTCTTTCCTATGGATATTTTCCTCCTCATTTCGTCCGTATAACTTCAATTCCATGATAAAAAACTTTCACGTGTAGAAAGACTCTTAGTTGTTCTCTATTTTTTCTCTCTGAGAATACGTTTACTGGAGCTTCCTTCATGCCTGTTCTCAGCACTTCCTCTTTCCAGTATTTATCTTCATCCTATACTCTTTGCTCCTTCCTGCAATACTCTTCAACATTATCTGTAGCTTCTCTTTTTATTCCGCCAGCACTGCTGGCCCATCCGCTTATTTTATAGTCATTCTCCTTTCTCTTCTAATTACAATGACTCTTGTATCCTCTATGGCCCTACCTAACAGTTTTTCTCCACATATGTTGAGTAGCTTCGGTGACAGTGAGCATCTTTGCCTCTTTCAGTGCACATCTATTCCGACACCAGATTGCCTACACTATCACCTTATGCTCTGTACACGTCTCCTATGTTAACCTTCCATCATTCCACCTTCCACTTCTTTTAAAAATATCAGCCGTGTACTCCAGCTGACAATACCGAAAGTCTTCTTCCAGTCGACAAAGCAAATATACATCACCTTGTTCATTTCTGTCATTCTTTCTCTTATCATCCTCAAACAACCTATAGCACCTCTTGTTATTTTACCCTTTTTGAACCTAACCTGGTTGTCCCCATTATTTTCCTCAATTTTCCTTTCGAGTCTCTGTAGAATGACTCTCGTTATAGCCTTTGTTACTGGACAGATGAAAGTAACTGTCTTATATTCTTTGTATTCTTTTGTATAGTACTTTTTTGGTAAATGTAGTAGAATAGTCTTAAGTAAATCTTGATACTAGATTCCGATGTCATAAATTCTGTTTACTACCACAGTCAATGTGGATATCGAATTTACACCTAAGATTTTCAGTGTCTCAGATGGTATTTTGCTAGAGCCCAGTGGTTTCTTTTCCCGGAGCTCCTGTTTCATTTTCTCCAAAACACATTTCAATATGTTAGGACTTCGTTTTGTTTTTTTTTTTTCATTTTCTTCCCCTTCATCTTCCAAATTTAATCTGATGTTATCAGCTTATACACCATACACCTCTTCCACGTAATCCACCCAAACGTCTATACACACCATACTCACGCGAAACTGAAAGTTGACAAGATTTCTAAGACAAAACTGTTCGAAAAAGACATTTAAGAAAATGCAGAGCAGGAGAGAAGAAAGAAAGCGTAAGGCAAATTTTATTTGCTAAAAATGGTCCTCAGATCGTCTCTAACGAAAGAGGCGTGTGAAATTTAATATGTTCGAGTGACCTTCATGTACGACATCTGAATATGGAAGTAACTATGAGATTTGCTTCGTGTCTTTCCGTTTAGACAGCCATCAAATGGCGAACAGGCGGTCAAACATGTCTGTGTGGAAGTTAGCGGAAAGACGTCAGGTGGTTAGTAATGCTGTAAACGACGGAAGAAACGTTGAGCTGGAAGTGTGTAGAAGCCCACCTAGTAGAAACTGAATACTGCTGAAAAGTTGCTTTTATTGGGACTCCTTTCTTACCGTGAGTTCGAATATGCAATGAAATGACCAGAGATGTGTGCACGTGTCGATCAATGGCAGAACTCACACAGTTCTCTCTGAGCTGACCTGTGGCTGGGCTACATTAAACTATTTCAGGGTTTTTGGTGTGGTGGCAAACCAGGCCTTGGCCGAAACGTGATTGAAATATTCAGTTTCTGCTTTCTAACTGTTGCGGTGAAATTTAGGAGCTGACCGGACGAACGTCTAGGCAAGTCCACATGCTGCTTTAATCGATGGGGTTGCATGGTGCTCTTGCAAGTTGGGAACACATTAATATTAAAATTGTCTGCGTAAACTTCAGTCTGCTTCCGACGTTTCTTTCACACGTGATGATTTCAGTCACTTTATTGACGGCTCAAATGAACCAGGATGCAGTCTACCATACAAGCTGGACTTGTTTTTAGAATTAGAATAATAAAATCATCTGCACAATCACATTTATATCTAATAAAATATCCTGTTTCGGCTGACATTAGCAACGCTCAAGTCATAAAATACAGTGCGTGGTTACGTCTCACCATTGACAACATGGTTTCTGCAGTCGTGGAACGGAAGCACAGTCTATATTTTAGTATCACTGGAGGCCGATGTCGAACGAAACCGGTTACTTCGTTAGGAATAAATGCGATTGTGCCAGATAATGATGGTAAGATGGTAAGGTTACAGTGTACCTGCAGTGGTTCATCGGAAACTATTACTGAACTCATAGAATCGGTTCCAAACACAGAACGCTTGAAGTATTACTCACTTGGACAGAAGTCGGCATCGTGCCTGTTGTATTCAATTCCGATACAATATCAGTGTTGCATCGTCACTGTGAACGTCCAAGGGTTACAGTGAACCTGCAGTGGCTCATCGGAAACTATTACTGAACTCAAAGGATCGGTTCCAAACACAGACCGCTTGAAGTATTACTCACTTGGACAGAAGTCGGCATTGTGCCTGTTGTATTCAATTCCGATACAATATCAGTGTTGCAAAAAATGGTTCAAATGGCTCTGAGCACTATGGGACTCAACTGCTGAGGTCATTAGTCCCCTAGAACTTAGAACTAGTTAAACCTAACTAACCTAAGGACATCACAAACATCCATGCCCGAGGCAGGATTCGAAAGAGCGACCGTAGCGGTCTTGCGGTTCCAGACTGCAGCGCCTTTAACCGCACGGCCACTTCGGCCGGCTATCAGTGTTGCATCGTCACTGTGAACGTCCAAGGGTTACAGTGAACCTGCAGTGGTTCATCGGAAACTATTACTGAACTCATAGGATCGGTTCCAAACACAGACCGCTTGAAGTATTACTCACTTGGACAGAAGTCGGCATCGTGCCTGTTGTATTCTATTCCGCTACAATATCAGTATTGCATCGTCAATGTGAAGGTCCAAAGGTTACAGTGAACCTGCAGTGGTTCATCGGAAACAATTACTTGACTCATTGGATCGGTTCCCAACACAGACCGCTTGAAGTATTACTCACTTGAACAGAAGTCGGCATCGTGCCTGTTGTATTCAATTCCGATACAATATCAGTGTTCCATCGTCACTGTGAACGTCCAAGGTTTACAGTGAACCTGCAGTGGCTCATCGAAAACTATTACTGAACTCATAGGATCGGTTCCAAACACAGACCACTTGAAGTATTACTCACTTGGACAGAAGTCGGCATCGTGCCTGTTGTATTCAATTCCGATACAATATAAGTATTGCATCGTCACTGTGAAAGTCCAAGGGTTACAGTGTACGTGCAGTGGTTCATCGGAAACTATTACTGAACTCATAGGATTGGTTCCAAACACAGACCGCTTGAAGTATTACTCACGTGGACAGAAGTCGGCATCGTGCCTGTTGTATTCAATTCCGATACTATATCAGTGTTGCATCGTCACTGTGAACGTCCAAGGGTTACAGTGAACCTGCAGTGGCTCATCGAAAACTATTACTGAACTCATAGGATCGGTTCCAAACACAGACCGCTTGAAGTATTACTCACTTGGACAGAAGTCGGCATCGTGCCTGTTGTATTCAATTCCGATACAATATCAGTGTTGCATCGTCACTGTGAACGTCCAAGGGTTTCAGTGAACCTGCAGTGGTGTATCGGAAACTATTACTGAACTCACAGGATCGGTTCCAAACACAGACCGCTTGTAATATTACTCACTTGGACAGAAGTCGGCATCGTGCCTGTTGTATTCAATTCCGATACAATATCAGTGTTGAATCGTCACTGTGAACGTCTAAGGGTTACAGTGAACCTGCAGTGGTTCATCGGAAACTATTACTGAACTCATAGTATCGGTTCCAAACACAGACCGCTTGAAGTATTACTCACTTGGACAGAAGTCGGCATCGTGCCTGTTGTATTCATTTCCGATACAATATCAGTGTTGCATCGTCACTGTGAACGTCCAAGGGTTCCAGTGAACCTGCAGTGGTGTATCGGAAACTATTACTGAACTCATAGGATCGGTTCCAAACACAGACCGCTTGTAGTATTACTCACTTGGGCAGAAGTCGTCATCGTGCCTGTTGCATTCAATTCCGATACAATATCAGTGTTGCATCGTCACTGTGAACGTCCAAGGGTTACAGTGAACCTGTAGTGGTTCATCGGAAACTGATACTGAAGTCATAGGATCGGTTCCAAACACAGACCGCTGGAAGTATTACTCACTTGGACAGAAGTCGGCATCGTGCCTGTTGTATTCAATTCCGATACAATATCAGTGTTGCATCGTCACTGTGAACGTCCAAGGGTTACAGTGAACCTGCAGTGGCTCATCGGAAACTACTACTGAACTCAAAGGATCGGTTCCAAACACAGACAGATGAAGAATTACTCACTTGGACAGAAGTCGGCATCGTGCATGTTGTATTAAATTCCGATAGAATATCAGTGTTGCATCGTCACTGTGAACGTCCAAGGGTTACAGTGAACCTGCAGTGGTTCATCGGAAACTATTACTGAACTCATAGGATCGGTTCCAAACACAGACCGCATGAAGTATTACTCACTTGGACAGAAGTCGGCGTCGTGACTGTTGTATTCAGTTCCGATACAATATCAGTATTGCATCGTCAATGTGAAGGTCCAAAGGTTACAGTCAACCTGCAGTGATTCATCGGAAACTATTACTTGACTCATAGGATCGGTTCCAAACACAGACCGCTTGAAGTATTACTCACTTGGACAGAAGTCGGCATCGTGCCTGTTGTATTCAATTCCGATACAATATCAGTGTTGCATCGTCACTGTGAACGTCCAGGGGTTACAGTGAACCTGCAGTGGTTCATCGGAAACTATTACTGAACTCATAGGATCGGTTCCAAACACAGACTGCTTGAAGTATTACTCACTTGGACAGAAGTCGGCATCGTGCCTGTTGTATTCAATTCCGATACAATATCAGTTTTGCATCGTCGCTGTGAACGTCCCAGTGTTACAGTGAACCTGCAGTGGTTCATCGGAAACTATTACTGAACTCATAGGATCGGATCCAAACACAGATCGCTTGAAGTTTTACTCACTTGGAGAGAAGTCGGCATCGTGCCTGTTGTATTCAATTCCGATACAATATCAGTGTTGCATTGGCACTGGGAACGACCAAGGGTTACAGTGAACCTGCAGTGGTTCATCGGAAGATGTTACTGAACTCATAGGATCGGTTCCAAACACAGACCGCTTGAAGTATTACTCACTTGGACAGAAGTCGGCATCGAGCCTGTTGTATTCAATTCCGATACAATATCAGTGTTGCATCGTCACTGTGAACGTCCAAGGGTTACAGTGTACCTGCAGTGGTTCATCGGAAACTATTACTGAACTCATAGGATCGGTTCCAAGCACTGACCGCTTGAAGTATTACTCACTTGGACAGAAGTCGCCGTCGTGCCTGTTGTATTCAATTCCGATACAATATCAGTATTGCATCGTCAATGTGAAGGTCCAAAGGTTACAGTGAACCTGCAGTGGTACATCGGAAACTATTACTTGACTCATAGGATCGGTTCCAAACACAGACCGCCTGAAGTATTACTCACTTGGACAGAAGTCGGCATCGTGCCTGTTGTATTCAATTCCGATACAATATCAGTGTTGAATTGTCACTGTGAACGCCCAAGGGTTACAGTGAACCTGCAGTGACTCATCAGAAACTATTACTGAACTCATAGGATCGGTTCCAAACACAGACCGCTTGAAGTATTACTCACTTGGACAGAAGTCGGCATCGTGCCTGTTGTATTCAATTCCGATACAATATCAGTGTTGCATCGTCACTGTGAACGTCCATGGGTTTCAGTGAACCTGCAGTGGTGTATCGGAAACTATTACTGAACTCATAGGATCGGTTCCAAACACAGACCGCTTGTAGTATTACTCACTTGCACAGAAGTCGGCATCGTGCCTGTTATATTCAATTCCGATACAATATCAGTGTTGCATCGCCACTGTGAACGTCCAAGGGTTACAGTGAACCTGTAGTGGTTCATCGGAAACTGATACTGAACTTATAGGATCGGTTCCAAACACAGACCGCTTGAAGTATTACTCACTTGGACAGAAGTCGGCATCGTGCCTGTTGTATTCAATTCCGATACAATATCAGTGTTGCATCGTCACTGTGAACGTCCAAGGGTTACAGTGAACCTGCAGTGGTTCATCGGAAACTATTACTGAACTCATAGGATCGGTTCCAAACACAGAACGCTTGAAGTATTACTCACTTGGACAGAAGTCGGCATCGTGCCTGTTTTATTCAATTCCGATACAATATCAGTGTTGCATCGTCACTGTGAACGTCCAAGGGTTACAGTAACCTGCAGTGGCTCATCGGAAACTATTACTGAACTCATAGGATCGGTTCCAAACACAGACCGCTTGAAGTATTACTCACTTGGACAGAAGTCGGCACTGGACTCGCATTCGGGAGGACGACGGTTCAATCCCGCGTCCGGCCATCCTGATTTAGGTTTTCCGTGATTTCCCTAAATCGCTCCAGGCAAATGCCGGGATGGTTCCTTTCAAAGGGCACGGCCGACTTCCTTCCCCGTCCTTCCCTAATCCGATGTGACCGATGACCTCGCTGTCTGGTCTCCTTCCCCAAACCAAACAACCAACAAACAGAAGTCGGCATCGTGCCTGTTGTATTTAATTCCGATACAAAACAGTGTTGCATCGTCACTGTGAACGTCCAAGGGTTACAGTGAACCTGCAGTGGTTCATCGGAAACTATTACTGAACTCATAGGATCGGTTCCAAACACAGACCGCTTGAAGTATTACTCACTTGGACAGAAGTCGGCATCGTGCCTGTTGTATTCAATTCCGATACAATATCAGTGTTGCATCGTCACTGTGAACGTCCAGGGGTTACAGTGAACCTGCAGTGGTTCATCGGAAACTATTACTGAACTCATAGGATCGGTTCCAAACACAGACTGCTTGAAGTATTACTCACTTGGACAGAAGTCGGCATCGTGCCTGTCGTATTCAATTCCGATACAATATCAGTTTTGCATCGTCGCTGTGAACGTCCCAGTGTTACAGTGAACCTGCAGTGGTTCATCGGAAACTATTACTGAACTCATAGGATCGGTTCCAAACACAGATCGCTTGAAGTTTTACTCACTTGGAGAGAAGTCGGCATCGTGCCTGTTGTATTCAATTCCGATACAATATCAGTGTTGCATTGGCACTGGGAACGACCAAGGGTTACAGTGAACCTGCAGTGGTTCATCGGAAGATGTTACAGAACTCATAGGATCGGTTCCAAACACAGACCGCTTGTAGTATTACTCACTTGGACAGAAGTCGGCATCGTGCCTGTTGTATTCAATTCCGATACAATATCAGTGTTGAATTGTCACTGTGAACGCCCAAGGGTTACAGTGAACCTGCAGTGACTCATCAGAAACTATTACTGAACTCATAGGATCGGTTCCAAACACAGACCGCTTGAAGTATTACTCACTTGGACAGAAGTCGGCATCGTGCCTGTTGTATTCAATTCCGATACAATATCAGTGTTGCATCGTCACTGTGAACGTCCAAGGGTTACAGTGTACCTGCAGTGGTTCATCGGAAACTATTACTGAACTCATAGGATCGGTTCCAAACACAGACCGCTTGAAGTATTACTCACTTGGACAGAAGTCGCCATCTTGCCTGTTCTATTGAATTCCGATACAATATCAGTATTGCATCGTCAATGTGAAGGTCCAAAGGTTACAGTGAACCTGCAGTGGTACATCGGAAACTATTACTTGACTCATAGGATCGGTTCCAAACACAGACCGCCTGAAGTATTACTCACTTGGACAGAAGTCGGCATCGTGCCTGTTGTATTCAATTCCGATACAATATCAGTGTTGAATTGTCACTGTGAACGCCCAAGGGTTACAGTGAACCTGCAGTGACTCATCAGAAACTATTACTGAACTCATAGGATCGGTTCCAAACACAGACCGCTTGAAGTATTACTCACTTGGACAGAAGTCGGCATCGTGCCTGTTGTATTCAATTCCGATACAATATCAGTGTTGCATCGTCACTGTGAACGTCCATGGGTTTCAGTGAACCTACAGTGGTGTATCGGAAACTATTACTGAACTCATAGGATCGGTTCCAAACACAGACCGCTTGTAGTATTACTCACTTGGACAGAAGTCGGCATCGTGCCTGTTATATTCAATTCCGATACAATATCAGTGTTGCATCGCCACTGTGAACGTCCAAGGGTTACAGTGAACCAGTAGTGGTTCATCGGAAACTGATACTGAACTTATAGGATCGGTTCCAATCACAGACCGCTTGAAGTATTACTCACTTGGACAGAAGTCGGCATCGTGCCTGTTGTATTCAATTCCGATACAATATCAGTGTTGCATCGTCACTGTGAACGTCCAAGGGTTACAGTGAACCTGCAGTGGTTCATCGGAAACTATTACTGAACTCATAGGATCGGTTCCAAACACAGAACGCTTGAAGTATTACTCACTTGGACAGAAGTCGGCATCGTGCCTGTTTTATTCAATTCCGATACAATATCAGTGTTGCATCGTCACTGTGAACGTCCAAGGGTTACAGTAACCTGCAGTGGCTCATCGGAAACTATTACTGAACTCATAGGATCGGTTCCAAACACAGACCGCTTGAAGTATTACTCACTTGGACAGAAGTCGGCACTGGACTCGCATTCGGGAGGACGACGGTTCATCCCGCGTCCAGCCATCCTGATTTAGGTTTTCCGTGATTTCCCTAAATCGCTCCAGGCAAATGCCGGGATGGTTCCTTTCAAAGGGCACGGACGACTTCCTTCCCCGTCCTTCCCGAATCCGATGTGACCGATGACCTCGCTGTCTGGTCTCCTTCCCCAAACCAAACAGCCAACAAACAGAAGTCGGCATCGTGCCTGTTGTATTTAATTCCGATACAAAACAGTGTTGCATCGTCACTGCGAACGTCCAAGGGTTACAGTGAACCTGCAGTGGTTCATCGGAAACTATTACTGAACTCATAGGATCGGGTCCAAACACAGACCGCTTGAAGTATTACTTACTTGGACAGAAGTCGGCATCGTGCCTGTTGTATTCAATTCCGATACAATATCTGTGTTTCATCGTCACTGTGAACGTCCAAGAGTTTCAGTCAACCTGCAGTGGTTTATCGGAAACTATTACTGAACCCATAGGATCGGTTCCAAACACAGACCGCTTGTAGTATTACTCACTTGGACAGAAGTCGGCATCGTGCCTGTTGTATTCAATTCCGATACAATATCAGTGTTGCATCGTCACTGTGAACGTCCAAGGGTTACAGTGAACCTGCAGTGGTTCATCGGAAACTAATACTGAACTCATAGGATCGGTTCCAAACACAGACCGCTTGAAGTATTACTCACTTGGACAGAAGTCGGCATCGTGCCTGTTGTATTCAATTCCGATACAATATCAGTGTTGCATCGTCACTGTGAACGTCCAAGGGTTACAGTGAACCTGCAGTGGTTCATCGGAAACTATTACTCAACTCATAGGATCGGTTCCAAACACAGACTTCTTGAAGTATTACTCACTTGGACAGAAGTCGGCGTCGTGACTGTTGTATTCAGTTCCGATACAATATCAGTATTGCATCGTCAATGTGAAGGTCCAAAGGTTACAGTCAACCTGCAGTGATTCATCGGAAACTATTACTTGACTCATAGGATCGGTTCCAAACACAGACCGCTTGAAGTATTACTCACTTGGACAGAAGTCGGCATCGTGCCTGTTGTATTCAATTCCGATACAATATCAGTGTTGCATCGTCACTGTGAACGTCCAGGGGTTACAGTGAACCTGCAGTGGTTCATCGGAAACTATTACTGAACTCATAGGATCGGTTCCAAACACAGACTGCTTGAAGTATTACTCACTTGGACAGAAGTCGGCATCGTGCCTGTTGTATTCAATTCCGATACAATATCAGTTTTGCATCGTCGCTGTGAACGTCCCAGTGTTACAGTGAACCTGCAGTGGTTCATCGGAAACTATTACTGAACTCATAGGATCGGATCCAAACACAGATCGCTTGAAGTTTTACTCACTTGGAGAGAAGTCGGCATCGTGCCTGTTGTATTCAATTCCGATACAATATCAGTGTTGCATTGGCACTGGGAACGACCAAGGGTTACAGTGAACCTGCAGTGGTTCATCGGAAGATGTTACTGAACTCATAGGATCGGTTCCAAACACAGACCGCTTGAAGTATTACTCACTTGGACAGAAGTCGGCATCGAGCCTGTTGTATTCAATTCCGATACAATATCAGTGTTGCATCGTCACTGTGAACGTCCAAGGGTTACAGTGTACCTGCAGTGGTTCATCGGAAACTATTACTGAACTCATAGGATCGGTTCCAAGCACTGACCGCTTGAAGTATTACTCACTTGGACAGAAGTCGCCGTCGTGCCTGTTGTATTCAATTCCGATACAATATCAGTATTGCATCGTCAATGTGAAGGTCCAAAGGTTACAGTGAACCTGCAGTGGTACATCGGAAACTATTACTTGACTCATAGGATCGGTTCCAAACACAGACCGCCTGAAGTATTACTCACTTGGACAGAAGTCGGCATCGTGCCTGTTGTATTCAATTCCGATACAATATCAGTGTTGAATTGTCACTGTGAACGCCCAAGGGTTACAGTGAACCTGCAGTGACTCATCAGAAACTATTACTGAACTCATAGGATCGGTTCCAAACACAGACCGCTTGAAGTATTACTCACTTGGACAGAAGTCGGCATCGTGCCTGTTGTATTCAATTCCGATACAATATCAGTGTTGCATCGTCACTGTGAACGTCCATGGGTTTCAGTGAACCTGCAGTGGTGTATCGGAAACTATTACTGAACTCATAGGATCGGTTCCAAACACAGACCGCTTGTAGTATTACTCACTTGCACAGAAGTCGGCATCGTGCCTGTTATATTCAATTCCGATACAATATCAGTGTTGCATCGCCACTGTGAACGTCCAAGGGTTACAGTGAACCTGTAGTGGTTCATCGGAAACTGATACTGAACTTATAGGATCGGTTCCAAACACAGACCGCTTGAAGTATTACTCACTTGGACAGAAGTCGGCATCGTGCCTGTTGTATTCAATTCCGATACAATATCAGTGTTGCATCGTCACTGTGAACGTCCAAGGGTTACAGTGAACCTGCAGTGGTTCATCGGAAACTATTACTGAACTCATAGGATCGGTTCCAAACACAGAACGCTTGAAGCATTACTCACTTGGACAGAAGTCGGCATCGTGCCTGTTTTATTCAATTCCGATACAATATCAGTGTTGCATCGTCACTGTGAACGTCCAAGGGTTACAGTAACCTGCAGTGGCTCATCGGAAACTATTACTGAACTCATAGGATCGGTTCCAAACACAGACCGCTTGAAGTATTACTCACTTGGACAGAAGTCGGCACTGGACTCGCATTCGGGAGGACGACGGTTCAATCCCGCGTCCGGCCATCCTGATTTAGGTTTTCCGTGATTTCCCTAAATCGCTCCAGGCAAATGCCGGGATGGTTCCTTTCAAAGGGCACGGCCGACTTCCTTCCCCGTCCTTCCCTAATCCGATGTGACCGATGACCTCGCTGTCTGGTCTCCTTCCCCAAACCAAACAACCAACAAACAGAAGTCGGCATCGTGCCTGTTGTATTTAATTCCGATACAAAACAGTGTTGCATCGTCACTGTGAACGTCCAAGGGTTACAGTGAACCTGCAGTGGTTCATCGGAAACTATTACTGAACTCATAGGATCGGTTCCAAACACAGACCGCTTGAAGTATTACTCACTTGGACAGAAGTCGGCATCGTGCCTGTTGTATTCAATTCCGATACAATATCAGTGTTGCATCGTCACTGTGAACGTCCAGGGGTTACAGTGAACCTGCAGTGGTTCATCGGAAACTATTTCTGAACTCATAGGATCGGTTCCAAACACAGACTGCTTGAAGTATTACTCACTTGGACAGAAGTCGGCATCGTGCCTGTCGTATTCAATTCCGATACAATATCAGTTTTGCATCGTCGCTGTGAACGTCCCAGTGTTACAGTGAACCTGCAGTGGTTCATCGGAAACTATTACTGAACTCATAGGATCGGTTCCAAACACAGATCGCTTGAAGTTTTACTCACTTGGAGAGAAGTCGGCATCGTGCCTGTTGTATTCAATTCCGATACAATATCAGTGTTGCATTGGCACTGGGAACGACCAAGGGTTACAGTGAACCTGCAGTGGTTCATCGGAAGATGTTACAGAACTCATAGGATCGGTTCCAAACACAGACCGCTTGTAGTATTACTCACTTGGACAGAAGTCGGCATCGTGCCTGTTGTATTCAATTCCGATACAATATCAGTGTTGAATTGTCACTGTGAACGCCCAAGGGTTACAGTGAACCTGCAGTGACTCATCAGAAACTATTACTGAACTCATAGGATCGGTTCCAAACACAGACCGCTTGAAGTATTACTCACTTGGACAGAAGTCGGCATCGTGCCTGTTGTATTCAATTCCGATACAATATCAGTGTTGCATCGTCACTGTGAACGTCCAAGGGTTACAGTGTACCTGCAGTGGTTCATCGGAAACTATTACTGAACTCATAGGATCGGTTCCAAACACAGACCGCTTGAAGTATTACTCACTTGGACAGAAGTCGCCATCTTGCCTGTTGTATTGAATTCCGATACAATATCAGTATTGCATCGTCAATGTGAAGGTCCAAAGGTTACAGTGAACCTGCAGTGGTACATCGGAAACTATTACTTGACTCATAGGATCGGTTCCAAACACAGACCGCCTGAAGTATTACTCGCTTGGACAGAAGTCGGCATCGTGCCTGTTGTATTCAATTCCGATACAATATCAGTGTTGAATTGTCACTGTGAACGCCCAAGGGTTACAGTGAACCTGCAGTGACTCATCAGAAACTATTACTGAACTCATAGGATCGGTTCCAAACACAGACCGCTTGTAGTATTACTCACTTGGACAGAAGTCGGCATCGTGCCTGTTATATTCAATTCCGATACAATATCAGTGTTGCATCGCCACTGTGAACGTCCAAGGGTTACAATGAACCAGTAGTGGTTCATCGGAAACTGATACTGAACTTATAGGATCGGTTCCAATCACAGACCGCTTGAAGTATTACTCACTTGGACAGAAGTCGGCATCGTGCCTGTTTTATTCAATTCCGATACAATATCAGTGTTGCATCGTCACTGTGAACGTCCAAGGGTTACAGTAACCTGCAGTGGCTCATCGGAAACTATTACTGAACTCATAGGATCGGTTCCAAACACAGACCGCTTGAAGTATTACTCACTTGGACAGAAGTCGGCACTGGACTCGCATTCGGGAGGACGACGGTTCATCCCGCGTCCAGCCATCCTGATTTAGGTTTTCCGTGATTTCCCTAAATCGCTCCAGGCAAATGCCGGGATGGTTCCTTTCAAAGGGCACGGACGACTTCCTTCCCCGTCCTTCCCGAATCCGATGTGACCGATGACCTCGCTGTCTGGTCTCCTTCCCCAAACCAAACAGCCAACAAACAGAAGTCGGCATCGTGCCTGTTGTATTTAATTCCGATACAAAACAGTGTTGCATCGTCACTGCGAACGTCCAAGGGTTACAGTGAACCTGCAGTGGTTCATCGGAAACTATTACTGAACTCATAGGATCGGGTCCAAACACAGACCGCTTGAAGTATTACTTACTTGGACAGAAGTCGGCATCGTGCCTGTTGTATTCAATTCCGATACAATATCTGTGTTTCATCGTCACTGTGAACGTCCAAGAGATTCAGTCAACCTGCAGTGGTTTATCGGAAACTATTACTGAACCCATAGGATCGGTTCCAAACACAGACCGCTTGTAGTATTACTCACTTGGACAGAAGTCGGCATCGTGCCTGTTGTATTCAATTCCGATACAATATCAGTGTTGCATCGTCACTGTGAACGTCCAAGGGTTACAGTGAACCTGCAGTGGTTCATCGGAAACTAATACTGAACTCATAGGATCGGTTCCAAACACAGACCGCTTGAAGTATTACTCACTTGGACAGAAGTCGGCATCGTGCCTGTTGTATTCAATTCCGATACAATATCAGTGTTGCATCGTCACTGTGAACGTCCAAGGGTTACAGTGAACCTGCAGTGGTTCATCGGAAACTATTACTCAACTCATAGGATCGGTTCCAAACACAGACTTCTTGAAGTATTACTCACTTGGACAGAAGTCGGCATCGTGCCTGTTGTATTCAATTCCGATACAATATCAGTTTTGCATCGTCACTGTGAACGTCCCAGTGTTACAGTGAACCTGCAGTGGTTCATCGGAAACTATTACTTGACTCATAGGACCGGTTCCAAACTCAGACCGCCTGAAGTATTACTCACTTGGACAGAAGTCGGCTTCGAGTCTGTTGTATTCAATTCCGATACAATATCAGTGTTGAATTGTCACTGTGAACGTCCAAGGGTTACAGTGAACCTGCAGTGACTCATCGGAAACTATTACTGAACTCATAGGATCGGTTCCAATCACAGACCGCTTGAAGTATTACTCACTTGGACAGAAGTCGGCATCGTGCCTGATGTATTCAATTCCGATACAATATCAGTTTTGCATCGTCACTGTGAACGTCCAATGATTTCAGTGAACCTGCAGTGGTGTATCGGAAACTATTACTGAACTCATAGGATCGGTTCCAAACACAGACCGCTTGTAGTATTACTCACTTGGACAGAAGTCGGCATCGTGCCGCTTGTATTTAATTCCGATACAATATCAGTGTTGCATCGTCACTGTGAACGTCCAAGGGTTACAGTGAACCTGTAGTGGTTCATCGGAAGCTTATACTGAACTCTTAGGATCGGTTCCAAACAGAGACCGCTTGAAGTATTACTCACTTGGACAGAAGTCGGCATCGTGCCTGTTGTATTCAATTCCGATACAATATCAGTGTTGCATCGTCACTGTGAACGTCCAAGGGTTACAGTGAACCTGCAGTGGTTCATCGGAAACTATTACTGAACTCTTAGGATCGGTTCCAAGCACAGACTGCTTAAAGTATTACTCACTTGGACAGAAGTCAGCATCGTGCCTGTTGTATTCAATTCCGATACAATATCAGTGTTTCATCGTCACTGTGTACGTCCAAGAGTTTCAGTGAACCTGCAGTGGTTTATCGGAAACTATTACTGAACCCATAGGATCGGTTCCAAACACAGACCGCTTGTAGTATTACTCACTTGGACAGAAGTCGGCATCGTGCCTGTTGTATTCAATTCCGATACAATATCAGTGTTGCATCGTCACTGTGAACGTCCAAGGGTTACAGTGAACCTGCAGTGGTTCATCGGAAACTATTACTGAACTCATAGGATCGGTTCCAAACACAGACTGCTTGAAGTATTACTCACTTACCAGAAGACGCCATCGTGCCTGTTGTATTCAATTCCGATACAATATAAGTGTTGCATCGTCACTGTGAACGTCCAAAGGTTACAGTGAACCTGCAGTGGTTCATCGGAAACTAATACTGAACTCATAGGATCGGTTCCAAACACAGACCGCTTGAAGTATTACTCACTTGGACAGAAGTCGGCATCGTGCCTGTTGTATTCAATTCCGATACAATATCAGTGTTGCATCGTCACTGTGAACGTCCAAGGGTTACAGTGAACCTGCAGTGGTTCATCGGAAACTATTACTCAACTCATAGGATCGGATCCAAACACAGATCGCTTGAAGTTTTACTCACTTGGAGAGAAGTCGGCATCGTGCCTGTTGTATTCAATTCCGATAAAATATCAGTGTTGCATTGGCACTGGGAACGACCAAGGGTTACAGTGAACCTGCAGTGGTTCATCGGAAGATGTTACTGAACTCATAGGATCGGTTCCAAACACAGACCGCTTGAAGTATTACTCACTTGGACAGAAGTCGGCTTCGAGCCTGTTGTATTCAATTCCGATACAATATCAGTGTTGCATCGTCACTGTGAACGTCCAAGGGTTACAGTGTACCTGCAGTGGTTCATCGGAAACTATTACTGAACTCATAGGATCGGTTCCAAGCACTGACCGCTTGAAGTATTACTCACTTGGACAGAAGTCGCCGTCGTGCCTGTTGTATTCAATTCCGATACAATATCAGTATTGCATCGTCAATGTGAAGGTCCAAAGGTTACAGTGAACCTGCAGTGGTACATCGGAAACTATTACTTGACTCATAGGATCGGTTCCAAACACAGACCGCCTGAAGTATTACTCACTTGGACAGAAGTCGGCATCGTGCCTGTTGTATTCAATTCCGATACAATATCAGTGTTGAATTGTTACTGTGAACGCCCAAGGGTTACAGTGAACCTGCAGTGACTCATCAGAAACTATTACTGAACTCATAGGATCGGTTCCAAACACAGACCGCTTGAAGTATTACTCACTTGGACAGAAGTCGGCATCGTGCCTGTTGTATTCAATTCCGATACAATATCAGTGTTGCATCGTCACTGTGAACGTCCATGGGTTTCAGTGAACCTGCAGTGGTGTATCGGAAACTATTACTGAACTCATAGGATCGGTTCCAAACACAGACCGCTTGTAGTATTACTCACTTGCACAGAAGTCGGCATCGTGCCTGTTATATTCAATTCCGATACAATATCAGTGTTGCATCGCCACTGTGAACGTCCAAGGGTTACAGTGAACCTGTAGTGGTTCATCGGAAACTGATACTGAACTTATAGGATCGGTTCCAAACACAGACCGCTTGAAGTATTACTCACTTGGACAGAAGTCGGCATCGTGCCTGTTGTATTCAATTCCGATACAATATCAGTGTTGCATCGTCACTGTGAACGTCCAAGGGTTACAGTGAACCTGCAGTGGTTCATCGGAAACTATTACTGAACTCATAGGATCGGTTCCAAACACAGAACGCTTGAAGTATTACTCACTTGGACAGAAGTCGGCATCGTGCCTGTTTTATTCAATTCCGATACAATATCAGTGTTGCATCGTCACTGTGAACGTCCAAGGGTTACAGTAACCTGCAGTGGCTCATCGGAAACTATTACTGAACTCATAGGATCGGTTCCAAACACAGACCGCTTGAAGTATTACTCACTTGGACAGAAGTCGGCACTGGACTCGCATTCGGGAGGACGACGGTTCAATCCCGCGTCCGGCCATCCTGATTTAGGTTTTCCGTGATTTCCCTAAATCGCTCCAGGCAAATGCCGGGATGGTTCCTTTCAAAGGGCACGGCCGACTTCCTTCCCCGTCCTTCCCTAATCCGATGTGACCGATGACCTCGCTGTCTGGTCTCCTTCCCCAAACCAAACAACCAACAAACAGAAGTCGGCATCGTGCCTGTTGTATTTAATTCCGATACAAAACAGTGTTGCATCGTCACTGTGAACGTCCAAGGGTTACAGTGAACCTGCAGTGGTTCATCGGAAACTATTACTGAACTCATAGGATCGGTTCCAAACACAGACCGCTTGAAGTATTACTCACTTGGACAGAAGTCGGCATCGTGCCTGTTGTATTCAATTCCGATACAATATCAGTGTTGCATCGTCACTGTGAACGTCCAGGGGTTACAGTGAACCTGCAGTGGTTCATCGGAAACTATTACTGAACTCATAGGATCGGTTCCAAACACAGACTGCTTGAAGTATTACTCACTTGGACAGAAGTCGGCATCGTGCCTGTCGTATTCAATTCCGATACAATATCAGTTTTGCATCGTCGCTGTGAACGTCCCAGTGTTACAGTGAACCTGCAGTGGTTCATCGGAAACTATTACTGAACTCATAGGATCGGTTCCAAACACAGATCGCTTGAAGTTTTACTCACTTGGAGAGAAGTCGGCATCGTGCCTGTTGTATTCAATTTCAATACAATATCAGTGTTGCATTGGCACTGGGAACGACCAAGGGTTACAGTGAACCTGCAGTGGTTCATCGGAAGATGTTACAGAACTCATAGGATCGGTTCCAAACACAGACCGCTTGTAGTATTACTCACTTGGACAGAAGTCGGCATCGTGCCTGTTGTATTCAATTCCGATACAATATCAGTGTTGAATTGTCACTGTGAACGCCCAAGGGTTACAGTGAACCTGCAGTGACTCATCAGAAACTATTACTGAACTCATAGGATCGGTTCCAAACACAGACCGCTTGAAGTATTACTCACTTGGACAGAAGTCGGCATCGTGCCTGTTGTATTCAATTCCGATACAATATCAGTGTTGCATCGTCACTGTGAACGTCCATGGGTTTCAGTGAACCTGCAGTGGTGTATCGGAAACTATTACTGAACTCATAGGATCGGTTCCAAACACAGACCGCTTGTAGTATTACTCACTTGCACAGAAGTCGGCATCGTGCCTGTTATATTCAATTCCGATACAATATCAGTGTTGCATCGCCACTGTGAACGTCCAAGGGTTACAGTGAACCTGTAGTGGTTCATCGGAAACTGATACTGAACTTATAGGATCGGTTCCAAACACAGACCGCTTGAAGTATTACTCACTTGGACAGAAGTCGGCATCGTGCCTGTTGTATTCAATTCCGATACAATATCAGTGTTGCATCGTCACTGTGAACGTCCAAGGGTTACAGTGAACCTGCAGTGGTTCATCGGAAACTATTACTGAACTCATAGGATCGGTTCCAAACACAGAACGCTTGAAGTATTACTCACTTGGACAGAAGTCGGCATCGTGCCTGTTTTATTCAATTCCGATACAATATCAGTGTTGCATCGTCACTGTGAACGTCCAAGGGTTACAGTAACCTGCAGTGGCTCATCGGAAACTATTACTGAACTCATAGGATCGGTTCCAAACACAGACCGCTTGAAGTATTACTCACTTGGACAGAAGTCGGCACTGGACTCGCATTCGGGAGGACGACGGTTCAATCCCGCGTCCGGCCATCCTGATTTAGGTTTTCCGTGATTTCCCTAAATCGCTCCAGGCAAATGCCGGGATGGTTCCTTTCAAAGGGCACGGCCGACTTCCTTCCCCGTCCTTCCCTAATCCGATGTGACCGATGACCTCGCTGTCTGGTCTCCTTCCCCAAACCAAACAACCAACAAACAGAAGTCGGCATCGTGCCTGTTGTATTTAATTCCGATACAAAACAGTGTTGCATCGTCACTGTGAACGTCCAAGGGTTACAGTGAACCTGCAGTGGTTCATCGGAAACTATTACTGAACTCATAGGATCGGTTCCAAACACAGACCGCTTGAAGTATTACTCACTTGGACAGAAGTCGGCATCGTGCCTGTTGTATTCAATTCCGATACAATATCAGTGTTGCATCGTCACTGTGAACGTCCAGGGGTTACAGTGAACCTGCAGTGGTTCATCGGAAACTATTACTGAACTCATAGGATCGGTTCCAAACACAGACTGCTTGAAGTATTACTCACTTGGACAGAAGTCGGCATCGTGCCTGTCGTATTCAATTCCGATACAATATCAGTTTTGCATCGTCGCTGTGAACGTCCCAGTGTTACAGTGAACCTGCAGTGGTTCATCGGAAACTATTACTGAACTCATAGGATCGGTTCCAAACACAGATCGCTTGAAGTTTTACTCACTTGGAGAGAAGTCGGCATCGTGCCTGTTGTATTCAATTTCGATACAATATCAGTGTTGCATTGGCACTGGGAACGACCAAGGGTTACAGTGAACCTGCAGTGGTTCATCGGAAGATGTTACAGAACTCATAGGATCGGTTCCAAACACAGACCGCTTGTAGTATTACTCACTTGGACAGAAGTCGGCATCGTGCCTGTTGTATTCAATTCCGATACAATATCAGTGTTGAATTGTCACTGTGAACGCCCAAGGGTTACAGTGAACCTGCAGTGACTCATCAGAAACTATTACTGAACTCATAGGATCGGTTCCAAACACAGACCGCTTGAAGTATTACTCACTTGGACAGAAGTCGGCATCGTGCCTGTTGTATTCAATTCCGATACAATATCAGTGTTGCATCGTCACTGTGAACGTCCAAGGGTTACAGTGTACCTGCAGTGGTTCATCGGAAACTATTACTGAACTCATAGGATCGGTTCCAAACACAGACCGCTTGAAGTATTACTCACTTGGACAGAAGTCGCCATCTTGCCTGTTGTATTGAATTCCGATACAATATCAGTATTGCATCGTCAATGTGAAGGTCCAAAGGTTACAGTGAACCTGCAGTGGTACATCGGAAACTATTACTTGACTCATAGGATCGGTTCCAAACACAGACCGCCTGAAGTATTACTCACTTGGACAGAAGTCGGCATCGTGCCTGTTGTATTCAATTCCGATACAATATCAGTGTTGAATTGTCACTGTGAACGCCCAAGGGTTACAGTGAACCTGCAGTGACTCATCAGAAACTATTACTGAACTCATAGGATCGGTTCCAAACACAGACCGCTTGAAGTATTACTCACTTGGACAGAAGTCGGCATCGTGCCTGTTGTATTCAATTCCGATACAATATCAGTGTTGCATCGTCACTGTGAACGTCCATGGGTTTCAGTGAACCTGCAGTGGTGTATCGGAAACTATTACTGAACTCATAGGATCGGTTCCAAACACAGACCGCTTGTAGTATTACTCACTTGGACAGAAGTCGGCATCGTGCCTGTTATATTCAATTCCGATACAATATCAGTGTTGCATCGCCACTGTGAACGTCCAAGGGTTACAGTGAACCTGTAGTGGTTCATCGGAAACTGATACTGAACTTATAGGATCGGTTCCAATCACAGACCGCTTGAAGTATTACTCACTTGGACAGAAGTCGGCATCGTGCCTGTTGTATTCAATTCCGATACAATATCAGTGTTGCATCGTCACTGTGAACGTCCAAGGGTTACAGTGAACCTGCAGTGGTTCATCGGAAACTATTACTGAACTCATAGGATCGGTTCCAAACACAGAACGCTTGAAGTATTACTCACTTGGACAGAAGTCGGCATCGTGCCTGTTTTATTCAATTCCGATACAATATCAGTGTTGCATCGTCACTGTGAACGTCCAAGGGTTACAGTAACCTGCAGTGGCTCATCGGAAACTATTACTGAACTCATAGGATCGGTTCCAAACACAGACCGCTTGAAGTATTACTCACTTGGACAGAAGTCGGCACTGGACTCGCATTCGGGAGGACGACGGTTCATCCCGCGTCCAGCCATCCTGATTTAGGTTTTCCGTGATATCCCTAAATCGCTCCAGGCAAATGCCGGGATGGTTCCTTTCAAAGGGCACGGCCGACTTCCTTCCCCGTCCTTCCCTATTCCGATGTGACCGATGACCTCGCTGTCTGGTCTCCTTCCCCAAACCAAACAGCCAACAAACAGAAGTCGGCATCGTGCCTGTTGTATTTAATTCCGATACAAAACAGTGTTGCATCGTCACTGCGAACGTCCAAGGGTTACAGTGAACCTGCAGTGGTTCATCGGAAACTATTACTGAACTCATAGGATCGGGTCCAAACACAGACCGCTTGAAGTATTACTTACTTGGACAGAAGTCGGCATCGTGCCTGTTGTATTCAATTCCGATACAATATCTGTGTTTCATTGTCACTGTGAACGTCCAAGAGTTTCAGTCAACCTGCAGTGGTTTATCGGAAACTATTACTGAACCCATAGGATCGGTTCCAAACACAGACCGCTTGTAGTATTACTCACTTGGACAGAAGTCGGCATCGTGCCTGTTGTATTCAATTCCGATACAATATCAGTGTTGCATCGTCACTGTGAACGTCCAAGGGTTACAGTGAACCTGCAGTGGTTCATCGGAAACTAATACTGAACTCATAGGATCGGTTCCAAACACAGACCGCTTGAAGTATTACTCACTTGGACAGAAGTCGGCATCGTGCCTGTTGTATTCAATTCCGATACAATATCAGTGTTGCATCGTCACTGTGAACGTCCAAGGGTTACAGTGAACCTGCAGTGGTTCATCGGAAACTATTACTTAACTCATAGGATCGGTTCCAAACACAGACTTCTTGAAGTATTACTCACTTGGACAGAAGTCGGCATCGTGCCTGTTGTATTCAATTCCGATACAATATCAGTTTTGCATCGTCACTGTGAACGTCCCAGTGTTACAGTGAACCTGCAGTGGTTCATCGGAAACTATTACTTGACTCATAGGACCGGTTCCAAACTCAGACCGCCTGAAGTATTACTCACTTGGACAGAAGTCGGCTTCGAGTCTGTTGTATTCAATTCCGATACAATATCAGTGTTGAATTGTCACTGTGAACGTCCAAGGGTTACAGTGAACCTGCAGTGACTCATCGGAAACTATTACTGAACTCATAGGATCGGTTCCAATCACAGACCGCTTGAAGTATTACTCACTTGGACAGAAGTCGGCATCGTGCCTGATGTATTCAATTCCGATACAATATCAGTTTTGCATCGTCACTGTGAACGTCCAATGATTTCAGTGAACCTGCAGTGGTGTATCGGAAACTATTACTGAACTCATAGGATCGGTTCCAAACACAGACCGCTTGTAGTATTACTCACTTGGACAGAAGTCGGCATCGTGCCGCTTGTATTTAATTCCGATACAATATCAGTGTTGCATCGTCACTGTGAACGTCCAAGGGTTACAGTGAACCTGTAGTGGTTCATCGGAAGCTTATACTGAACTCATAGGATCGGTTCCAAACAGAGACCGCTTGAAGTATTACTCACTTGGACAGAAGTCGGCATCGTGCCTGTTGTATTCAATTCCGATACAATATCAGTGTTGCATCGTCACTGTGAACGTCCAAGGGTTACAGTGAACCTGCAGTGGTTCATCGGAAACTATTACTGAACTCTTAGGATCGGTTCCAAGCACAGACTGCTTAAAGTATTACTCACTTGGACAGAAGTCAGCATCGTGCCTGTTGTATTCAATTCCGATACAATATCAGTGTTTCATCGTCACTGTGTACGTCCAAGAGTTTCAGTGAACCTGCAGTGGTTTATCGGAAACTATTACTGAACCCATAGGATCGGTTCCAAACACAGACCGCTTGTAGTATTACTCACTTGGACAGAAGTCGGCATCGTGCCTGTTGTATTCAATTCCGATACAATATCAGTGTTGCATCGTCACTGTGAACGTCCAAGGGTTACAGTGAACCTGCAGTGGTTCATCGGAAACTATTACTGAACTCATAGGATCGGTTCCAAACACAGACTGCTTGAAGTATTACTCACTTACCAGAAGACGCCATCGTGCCTGTTGTATTCAATTCCGATACAATATAAGTGTTGCATCGTCACTGTGAACGTCCAAAGGTTACAGTGAACCTGCAGTGGTTCATCGGAAACTAATACTGAACTCATAGGATCGGTTCCAAACACAGACCGCTTGAAGTATTACTCACTTGGACAGAAGTCGGCATCGTGCCTGTTGTATTCAATTCCGATACAATATCAGTGTTGCATCGTCACTGTGAACGTCCAAGGGTTACAGTGAACCTGCAGTGGTTCATCGGAAACTATTACTCAACTCATAGGATCGGTTCCAAACACAGACTTCTTGAAGTATTACTCACTTGGACAGAAGTCGGCATCGTGCCTGTTGTATTCAATTCCGATACAATATCAGTTTTGCATCGTCACTGTGAACGTCCCAGTGTTACAGTGAACCTGCAGTGGTTCATCGGAAACTATAACTTGACTCATAGGACCGGTTCCAAACACAGACCGCCTGAAGTATTACTCACTTGGACAGAAGTCGGCTTCGAGTCTGTTGTATTCAATTCCGATACAATATCAGTGTTGAATTGTCACTGTGAACGTCCAAGGGTTACAGTGAACCTGCAGTGACTCATCGGAAACTATTACTGAACTCATAGGATCGGTTCCAATCACAGACCGCTTGAAGTATTACTCACTTGGACAGAAGTCGGCATCGTGCCTGATGTATTCAATTCCGATACAATATCAGTTTTGCATCGTCACTGTGAACGTCCAATGATTTCAGTGAACCTGCAGTGGTGTATCGGAAACTATTACTGAATTCATAGGATCGGTTCCAAACACAGACCGCTTGTAGTATTACTCACTTGGACAGATGTCGGCATCGTGCCGCTTGTATTGAATTCCGATACAATATCAGTGTTGCATCGTCACTGTGAACGTCCAAGGGTTACAGTGAACCTGTAGTGGTTCATCGGAAGCTTATACTGAACTCATAGGATCGGTTCCAAACAGAGACCGCTTGAAGTATTACTCACTTGGACAGAAGTCGGCATCGTGCATGTTTTATTCAATTCCGATATAATATCAGTGTTGCATCGTCACTGTGAACGTCCAAGGGTTACAGTAAACCTGCAGTGGTTCATCGGAAACTATTACTGAACTCTTAGGATCGGTTCCAAGCACAGACTGCTTGAAGTATTACTCACTTGGACAGAAGTCTGCATCGTGCCTGTTGTATTGAATTCCGATACAATATCAGTGTTGCATCGTCACTGTGAACGTCCAAGGGTTTCAGTGAACCTGCAGTGGTTTATCGGAAACTATTACTGAACTCATAGGATCCGTTCCAAACACAGACCGCTTGTAGTATTACTCACTTGGACAGAAGTCGGCATCGTGCCTGTTATATTCTATTCCGATACAATATCAGTGTTGCATCGCCACTGTGAACGTCCAAGGGTTACAGTGAACCTGTAGTGGTTAATCGGAAACTGATACTGAACTCATAGGATCGGTTCCAAACACAGACCGCTTGAAGTATTACTCACTTGGACAGAAGTCGGCATCGTGCCTGTTGTATTCAATTCCGATACAATATCAGTGTTGCATCGTTACTGTGAACGTCCAAGGGTTACAGTGAACCTGCAGTGGTTCATCGGAAACTATTACTGAACTCATAGGATCGGTTCCAAACACAGAACGCTTGAAGTATTACTCACTTGGACAGAAGTCGGCATCGTGCCTGTTTTATTCAATTCCGATACAATTTCAGTGTTGCATTGTCACTGTGAACGACTAAGGGTTACAGTGAACCTGCAGTGGCTCATCTGAAACTATTACTGAACTCATAGGATCGGTTCCAAACACAGACCGCTTGAAGTATTACTCACTTGGACAGAAGTCGGCATCGTGCCTGTTGTATTCAATTCCGATACAATATCAGTGTTGCATCGTCACTGTGAACGTCCAAGGGTTACAGTGAAATGCAGTGGCTCATCTGAAACTATTACTGAACTCAAAGGATGGGTTCCAAACACACACCGCTTGAAGTATTACTCACATGGACAGAAGTCGGCATCGTGCCTGTTGTATTCAATTCCGATACAATATCAGTGTTGCATCGTCACTGTGAACGTCCAAGGGTTACAGTGTTCCTGCAGTGGTTCATCGGAAACTATTACTGAACTCATAGGATCGGTTCCAAACACAGACCGCTTGAAGTATTACTCACTTGGACAGAAGTCGGCATCGTGCCTTTTGTATTCAATTCCGATACAATATCAGTATTGCATCGTCAATGTGAATGTCCAAAGGTTACAGTGAACCTGCAGTGGTTCATCGGAAACTATTACTTGACTCATAGGATCGGTTCAAAACACAGACTGCTTAAAGTATTACTCTCTTGGGCAGAAGTCGGCATCGTGCCTGTTGTATTCAATTCCGATACAATATCAGTGTTGCATCGTCACTGTGAACGTCCAAGGGTTACAGTGAACCTGCAGTGGCTCATCGAAAACTATTACTGAACTCATAGGATCGGTTCCAAACACAGACCGCTTTAAGTATTACTCACTTGGACAGAAGTAGGCATCGTGCCTGTTGTATTCAATTCCGATACAATATCAGTGTTGCATCGTCACTGTGAACGTCCAAGGGTTACAGTGAACCTGCAGTGGTTCATCGGAAACTATTACTTGACTCATAGGATCGGTTCCAAACACACACCGCTTCAAGTATTACTCACTTGGACAGAAGTCGACATCTTGCCTGTTGTATTCAATTCCGATACAATATCAGTGTTGCATCGTCACTGTGAACGTCCAAGAGTTTCAGTGAACCTGCAGTGGTTTATCGGAAACTATTACTGAACCCATAGCATCGGTTCCAAACACAGACCGCTTGTAGTAATACTCACTTGGACAGAAGCCGGCATCGTGGCTGTTGTATATAATTTCAATACAATTTCAGTGTCGCATCGTCACTGTGAACGTCCAAGGGTTACAGTGAACCTGCAGTGGTTCATCGGAAACTATTACTGAACTCATTGGATCGGTTCCAAACACAGACCGCTTGAAGTATTACTCACTTACCAGAAGTCGGCATAGTGCCTGTTGTATTCAATTCCGATACAATATCAGAGTTGCATCGTCACTGTGAACGTCCAAGAGTTTCAGTGAACCTGCAGTGGCTCATCGGAAACTATTACTGAACTCATAGGATCGGTTCCAAACACAGACCGCTTGAAGTATTACTCACTTGGACAGAAGTCGGCATCGTGCTTGTTGTATTCAATTCCGATACAATGTCAGTGTTGCATCGTCACTGTGAACGTCCAAGGGTTACAGTGAACCTGCAGTGGTACATCGGAAACTATTACTGAACTCATAGGATCTGTTCCAAACACAGACCGCTTGAAGTATTACTCACTTGGACAGAAGTCGGCATCGTGCCTGTTGTATTCAATTCCGATACAATACAGTGTTGCATCGTCACTGTGAACGTCCAAGGGTTACAGTGAACCTGCAGTGGTTCATCGGAAACTATTACTGAACTCATAGGATCGGGTCCAAACACAGACCGCTTGAAGTATTACTCACTTGGACAGAAGTCGGCATCGTGCCTGTTGTATTCAATTCCGATACAATATCAGTATTGCATCGTCAATGTGAATGTCCAAAGGTTACAGTGAACCTGCAGTGGTTCATTGGAAACTATTACTTGACTCATAGGATCGGTTCCTAACACAGACTGCTTGAAGTATTACTCTCTTGGACAGAAGTCGGCATCGTGCCTGTTGTATTCAATTCCGATTCAATATCTGTGTTGCATCGTCACTGTGAACGTCCAAGGGTTACAGTGAACCTTCAGTGGCTCATCGAAAACTATTACTGAACTCATAGGATCGGTTCCAAACACAGACCGCTTTAAGTATTACTCACTTGGACAGAAGTCGGCATCGTGCCTGTTGTATTCAATTCCGATACAATATCAGTGTTGAATCGTCACTGTGAACGTCCAAGGGTTACAGTGAACCTGCAGTGGTTCATCGGAAACTATTACTTGACTCATAGGATCGGTTCCAAACACACACCGCTTCAAGTATTACTCACTTGGACAGAAGTCGACATCTTGCCTGTTGTATTCAATTCCGATACAATATAAGTGTTGCATCGTCACTGTGAACGTCCAAGGGTTACAGTGTACCTGCAGTGGTTCATCGGAAACTAATACTGAACTCATAGGATCGGTTCCAAACACAGACCGCTTGAAGTATTACTCACTTGGACAGAAGTCGGCATCGTGCCTGATGTATTCAATTCCGATACAATATCAGTTTAGCATCGTCACTGTGAACGTCCAATGATTTCAGTGAACCTGCAGTGGTGTATCGGAAACTATTACTGAATTCATAGGATCGGTTCCAAACACAGACCGCTTGTAGTATTACTCACTTGGACAGAAGTCGGCATCGTGCCGCTTGTATTGAATTCCGATACAATATCAGTGTTGCATCGTCACTGTGAACGTCCAAGGGTTACAGTGAACCTGTAGTGGTTCATCGGAAGCTTATACTGAACTCATAGGATCGGTTCCAAACAGAGACCGCTTGAAGTATTACTCACTTGGACAGAAGTCGGCATCGTGCATGTTTTATTCAATTCCGATATAATATCAGTGTTGCATCGTCACTGTGAACGTCCAAGGGTTACAGTAAACCTGCAGTGGTTCATCGGAAACTATTACTGAACTCTTAGGATCGGTTCCAAGCACAGACTGCTTGAAGTATTACTCACTTGGACAGAAGTCTGCATCGTGCCTGTTGTATTGAATACCGATACAATATCAGTGTTGCATCGTCACTGTGAACGTCCAAGGGTTTCAGTGAACCTGCAGTGGTTTATCGGAAACTATTACTGAACTCATAGGATCCGTTCCAAACACAGACCGCTTGTAGTATTACTCACTTGGACAGAAGTCGGCATCGTGCCTGTTATATTCTATTCCGATACAATATCAGTGTTGCATCGCCACTGTGAACGTCCAAGGGTTACAGTGAACCTGTAGTGGTTAATCGGAAACTGATACTGAACTCATAGGATCGGTTCCAAACACAGACCGCTTGAAGTATTACTCACTTGGACAGAAGTCGGCATCGTGCCTGTTGTATTCAATTCCGATACAATATCAGTGTTGCATCGTTACTGTGAACGTCCAAGGGTTACAGTGAACCTGCAGTGGTTCATCGGAAACTATTACTGAACTCATAGGATCGGTTCCAAACACAGAACGCTTGAAGTATTACTCACTTGGACAGAAGTCGGCATCGTGCCTGTTTTATTCAATTCCGATACAATTTCAGTGTTGCATTGTCACTGTGAACGTCTAAGGGTTACAGTGAACCTGCAGTGGCTCATCTGAAACTATTACTGAACTCATAGGATCGGTTCCAAACACAGACCGCTTGAAGTATTACTCACTTGGACAGAAGTCGGCATCGTGCCTGTTGTATTCAATTCCGATACAATATCAGTGTTGCATCGTCACTGTGAACGTCCAAGGGTTACAGTGAAATGCAGTGGCTCATCTGAAACTATTACTGATCTCAAAGGATGGGTTCCAAACACACACCGCTTGAAGTATTACTCACATGGACAGAAGTCGGCATCGTGCCTGTTGTATTCAATTCCGATACAATATCAGTGTTGCATCGTCACTGTGAACGTCCAAGGGTAACAGTGTTCCTGCAGTGGTTCATCGGAAACTATTACTGAACTCATAGGATCGGTTCCAAACACAGACCGCTTGAAGTATTACTCACTTGGACAGAAGTCGGCTTCGAGTCTGTTGTATTCAATTACGATACAATATCAGTGTTGAATTATCACTGTGAACGACCAAGGGTTACAGTGAACCTGCAGTGACTCATCGGAAACTATTACTGAACTCATAGGATCGGTTCCAAACACAGACCGCTTGTAGTATTACTCACTTGGACAGAAGTCGACATCGTGCCTCTTGTATTCAATTCCGTTACAATATCAGTGTTGCATCGTCACTGTGAACGTCCAAGGGTTACAGTGAACCTATAGTGGTTCATCGGAAACTGATACTGAACTCATAGGATCGGTTCCAAACAGAGACCGCTTGAAGTACTACTCACTTGGACAGAAGTCGGCATCGTGCCTGTTGTATTCAATTCCGATACAATATCAGTGTTGAATCGTCACTGTGAACGTCCAAGGGTTACAGTGAATCTGCAGTGACTCATCGGAAACTATTACTGAACTCATAGGATCGGTTCCAAACACAGACCGCTTGTAGTATTACTCACTTGGACAGAAGTCGGCATCGTGCCTGTTATATTCTATTCCGATACAATATCAGTGTTGCTTCGCTCTGTGAACGTCCAAGGGTTACAGTGAACCTGTAGTGGTTCATCGGAAACTGATACTGAACTCATAAGATCGGTTCCAAACACAGACCGCTTGAAGTATTACTCACTTTGACAGAAGTCGGCATCGTGCCTGTTGTATTCAATTCCGTTACAATATCAGTGTTGCATCGTTACTGTCAACGTCCAAGGGTTACAGTGAACCTGCAGTGGTTCATCGGAAACTATTACTGAACTCATAGTATCGGTTCCAAACACAGAACGCTTGAAGTATTACTCACTTGGACAGAAGTCGGCATCGTGCCTGTTTCATTCTATTCCGATACAATATCAGTGTTGCATCGTCACTGTGAACGTCCAAGGGTTACAGTGAACCTGCAGTGGCTCATCGGAAACTATTACTGAACTCATAGGATCGGTTCCAAACACAGACCGCTTGAAGTATTACTCACTTGGACAGAAGTCGGCATCGTGCGTGTTGTATTCAATTCCGATACAATATCAGTGTTGCATCGTCACTGTGAACGTCCAAGGGTTACAGTGAAATGCAGTGGCTCATCGGAAACCATTACTGAACTCAAAGGATCGGTTCCAAACACAGACCGCTTGAAGTATTACTCACATGGACAGAAGTCGGCATCGTGCCTGTTGTATTCAATTCCGATACAATATCAGTGTTGCATCGTCACTGTGAACGTCCAAGGGTTACAGTGTTCCTGCAGTGGTTCATCGGAAACTATTACTGAACTCATAGGATCGGTTCCAAACACAGACCGCTTGAAGTATTACTCACTTGGACAGAAGTCGGCATCATGCCTGTTGTATTGAATTCCGATACAATATCAGTATTGCATCGTCAATGTGAATGTCCAAAGGTTACAGTGAACCTGCAGTGGTTTATCGGAAACTATTACTTGACTCATAGGATCGGTTCCAAACACAGACTGCTTGAAGTATTACTCTCTTGCACACAAGTCGGCATCGTGCCTGTTGTATTCAATTCCGATACAATATCAGTGTTGAATCGTCACTGTGAACGTCCAAGGGTTACAGTGAACCTGCAGTGGTTCATCGGAAACTATTACTTGACTCATAGGATCGGTTCCAAACACACACCGCTTGAAGTATTACTCACTTGGACAGAAATCGACATCTTGCCTGTTGTATTCAATTCCGATACAATATCAGTGTTGCATCGTCACTGTGAACGTCCAAGAGTTTCAGTGAACCTGCAGTGGTTTATCGGAAACTATTACTGAACCCATAGGATCGGTTCCAAACACAGACCGCTTGTAGTAATACTCACTTGGACAGAAGCCGGCATCGTGCCTGTTGTATTCAATTTCGATACAATATCAGTATTGCATCGTCACTGTGAACGTCCAAGGGTTACAGTGAACCTGCAGTGGTTCATCGGAAACTATTACTGAACTCATTGGATCGGTTCCAAACACAGACCGCTTTAAGTATTACTCACTTACCAGAAGTCGGCATAGTGCCTGTTGTATTCAATTCCGATACAATATCAGTGTTGCATCGTCACTGTGAACGTCCGAGGGTTACAGTGAACCTGCAGTGGTTCATCGGAAACTATTACTGAACTCATTGGATCGGTTCCAAACACAGACCGCTTGAAGTATTACTCACTTACCAGAAGTCGGCATAGTGCCTGTTGTATTCAATTCCGATACAATATCAGAGTTGCATCGTCACTGTGAACGTCCAAGAGTTTCAGTGAACCTGCAGTGGCTCATCGGAAACTATTACTGAACTCATAGGATCGGTTCCAAACACAGACCGCTTGAAGTATTACTCACTTGGACAGAAGTCGGCATCGTGCCTATTGTATTCAATTCCGATACAATATCAGTGTTGCATCGTCACTGTGAACGTCCAAGGGTTACAGTGAAACTCAGTGGTTCATCGGAAACTATTACTGAACTCATAGGATCGGTTCCAAACACAGACCGCTTGAAGTATTACTCACTTGGACAGAAGTCGGCATCGTGCCTATTGTATTCCATTCCGATACAATATCAGTGTTGCATCGTCACTGTGAACGTCCAAGGGTTACAGTGAAACTCAGTGGTTCATCGGAAACTATTACTGAACTCATAGGATCGGTTCCAAACACAGATCGCTTGAAGTTTTACTCACTTGGAGATAAGTCGGCATCGTGCCTGTTGAATTCAATTCCGATACAATATCAGTGTTGCATCGTCACTGTGAACGACCAAGGGTTACAGTGAACTTGCAGTGGTTGATCGGAAACTATTACTGAATTCATAGGATCGGTCCAAACACAGACCGCTTGAGGTATTACTCACTTGGACAGAAGTCGGAATCGAGCCTGTTGTATTCAAATCCGATACAATATTAGTGTTGCATCGTCACTGTGAACGTCCAATGGTGACAGTGTACTGCAGTGGTTCATCGGAAACTATTACTGAACTCATAGGATCGGTTCCAAACACAGACCGGTTGAAGTATTACTCACTTGGACAGAAGTCGCCATCCTGCCTGTTGTATTCAATTCCGATACAATATCAGTATTGCATCGTCAATGTGAAGGTCCAAAGGTTACAGTGAACCTGCAGTGGTTAATCGGAAACTACTACTTGACTCATAAGATCGGTTCCAAACACAGACCGCTTGAAGTACTACTCACTTGGACACAAGTCGGCATCGTGCCTGTTTTATTCAATTCCGATACAATATCATAGTTGCATCGTCACTGTGAACGTCCAAGGGTTACAGTGAACCTGCAGTGGTTCATCGGAAACTATAACTGAACTCATAGGATCGGTTCCAAACACAGAACGCTTGAAGTATTACTCACTTGGACAGAAGTCGGCATCGTGCCTGTTTTATTCAATTCCGATACAATATCAGTGTTGCATCGTCACTGTGAACGTCCAAGGGTTACAGTGAACCTGCAGTGGCTCATCGGAAACTATTACTGAACTCATAGGATCGGTTCCAAACACAGACCGCTTGAAGTATTACTCACTTGGACAGAAGTCGGCATCGTGCCTGTTGTATTCAATTCCGATACAATATCAGTGTTGCATCGTCACTATGAACGTCCAAGGGTTACAGTGAACCTGCAGTGGCTCATCGAAAACTATTACTGAACTCATAGGATCGGTTCCAAACACAGACCGCTTGAAGTATTACTCACTTGGACAGAAGTCGGCATCGTGCCTGTTGTATTCAATTCCGATACAATACAGTGTTGCATCGTCACTGTGAACGTCCAAGGATTACAGTGAACCTGCAGTGGTTCATCGGAAACTATTACTGAACTCATAGGATCGGGTCCAAACACAGACCGCTTGAAGTATTACTCACTTGGACAGAAGTCGGCACCGTGCGTGTTGTATTCAATTCCGATACAATATCAGTGTTGCATCGTCACTGTGAACGTCCAAGAGTTTCAGTGAACCTGCAGTGGTTTATCGGAAACTATTACTGAACCCATAGGATCGGTTCCAAACACAGACCGCTTGTAGTAATACTCACTTGGACAGAAGCCGGCATCGTGCCTGTTGTATTCAATTTCGATACAATATCAGTGTTGCATCGTCACTGTGTATGTCCAAGAGTTACAGTGAACCTGCAGTGGTTCATCGGAAACTATTACTGAACTCATTGGATCGATTCCAAACACAGACCGCTTGAAGTATTACTCACTTACCAGAAGTCGGCATAGTGCCTGTTGTATTCAATTCCGATACAATATCAGAGTTGCATCGACACTGTGAACGTCCAAGAGTTTCAGTGAACCTGCAGTGGCTCATCGGAAACTATTACTGAACTCGTAGGATCGGTTCCAAACACAGACCGCTTGAAGTATTACTTACTTGGACAGAAGTCGGCATCGTGCTTGTTGTATTCAATTCCGATACAATATCAGTGTTGCATCGTCACTGTGAACGTCCAAGGGTTACAGTGAACCTGCAGTGGTACATCGGAAACTATTACTGAACTCATAGGATCTGTTCCAAACACAGACCGCTGAAGTATTACTCTCTTGGACTGAAGTCGGCATCGTGCCTGTTGTATTCAATTCCAATACAATATCAGTGTTGCATCGTCACTGTGAACGTCCAAGGGTTACAGTGAACCTGCAGTGGTTTATCGGAAACTATTACTGAACTCATAGGATCGGTTCCAAACACAGACCGCTTGAAGTATTACTCACTTGGACAGAAGTCGGCATCGTGCCTATTATATTCAATTCCGATACAATATCAGTGTTGCATCGTCACTGTGAACGTCCAAGGGTTACAGTGAAACTCAGTGGTTCATCGGAAACTATTACTGAACTCATAGGATCGGTTCCAAACACAGACCGGTTGAAGTATTACTCACTTGGACAGAAGTCGCCATCGTGCCTGTTGTATTCAATTCCGATACAATATCAGTTTTGCATCGTCAATGTGAAGGTCCAAAGGTTACAGTGAACCTGCAGTGGTTAATCGGAAAGTACTACTTGAATCATAAGATCGGTTCCAAACACAGACCGCTTGAAGTATTACTCACTTGGACAGAAGTCGGCATCGTGCCTGTTGTATTCAATTCCGATACAATATCAGTGTTGCATCGACACTGTGAACGTCCAAGGGTTACAGTGAACCTGCAGTGGCTCATCGAAAACTATTACTGAACTCATAGGATCGGTTCCAAACACAGACCGCTTGAAGTATTACTCACTTGGACAGAAGTCGGCATCGTGCCTGTTGTATTCAATTCCGATACAATAGCAGTGTTGCATCGTCAATGTGAATGTCCAAAGTTTACAGTGAACCTGCAGTGGTTCATCGGAAACTATTACTTGACTCATAGGATCGGTTCCAAACACAGACCGCTTTAAGCATTACTCTCTTGGACAGAAGTCGACATCGTGCCTGTTGTATTCAATTCCGATACAATATCAGTGTTGCATCGTCACTGTGAACGTCCAAGGGTTACAGTGAACCTGCAGTGGCTCATCGAAAACTATTACTGAACTCATAGGACCGGTTCCAAACACAGACCGCTTTAAGTATTACTCACTTGGACAGAAGTCGGCATCGTGCCTGTTGTATTCAATTCCGATACAATATCAGTGTTGAATCGTCACTGTGAACGTCCAAGGGTTACAGTGAACCTGCAGTGGTTCATCGGAAACTATTACTTGACTCATTGGATCGGTTCAATCACACACCGCTTCAAGTATTACTCACTTGGACAGAAGTCGACATCTTGCCTGTTGTATTCAATTCCGATACAATATCAGTGTTGCATCGTCACTGTGAACGTCCAAGAGTTTCATTGAACCTGCAGTGGTTTATCGGAAACTATTACTGAACCCATAGGATCGGTTCCAAACACAGACCGCTTGTAGTAATACTCACTTGGACAGAAGCCGGCATCGTGCCTGTAGTATTCAATTCCGATACAATATCAGTGTTGCATCGTCACTGTGAACGTCCAAGGGTTACAGCGAACCTGCAGTGGTTCATCGGAAACTATTACTGAACTCATTGTATCGGTTCCAAACACAGACCGCTTGAAGTATTACTCACTTGGACAGAAGTCGGCATAGTGCCTGTTGTATTCAATTCCGATACAATATCAGTGTTGCATCGTCACTGTGAACGTCCAAGAGTTTCACTGAACCTGCAGTGGCTCATCGGAAACTATTACTGAACTCATAGTATCGGTTCCAAACACAGACCGCTTGAAGTATTACTCACTTGGACAGAAGTCGGCATCGTGCCTGTTGTATTCAATTCCGATACAATATCAGTGTTGCATCGTCACTGTAAACTCCAAGGGTTACAGTGAACCTGCAGTGGTACATCGGAAACTATTACTGAACTCATAGGATCGGTTCCAAACACAGACCGCTTTAAGTATTACTCACTTGGACAGAAGTCGGCATCGTGCCTGTTGTATTCAATTTCGATACAATATCAGTGTTGCATCGTCACTGTGAACGTCCAAGGGTTACAGTGAAACTCAGTGGTTCATCGGAAACTATTACTGAACTCATAGGATCGGTTCCAAACACAGATCGCTTGAAGTTTTACGCACTTGGAGAGAAGTCGGCATCGTGCCTGTTGTATTCAATTCCGATACAATATCAGTGTTGCATCGTCACTGTGAACGACCAAGGGTTACAGTGAACTTGCAGTGGTTCATCGGAAACTATTACTGAATACATAGGATCGGTCCAAACACAGACCGCTTGAGGTATTACTCACTTGGACAGAAGTTGGAATCGAGTCTGTTGTATTCAATTCCGATACAATATCAGTGTTGCGTCGTCACTGTGAACGTCCAAGGGTTACAGTGTACTGCAGTGGTTCATCGGAAACTATTACTGAACTCATAGGATCGGTTCCAAACACAGACCGGTTGAAGTATTACTCACTTGGACAGAAGTCGGCATCGTGCCTGTTGTATTCAATTCCGATACATTATCAGTATTGCATCGTCAATGTGAAGGTCCAAAGGTTACAGTGAACTTGCAGTGGTTAATCGGAAACTACTACTTGACTCATAAGATCGGTTCCAAACACAGACCGCTTGAAGTATTACTCACTTGGACAGAAGTCGGCATCGTGCCTGTTGTATTCAATTCCGATACAATATCAGTGTTGCATCGACACTGTGAGCGTCCAAGGGTTACAGTGAACCTGCAGTGGCTCATCGAAAACTATTACTGAACTCATAGGATCGGTTCCAAACACAGACCGCTTGAAGTATTACTCACTTGGACAGAAGTCGGCATCGTGCATGTTGTATTCAATTCCGATACAATACAGTGTTGCATCGTCACTGTGAACGTCCAAGGGTTACAGTGAACCTGCAGTGGTTCATCGGAAACTAATACTGAACTCATAGGATCGGGTCAAAGCACAGACCGCTTGAAGTATTACTCACTTGGACAGAAGTCGGCATCGTGCCTGTTGTATTCAATTCCGATACAATATTAGTGTTGCATCGTCACTGTGAACGTCCAAGGGTTTCAGTGAACCTGCAGTGGTTTATCGGAAACTATTACTGAACTCATAGGATCGGTTCCAATCACAGGCCGCTTAAAGTATTACTCACTTGGACAGAAGTCGGCATCGTGCCTGTTGTATTCAATTCCGATACAATATCAGTGTTGAATCGTCACTGTGAACGTCCAAGGGTTACAGTGAACCTGCAGTGGTTCGTCGGAAACTCTTACTGAACTGATTGGATCGGTTCCAAACACAGACCGCTTGAAGTTGTACTCACTTACCAGAAGTCGGCATCGTGCCTGTTGTATTCAATTCCGATAAAATATCAGTGTGGAATCGTCACTGTGAACGTCCAAAGGTTACAGTGAACCTGCAGTGGTTCATCGGAAACTATTACTGAACTCATTGTATCGGTTCCAAACACAGACCGCTTGAAGTAATACTCACTTACCAGAAGTCGGCATAGTGCCTGTTGTATTCAATTCCGATACAATATCAGTGTTGCATCGTCACTGTGAACGTCCAAGAGTTTCACTGAACCTGCAGTGGCTCATCGGAAACTATTACTGAACTCATAGTATCGGTTCCAAACACAGACCGCTTGAAGTATTACTCACTTGGACAGAAGTCGGCATCGTGCCTGTTGTATTCCATTCCGATACAATATCAGTGTTGCATCGTCACTGTGAACGTCCAAGGGTTACAGTGAACCTGCAGTGGTACATCGGAAACTATTACTGAACTCATAGGATCGGTTCCAAACACAGACCGCTTTAAGTATTACTCACTTGGACAGAAGTCGGCATCGTGCCTGTTGTATTCAATTCCGATACAATATCAGTGTTGCATCGTCACTGTGAACGTCCAAGGGTTACAGTGAAACTCAGGGGTTCATCGGAAACTATTACTGAACTCATAGGATCGGTTCCAAACACAGATCGCTTGAAGTTTTACGCACTTGGAGAGAAGTCGGCATCGTGCCTGTTGTATTCAATTCCGATACAATATCAGTGTTGCATCGTCACTGTGAACGACCAAGGGTTACAGTGAACTTGCAGTGGTTCATCGGAAACTATTACTGAATTCATAGGATCGGTCCAAACACAGACCGCTTGAGGTATTACTCACTTGGACAGAAGTTGGAATCGAGTCTGTTGTATTCAATTCCGATACAATATCAGTGTTGCGTCGTCACTGTGAACGTCCAAGGGTTACAGTGTACTGCAGTGGTTCATCGGAAACTATTACTGAACTCATAGGATCGGTTCCAAACACAGACCGGTTGAAGTATTACTCACTTGGACAGAAGTCGGCATCGTGCCTGTTGTATTCAATTCCGATACAATATCAGTATTGCATCGTCAATGTGAAGGTCCAAAGGTTACAGTGAACTTGCAGTGGTTAATCGGAAACTACTACTTGACTCATAAGATCGGTTCCAAACACAGACCGCTTGAAGTATTACTCACTTGGACAGAAGTCGGCATCGTGCCTGTTGTATTCAATTCCGAAACAATATCAGTGTTGCATCGACACTGTGAGCGTCCAAGGGTTACAGTGAACCTGCAGTGGCTCATCGAAAACTATTACTGAACTCATAGGATCGGTTCCAAACACAGACCGCTTGAAGTATTACTCACTTGGACAGAAGTCGGCATCGTGCATGTTGTATTCAATTCCGATACAATACAGTGTTGCATCGTCACTGTGAACGTCCAAGGGTTACAGTGAACCTGCAGTGGTTCATCGGAAACTATTACTGAACTCATAGGATCGGGTCAAAGCACAGACCGCTTGAAGTATTACTCACTTGGACAGAAGTCGGCATCGTGCCTGTTGTATTCAATTCCGATACAATATTAGTGTTGCATCGTCACTGTGAACGTCCAAGGGTTTCAGTGAACCTGCAGTGGTTTATCGGAAACTATTACTGAACTCATAGGATCGGTTCCAATCACAGGCCGCTTAAAGTATTACTCACTTGGACAGAAGTCGGCATCGTGCCTGTTGTATTCAATTCCGATACAATATCAGTGTTGAATCGTCACTGTGAACGTCCAAGGGTTACAGTGAACCTGCAGTGGTTCGTCGGAAACTCTTACTGAACTGATTGGATCGGTTCCAAACACAGACCGCTTGAAGTTGTACTCACTTACCAGAAGTCGGCATCGTGCCTGTTGTATTCAATTCCGATAAAATATCAGTGTGGCATCGTCACTGTGAACGTCCAAGGGTTACAGTGAACCTGCAGTGGTTCATCGGAAACTATTACTGAACTCATAGGATCGGTTCCAAACACAGACCGGTTGAAGAATTACTCACTTGGACAGAAGTCGGCATCGTGCCTGTTGTATTCAATTCCGATACAATATCAGTATTGCATCGTCAATGTGAAGGTCCAAAGGTTACAGTGAACTTGCAGTGGTTAATCGGAAACTACTACTTGACTCATAAGATCGGTTCCAAACACAGACCGCTTGAAGTATTACTCACTTGGACAGAAGTCGGCATCGTGCCTGTTGTACTCAATTCCGATACAATATCAGTGTTGCATCAACACTGTGAGCGTCCAAGGGTTACAGTGAACCTGCAGTGGCTCATCGAAAACTATTACTGAACTCATAGGATCGGTTCCAAACACAGACCGCTTGAAGTATTACTCACTTGGACAGAAGTCGGCATCGTGCCTGTTGTATTCAATTCCGATACAATATCAGTGTTGAATCGTCACTGTGAACGTCCAAGGGTTACAGTGAACCTGCAGTGGTTCGTCGGAAACTCTTACTGAACTGATTGGATCGGTTCCAAACACAGACCGCTTGAAGTTGTACTCACTTACCAGAAGTCGGCATCGTGCCTGTTGTATTCAATTCCGATAAAATTTCAGTGTGGCATCGTCACTGTGAACGTCCAAGGGTTACAGTGAACCTGCAGTGGTTCATCGGAAACTATTACTGAACTCATAGGATCGGTTCCAAACACAGACCGCTTGAAGTATTACTCACTTGGACAGAAGTCGGCATCGTGCCTGTTGTATTCAATTCCGATACAATATCAGTATTGCATCGTCAATGTGAATGTCCAAAGGTTACAGTGAACCTGCAGTGGTTCATCGGAAACTATTACTGAACTCATAGGATCGGTTCCAAACACAGACCGCTTGAAGTATTACTCACTTGGACAGAAGTCGGCATCCTGCCTGTTGTATTCAATTCCGATACAATACAGTGTTGCATCGTCACTGTGAACGTCCAAGTGTTACAGTGAACCTGCAGTGGTTCATCGGAAACTATTACTGAACTCATTGGATCGGTTCCAAACACAGACCGCTTGAAGTATTACTCACTTACCAGAAGTCGACATAGTGCCTGTTGTATTCAATTCCGATACAATATCAGAGTTGCATCGTCATTGTGAACGTCCAAGAGTTTCAGTGAACCTGCAGTGGCTCATCGGAAACTATTACTGAACTCATAGGATCGGTTCCAAACACAGACCGCTTGAAGTATTACTCACTTGGACAAAAGTCGGCATCGTGCATATTGTATTCAATTCCGATACAATATCAGTGTTGCATAGTCACTGTGAACGTCCAAGGGTTACAGTGAAACTCAGTGGTTCATCGGAAACTATTACTGAACTCATAGGATCGGTTCCAAACACAGAACGCTTGAAGTTTTACTCACTTGGAGAGAAGTCGGCATCGAGCCTGTTGAATTCAATTCCGATACAATATCAGTGTTGCATCGTCACTGTGAACGACCAAGGGTTACAGTGAACTTGCAGTGGTTTATCGGAAACTATTACTGAATTCATAGGATCGGTCCAAACACAGACCGCTTGAGGTATTACTCACTTGGACAGAAGTCGGAATCGAGCCTGTTGTATTCAATTCCGATACAATATCAGTGTGGCATCGTCACTGTGAACGTCCAAGGGTTACAGTGAACCTGCAGTGGTTCATCGGAAACTATTACTGAACTCATAGGATCGGTTCCAAACACAGACCGCTTGAAGTATTACTCACTTGGACAGAAGTCGGCATCGTGCCTGTTGTATTCAATTCCGATACAATATCAGTATTGCATCGTCAATGTGAAAGTCCAAAGGTTACAGTGAACCTGCACTGGTTCATCGGAATCTATTACTGAACTCATAGGATCGGTTCCAAACACAGACCGCTTGAAGTATTACTCACTTGGACAGAAGTCGGCATCGTGCCTGTTGTATTCAATTCCGATACAATACAGTGTTGCATCGTCACTGTGAACGTCCAAGGGTTACAGTGAACCTGCAGTGGTTCATCGGAAACTATTACTGAACTCATAGGATCGGGTCCAAACACAGACCGCTTGAAGTATTACTCACTTGGACAGAAGTCGGCATCGTGCGTGTTGTATTCAATTCCGATACAATATGAGTGTTGCATCGTCACTGTGACCGTCCAAGGATTACAGTGAAATGCAGTGGCTCATCGGAAACCATTACTGAACTCAAAGGATCGGTTCCAAACACAGACCGCTTGAAGTATTACTCACTTGGACAGAAGTCGGCATCGTGCCTGTTGTATTCAATTCCGATACAATATCAGTATTGCATCGTCAATGTGAATGTCCAAAGGTTACAGTGAACCGGCAGTGGTTCATCGGAAACTATTACTTGACTCATAGGATCGGTTCCAAACACAGACTGCTTGAAGTATTACTCTCTTGGACAGAAGTCGGCATCGTGCCTGTTGTATTCAATTCCGATACAATATCAGTGTTGCATCGTCACTGTGAACGTCCAAGGGTTACAGTGAACCTGCAGTGGCTCATCGAAAACTATTACTGAACTCATAGGATCGGTTCCAAACACAGACCGCTTTAAGTATTACTCACTTGGACAGAAGTCGGCATCGTGCCTGTTGTATTCAATTCCGATACAATAGCAGTGTTGCATCGTCACTGTGAACGTCCAAGGGTTACAGTGAACCTGCAGTGGTTCATCGGAAACTATTACTTGACTCATAGGATCGGTTCCAAACACACACCGCTTCAAGTATTACTCACTTGGACAGAAGACGACATCTTGCCTGTTGTATTCTATTCCGATACAATATCAGTGTTGCATCGTCACTGTGAACGTCCAAGAGTTTCAGTGAACCTGCAGTGGTTCATCGGAAACTATTACTGAACTCATAGGATCGGTTCCAAACACAGAAAGCTTGAAGTATTACTCACTTGGACAGAAGTCGGCATCGTGCCTGTTGTATTCAATTCCGATACAATATCAGTATTGCATCGTCAATGTGAATGTCCAAAGGTAACAGTGAACCTGCAGTGGTTCATCGGAAACTATTACTGAACTCATAGGATCGGTTCCAAACACAGACCGCTTGAAGTATTACTCACTTGGACAGAAGTCGGCATCGTGCCTGTTGTATTCAATTCCGATAAAATACAGTGTTGCATCGTCACTGTGAACGTCCAAGGGTTACAGTGAACCTGCAGTGGTTCATCGGAAACTATTACTGAACTCATAATATCGGGTCCAAACACAGACCGCTTGAAGAATTACTCACTTGGACAGAAGTCGGCATCGTGCGCGTTGTATTCAATTCCGATACAATATGAGTGTTGCATCGTCACTGTTACCGTCCAAGGGTTACAGTGAAATGCAGTGGCTCATCGGAAACCATTACTGAACTCAACGGATCGGTTCCAAACACAGACCGCTTGAAGTATTACTCACTTGGACAGAAGTCGGCATCGTGCCTGTTGTATTCAATTCCGATACAGTATCAGTATTGCATCGTCAATGTGAATGTCCAAAGGTTACAGTGAACCTGCAGTGGTTCATCGGAAACTATTACTTGACTCATAGGATCGGTTCCAAACACAGACTGCTTGAAGTATTACTCTCTTGGACAGAAGTCGGCATCGTGCCTGTTGTATTCAATTCCTATACAATATCAGTGCTGCATCGTCACTGTGAACGTCCAAGGGTTACAGTGAACCTGCAGTGGCTCATCGAAAACTATTACTGAACTCATAGGATCGGTTCCATACACAGACCGCTTTAAGTATTACTCACTTGGACAGAAGTCGGCATCGTGCCTGTTGTATTCAATTCCGATACAATATCAGTGTTGCATCGTCACTGTGAACGTCCAAGGGTTACAGTGAACCTGCAGTGGTTCATCGGAAACTATTACTTGACTCATATGATCGGTTCCAAACACACACCGCTTCAAGTATTACTCACTTGGACAGAAGACGACATCTTGCCTGTTGTATTCAATTCCGATACAATATCAGTGTTGCATCGTCACTGTGAACGTCCAAGTGTTTCAGTGAACCTGCAGTGGTTTATCGGAAACTATTACTGAACCCATAGGATCGGTTCCAAACACAGACCGCTTGTAGTAATACTCACTTGAACAGATGCCGGCATCGTGCCTGTTGTATTAAATTTCGATACAATATCAGTGTTGCATCGTCACTGTGAACGTCCAAGGGTTACAGTGAACCTGCAGTGGTTCATCGGAAACTATTACTGAACTCATCGGATCGGTTCCAAACACAGACCGCTTGAAGTATTACTCACTGACCAGAAGTCGGCATAGTGCCTGTTGTATCAATTCCGATACAATATCAGAGTTGCATCGTCACTGTGAACGTCCAAGAGTTTCAGTGAACCTGCAGTGGCTCATCGGAAACTATTACTGAACTCATAGGATCGGTTCCAAACACAGACCGCTTGAAGTATTACTCACTTGGACAGAAGTCGGCATCGTGCCTATTGTATTCAATTCCGATACAATATCAGTGTTGCATAGTCACTGTGAACGTCCAAGGGTTACAGTGAAACTCAGTGGTTCATCGGAAACTATTACTGAACTCATAGGATCGGTTCCAAACACAGATCGCTTGAAGTTTTACTCACTTGGAGAGAAGTCGGCATCGTGCCTGTTGAATTCAATTTCGATACAATATCAGTGTTGCATCGTCACTGTGAACGACCAAGGGTTACAGTGAACTTGCAGTGGTTCATCGGAAACTATTACTGAATTCATAGGATCGGTCCAAACACAGACCGCTTGAGGTATTACTCACTTGGACAGAAGTCGGAATCGAGCCTGTTGTATTCAATTCCGATACAATATCAGTGTGGCATCGTCACTGTGAACGTCCAAGGGTTACAGTGAACCTGCAGTGGTTCATCGGAAACTATTACTGAACTCATAGGATCGGTTCCAAACACAGACCGCTTGAAGTATTACTCACTTGGACAGAAGTCGGCATCGTGCCTGTTGTATTCAATTCCGATACAATATCAGTATTGCATCGTCAATGTGAATGTCCAAAGGTTACAGTGAACCTGCAGTGGTTCATCGGAAACTATTACTGAACTCATAGGATCGGTTCCAAACACAGACCGCTTGAAGTATTACTCACTTGAACAGAAGTCGGCATCGTGCCTGTTGTATTCAATTCCGATAAAATACAGTGTTGCATCGTCACTGTGAACGTCCAAGGGTTACAGTGAACCTGCAGTGGTTCATCGGAAACTATTACTGAACTCATAGGATCGGGTCCAAACACAGACCGCTTGAAGTATTACTCACTTGGACAGAAGTCGGCATCGTGCGTGTTGTATTCAATTCCGATACAATATGAGTGTTGCATCGTCACTGTTACCGTCCAAGGGTTACAGTGAAATGCAGTGGCTCATCGGAAACCATTACTGAACTCAACGGATCGGTTCCAAACACAGACCGCTTGAAGTATTACTCACTTGGACAGAAGTCGGCATCGTGCCTGTTGTATTCAATTCCGATACAATATCAGTATTGCATCGTCAATGTGAATGTCCAAAGGTTACAGTGAACCTGCAGTGGTTCATCGGAAACTATTACTTGACTCATAGGATCGGTTCCAAACACAGACTGCTTGAAGTATTACTCTCTTGGACAGAAGTCGGCATCGTGCCTGTTGTATTCAATTCCTATACAATATCAGTGTTGCATCGTCACTGTGAACGTCCAAGGGTTACAGTGAACCTGCAGTGGCTCATCGAAAACTATTACTGAACTCATAGGATCGGTTCCATACACAGACCGCTTTAAGTATTACTCACTTGGAAAGAAGTCGGCATCGTGCCTGTTGTATTCAATTCCGATACAATATCAGTGTTGCATCGTCACTGTGAACGTCCAAGGGTTACAGTGAACCTGCAGTGGTTCATCGGAAACTATTACTTGACTCATAGGATCGGTTCCAAGCACACACCGCTTCAAGTATTACTCACTTGGACAGAAGACGACATCTTGCCTGTTGTATTCAATTCCGATACAATATCAGTGTTGCATCGTCACTGTGAACGTCCAAGGGTTACAGTGAACCTGCAGTGGTTCATCGGAAACTATTACTGAACTCATTGGATCGGTTCCAAACACAGACCGCTTGAAGTATTACTCACTGACCAGAAGTCGGCATAGTGCCTGTTGTATCAATTCCGATACAATATCAGAGTTGCATCGTCACTGTGAACGTCCAAGAGTTTCAGTGAACCTGCAGTGGCTCATCGGAAACTATTACTGAACTCATAGGATCGGTTCCAAACACAGACCGCTTGAAGTATTACTCACTTGGACAGAAGTCGGCATCGTGCCTATTGTATTCAATTCCGATACAATATCAGTGTTGCATAGTCACTGTGAACGTCCAAGGGTTACAGTGAAACTCAGTGGTTCATCGGAAACTATTACTGAACTCATAGGATCGGTTCCAAACACAGATCGCTTGAAGTTTTACTCACTTGGAGAGAATTCGGCATCGTGCCTGTTGAATTCAATTCCGATACAATATCAGTGTTGCATCGTCACTGTGAACGACCAAGGGTTACAGTGAACTTGCAGTGGTTCATCGGAAACTATTACTGAATTCATAGGATCGGTCCAAACACAGACCGCTTGAGGTATTACTCACTTGGACAGAAGTCGGAATCGAGCCTGTTGTATTCAATTCCGATACAATATCAGTGTGGCATCGTCACTGTGAACGTCCAAGGGTTACAGTGAACCTGCAGTGGTTTATCGGAAACTATTACTGAACTCATAGGATCGGTTCCAAACACAGACCGCTTGAAGTATTACTCACTTGGACAGAAGTCGGCTTCGTGCCTGTTGTATTCAATTCCGATACAATATCAGTATTGCATCGTCAATGTGAATGTCCAAAGGTTACAGTGAACCTGCAGTGGTTCATCGGAAACTATTACTGAACTCATAGGATCGGTTCCAAGCACAGACCGCTTGAAGTATTACTCACTTGGACAGAAGCCGGCATCGTGCCTGTTGTATTCAATTCCGATACAATACAGTGTTGCATCGTCACTGTGAACGTCCAAGGGTTACAGTGAACCTGCAGTGGTTCATCGGAAACTATTACTGAACTCATAGGATCGGGTCCAAACACAGACCACTTGAAGTATTACTCACTTGGACAGAAGTCGACATCGTGCGTGTTGTATTCAATTCCGATACAATATGAGTGTTGCATCGTCACTGTGACCGTCCAAGGGTTACAGTGAAATGCAGTGGCCCATCGGAAACCATTACTGAACTCAAAGGATCGGTTCCAAACACAGACCGCTTGAAGTATTACTCACTTGGACAGAAGTCGGCATCGTGCCTGTTGTATTCAATTCCGATACAATATCAGTATTGCATCGTCAATGTGAATGTCCAAAGGTTACAGTGAACCTGCAGTGGTTCATCGGAAACTATTACTTGACTCATAGGATCGGTTCCAAACACAGACTGCTTGAAGTATTACTCTCTTGGACAGAAGTCGGCATCGTGCCTGTTGTATTCAATTCTGATACAATATCAGTGTTGCATCGACACTGTGAACGTCCAAGGGTTACAGTGAACCTGCAGTGGCTCATTGAAAACTATTACTGAACTGATAGGATCGGTTCCAAACACAGACCGCTTTAAGTATTACTCACTTGGACAGAAGTCGGCATCGTGCCTGTTGTATTCTATTCCGATACAATATCAGTGTTGCATCGTCACTGTGAACGTCCAAGGGTTACAGTGAACCTGCAGTGGTTCATCGGAAACTATTACTTGACTCATAGGATCGGTTCCAAACACACACCGCTTCAAGTATTACTCACTTGGACAGAAGACGACATCTTGCCTGTTGTATTCAATTCCGATACAATATCAGTGTTGCATCGTCACTGTGAACGTCCAAGAGTTTCAGTGAACCTGCAGTGGTTTATCGGAAACTATTACTGAACCCATAGGATCGGTTCCAAACACAGACCGCTTGTAGTAATACTCACTTGGACAGAAGCCGGCATCGTGCCTGTTGTATTCAATTTCGATACAATATCAGTGTTGCATCGTCACTGTGAACGTCCAAGGGTTACAGTGAACCTGCAGTGGTTCATCGGAAACTATTACTGAACTCATTGAATCGGTTCCAAACACAGACCGCTTGAAGTATTACTCACTTACCAGAAGTCGGCATCGTGCCTGTTGTATTCAATTCCGATACAATATCAGAGTTGCATCGTCACTGTGAACGTCCAAGAGTTTCAGTGAACCTGCAGTGGCTCATCGGAAACTATTACTGAACTCATAGGATCGGTTCCAAACACAGACCGCTTGAAGTATTACTCACTTGGACAGAAGTCGGCATCGTGCCTATTGTATTCAATTCCGATAAAATATCAGTGTTGCATCGTCACTGTGAACGTCCAAGGGTTACAGTGAAACTCAGTGGTTCATCGGAAACTATTACTGAACTCATAGGATCGGTTCCAAACACAGATCGCTTGAAGTTTTACTCACTTGGAGAGAAGTCGGCATCGTGCCTGTTGAATTCAATTCCGATACAATATCAGTGTTGCATCGTCACTGTGAACGACCAAGGGTTACAGTGAACTTGCAGTGGTTCATCGGAAACTATTACTGAATTCATAGGATCGGTCCAAACACAGACCGCTTGAGGTATTACTCACTTGGACAGAAGTCGGAATCGAGCCTGTTGTATTCAATTCCGATACTATATCAGTGTTGCATCGTCACTGTGAACGTCCAAGGGTTACAGTGTACTGCAGTGGTTCATCGGAAACTATTACTGAACTCATAGGATCGGTTCCAAACACAGACCGCTTGAAGTATTACTCACTTGGACAGAAGTCGCCATCGTGCCTGTTGTATTAAATTCCGATACAATATCAGTGTTGCATCGACACTGTGAACGTCCAAGGGTTACAGTGAACCTGCAGTGGTTTATCAGAAACTATTACTGAACTCATAGGCTCGGTTCCAAACAGAGACCGCTTGAAGTATTACTCACATGGACAGAAGTCGGCATCGTGCCTGTTGTATTCAATTCCGATACAATATCAGTATTGCATCGTCACTGTGAACGTCCAAGGGTTACAGTGTTCCTGCAGTGGTTCATCGGAAACTATTACTGAACTCATAGGATCGGTTCCAAACACAGACCGCTTGAAGTATTACTCACTTGGACAGAAGTCGGCATCGTGCCTGTTGTATTCAATTCCGATACAATATCAGTATTGCATCGTCAATGTGAATGTCCAAAGTTTACAGTGAACCTGCAGTGGTTCATCGGAAACTATTACTTGACTCATAGGATCGGTTCCAAACACAGACCGCTTGAAGTATTACTCTCTTGGACAGAAGTCGGCATCGTGCCTGTTGTATTCAATTCCGATACAATATCAGTGTTGCATCGTCACTGTGAACGTCCAAGGGTTACAGTGAACCTGCAGTGGCTCATCGAAAACTATTACTGAACTCATAGGACCGGTTCCAAACACAGACCGCTTTAAGTATTACTCACTTGGACAGAAGTCGGCATCGTGCCTGTTGTATTCAATTCCGATACAATATCGGTGATGAATCGTCACTGTGAACGTCCAAGGGTTACAGTGAACCTGCAGTGGTTCATCGGAAACTATTACTTGACTCATAGGATCGGTTCAATCACACACCGCTTCAAGTATTACTCACTTGGACAGAAGTCGACATCTTGCCTGTTGTATTCAATTCCGATACAATATCAGTGTTGCATCGTCACTGTGAACGTCCAATAGTTTCAGTGAACCTGCAGTGGTTTATCGGAAACTGTTACTGAACCCATAGGATCGGTTCCAAACACAGACCGCTTGTAGTAATACTCACTTGGACAGAAGCCGGCATCGTGCCTGTTGTATTCAATTCCGATACAATATCAGTGTTGCATCGTCACTGTGAACGTCCAAGGGTTACAGTGAACCTGCAGTGGTTCATCGGAAACTATTACTGAACTCATAGGATCTGGTCCAAGCACAGACCGCTTGAAGTATTACTCACTTGGACAGAAGTCGGCATCGTGCCTGTTGTATTCAATTCCGATACAATATTAGTGTTGCATCGTCACTGTGAACGTCCAAGGGTTTCAGTGAACCTGCAGTGGTTTATCGGAAACTATTACTGAACTCATAGGATCGGTTCCAAACACAGGCCGCTTGAAGTATTACTCACTTGGACAGATGTCGGCATCGTGCCTGTTGTATTCAATTCCGATACAATATCAGTGTTGCATCGTCACTGTGAACGTCCAAGGGTTACAGTGAACCTGCAGTGGTTCGTCGGAAACTCTTACTGAACTCATTGGATCGGTTCCAAACACAGACCGCTGGAAGTATTACTCACTTGGACAGAAGTCGGCATCGTGCCTGTTGTATTCAATTCCGATACAATATCAGTATTGCATCGTCAATGTGAATGTCCAAAGGTTACAGTGAACCTGCAGTGGTTCATCGGAAACTATTACTGAACTCATAGGATCGGTTCCAAACACAGACCGCTTGAAGTATTACTCACTTGGACAGAAGTCGGCATCGTGCCTGTTGTATTCAATTCCGATACAATACAGTGTTGCATCGTCACTGTGAACGTCCAAGGGTTACGGTGAACCTGCAGTGGTTCATCGGAAACTATTACTGAACTCATAGGATCGGGTCCAAACACAGATCGCATGAAGTATTACTCACTTGGACAGAAGTCGGCATCGTGCGTGTTGTATTCAATTCCGATACAATATCAGTGTTGCATCGTCACTGTGAACGTCCAAGGGTTACAGTGAAATGCAGTGGCTCATCGGAAACCATTACTGAACTCAAAGGATCGGTTCCAAACAGAGACCGCTTGAAGTATTACTCACATGGACAGAAGTCGCCATCGTGCCTGTTGTATTCAATTCCGATACAATATTAGTGTTGCATCGTCACTGTGAACGTCCAAGGGTTACAATGTTCCTGCAGTGGTTCATCGGAAACTATTACTGAACTCATAGGATCGGTTCCAAACACAGACCGCTTGAAGTATTACTCACTTGGACAGAAGTCGGCATCGTGCCTGTTGTATTCAATTCCGATACAATACAGTGTTGCATCGTCACTGTGAACGTCCAAGGGTTACAATGTTCCTGCAGTGGTTCATCGGAAACTATTACTGAACTCATAGGATCGGTTCCAAGCACAGAAAGCTTGAAGTATTACTCACTTGGACAGAAGTCGGCATCGTGCCTGTTGTATTCAATTCCGATACAATATCAGTATTGCATCGTCAATGTGAATGTCCAAAGGTAACAGTGAACCTGCAGTGGTTCATCGGAAACTATTACTGAACTCATAGGATCGGTTCCAAACACAGACCGCTTGAAGTATTACTCACTTGGACAGAAGTCGGCATCGTGCCTGTTGTATTCAATTCCGATAAAATACAGTGTTGCATCGTCACTGTGAACGTCCAAGGGTTACAGTGAACCTGCAGTGGTTCATCGGAAACTATTACTGAACTCATAGGATCGGGTCCAAACACAGACCGCTTGAAGTATTACTCACTTGGACAGAAGTCGGCATCGTGCGTGTTGTATTCAATTCCGATACAATATGAGTGTTGCATCGTCACTGTTACCGTCCAAGGGTTACAGTGAAATGCAGTGGCTCATCGGAAACCATTACTGAACTCAACGGATCGGTTCCAAACACAGACCGCTTGAAGTATTACTCACTTGGACAGAAGTCGGCATCGTGCCTGTTGTATTCAATTCCGATACAGTATCAGTATTGCATCGTCAATGTGAATGTCCAAAGGTTACAGTGAACCTGCAGTGGTTCATCGGAAACTATTACTTGACTCATAGGATCGGTTCCATACACAGACCGCTTTAAGTATTACTCACTTGGACAGAAGTCGGCATCGTGCCTGTTGTATTCAATTCCGATACAATATCAGTGTTGCATCGTCACTGTGAACGTCCAAGGGTTACAGTGAACCTGCAGTGGTTCATCGGAAACTATTACTTGACTCATAGGATCGGTTCCATACACAGACCGCTTTAAGTATTACTCACTTGGACAGAAGTCGGCATCGTGCCTGTTGTATTCAATTCCGATACAATATCAGTGTTGCATCGTCACTGTGAACGTCCAAGGGTTACAGTGAACCTGCAGTGGTTCATCGGAAACTATTACTTGACTCATAGGATCGGTTCCAAACACACACCGCTTCAAGTATTACTCACTTGGACAGAAGACGACATCTTGCCTGTTGTATTCAATTCCGATACAATATCAGTGTTGCATCGTCACTGTGAACGTCCAAGAGTTTCAGTGAACCTGCAGTGGTTTATCGGAAACTATTACTGAACCCATAGGATCGGTTCCAAACACAGACCGCTTGTAGTAATACTCACTTGGACAGATGCCGGCATCGTGCCTGTTGTATTCAATTTCGATACAATATCAGTGTTGCATCGTCACTGTGAACGTCCAAGGGTTACAGTGAACCTGCAGTGGTTCATCGGAAACTATTACTGAACTCATCGGATCGGTTCCAAACACAGACCGCTTGAAGTATTACTCACTGACCAGAAGTCGGCATAGTGCCTGTTGTATCAATTCCGATACAATATCAGAGTTGCATCGTCACTGTGAACGTCCAAGAGTTTCAGTGAACCTGCAGTGGCTCATCGGAAACTATTACTGAACTCATAGGATCGGTTCCAAACACAGACCGCTTGAAGTATTACTCACTTGGACAGAAGTCGGCATCGTGCCTATTGTATTCAATTCCGATACAATATCAGTGTTGCATAGTCACTGTGAACGTCCAAGGGTTACAGTGAAACTCAGTGGTTCATCGGAAACTATTACTCAACTCATAGGATCGGTTCCAAACACAGATCGCTTGAAGTTTTACTCACTTGGAGAGAAGTCGGCATCGTGCCTGTTGAATTCAATTCCGATACAATATCAGTGTTGCATCGTCACTGTGAACGACCAAGGGTTACAGTGAACTTGCAGTGGTTCATCGGAAACTATTACTGAATTCATAGGATCGGTCCAAACACAGACCGCTTGAGGTATTACTCACTTGGACAGAAGTCGGAATCGAGCCTGTTGTATTCAATTCCGATACAATATCAGTGTGGCATCGTCACTGTGAACGTCCAAGGGTTACAGTGAACCTGCAGTGGTTCATCGGAAACTATTACTGAACTCATAGGATCGGTTCCAAACACAGACCGCTTGAAGTATTACTCACTTGGACAGAAGTCGGCATCGTGCCTGTTGTATTCAATTCCGATACAATATCAGTATTGCATCGTCAATGTGAATGTCCAAAGGTTACAGTGAACCTGCAGTGGTTCATCGGAAACTATTACTGAACTCATAGGATCGGTTCCAAACACAGACCGCTTGAAGTATTACTCACTTGGACAGAAGTCGGCATCGTGCCTGTTGTATTCAATTCCGATAAAATACAGTGTTGCATCGTCACTGTGAACGTCCAAGGGTTACAGTGAACCTGCAGTGGTTCATCGGAAACTATTACTGAACTCATAGATTCGGGTCCAAACACAGACCGCTTGAAGTATTACTCACTTGGACAGAAGTCGGCATCGTGCGTGTTGTATTCAATTCCGATACAATATGAGTGTTGCATCGTCACTGTTACCGTCCAAGGGTTACAGTGAAATGCAGTGGCTCATCGGAAACCATTACTGAACTCAACGGATCGGTTCCAAACACAGACCGCTTGAAGTATTACTCACTTGGACAGAAGTCGGCATCGTGCCTGTTGTATTCAATTCCGATACAATATCAGTATTGCATCGTCAATGTGAATGTCCAAAGGTTACAGTGAACCTGCAGTGGTTCATCGGAAACTATTACTTGACTCATAGGATCGGTTCCAAACACAGACTGCTTGAAGTATTACTCTCTTGGACAGAAGTCGGCATCGTGCCTGTTGTATTCAATTCCTATACAATATCAGTGTTGCATCGTCACTGTGAACGTCCAAGGGTTACAGTGAACCTGCAGTGGCTCATCGAAAACTATTACTGAACTCATAGGATCGGTTCCATACACAGACCGCTTTAAGTATTACTCACTTGGAAAGAAGTCGGCATCGTGCCTGTTGTATTCAATTCCGATACAATATCAGTGTTGCATCGTCACTGTGAACGTCCAAGGGTTACAGTGAACCTGCAGTGGTTCATCGGAAACTATTACTTGACTCATAGGATCGGTTCCAAACACACACCGCTTCAAGTATTACTCACTTGGACAGAAGACGACATCTTGCCTGTTGTATTCAATTCCGATAAAATATCAGTGTTGCATCGTCACTGTGAACGTCCAAGGGTTACAGTGAACCTGCAGTGGTTCATCGGAAACTATTACTGAACTCATTGGATCGGTTCCAAACACAGACCGCTTGAAGTATTACTCACTGACCAGAAGTCGGCATAGTGCCTGTTGTATCAATTCCGATACAATATCAGAGTTGCATCGTCACTGTGAACGTCCAAGAGTTTCAGTGAACCTGCAGTGGCTCATCGGAAACTATTACTGAACTCATAGGATCGGTTCCAAACACAGACCGCTTGAAGTATTACTCACTTGGACAGAAGTCGGCATCGTGCCTATTGTATTCAATTCCGATACAATATCAGTGTTGCATAGTCACTGTGAACGTCCAAGGGTTACAGTGAAACTCAGTGGTTCATCGGAAACTATTACTGAACTCATAGGATCGGTTCCAAACACAGATCGCTTGAAGTTTTACTCACTTGGAGAGAAGTCGGCATCCTGCCTGTTGAATTCAATTCCGATACAATATCAGTGTTGCATCGTCACTGTGAACGACCAAGGGTTACAGTGAACTTGCAGTGGTTCATCGGAAACTATTACTGAATTCATAGGATCGGTCCAAACACAGACCGCTTGAGGTATTACTCACTTGGACAGAAGTCGGAATCGAGCCTGTTGTATTCAATTCCGATACAATATCAGTGTGGCATCGTCACTGTGAACGTCCAAGGGTTACAGTGAACCTGCAGTGGTTTATCGGAAACTATTACTGAACTCATAGGATCGGTTCCAAACACAGACCGCTTGATGTATTACTCACTTGGACAGAAGTCGGCTTCGTGCTTGTTGTATTCAATTCCGATACAATATCAGTATTGCATCGTCAATGTGAATGTCCAAAGGTTACAGTGAACCTGCAGTGGTTCATCGGAAACTATTACTGAACTCATAGGATCGGTTCCAAGCACAGACCGCTTGAAGTATTACTCACTTGGACAGAAGCCGGCATCGTGCCTGTTGTATTCAATTCCGATACAATACAGTGTTGCATCGTCACTGTGAACGTCCAAGGGTTACAGTGAACCTGCAGTGGTTCATCGGAAACTATTACTGAACTCATAGGATCGGGTCCAAACACAGACCGCTTGAAGTATTACTCACTTGGACAGAAGTCGACATCGTGCGTGTTGTATTCAATTCCGATACAATATGAGTGTTGCATCGTCACTGTGACCGTCCAAGGGTTACAGTGAAATGCAGTGGCCCATCGGAAACCATTACTGAACTCAAAGGATCGGTTCCAAACACAGACCGCTTGAAGTATTACTCACTTGGACAGAAGTCGGCATCGTGCCTGTTGTATTCAATTCCGATACAATATCAGTATTGCATCGTCAATGTGAATGTCCAAAGGTTACAGTGAACCTGCAGTGGTTCATCGGAAACTATTACTTGACTCATAGGATCGGTTCCAAACACAGACTGCTTGAAGTATTACTCTCTTGGACAGAAGTCGGCATCGTGCCTGTTGTATTCAATTCTGATACAATATCAGTGTTGCATCGACACTGTGAACGTCCAAGGGTTACAGTGAACCTGCAGTGGCTCATTGAAAACTATTACTGAACTCATAGGATCGGTTCCAAACACAGACCGCTTTAAGTATTACTCACTTGGACAGAAGTCGGCATCGTGCCTGTTGTATTCTATTCCGATACAATATCAGTGTTGCATCGTCACTGTGAACGTCCAAGGGTTACAGTGAACCTGCAGTGGTTCATTGGAAACTATTACTTGACTCATAGGATCGGTTCCAAACACACACCGCTTCAAGTATTACTCACTTGGACAGAAGACGACATCTTGCCTGTTGTATTCAATTCCGATACAATATCAGTGTTGCATCGTCACTGTGAACGTCCAAGAGTTTCAGTGAACCTGCAGTGGTTTATCGGAAACTATTACTGAACCCATAGGATCGGTTCCAAACACAGACCGCTTGTAGTAATACTCACTTGGACAGAAGCCGGCATCGTGCCTGTTGTATTCAATTTCGATACAATATCAGTGTTGCATCGTCACTGTGAACGTCCAAGGGTTACAGTGAACCTGCAGTGGTTCATCGGAAACTATTACTGAACTCATTGAATCGGTTCCAAACACAGACCGCTTGAAGTATTACTCACTTACCAGAAGTCGGCATCGTGCCTGTTGTATTCAATTCCGATACAATATCAGAGTTGCATCGTCACTGTGAACGTCCAAGAGTTTCAGTGAACCTGCAGTGGCTCATCGGAAACTATTACTGAACTCATAGGATCGGTTCCAAACACAGACCGCTTGAAGTATTACTCACTTGGACAGAAGTCGGCATCGTGCCTATTGTATTCAATTCCGATAAAATATCAGTGTTGCATCGTCACTGTGAACGTCCAAGGGTTACAGTGAAACTCAGTGGTTCATCGGAAACTATTACTGAACTCATAGGATCGGTTCCAAACACAGATCGCTTGAAGTTTTACTCACTTGGAGAGAAGTCGGCATCGTGCCTGTTGAATTCAATTCCGATACAATATCAGTGTTGCATCGTCACTGTGAACGTCCAAGGGTTACAGTGTACTGCAGTGGTTCATCGGAAACTATTACTGAACTCATAGGATCGGTTCCAAACACAGACCGCTTGAAGTATTACTCACTTGGACAGAAGTCGCCATCGTGCCTGTTGTATTAAATTCCGATACAATATCAGTGTTGCATCGACACTGTGAACGTCCAAGGGTTACAGTGAACCTGCAGTGGTTTATCAGAAACTATTACTGAACTCATAGGCTCGGTTCCAAACACAGACCGCTTGAAGTATTACTCACATGGACAGAAGTCGGCATCGTGCCTGTTGTATTCAATTCCGATACAATATCAGTATTGCATCGTCACTGTGAACGTCCAAGGGTTACAGTGTTCCTGCAGTGGTTCATCGGAAACTATTACTGAACTCATAGGATCGGTTCCAAACACAGACCGCTTGAAGTATTACTCACTTGGACAGAAGTCGGCATCGTGCCTGTTGTATTCAATTCCGATACAATATCAGTATTGCATCGTCAATGTGAATGTCCAAAGTTTACAGTGAACCTGCAGTGGTTCATCGGAAACTATTACTTGACTCATAGGATCGGTTCCAAACACAGACCGCTTGAAGTATTACTCTCTTGGACAGAAGTCGGCATCGTGCCTGTTGTATTCAATTCCGATACAATATCAGTGTTGCATCGTCACTGTGAACGACCAAGGGTTACAGTGAACCTGCAGTGGCTCATCGAAAACTATTACTGAACTCATAGGACCGGTTCCAAACACAGACCGCTTTAAGTATTACTCACTTGGACAGAAGTCGGCATCGTGCCTGTTGTATTCAATTCCGATACAATATCGGTGTTGAATCGTCACTGTGAACGTCCAAGGGTTACAGTGAACCTGCAGTGGTTCATCGGAAACTATTACTTGACTCATAGGATCGGTTCAATCACACACCGCTTCAAGTATTACTCACTTGGACAGAAGTCGACATCTTGCCTGTTGTATTCAATTCCGATACAATATCAGTGTTGCATCGTTACTGTGAACGTCCAATAGTTTCAGTGAACCTGCAGTGGTTTATCGGAAACTGTTACTGAACCCATAGGATCGGTTCCAAACACAGACCGCTTGTAGTAATACTCACTTGGACAGAAGTCGGCATCGTGCCTGTTGTATTCAATTCCGATACAATATCAGTGTTGCATCGTCACTGTGAACGTCCAAGGGTTACAGTGAACCTGCAGTGGTTCATCGGAAACTATTACTGAACTCATAGGATCTGGTCCAAGCACAGACTGCTTGAAGTATTACTCACTTGGACAGAAGTCGGCATCGTGCCTGTTGTATTCAATTCCGATACAATATTAGTGTTGCATCGTCACTGTGAACGTCCAAGGGTTTCAGTGAACCTGCAGTGGTTTATCGGAAACTATTACTGAACTCATAGGATCGGTTCCAAACACAGGCCGCTTGAAGTATTACTCACTTTGACAGATGTCGGCATCGTGCCTGTTGTATTAAATTCCGATACAATATCAGTGTTGCATCGTCACTGTGAACGTCCAAGGGTTACAGTGAACCTGCAGTGGTTCGTCGGAAACTCTTACTGAACTCATTGGATCGGTTCCAAACACAGACCGCTGGAAGTATTACTCACTTGGACAGAAGTCGGCATCGTGCCTGTTGTATTCAATTCCGATACAATATCAGTATTGCATCGTCAATGTGAATGTCCAAAGGTTACAGTGAACCTGCAGTGGTTCATCGGAAACTATTACTGAACTCATAGGATCGGTTCCAAACACAGACCGCTTGAAGTATTACTCACTTGGACAGAAGTCGGCATCGTGCCTGTTGTATTCAATTCCGATACAATACAGTGTTGCATCGTCACTGTGAACGTCCAAGGGTTACGGTGAACCTGCAGTGGTTCATCGGAAACTATTACTGAACTCATAGGATCGGGTCCAAACACAGATCGCATGAAGTATTACTCACTTGGACAGAAGTCGGCATCGTGCGTGTTGTATTCAATTCCGATACAATATCAGTGTTGCATCGTCACTGTGAACGTCCAAGGGTTACAGTGAAATGCAGTGGCTCATCGGAAACCATTACTGAACTCAAAGGATCGGTTCCAAACACAGACCGCTTGAAGTATTACTCACATGGACAGAAGTCGCCATCGTGCCTGTTGTATTCAATTCCGATACAATATTAGTGTTGCATCGTCACTGTGAACGTCCAAGGGTTACAATGTTCCTGCAGTGGTTCATCGGAAACTATTACTGAACTCATAGGATCGGTTCCAAACACAGACCGCTTGAAGTATTACTCACTTGGACAGAAGTCGGCATCGTGCCTGTTGTATTCAATTCCGATACAATACAGTGTTGCATCGTCACTGTGAACGTCCAAGGGTTACAGTGAAATGCAGTGGCTCATCGGAAACCATTACTGAACTCATAGGATCGGTTCAATCACACACCGCTTCAAGTATTACTCACTTGGACAGAAGTCGACATCTTGCCTGTTGTATTCAATTCCGATACAATATCAGTGTTGCATCGTCACTGTGAACGTCCAATAGTTTCAGTGAACCTGCAGTGGTTTATCGGAAACTGTTACTGAACCCATAGATCGGTTCCAAACACAGACCGCTTGTAGTAATACTCACTCGGACAGAAGCCGGCATCGTGCCTGTTGTATTCAATTCCGATACAATATCAGTGTTGCATCGTCACTGTGAACGTCCAAGGGTTACAGTGAACCTGCAGTGGTTCATCGGAAACTATTACTGAACTCATAGGATCTGGTCCAACCACAGACCGCTTGAAGTATTACTCACTTGGACAGAAGTCGGCATCGTGCCTGTTGTATTCAATTCCGATACAATATTAGTGTTGCATCGTCACTGTGAACGTCCAAGGGTTTCAGTGAACCTGCAGTGGTTTATCGGAAACTATTACTGAACTCATAGGATCGGTTCCAAACACAGGCCGCTTGAAGTATTGCTCACTTGGACAGAAGTCGGCATCGTGCCTGTTGTATTCAATTCCGATACAATATCAGTGTTGCATCGTCACTGTGAACGTCCAAGGGTTACAGTGAACCTGCAGTGGTTCGTCGGAAACTCTTACTGAACTCATTGGATCGGTTCCGAACACAGACCGCTTGAAGTATTACTCACTTGGACAGAAGTCGGCATCGTGCCTGTTGTATTCACTTCCGATACAATATCAGTATTGCATCGTCAATGTGAATGTCCAAAGGTTACAGTGAACCTGCAGTGGTTCATCGGAAACTATTACTGAACTCATAGGATCGGTTCCAAACACAGACCGCTTGAAGTATTACTCACTTGGACAGAAGTCGGCATCGTGCCTGTTGTATTCAATTCCGATACAATACAGTGTTGCATCGTCACTGTGAACGTCCAAGGGTTACGGTGAACCTGCAGTGGTTCTTCGGAAACTATTACTGAACTCATAGGATCGGGTCCAAACACAGATCGCATGAAGTATTACTCACTTGGACAGAAGTCGGCATCGTGCGTGTTGTATTCAATTCCGATACAATATCAGTGTTGCATCGTCACTGTGAACGTCCAAGGGTTACAGTGAAATGCAGTGGCTCATCGGAAACCATTACTGAACTCAAAGGATCGGTTCCAAACACAGACCGCTTGAAGTATTACTCACATGGACAGAAGTCGGCATCGTGCCTGTTGTATTCAATTCCGATACAATATTAGTGTTGCATCGTCACTGTGAACGTCCAAGGGTTACAATGTTCCTGCAGTGGTTCATCGGAAACTATTACTGAACTCATAGGATCGGTTCCAAACACAGACCGCTTGAAGTATTACTCACTTGGACAGAAGTCGGCATCGTGCCTGTTGTATTCAATTCCGATACAATATCAGTATTGCATCGTCAATGTGAATGTCCAAAGGTTACAGTGAACCTGCAGTGGTTCATCGGAAACTATTACTTGACTCATAGGATCGGTACCAAACACAGACTGCTTGAAGTATTACTCTCTTGGACAGAAGTCGGCATCGTGCCTGTTGTATTCAATTCCGATACAATATCAGTGTTGCATCGTCACTGTGAACGTCCAAGGGTTACAGTGAACCTGCAGTGGCTCATCGAAAACTATTACTTGACTCAAAGGATCGGTTCCAAACACAGACCGCTTGAAGTATTACTCACATGGACAGAAGTCGGCATCGTGCCTGTTGTATTCAATTCCGATACAATATCAGTGTTGCATCGACACTGTGAACGTCCAAGAGTTTCAGTGAACCTGCAGTGGTTTATCGGAAACTATTACTGAACCCATAGGATCGGTTCCAAACACAGGCCGCTTGTAGTAATACTCACTTGGACAGAAGTCGGCATCGTGCGTGTTGTATTCAATTCCGATACAATATCAGTGTTGCATCGTCACTGTGAACGTCCAAGGGTTACAGTTAAATGCAGTGGCTCATCGGAAACCATTACTGAACTCAAAGGATCGGTTCCAAACACATACCGCTTGAAGTATTACTCACTTACCAGAAGTCGGCATCGTGCCTGTTGTATTCAATTCCGATACAATATCAGTGTGGCATCGTCACTGTGAACGTCCAAGGGTTACAGTGAACCTGCAGTGGTTCATCGGAAACTATTACTGAACTCATAGGATCGGTTCCAGACGCAGACCGCTTGAAGTATTACTCACTTGGACAGAAGTCGGCATCGTGCCTGTTGTATTCAATTCCGATACAATATCAGTATTGCATCGTCAATGTGAATGTCCAAGGGTTACAGTGAACCTGTAGTGGCTCATCGAAAACTATTACTGAACTCATAGGATCGGTTCCAAACACAGACCGCTGTAAGTATTACTCACTTGGACAGAAGTCGGCATCGTGCCTGTTGTATTCAATTCCGATACAATATCAGTGTTGAATCGTCACTGTGAACGTCCAAGGGTTACAGTGAACCTGCAGTGGTTCATCGGAAACTATTACTTGACTCATTGGATCGGTTCCAAACACACACCGCTTCAAGTATTACTCACTTGGACAGAAGTCGGCATCGTGCCTGTTGTATTCAATTCCGATACAATATCAGTATTGCATCGTCAATGTGAATGTCCAAGGGTTACAGTGAACCTGTAGTGGCTCATCGAAAACTATTACTGAACTCATAGGATCGGTTCCAAACACAGACCGCTGTAAGTATTACTCACTTGGACAGAAGTCGGCATCGTGCCTGTTGTATTCAATTCCGATACAATATCAGTGTTGAATCGTCACTGTGAACGTCCAAGGGTTACAGTGAACCTGCAGTGGTTCATCGGAAACTATTACTTGACTCATTGGATCGGTTCCAAACACACACCGCTTCAAGTATTACTCACTTGGACAGAAGTCGACATCTTGCCTGTTGTATTAAATTCCGATACAATATCAGTGTTGCATCGTCACTGTGAACGTCCAAGAGTTTCAGTGAACCTGCAGTGGTTTATCGGAAACTATAACTGAACCCATAGGATCGGTTCCAAACACAGACCGCTTGTAGTAATACTCACTTGGACAGAAGCCGGCATCGTGCCTGTTGTATTCAATTTCGATACAATATCAGTGTTGCATCGTCACTGTGAACGTCCAAGGGTTACAGTGAACCTGCAGTGGTTCATCGGAAACTATTACTGAACTCATTGGATCGGTTCCAAACACAGACCGCTTGAAGTATTACTCACTTACCAGAAGTCGGCATAGTGCCTGTTGTATTCAATTCCGATACAATATCAGAGTTGAATCGTCACTGTGAACGTCCAAGAGTTTCAGTGAACCAGCAGTGGCTCATCGGAAACTATTACTGAACTCATAGGATCGGTTCCAAACACAGACCGCTTGAAGTATTACTCACTTGGACAGAAGTCGGCATCGTGCTTGTTGTATTCAATTCCGATACAATATCAGTGTTGCATCGTCACTGTGAACGTCCAAGGGTTACAGTTTACCTGCAGTGGTACATCGGAAACTATTACTGAACTCATAGGATCTGTTCCAAACACAGACCGCTTGAAGTATTACTCTCTTGGACAGAAGTCGGCATCGTGCCTGTTGTATTCAATTCCGATACAATAGCAGTGTTGCATCGTCACTGTGAACGTCCAAGGGTTACAGTGAAACTCAGTGGTTCATCGGAAACTATTACTGAACTCATAGGATCGGTTCCAAACACAGATCGCTTGAAGTTTTACTCGCTTGGAGAGAAGTCGGCATCGTGCCTGTTGTATTCAATTCCGATACAATAGCAGTGTTGCATCGTCACTGTGAACGTCCAAGGGTTACAGTGAACCTTTAGTGGTTCATCGGAAACTATTACTGAACTCATAGGATCGGGTCCAAGCACAGACCGCTTGAAGTATTACTCTCTTGGACAGAAGTCGGCATCGTGCCTGTTGTATTCAATTCCGATACAATATCAGTGTTGCATCGTCACTGTGAACGTCCAAGGGTTGGAGTGTACTGCAGTGGTTCATCGGAAACTATTACTGAACTCATAGGATTGGTTCCAAACACAGACCGGTTGAAGTATTACTCACTAAGACAGAAGTCGCCATCGTGCCTGTTGTATTCAATTCCGATACAATATCAGTGTTGCATCGACACTGTGAACGTCCAAGGGTTACAGTGAACCTGCAGAGGCTCATCGAAAACTATTACTGAACTCATAGGATCGGTTCCAAACACAGACCGCTTTAAGTATTACTCACTTGGACAGAAGTCGGCATCGTGCGTGTTGTATTCAATTCCGATACAATAGCAGTGTTGCATCGTCACTGTGAACGTCCAAGGGTTACAGTGAACCTTTAGTGGTTCATCGGAAGCTATTACTGAACTCATACGATCGGGTCCAAACACAGACCGCTTGAAGTATTACTCACTTGGACAGAAGTCGGCATCGTGCGTGTTGTATTCAATTCCGATACAATATCAGTGTTGCATCGTCACTGTGAACGTCCAAGGGTTACAGTGAAATGTAGTGGCTCATCGGAAACCATTACTGAAGTCAAAGGATCGGTTCGAAACACAGACCGCTTGAAGTATTACTCTCTTGGACCAAAGGCGGCATCGTGCCTGTTGTATTCAATTCCGATACAATATCAGTGTTGCATCGTCACTGTGAACGTCCAAGGGTTACAGTGAACCTGCAGTGGCTCATCGAAAACTATTACTGAACTCATAGGATCGGTTCCAAACACAGACCGCTTTAAGTATTACTCACTTGGACAGAAGTCGGCATCGTGCCTGTTGTATTCAATTCCGATACAATATCAGTGTTGAATCGTCACTGTGAACGTCCATGGGTTACAGTGAACCTGCAGTGGTTCATCGGAAACTATTACTTGACTCATATGATCGGTTCCAAACACACACCGCTTCAAGTATTACTCACTTGGACAGAAGTCGACATCTTGCCTGTTGTATTCAATTCCGATACAATATCAGTGTTGCATCGTCACTGTGAACGTCCAAGAGTTTCAGTGAACCTGCAGTGGTTTATCGGAAACTATTACTGAACCCATAGGATCGGTTCCAAACACAGACCGATTGTAGTAATTCTCACTTGGACAGAAGTCGGCATCGTGCCTATTGTATTCAATTCCGATACAATATCAGTGTTGCATCGTCACTGTGAACGTCCAAGGGTTACAGTGAAACTCAGTGGTTCATCGGAAACTATTACTGAACTATTGGATCGGTTCCAAACACAGATCGCTTGAAGTTTTACTCACTCGGAGAGAAGTCGGTATCGTGCGTGTTGTATTCAATTCCGATACAATATCAGTGTTGCATCGTCACTGTGAACGTCCAAGGGTTACAGTGAACCTGCAGTGGCTCATCGAAAACTATTACTGAACTCATAGGATCGGTTCCAAACACAGACCGCTTGAGGTATTACTCACTTGGACAGAAGTCGGAATCGAGCCTATTGTATTCAATTCCGATACAATATCAGTGTGATTCGTCACTGTGAACGTCCAAGGGTTACAGTGTACTGCAGTGGTTCATCGGAAACTATTACTGAACTCATAGGATCGGTTCCTAACACAGACCGGTTGAAGTATTACTCACTAAGACAGAAGTCGCCATCGTGCCTGTTGTATTCAATTCCGATACAACATCAGTATTGCATCGTCAATGTGAAGGTCCAAAGGTTACAGTGAACCTGCAGTGGTTAATCGGAAACTACTACTTGACTCATAAGATCGGTTCCAAACACAGACCGCTTGAAGTATTACTCACTTGGACAGAAGTCGGCATCGTGCCTGTTGTATTCAATTCCGATACAATATCAGTGTTGCATCGACACTGTGAACGTCCAAGGGTTACAGTGAACCTGCAGTGGTTCATCGGAAACTATTACTGAACTCATAGAATCGGTTCCAAACACAGAACCCTTGAAGTATTACTCACTTGGACAGAAGTCGGCATCGTGCCTGTTGTATTCAATTCCGATACAATACAGTGTTGCATCGTCACTGTGAACGTCCAAGGGTTACGGTGAACCTGCAGTGGTTCATCGGAAACTATTACTGAACTCATAGGATCGGGTCCAAACACAGATCGCATGAAGTATTACTCA